>NC_054054.1:36652479-37264187 GCF_017639655.2 Falco naumanni | reverse complement strand
TCAGACTGAAGCCTGAGGTTCCCTGAAATAGGATTCTTGAGCTCTGAATGTATTTTGGCTAAATCCCCTACCATAGGGTAGTTTAAAGATTGTAACCTTCACATTTGATATGTGACCTTGTGGTTTTCAAAACTGGCCGTGTAAGATGTGAAGCAGAAACTTGCGCTGGATTTTCTGCATCCAGATGAGTGCGTTAAACTCTAATGCAAGACACGTTATGGGACATATTTTCTCATTATCTACTATTAGCCTTCCTTTGTTCTAAAAGATAGTTAGGGCAGGGTCTTGAGCCTGGTTTTATGCCTTAGGGAGCTGAGTTTTTCTGAAGTGTGGAGTAGGTAGAACTTTTCTACTGCACTAAAATGAACATTCAAAGAGCTCAGTGGTCTAAAAGTCCTTGTACTCAATAGATGTTCCCTTCCATTTCAGGGACAAGGGGTGGTTAGCCATCCTTTCTTAAGTTTTACTGTCATGTATGCTGTAACCCTTTCTGTAGTACATCTGGGGAAAGCACTCATTTGAGGATCATGAGCAATTGACTCCAGTTTTGTAATGGTGGCATTATGAAATTATGACAGCTGGAATAATTTGATATCTGTCACTGACCTTTTCCAAAGATATTTAATGTGTATGACTTCAGCTGTTGGAATAATTCCTTGACTAACACCATGCAGATACTGAAAATATTTGGTGAATCAGAACTTAATGGAGATGTTCAGAAACTGATCAGCAGGTGTGTGTCAGCCTCAAGTAGTTCAGTTTGGAAATTTTAGATCATTTTTTGTTGTCAGAAAAATGGAGGATTAGCTAGAAGCAAAACACATCTCCACATGTGGAGCGCTGTTCTGTTTTGCTTGTGTCTGCTTCTTCCATTATTGCCATTCTTGTTCTTCAGTGCTTCTGTCTCAGATCCTGCCACTTCTCCAAAGCAGAGTCTTTGCTCCAGTAACCTGAACAGTATTTAATAGAATTTGATGTTCTATGACAATTAAATAGTAAAAATATATAAAAATAGCCCCGAGTAGTTCATTTACATTGTTAGACACAGGAATGTCTTAGTGTTTGCCACCTGTGTTTTGTTGTTTCCTTAGCCTAGGGTTACATGTATGGGCTAAATTAAAGGATAGGGATTATTTACATCTGGCGATACTAATTAAAGTTACAAAGGTATTACTTTCTGCCTTTCCTTTCTACCTTCAGAATAGGAATTTTCTGATTTCCTGCTCATCCCCTCCACAGGGTGAACAGATTACCTGTGCTGACCTTATATGAATCCAAGTGATGTGGCTCCCAGCTACTACGATTGAAGCTGGTCTTGGCTTTCTGCCAGTTTCAGGTCTCCTGGGATTTAATTTCATAGTGAAGAGAACAGAAGAAAGGGTAATGATAATCTGTCATGCTTTAGGATGGCTGCTGCTTCCAAGTACGCTCAGAAAAGTTTCAACTGTTTCACTTGCAGTAGCTGTTTCCTTTGGTGCCATATAATGATGTGAGCTCTTTGCCTGAAGATATTGTCCTAGCTGATCTGGTGACATGAGGTCGTATTCAAGGTTCTCATTCTTCTTTTCAAAGTGTCTAGCAGCAATGTGTCCAAGGAGGCACTTCTTTACTGTGGTACCTAACTGACATAAAATTCTGCAATAGATCATGACAAAAACGTCAGATCTCTGAAGAGGACGGTTGATGTGTTTTAGTGCTGACATGGTTTTGGACAGCTGCAGAATCACTGCTTTCAGGATCCTAATATAAAACGCACTACTTTATAAAATTATTTTTCCAGTGTCAGTGTATCATAAAAATAAATTCTATATGTATGCCTTGGCTTACCTCTAAGAAAAAAGAAATAGCCATGTGTCAACAGTACTACTAATGTGTGGAGGTGCCCTAGTGATGACCCTGGCATCATACCTGGACAGACAAACTAAAATGCATAGAAATCATCCAGGATATGAAGGAAGCCAAGACCTCTTTCACATTTTCCAAAAAAAGGTACAGAAGAATAATTCTGTATCTTCTGTAAATGTTGCAAGACTGAGTACTCCAGGGATTTGTTATAAAAAAATGTAAAGTCAAGAATTTGCTAAACTTTGAGACTAAACCCATAATCTTTCACCAGATGCTTTACTGCAGTTCGCTGATTCCATGCTCTGTGCAGCCAAAGTTCTGTGTGCTGCAGTTGGTGGTTCTGTACTTCCAAAAGTCACCAAAACTGACTGGGCACACAAATTGGCACTCAGTACAGAATGAGATATGCTGGGAAATACCATGCAGCTTTGTGCTCCTCTTACATAGCATAGAGATTGGGAGAGCATTCACACAGATCAAGTGCTGACGTTCAAATGTAAGCTCAGTCAAAGCTGAACTGTTAAATAGGCTCATGGTGCAAAAAAATGCTCAATAGAACTTTCCCTGAAAATTAGAAATATCCTTTCCAAGTATCGGTCAGTGATGACGTCAAATTGGCAAGCAAATGGTTCTGTAGATGTTCTTTTTTTTTTCCCTGTAGGTATGTTGTGATCTTTACAGACAAGTTAAAATGTGTAATGTAGGGTCATATAATGTTAAAAGTAGCTGTTGAATAGATTCTGCCTCAGAGCATGTGAAGGTGAAGTATTTGGAGAAGGTTGAGGTCATTCTGTGGCAAATACATGACTTTCCTCTGCCTTAAACATAGTATCTGAAAGCTTAGAAATCTTTACATTGGTCCTTGACTTTTTTTTTTCTTTTTCTTTCCAGGCTTTTTCTGGTGTGTTATGGATAGTTTTTCCTGTATGTCGTCTGCAGTCCTTTCTCTTTAATTACTAGGTTTTTTTCTTTCTGCATACCTGACACCAAATAGCACCTTTTATGTTCCACAGCCTCCTTAATTTTAATTTAGTTGTAAAAGATGCAAAGTGCTACAAAAGGACAAATATGTGAAATATAGGTGGGTAACAAAAAGGACAGTCAGCTTAACATTCCTTTATTTTTATTTATTTTATCAGCAAATAAATAGCAAACCCCAACACATCTCTACTGACTTTTATAAAACACCTGTATTTTTTACACTCTGCTCAATATTTATCAGTTCCATCAGCCTTGAAATGGGAACTACAATTGTTTTGAAAAATGGATTCAGGTTATTTAGTTTTGCTGTGCTCTCTGTAAGCAGCAATGTGTCTTCTGCTGAAATGCTATTTTTAACTTCAAGGAGGATTCTTGGTAAATTATGACCCATACCCTCTCCCTTCCATGAAAAGAGTGGGAAGGGGATAGTTTTTTAGCAGACCAGTACTTTCTAAATGTGATAGTGTCAAGCCTTTCCTTCATTGGAAGAACATGGAGTCAGAGCTGTAACTGCTTTGGACTTGCAACGCTAAAGTTGGTATAGTTTAGACCTCATTTAGTAGATATTAAAATCTGGATCAAAACTATCAGGTCAGGCATATCTGTTTGCCCTCACTCATAGCAAGTCACCTATCTTACATACTTGTGTGTGAGAGAGGATTTGTTGAGGGGTTTGTGGCATGGATATAGCGTAAGAATGCCACATGTTCTAAGCCAAATGGGCGAGCACTAAAAAAAAATCTAGTGTGTGGACTGATACAGACTATGACATGTCTAGTGAAATTGATCTTGGTTCATTGGGGAGGTTCTACAACAGCCATTTAGGTGTGCCCACTAAGAATTTGTCAGTTATTCAGTCTACCCTGAGCTGTCTTGTGTCTCATTTCAGAACCTGTAATGTTAAGACTGAATGAGCTTGCATTCAACGTGTATTGTTTAAGGAATAATAGACAGCCCGATGCTTTAGTTTCTTAAATTTACTAATTTCCAGTTAAACATAACTAACAAACTTGACTAGGCTTGATGGACAGGCTTTGTGCAAGAAGTTTCATCATGTTTGGGAGATAACTTAGGGCCATGCCACAAATAGAGTTCCAAGCCCACCCAGACACCCTTCCGTGTTCATTCTGTATTGGTAAATCTCAACCTTTGCCCTTACCTGCTTTGCACATCCTGCTCCATGCTGGATTCTTTAGAGCTAATGCAAAGCCTATTGATGCTTTATATTAAGTACTCTCTGCATAGTTAATTTTTTTCATTAGTCCTCTTGCTGTTACGTTTTTTTTTTTTTTTTGGAAGGACTTCCATTGTTGTGAGTTTAATGTTTTTTTCATAATCTTCTGACTGTTCTAATTATGCACATGTGCATGATTACACTGACCTCAGTGCATCCCTGCTTTTGCAATTAAGTGCATTAATAGCAGGACTTTACTGTTTAATCTTTCAGTTCTTCTAGGAAACAAGATTTTGCACTATAGAGAGGCACACCATCATACCAACAACACTATAATAAAAATATTTACTGCTAATACTTTTAATAATTTAAATTATTTATTTTAAAAAGTTAATTATTTAAATTAAAAATAAAAAGCGTAACTGCAATCAAGTAAAAGAATGTGAATTGACTATATTCTGTATGTATGTAATATTGTCTCTAAATATGACCAATTCCATTTATCATGCAAATTAAACTTCTAAACCTGCACCTTTCAAGTTTCTTTTTTTGGACAGGAAACTGTACAGACTTGTTTTAAGTTGTTCGATCTCACTATTCTTTTGATTCTCAAAGTAGTTCCGCACTGACAACATAAACCATATTGTTCTGATAAAGCACTTGTAACCTAAATATTTAGAGTTGTTTGTGTTTGGTCTGGGAGTCTACCTACCCTTTCAATCCATTCTTATATTATGAAATATTGAAGTTTTGTGCATGACATTTATCATCCTCCAGATGAAGGAAGGAAATTCATTACTGGCAATAGATAGATACAGCCATACTGCTATTGCGGAAATAACATCTGTTTATGGAGGGGAACTTTGATCCAATATTTTATTTTTTTTCTACATCAGTAGGATTAAATTTGGAACCATCATTATTTTTCTATGTAATGATGTTAAATATTCTTAGCAATTGAAAATCAGTAACATTTTATAAATGAGCATATCGTATAAACTTAAATATGTATTCCTTCAGACCTTTAAATCTGCTTTCAGCATAAAGACAGATTGTTAGTGTAGTAAATTAAAGCTGCCTTACTGCAGCTATTTTATCCAATGTTCTATCACAGACCCATATTAATATTTTATCCCCTTTAATATTATTACATGATGCAGGCTTTATTTAAATGGATTTGACGGGCCTCTTGGTTGGCTTGACAACCAGAGGGAAAAATTAATGTTCTGCATTTAATCTCAGCTCAAGGCGCTAAATTATTCTGGAGGTCGAAGCTGTCATGCATATCATGCTAAATTATTGAATGTAATAACTATTAGCCTGATGTCTATTTATAGATTATTTTTTTAAAAAATTGTTGTTTACTTCATGCATCTTCAGCTAATTTTGAAGGGAACATCTCAAGTTTTCCTCATCCACTACAGTGCTACTGTATCTTTTACAGATATAGCTCTGGAGGTTATTTAACCAGCAGTGGAAAAGGAAATGATGGACTCGGCAATCTTTATAGCTGTGGAAATAAAATCGCTTTCATGCTGATGAATTGTGTGGTGTACACAGCCTGTGTAACATATGCAGTCTTAACTGCTTCAGTCCAAATATATTTAACTTTAAAATTTCATAAAGGAAATAATTATTTCCTTAGTTTTACTATTGTTGAAGAGACATGGATCCCAAGGAGGAACTGAGCTGCCAAGCATGTAACTTAGAAACCCAGATTTAAAGCTTAGGAACAGTGACTTGATACCTTGAGTGTACCATGTGCTTTAGGAAAAATGTAATGTGGGATAGACTGAACTGTAGAACGTTATTAGCAGTTGTTTAAAGAGTGGTGCGATAGGAATTGTCACATTAAAGCTTGAGATAATTATATTATTCTTGCTGATGTTGGTATGTGTTATAATAGCTTTGCATCTCCCCTGCTGTCTTGATCTGCCATGCTAGATAGTGTCAAGAAGTGTTATAATGTATATACTCTAGTACTAGGCTTACAGGTTTGTTTGTATAGTGATGGCTCTGAGGAAAACCAGTCGCAAGAAGTGAGCATGTATGACATACCACTGTCTTCTGAATTGCCTCTTTTCTCTCCTGGCACTAGAATCAGTTTTTCACCTCCGTGTTTTATTCTCATCTTTTGAGTATGAAAATAAGAGGTATAGTATAATTTAATATTTTAATAATATTAGTATTTAATAATAATTTAATCTGTATATTTAATAGCAGTCTCTGTATGATGCTTTCTGAAGTCAAGCTTCTGTAACTGTTTCCCTTGAAGCAGCATCAATTGTGACCAGTGAGTTATAAGGAAGTGCTAACACCTGGAAAAATGTTTGTCTTCCTTGTGTTGAGTAACAGCGAATCAAAAAATATTTCTGTGCTATCAAAGAGTGCGTGCTTATCACAAATAGAAATTGGAGGCCATTGTACTGGTTGTATATGGTTTGACATTTTTTTGTTTAGATGTGTAACAAGAGAGAGAAGTCATCCTATGGTATGGCTTGTTCAGATTCGTCAATTCAGCATTGGAGCAGTTAATACATTAAACTGGCTCCTTTTAGGCATTGCTATAACCAGAGTAACCGCAGTGTTGCCTTGTCATTCTGACAAAACAAAATTAAATGCATCCTTTTCCAAAAGCCCACATAAAAAAAGTTTTTTTTTCTTTTTGTGTTACTTTGAACCAAGGTAGGATGAAAAATATCTCCTTTACATAACTGTCATTTAAATACTTCTGGTCACCATTTTGACTGTAGTAGAATGTTTTCTTAGTGAGAGTTAAATTTTCCTTTCATGTGGTGGTTGTGGTTTTTTTTGGTTTTTTTTGTTTGGGTTTTATTTTTTAGGTACCCTTCAAACCCCAGCCCGCATCCATCTCACGCTAACTGTTCAAGTACTGCAAGTTCGTTATTGTAACATAGGACTTGAAACTCCCCTGTAGCAGATTCTATTGAACAGCTTGAATTATAAATAGAAATGGACAGATGAAATAATTGCCTTGGCATCGGTACACAAACGTCTGCAGCAAAGCTGGGGATAAAGCCTTAGGCAACTCTCAACTCTGTGTGCTTTGACCACAGTCCTTCTTGACTCTAGGGAAGAGAGTTATGTCCCTTCACTTCAAGAGCCATGCTGTCTTTTCTAAAAAATTTTCAGTTACTTGGTAAAATTTGTCTTTGAGTTTGGAAAGGGGGATGGGAAGAAGCCAGTTCTTTCATTTCTCTTGAACACCACCCCCGTCCTTTTTTTTTTTTTTTAACCTGATGGTTACAGGTGGAGAAAATAACCATTATGGTAACATTAATCCTCTATGGACTTGCTCACACTTTTCTCTAAAAGGTATTGGAAAAGGAGAGGAAAGATAGAGGAAAGGATTTTCTGATACAGGATTAAATCCATAGTCCATGTGGTGTCTTCAGTAATACGTCTCTGACGGTAACGATTGCTAGGTACTTCAGAGTTTTTTTGTAGACACACCCCCCCCCCCCCCCCCCCCCAAACCAAAACCTTAAACAAACAACAGAAAAACCACAAAAAAAACACTAAACCACTCCATTGCCCCCCACCGCCGCGGGCCCCCCCCCACCCAAAACCCCAACCGAACATCCACAAAATCAATGCCAAACCCCATGATTATTGTTTCGGAGTAGCACCGTAACTTCTCCTTTTTTTAGTTTTGCAATTTTTGTACAGTCTTTTTCTCATTCCTGCATTCTAAAAGCATGTCCTTGATTACTGAGGTAAAAGAGAGACTATTTTCTCTGGATTTCTGTAAGTTTAGTCTTTTCTATTTAACTTGAACTTTAACCTCAGTGTCTTTTTAAATGAAGTGGTGCTGGTTTGGCTTTTTTTTCAACAAAGGTATTTGATAGCCTTGAACTTGAACATTAGTGTTTTAAGCGTTTCCCCCACTCCCACCCCCGATAAAGGTTTATTTGCATTATAGCCAGGCCTTCCTTGTGGATGGGTGAACCGAAAAAATTCTTAGCAGACTCCTGCATTTAGCATCCACATGTATATGGGCTTGGTGCTGTGGTTTAGGTATGTTCCAGAATTGTCTCATTTTTGACCCCTGTCACTCACCCTCCACGTAGTCTGCTTCCTACATCAGTAGGAAAATAGGGTCTAATTGCACAGGTGTCTAGGATCAGTGCTGATCCTTTCCTTACAATGTCTTTGTTACTGAAGCACGCTGTTTCCTAGAGATTCTGCTTACTGCTTTGTGTACTACTTAGTGGACTAGAGAAAGCTGAAGATAGGTATTTCTGTGCAGGAGCGGGCTGGAAACTGGGACCATGCGTGGCAATCAGTTAGCTGAGGGGAATGTGCTCGAGCTTGTAGGTCACGAACCCTGGGAGGACAAGGAGTGTGAATAGACACAATAATTAACATGATGAGGCATGTTTGCAGAGCACAGGGGAGTGGGAGACGGATGTCGCCAAGGATGGCGCCAAGGAAAGGTAACACCTTGCTGTTGGTTGCTGGTAGTTAACCACCAATCAGGGATTGCCTGGTATGCAAGGCTTAGCTTAAAGAACCAATTAGTTTAAAACGCGCAGCTTCTGAAAGTCTATAAAAACCTCGTGCTTCTGTACAATAAATTGACATTTGCTTGCATCAAGCTGTGTCCCGTCTCTTCATTCGCCGCATTTCTGTATTTTTGTAAAAAGATATTCTGAACGAGTACAGCTGATAGAGGACACATGCAGATCCAGACAGGTAGTAGGAGCCTCTGTATGCTTTGTTTGCTTGGTCATCATTTCTTATTTTTATTTTGTCTGTAACTTAAAATGCTGATTCCCTAGGAGAGTTTTTTTTCTTACATGTGGGTTCTTCTCCAAGCCTCCTCCAGGAAACTGCTAAAATTGCTGGGTATTTAACTGTAAATAGAAGAACATTGAATCTTAGTTACCTGCTGGGGTATATTACTATTAATTTTACTAAATTATTTCTTATATGTATCTTATTATATTACTTTTTGTCATATTGCTACTCTTTAAGTTCCTGATTCCAAATGGACATATAAAGGGAATTCACTGTCAGTGAAGTAAGATTTGTAGTTTTAGAAGTGCAGGAAATTCAGTCTGGAAGCAAAATTATAAATAGTCCATAGACTCCCTTATTCATCACAGCTTACATTTTGCTGTGCACTGTGAAATGCTGATAAAATAAAAGTATGGCTTTATAGCAGACCAGAATAGTCTTCTGGATACAGTATATAAGTCATAGCTTTCTGTGCTGTGTTCCTGTCACTTTCTTTTCCAGTGAATTAACATGACATGCTGCTGTTAAACACTTTGGGTATGTCTTCATCAGCAAATAGGAGTCTGTCCTTCAATCTTGTGAGCAGAACTGAATGAACATAATATGATGAAATAGTCTTCTCTTTAGTTTGGTCCACTAACGTGGCTTCCGATTTTCTAGCCTGCTCATAAATAGTGCTTTTCAATCATATCACACCCATTCAGTTGAGTAAACATGACTGGAAAACCCACATTCAGTTTTTTGCTCATTGAGACTGGGTCTTAGAGAAATTAGTTGGGAAAGGGCCTGAGAATGCCAAGTTCAACCTTATTTACTTTAAAGTCAATGGCAACTTTGCTATTAACTTCCACAGGATCACTAACAGTAGAACATGGTTTGTCAAGGTATTTCACTAATTAAAAATTGATTTTTGGCTTTGTGTGGATTAAAGCTGCTAGATACAAAGTTGCAGGTGGTTTTACATACAAGTAAAACCACCTTGTTACAAACCGTGTAAACCCAGTTGCCATACAGCTTCTACAAGAACTGAGCTGGAAATAGCAGTAAATCTAATTCTGCTTTAAAACCAACAGAAAATACTGCCGACAACTGTGTACACAAATGTCTGGTACGTACAGAATTTCACTGATTTTAGTATAAAGCACTTAATAAAGCTGCCAGAATCAATATTAGCTACGTTGTTTTTCTAAGGCAAAATCCAAATTCTGACTGTGTATAAACTTTTTTTTTTTTGCTAAAATTCTGTAGTTCTTTTTTGGACTGCCAGTTTTAACTGTCCATGATGATTTGAATTATTTATTTCTGAATAACTTCAGACACTGTCTCCCACAGTATCCTCATAGGTAGGCTGAGGAAGTGTGGGTCAGGTGAGGGGACAGTGGGGTGGATTGAGAACTGGCTGGGTGGCAGAGCTCAGGGGGTTGTGAACAGCAGCACAGAGCCCAGCTGGAGGCCTGTAACCAGTGGTGTTCCCCAGGGGTCGGTACTGGGTCCAGTGTACCCACAGCAAGTTTGTGGATGACACAAAACTGGGAGGAGCGGCTGATTCCCCAGCCAGCTGTGTTGCCATTGAGCAAGACCTGGACAGGCTGGAGAGTTGGGCAGGGAGGAACCTCATGTAGTTCAACAAAGGCACATGTAAGGTCCTGCACCTGGGGAGGAATAACCCCCCGCACCAGTACAGGCTGGGGCTGACCTGCTGGAAGGCAGCTCTGCAGAGAAGGACCTGGGAGTTCTGGTGGAGAGCAAGCTGCCCATGAGCCAGCGGTGTGCCCTGGTGGCCAAGAAGGCCAAGGGGACTCTGGGGTGCATTAGGAGCAGTGGGGCCAGTGGGCTGGGGGAAGTGATCCTGCCCCTCTACTCTGCCCTGGTGAGGCCACATCTGGAGTGCTGTGCCCAGGTCTGGGCTCTCCAGTTCAGGAGAGATAGGGAACTGCTGGAGGGGGTCCAGCGGTCCAGGCTACAAAGGTGATGAGGGGACTGGAGCATCTCCCTTATGAGGAAAGTCTGAGAGAGCTGGGGCTGTTTAGCCTTGAGAAGGGAAGGGTGAAAAGGGATGTTATCAATGCACATAAATATCTTAAGGGTGAGTGTCAGGAGGATGGGGGCAGGCTCTTTTCAGTGGTGCCCAGTGACAGGACAAGGGCAATGGGCACCAGCTGCAACACAGGCAGTTCCATCTGAATGTGAGGAAGAACTTCTTCACCTTGAGGGTGACAGAGCCCTGGGACAGGCTGCCCAGGGAGATGGTACAGTCTCCTTTTCTGGAGATGTTCAAAACCCACCTGGACATGACTGCGTGCAACCTGCTCGAGATGAACCTGCTTCAGCAGGGGGCTGGACTAGACTGTCTCTGGAGGTCCCTTCCAACCCTGACCATGCTGTGATTCTGTGATATTTGGAGTTAATCAGTGAAACTAAAGTCCGGAGTATGAACCAGTATCATTAAGTCATTAAGCATAAGGAGCACTTGCTTAGCTGTGTGTTCCCAGCGTAGCAGTGACATGTGGGCATCCAGAAACATGCCAAGGAGTTGTTATGCTCTAGTAGAGACGGAGCATGTGCTGTCCCTTTAAGTACCTAGCTTTTTACACTTTTTATTATATGATTATGTGCTTAGTAACTGGGTTTCTTAGCTTGAATAATTAAATAGATGTAGAATATGCAAGTTAACTTTTATTACTTGTTTGTAAGTGAAAGCTGATGAGAATCCTTCTCATTTTGCAATTTTTCCTAGGGAGATGGACAATATTTTTCATATTTCCTAGAACAGACAGCCTCTTTTGTATTCTGCTGTTCAATAGGATGAACTAAGCTCTCTGAGATCAGCAAAAAAGGTGTTTGACAGTAGACTATTAAACAGGATTAAAAAAAGTAGCTAGCTACACACTTTAATAGAATAGATATTTTAATGGTGAAACATTCCTGTATAAGAAATCACATTGCTGAAAGTCCACAACCTTTTAATGCTCCTTTTATTATTTTCTATAATTTCATATCATATTTACAGTTACCTAGAATTCAGAAATCCCAATGAATAATATTTAGTATGCTTTCATTTCTTAGGAGGGATCCTCCTATACAGTCTTACCTTCTGTTGACCTACATTTGAAGTGCAGCGCTCTGCTGAAAAGCTGCAACCGTCTTGAAAAGCATTGCATAAAATGGACTTACTGCTCAACATCCCCTCTTAAAGTGAAAAGTCAGTGAAAAAATAACATTCCTGCTTTTTCTTGTGAGCAACTTAGAGGCAATAGTCTTTAAGAAATACAGGAAATTTGCATCGTGTATTGTTCAAGGATTGGTTGTTGAACTTCAGAAAGAAAATTGAATTGTATAATTGCAGAAGGTGAGATGGTGCCCCAGCAAAAGGTGCATGGGCCCCAGCAAAGTGGGGTGGGGGAGTCTGTGTCCCCAGAAAGCCTCTCCTCAGCTAGTTAAGATCTGCTCAGAGGCAAATCAGACATACTGATTCCTTCATGCTGCCTAAGTAGTGCTGGTGAGTAGCATTGGAATGGAGCCTGAAATATGTACCAGGTTTTTTAGCTTTCCTGGCTGGCTGACTTTTCTTTGAAAGAAGCTTATTTGAAAGCAGTATTTACGTATGTGTTGACTGGCAAGGAACGCTCTGGATTGAAACAGTAGTAGCTGTGGGGATAGAGACGTTAATTTCTCCTCTGATTTTCTTTCTGAATGTTAGCTTCCCTGTAGGCAGAGTAAAGGTTCCTCTCTGGTACCAGTTCTGATTGGGTTTTCTTTAACCATTATCAGGGTTGGATGTAGAAATAGTGGTAGGTGGGAAAGAGAATGGAATAACAAACTTTGGACTATCTTAATCAAGATTTGTTGCAGACAACTGGAGGGGGATCAAGGATAAAACTAATCTCTTAAGTCAGTGAAGTTATGGAAACTATTTAATAGTAGAACGACATGCAATCCAGTCATCAAACTGTGGTAAAGAAAGGGGAATGATGCTGTGCTTTGTGGAAATAATTTTCTGAGAGGGATTTCAAAGAGAAAGAAGTTAGATAAACTTTGGAAATGTTTTGAAAAATCTGAGTCTTATTCAAGTACACAGTTTTTGAGGCTGGTGGAACTGCTAATTGAAACCATGTTATGATGGAGAGCCATGGTAAGAAAAGACTGCAGAACATCCTGGTGGGATGTGCAAAAAGCCATGAGAATTTGCCTGCTGCAGGGTGAGATCAGGCTGCAAACTTGGAAGAAAAATAGGACAATGTTATCCTTGAACCTAAGAGGGAGTTTATAATTTAATCAAGAAAACTCTGTCTTAATTCATGTCCAGTTTTTGGAGAGAGAATTGTGAGAAATGAGAGAGGTGTGCTGAAGCCTGAAAGTAAGAATGGAAAATACCCAAGGAGAAGCAAAATATATTTTGTGCAGCAGGGGAAAGTACTTGTGAGAAGTTTTCTGTAGATATTTCTATCTAGTGACTAGAATATAATCTTGAACACAAATTAAATTTATATGCTTATAAATTTGCCCAGTCATGCAGAAACCAATATACTGTAACTAAAATTACAATAAAGGGTGTATGATCCAGCCACGTTGAACTTAGACTGATGTTTGTGTCATAGCTCGTGCAGTGGGGGAACACGCTTACTAAATATATCTGTGAGCTAGATGGGATTGCTTCTGGAAATAAAATTACGTATTCCAAGGGCTGAAAATATGCCCAAAAAATAACTCAGAAAGACATGCTATCATAGAATAACAGGAACTGCTGTAGATGAAGTGTAGAGAAAAAAGCCAAACTAGGCAAAAGTATGGAAATTCTCTAGGACAGGTGTCCTGGTTTCAGCTGGGATAGAGTTAGTTTTCTTCTTAGTAGCTGGTGCAGTGCTGTGTTTTGGCTCTGATGTGAGCACAATATTGGTAACACGCTGATGTTTTCTGTTGTTGCTGGGTAATGTCTATACTAAGTCAGGACTTTTCCATTTCTTGGGTCCTGCCAGTGAGAGGGCTGGAGGGGCACAAGAAATTGGGAGGGGACACAGCCAGGACAGCTGGCCTGAACTAGCCAAAGGGGTATTCCATACCATGGGACATCACGCTCAGTATATAAATGGGGAGAAGGAGGAGGAAGATGGCAACATCTGACATTGTGGTGTCTGTCTTCTTGAGTAACTGTTAACGTGTGATGGAGTCCTGCTGTCCTGGGGATGGCCAAACACCTGCCTGCCCATGGGAAGTGGTGAATGGATTCCTTGCTTTGCTTTGCTTGCGTGCGTGGCTTTTGCTTTACCTATTAAATTGTTCTTATCCCAACCCTTGGGTTTTACATTCTTTTCCGATCCTCCTCCCCATCCCTCTGGGTGGTGGGGGGTGTGAGCGACCAGCTGCATGGGGCTTGGTTGCTGGCCAGGGTTAAACCACAACAACAGGCCAGATTCTCAGAAAGGAGGTAAATGATGCCGTTAAGCAAAGGGTAAAACTAATATTTAGCATGATTCAGTGTCTGACAAGGAATATTATTACATGTTTACATGCTGAAGGAAAGGTAAAAGTCTTGATCTAAAACTGAAGTGCTTGTGCATCCTGTAACATAATGACTTTGTGGTCCTTCATATGGTTGTTATTTCTGCAGTTGTCAGAGTGCCACTCCTAAACATTTAATTTGATCCATAAATTCTTCACTGAATACTAAATGTGATAAATGCCCATATTAGATCCATTTGATCCTTACAACTTGCCCTACCAAAACACAGGGCATCCAGGGACTATTCTAGCGTGTGGTGCTGTCAGCTGAAATGCTGCCTGCTGCTTAGAAAACATGATATCAGACTCTTGGTTGCTCTGTTTCTTACAACAGAAGAAACCCCAACCAGATCATATGTTATAGTGACAATTGACGTGACCTACTTAGCTGAACTTGAGGCCCCTAGGTAGATTAGGACGTGTTAGTGATTTTTCAGAACTCAAGGTGTTACAGAGAAGTATCTGGAATTTCAGCAGCCTAAGAGAGTGTTATTCATGGGGGAACCGAGTAACAGCTGTATGAGGGGCTGAGCAAAACGCATAGACTAAAACTGTCAAGGTACACCTTTTCATATGGATGGTGCTATCACTGACTGTCTGACAACTTTGATTTACATGTTGATTTATCAAGACTTTCCCTTTCTTTCAAAGAAGGGAATGATTAGAGCTAGATTAGAGTTAGAACCATGACAGATGGAGATCCTTGCCTGCATCTCATGTTGCCTTTTTTAAAAATGATTTTGGTTTATGTACCCAATAAAAATATATATAAATTATAGCTACAAGATCATACTGAGTGTTTTCCTTGATTGCTTTCACCTGAAATACTGCAGGATGTTCTTTGTAAGGCTGGTATCTAATATTACAGTGCTAATTGGATATGTTCTGTTCTCATCTGTATTTCCTCTTACATAACAATGAAGTACTTTTAAAATATAAGATATCAAATGTCACAACATTTTTTCTCATACTTTGTATTTCTAGGTGGGTTTTTTGAAATTTTTTTTCCTGCATCTACTAGTTCTAAATCAGCTAACTGTTTCTGCCTCTATAAATAAGATAGATACAAGCAAATCACCAAGAGACTACGTGAAATCTCTTTCTTCGTTGTGTCTAGTCCTCTCTTCATTACTGTTAATTATCATGGCAGGTCCATGGACAGGACCAGAAGGCTGTTTTGGCCTCAGGTTAATTTGGCTTGGGAGATGTTCTACTTCAGGACAAATAGCAAGTTAATTTCTAGGAGAGAAGTTTGAAGCTGTGTAGTTTGGGATACTTCACACATTTCAAAGTCTCCACTTCTGAATGAAGTTTGTCCTGGTGCATGAGGAAAAGCCAAGGGATCTCAAACTGTACACCCCTCTTTACTTGGTCCTCTGGCACAGTAATGTAACAACGTAGTTCTGAATCTGGCTCACTAAATGCTTTTTGTATAGTGGTAATATACCATAAATGCAGAATCCCCCAATTGCAGATTCACGCAACTCAGCAGAAGTTTAACCTTCTATTTTAATGGTTTTCTGTGACAAACTTTTGGATTCTTTTGGAGCATCTCATGATCAACTTTTTATTTGAAATCATTTACATTGAGACACATGAAAAAATCTACTTAGATATTTAGCATCAAAAGCTTTTTGTATCTTTACTGTTATTGCTTCTGATTTTTTTTGAAATTTTGATAAATTGATTTCATAGAGGAAGCATCATTAGGCTGCTAAATTGCTTAGTATGTTTTTATATGTTGAAAGCTATTCTATAAGCACACATTATTACAGTTTTGGTTGTTGGAAAGAACTGTAGACCAAGTTTTGTTGTTCTGAAAGGCAGTGTTGCATTTGGTGAGGAGTCCTATGAAATAACATCAATGGCATGTTCCATTGTTCAGTGCAGGAGAAATATTAGAAGTCAGATTTAAAGAGTGGAAATCTCAAGGGCTCTGTTTAAATGCATTTGAGCCTCTGGTTGCATGATCTTGTACAGCTGTGGATGTAACAGGATGATTTTCTCCAGGAAAAAGGAATACAAGATGAATTTCATCTTGTAAGAAGTGTTTGAAAGGATGTTTTAAGAAAGGTGATATGCAAATATGATTGAAGTTGGTAATTAGCTATAAGTACTTGTCTTCTGGGAAACTGCACTAGAGTAGAAACTAGTATGCCACAGGCTGTCCCCCTCTGACCTCCCCCAAAAGGTTATAAAACATCTGTATTCTGAGATCCCAAGTGCTGATATTTTTGGCTTTCATGGAGGTTATTTGATTTAATTATATTTAATTTATTGATTGAAATAAATTTAATTGATTTAATTATATTTAATTATAGTACTCAGTTTCTTCTTCAGAGTACTTTTGATTTATTAATGATTGTTGAAGACATTTGTCATACTCAAGCTGAAATTCTGTCCTCGGAGATGAGTGGCAGTATTGCCATGGACTTTCAACAAATTGATCTCTTATCTACTACACCATCCTGTAAGCAGTAATTATATTGTATTAAAACAAGAAGTCAATGAGCCAAATTTTCAGTGAAAGGGTGAAATACTTAAGTCAGATCTTTGCTCATTAATATATTAACAGCATGGCTGGCTTTAGAATAATGTTATGTTTGCTTAGTTAAGGATTCAGAAGACAGGAACTGGCAAATCTTGGTCTTGTGGATGTGTAACATAGTTCCTAATTAGATTAATGTGTACTGATTCTCAGATCATGCCATGTGATGTTTGACTGGCTAATTTATTATTTAGATTATGTTTTCAAGACTTTGTATATTTTGAAATCCATGGTTACATACAAACCCCACCTATATAACGTAAAGAAGTAAAATAATGTAAGAAGACAAATCTTTCTTACAGGGAAAAATATATCTTATCTCTAGAGATATCTTTTATGAAATCCCTGCAAATTAATCTTTTTATTTCTCAAATACTTTATAATGATGCTACATGTGTGCTATGCAATTGTTTTTTGCATCTTGTTTAGAAAATGACACTGTGATTAGAGAAAATGATTGAGATTAAATTATGAAGATTGACACTCAATGTATGTAAAGTGCTTTGTTTTGATAGTTTTCTCTTTCGTCCTGAAGTCCTGCACTAGTGGTTTGTTTTTTTTTTTTGTGATCTCAATTACCTTTGAAGGGGGGGAAATGGTAAAGGTGGGAATAATTAGTTTGCTAACAGAGTGTAATTTTATGGTACCAGATTTACATCTAGTGCTGTCTAGTATTCCTGAAGTGTGTCCCCCGCCTCTCCCCACAACCCCTTCCAAAGCAGAGAAGAGTAGTAGAGACAAGCACCAGTGGTCACATTATAGTAAATTCTATCAGACTGTGGAAAGGGAGAATGGCAAGAAGAGTATAAGGCATTGATTCTATTACATTTTATCCATATTCTACAGTAATTTTGACCCCACAGTGATAATGGCAAGAGGTAAATAAACCCCGTATATAACGGAAGACTCCTTTTCCCAGGTCTGTTACTGCACTGGTGCTGGTTCTTTGATGCTGGCAATTCTAGTTTATTTGGTTGGTTTTTTTTTTGTTTGTTTTTTTTTTTTTTTGAGGGGATCTAAAACAGAGCCAAACCTCAGATTTTCTTACTCAGTAGTTTAGAATATTTAAAAATATGTCCGATTTGAAGCCATAGACACCTTATTTAGAAGAAGAATCACACTGCTGCTTTAGGTATGTTCATGCCTGTGATTAAAAGCTTTTTACATATGCATCCATCTCCTTTAGCTGTTCTGCTGCCTCTGTTTGAGAATAACAGTGCTATCAAAGTGACAAAAGGCTAGGTTGTACTCCTAAGGGAGGTAATTATAGCAGCACAGAGCAGAAGGTAAAATTATCATTTGTTTGCTATTTTGTAATGCAGTACCAAATATTTATCACAGTATTAGTAAAAAAGCCATAAACTTTATGTAGATTTTAGAATATAACAATAAATGAACTTGCACTGCGATGAAAAGCTAGGTTTTCATGAGACCCAAAAGATATCTGTTCTAACAATGGTTTAGTCCCAGTACAAAATATTCAGGATACAGTATTTTGCTGTCTTGTTTTATACAAAAAATTGGTAGTTTCATTTGTAGGTATTCTTTCAAGTTTGGATAGGCTGTTCTCAGCCCAAGCTCTGTCAGGGCTTACTGCATCAGAAGGGAGATGTCGCACATATGTCAAAGGTAGGCAGTGCTTTTCATGTTTTGGAAAAAAGGTATCTGAAGAATGGTCTCTGTATATATTTACATGAAGTATCAGTGTAAAGGAATATTTTGCTAATCTTCAGTTATCTGGGATAGTCTGGACTGTGGCAGTAACAAGTCTGATCTTTCTTGCAAGTGAGAAAAGTACACCATATGTGCTTCATGAGAGACAGCTACCGTTTTATACCTCTTTTCCCTTATTTTCTGTACTGCCCTTCATGCGGTATACACCACTGCAGATATTAATCCAGTCCTTGAATGTGCCCACTGCAGCTAGTTAAATATTAGTTCAGCTTGTAGATTACTTATTTCAAACAATATACTGGTGAGTTCTTTCCACCTTGCCACTTAATGCATACAGTGGTTGTACTTGTTTGAACAGAAGTTACAGCCACAGAAAGATGCAGACCTTGGTCAAATCATGTGTGCTGTTCGCACATGTGGAACTGAATGTTTGTTCATCCCTGGGCAGGCAGTGGGGCAGGTGGTCCAGGATGTCATCAAAGACATTTGCATTGCTCTGGCAACAGGCAGGCTTTGTACCTCAGTGGCATAGGAGAGCAGCCCAGGGCTTGCCTGTCCATGTGGTGGGGCAGCACCCGTCCCCCTGTGAACAGTGTAGGCGCGACCAGCTCTCTGACGACTGCCCTCTGTCCTGTAATGCTTTTAGTAGCATTTTGGTGGGGGGAAGAGTTTCAGATTTGATAAGAGGAAGGTTAATGTAAAACATTATGCTTCACACAGCCAGTTTTCCTCTAGTAGTGAGTGGTTGTTCTGGTGAATGCAGGTCAAACACATGAAACTTCTTTTCTGTGGAAAAGTTAGGGAGATGTTTTCCACTGTACAGATGACTGTATAGTATATACATGTATAGTATATATGTATGCCTTGGTGAAGGCTGCATTGGATTTGTTTTCCTGTTCTACATTCCTCTGAAATCTTATTTGCTGACTGGTAAAACTTTGAGGTGTAATGTAACAGACCTTCAATGCAATTTCAGTACAGCGACTGTTTAAAAACTTCAATCTGGGAGTCTTCTACCGTGTTCTACACATACTTGTTGTGGCTCTATTGACAACGTATATGGCTTTTAAGGTGAGGCAAAGGGGAAAAAATAAGACATAAATAGGAGTAAGGATGTAGGTTCATATGCAACATTATGGTCCATATATTGAAGTGTTATTAATTGATAAACTTATGTTTGATGAAATCTTTAGTAAACATTCATGCTAGCTATTCATGAGTCATGCTTGTACACTGAAGCTAAAAAAAAAAAAGTAATGCTTAGCTCTGTAGACCATTAATGACCTGATTGATGGATTGATGGATTGATTAAATTTTGTATATTATGCTAATACAGATCACAAAAAAATTCAAAATTATATATGATTTTGTATTTATTATACATCAACATTCTGTATATTTCATCAAATATAATTATTTTCTGTGCTTTATTACCTGCTTCTGATATCTTACAGAAGAATTCTGTTGGAAGAATTTTTTTCAACAGAATTTGTAATTAAAAATATCTAGCATCACATACCAGTAACGTACTCTAAAGTACATTACCTTACACTTAATCAGTGCGTATGTATCCAGTGAGAAAAATTTTGATTTTCAGATCCCTAGGTTTAGGCACCTCTCTGTAAATTCTGAATTAAAATCTTTTTGAGCCATGAAGCACTTTTCAATTACATTATACTGGAAGACATATTTTCAGTAACTTTATTGATACAATTAATAAATTTCAGGTAGGATAGAGTAAGCGCTGTAAGCAGTAATAGGTTCCAGGTTGTACTCCCAGATGGGGGCAGCATTGATTTAAAAAGAGAAACGAGAGTCAGGCAGTGCTGGATGGGTAGTTAAAACTGTTCACTCTGAGTAGACAGGCTCCCAAATCAGACTAATGAATCGGTGGGTTAACAACATGTTATTCAGATCAGCATGCCCCATAATCATTGCTGTTGACCCATTTGTCTCTTTACACATTAAATTGATTTTGACCAAGGATTTATCACAGAGGAAACTATAATTCAGAAAAAACTAAGGAAGCCAATCATGCTTCTTTCTTCTTTAGCCCGAGTGGATAATTTCTCCTTAAAATTATACTGCTATTGTTAATCCTGTCAGGAAATTAATTCTTGGCGTTGCAGCTTAAAATATTCTTCAAATATCACCCTGTGTTTCTCCAGTATTTCTTATTGCCAGTAATTGATTATGTCAAGAATTGCAAGAAGCAAGGCTGGTGCTGTAGAGATTGAAGGTGACCGAGTTTACTGCCAAGAGCCTGCAAAAGCATTGGCTTCTGGGCTTTGTGTCTGATGGTGCATTTTTGGGTTTTCCATAGCAAGAGAGGAGTTCCTTCTCTTTCGGTCAAGCAGGTGTTTATGCACACTTATCTGTCTCAGGGGACCACTGCAGCAGATGGAAAATCATCTTTATTAATCCTGGAAAATGGGAATACATTGAGCAAATGGCAGTTTGCTCAATAAAGGAAAAAAATAAATGGGCAATTAAATTATATTTAGAGTGTGTTACAGGTACGGCTTAGATCATTTTCAAATTCTGGCACTTGCTTTGGAAGTAGGTTAACATCGTTTTTCTTCAGTTCATAAAGTTTGGTTGTATTGTCAGTATTTCCATAGCATAAAGATAAAAGCTGCACAAAAACTTAATGGATTTCTCATATCAATCTGAGGGAATTTTTTTGTGGGTTGTTTTTCTGTGGCTAGAGCATAGAGTGAGAGGAGACATCCCGTTGCTGCTCCTGCAGAACTGCTGGATTAATGAGTCCTGAAACCGACTGCCAGTGGCTTGTTCGCTTGTTAACTAGAACAATCCATTCCTCATTCAGTCTGAAAATGGAGATGTGGCAATCAGATTTGCATCTTTGTTTTTATTACCAAGAATAGTGATCAAAGCCTGAGAATAAGTTGGTGACACTTGCTACAGAAAATTTCTTTCAAGCAGGTTAACTGTCAGCTATAAAATCCCCTTCAGGGACAAAAGCAATCTGGAGAGATATACCTGTAAAACTTTGCACTTGTGTGCATGAAGTTTTTGTGGAAGTGTATAGAAACCAGAGTATATTGGTATAGATATATTTAACAGTGAAAAGTGTCTCATTTGGATATACAAAAGCCTGCAGAAGTGTGTTATAAATCAGATGGAGTTGTGATCATGACCAGTAGGAAAATTACACATCCTCAGAGATGCCTGCATTTGTAATTTGTGTGACCAGGTTTGTATGTGAAGGATCCAACCGAAGCGCTCAAGGCAATGACTTTCAGGTTTGTTATCAGCAGAGGCTGTTCTCCTTCCCCCAGATCTTAGCACTAATAAATTATAAGGGTGTGTTCTCATGTTGAGCGCTGAGAAAAATCATATGCTGCATGTTATTTGCCCCACATATTCGTTGGCTGACTCTGAATGTTGTGCATGTTCAGAAATGCCACTGTGTGCTCTGGGCCAGCTCACATAATGAAAACACGTGTGTCTCTGGTACGGCAGAAGGGACTGAGGTCTAGATAACACCGAATAAGGCTGAAATCCTTCTGGATGAGTGAACAAATTAACTGTTGGATACACGGGATTGCCTGCAGCAGGTGTAAAATTACATTATGTTCAACCTTTGTGTGAGAATTGCAAGAAGAGTAGTTTTGAGTTGCAATTAGGAGGAGAATAAATGAAAATACTTCCTAGGGAGAGAAAAGCTAGAGGCAAGTTGTGTAGGGAGCATGTTCATTTTGTTTATTTTGTATCTGGGTCTGCATTGCAGTGAGAGGTGTAATTATAGCATGCAAAGGCACACCTGAGTGGTCTTTATCCAGCTCAGGTGAACACTGATGCCTTAAGGCTATGGTAATATTGACTTCAGAAAGGGAGGAGGTATCCAAGGAGATTAGTGATTTCTTTTTTACTGAAAATAAGTCTAAAACTGTGAGAATGGGGTATTAAAAATGCAAACTAATATTCTTTAAAATAATACAACTGACATTAAACTTAAGAGCCACCTCCCTAGATGGGTATCTCGTGCGCAATATTATCCCTAGTATGGCTTAATAACTGCACTGTTCATGTGCTCACTGTTAGAAATGTTCTCAAATTCCCAGATGTTACTTATATAGTAAAAGGCAGATCTGAAGTGATAGCATTTATTCTTTTAACTGGTTATGGTAGGCAAGCTGAAGTTGTAAGACCAGTTTATAAACTTAGTACTTTGTTGGATTTTTTTAAGGGCATAAAAAAAATCTGTTTTATTTTGCATTGGCTTCACGAATATGCATATAAAAAAATCTACTGCAGATATTTCAAGGGATTGTGTGGCTATGCAAACCTGTAAAAAATGGAGGACCTAGCAGAGCACTAAATACTACAGTACACAGGAACAATATTTTCTTGCTCTCTTCCATTTTCATGGTAGATTCTTTTAATTGGAAAAAGTAAGCTATTAAACAGACATGGTTGTTTTGATTACTCAAAACATTCCCAATGTTTTATGCATGCAGGTTGATTGCAAATGTATCATGACTAATTTATTTCTCACTTAATGTTAGTCCGTTAACTAAAATATTTGTCTACCTGGACATTTTTTTTGATAATAAACTAACTCTGATTTTGTGCAACTGTATTTCAATTTCTGCATTGAAACACTGTTTACAGAATAAAGATGCTTTATCAGGTTTATCCTGGTGAAACTCCATTGACATTGGCCATATCTGACTGTTGAAGTCAACCAGGTTTTACTGCATGTAACTGACTCTACAGTGATCAGTGATGAAACACTAATGTTATGTTCTTTGTGGTTTCAGGATGTGAATAACATTAACTGATGTGTATAGCAGATAGATCTGGTTTTCTGTCCTATTTTCAAAAAGGAAATTTGTGCAAAATGTAATTTGTCAACCATGTTTGCTGTATTTCACACTTAGGAAACTTCTCTTTACATCTGTTATTCAGAAAATCTGTAAAATTGTTCAGTTAAGCCTAAGGCATTTTATGAGGAAATCTATGTGCAAGGAAGACATGGCTACCTTCATATCTTTAATTTATCATATGTTTAGCAGGAGTAACATATACAACTCCTGGTCAATGAATAGCAGAAGAGGGCTAACTTGTGTCATAAAGCCTTATGTGCTCATATATAATGAGGCAGAAGTACGGGGGGCAGTATGTTGCATTTAGGCCTTTTATTTCATCTTTAAAGAAGAAACAGAGCTTATGTCTTTATTGCATTTTTTTTAAGCTACCAACTGATTTTCTCTTTTCATGATGTGTACAACATGCAGAGTACTGGTCCTTTCAAATGATATCATATTTTTTGTAACATAAGTGAAACAAAATGTATCAGAGTTACAGCATGATGGTACCATGGCATTGTGAAAGCTATCAGGAAGTGAATTAAAATCAGAAAATACTAGAAAATTTCTGGTGGAACCTTTTTCATCACACAGGACTTAATAGCGTTGGTATTAATGAGGGATGTTGGTGACCCTGATCTGTATTCTTGCTCCCAGTCAGGGAGCAAAAGGCATTAAGGTGTGGGAAATCTGGATCCAGGTGAGTGACCAAACGCTGGTTGCTGCTCTTGGCTAGGCTTCTCCTTAATTTTATGTAAAAGTCTTTGAAAAATGTCTGGCTTGTCCTCATATACAACAAAATAAATTGAAACCTATTCATTGAAATGGTATGTTTATTTTCTGACGTGCCCAGTCATTTGAGCCTTGTGATTGCTTTCAAACTCTCTCCAGGACAGTACCTCTCAAGGGCAGAAACCTCTCCTAAGGGCACTGAAGCTGGACCATATTTTATTGTTTCTTGTCTCTTTCAGCAATGCAGGCCTGTGTCATAGATGGTTTCTACAGTTCTTTGCAGCCTTTCACCACTCATTTGGTGGTATGGAGAGCTGCTCAGTGAACTAGACTTAACAGTCAATTTATGTCTAGGGGGGAAAAAAAAAAGATAGAAATGCCTACCCCTTTTACCATTACTCCAAATTACATTCTGTATAAAGTGCTTAGTCTGACAAACCTTTCATATCCCTTAGGTGGCAGGCAGGAAAAGCCCAAAACAAGCCCCTTTTATCAGAATTTTAGGCAACTAAACAAATTTTAAATGGAAAAAATATTTAATAATAGTTGGTTTTATCACAGTAATGCAAATATCCTGGGTCACTGTGGGTGAATTGTAATGCCTTAACAGTAAAAGCTATGTGAAAATCCTAAGCTCATCAAAGCTCGTTTCAATGAGGGTTTTCTTCTTGAGGCAGAACTCAGCCAAGTGTTTTCAGGAGGATTCGCTCAGGTCCAAAGCTCTCGCTCTGCCTGGATAGCATACACCGTAACATTAGGGCTACCTACCTGTGCTCTGTAATTTTCACTGGTCAGTATCCATTGAGTCTGCTAACTGAAAAGAATAATAACACCAGTAGCTTTCACTTCAGAAGCCATGAATTTGAACCAAACTTATCAACCCTTCCTAAAGATATGTTCCACTTAAAGTGTTTTGAGCTGTTTCTCAGTTTGTAAGAAAAGATATGGTTTTTAGTATGTACTTTTTTATATTTTAGCAATTTCTAGCATGATGGTTCATTTTTCTAACCAAAACTTTTCCTATTCTGACCTTAACTTTCCACCTGCCTGAAATTATAGCAAATGGTTTGCAAGACTGGAGAGGAATGGAGTTGAAAATTCTATTAGGAGTATCTCCCCCCCTACTTTTTTTTTCCTTGGAAACCTCTGACAGCAGTACCATTTTGTGGCCTGACATGAACATTTCCTAATCAACTTCTTTTCAAAGAATCTGAACTATGTCCATAGAAATTGCTCCACTAAACTACTCAGTTTCTTCCCAGAAGTGAATGTTTCCGTGCCACAAAGAAGAGAACTTGAAAACCAATCTGGAATGTTACTAGCTATAACATGTCTTATAGGAATGAATACCAGAAGTGGAGTAGGGAATTTCTCTGACATTTGCTCCTTGTTATATACATGTAGATGTTTAACTTGGCAGTCCGTGCAATGCATCATAAAATAGTGCTGGGGTCTCACTGAATTTTTATGGTTTCATAAGATATCTAATTAAGTGTGTCGTTGTCGTCGTCGTCGTCCCCCCCCCCCCCATGTAAATCTGCACCTCTTTCTACACATATAAGAAAAAAATGGAAGACAAAAAACTATAGAGTTCAGAAATGACATAATTTGCTAGCAAAAAGAGCAGCTATTTAAAACTACGGGATGATAGTTTCATAAATGAATGTCATGTTAGGAACATCATTATCTAAAGACCTTCAAAATTTTATTTTCTTATTTCATTTTTATTGGTGAAGATAAAAATGAGATGAATATCTTCTACATTAAAAAAATGTACTGTCCTGACTTAATCTCTTTATATAAGGAGATTTAACTGAAACTTCTGTCTTCAATTTTTGAAGGAGGCTCTGTGGTAAGGTATGGCCTTTTATCTTTTTAAAAGCTTACCCCTAGAGCACAGACCACTGTGTGGAACAACATGAAGAAAGACGTTTTTATGACACCTTGAAAATGTAGGGGGGAAAATGTAAAATTATAAGTCGCTTTGATGTTTGCCAGGGTAAGTTTGTGCAGGGATGGCGACTGTGTGGAATTTGACCCATCAATAGAGCTGCTCTAAGTCTGAACTAATGTATAGCTGCATTTTGTGTAGTGTTGGGTATAGCCAGACTTGGCACCAACGTGGAAAAGCAAAGGATCAAACAAATGCTCTTTCCATCCTTTCGCTTCCACTCCATTGATCCTTAAGGTGGACGCTACAGCTATGAGGGCAGCTTTTTGATGAACCTGATATGGGCAATGCTCTACTCTATGCCTTAGATGTTGTGTTCTCATCTTACTGGTTATCTTCCTCATGATGAAAACAAATACTACTTTTCCATAAATTATGAATTTGATACGTTTTAAGGAGCACTTGAAAGCTTTGTGCTGTGTTCTGTTTGTTTCTCTTACTCATCACTTTTCATGTGTCCCTTCTTTTACTGTCTTAAATGCAGGAATGAGCCCAGTGGCTTTTGCAGGTTAAGGGTGTTGTCAGTGCCATCCTGGTAATGGTGAAATATGCTTTATAGAATTCCACTAAAAAAGGTCTGCAGGTCTGCTGTTGTAAAAAATGTGATTGTGCATTGTTTTATATGTTATATAGTACTGGAAGTTTTGTAGGTAATTGATCATATGCAGTTGATGCAATAATGTGCTGCTACTCCGTGCAGCTAGGGGCAGCTAGTGTTCCTTAGATAAGCTTTGTGTGAGTAAAGTAGATGACTTTAACAGAACCTGCTGGATGAGTCGTTGTTAAAAGATTAGGAGCCCCAAAAATTTGAAGGAAGAAGTCTCTAGGAAAACAATTGCAAGTTGTTAGATAAAAGAATTATAGTAACGTTACGTTATCCGTAAACTTGGTATCTGCCTAATTATTCATAATGTTACACTCAGAGGGAAATGGAAGGGGGAGGTAAAGCAGGCTATTACAATAAATGTTGGGAGTTAGTGGAGGAATTGTTCTGTTTCCATTTTTGCTGTAGACTTCCTGTGTATTGAAGTCTTGCTACTGCTCCGTAGGGCCAGCGTCCAGCTGTATAAATGAGACAGTTAGCTTTTACCTGAAATTGAATGTACAAAACCTTCATGGATGTTCATTAAAAAATAAAATCAGATCTTAAAGTGGGTGAGTCATATCTGTTTACTGCTTTATGCCACCACAAAATAAACGGATTAATAAAGTAAACAATAAAAAACTGGATAGGAAGTCTTGTTCTGGAGAAATGTTAGAAATAATAAGAAAATTCAATCTTTCTTTGACAATCATGTCTGAAAGCAGCCTGTTGTGCCTGAGTTTTACAAGGTGCTGAGAGCCTGATGTAACATTGTGTGTTGTATGTGCTACGATATCCACAGCCTTAGGTCTGAGCTGAAGAACAAACGCCAACTGTGGACAGTTTTCTGTACCAGATTTAACCTGTCCTGAATTGTACTTCTGCATTTGCTTTTTAGGTTAATACATGCAAAGTGGATGCAGTGCATACTTAGACTTGTATGAATGTTAGTTTTATCTTCCATACTATTACAATCATAGCCCAATCCATTTTTGTTAGACATTATAGATAAATGATACTCTAGAGGAGGGAAATCTCATTTAGAACAGAATAAGCTGTCAACCCGCTGAAGTGTCAAATGTAACTTATTTGTGCACAAACTTAGTCCTCAAATTTGATCATGGTTCTAAATCGATCAAACTTTTTAACCTATTAAATTTCCTCTATATTTCTGTTCGCTAAGAGGCAATTGCTAAAGATGGTGTTTAAATGCTAATGTGAATCTGACATGTTGTTTTTTTTTGTGTGTCCTTGTTTTTTTTTTTTTTTAACTTCTCCCCATTCTGCTCATGTATTTTCTAGTCAATATTACTGCAGCTGGCTCTTTTCATTGAGTGTAGGTGTCTTACAGGAAAACAAATTTCCGAGGGAATTCACCCTTGGGACACAGTCTACTAAATCAGCCTGGAGAAATTAGAAGTGGAGAGTAAAAATGCAAAAAAACCCCCAAAACCCAGTGTAGGTGAAGACAGGGTAATTGCAGTCCACATGAGGAAGCAAGTACTTTTGCAGACTTGGTTACTGACTATGTCACAAAAAGACAAAATGCAGCCTAATGGCCCAATTTCCAGAAATAGGAGCTCTTTACTTGAGTGCACACAGTTGCATATCTTAAACCAGTTGTACAGACAGGCATTTGCCTGCACATAGTCATTGGGATACTAACCGTAATACCTAAAAGGCTTTCATCATCATGGCAGAGAATCTACAGTGTGATTTCAGGGAAATAAAATGGAAAAATGGCTTGATCAGAACACATTAAATTTATTTTTTTTTTAATATAAATTTGCCTTGAAGCAACAAATTACAACAATAGCACTTTTGCCGTTTTCTTCCTTTAATGTTAAAAATAAGAGGTATTTGCATACATACAACTGTATCCCAGATGTTTTAAGTTCTTTTCCTGCTTGTATAGAAGGAAAATTGTATTGCAATAAATGTGTCTATTGCAATAAAAACTGTCTTTAGTGATGGGGTGGGAAAAAATGTACTAAATGTCTTTCTATCTGAATGAACTTCTCTTGCAGTTTTTAAAATTGTAATTTTTTGAAGTCTTTTGTAATTTTGTGAAGTCTTTTTTTTTTTTTTTTTAACCTTCTGGGAGCTATTGATGTGAATGGAAGATAAAGCTGTTAAAGCTAGTGTAGTATATGACTCCAGAAATCAGGGGAGTAACTAGCTTTAACACTGTAGAATGTTTACTGTTAATTCTACGTGCTAGTTACTTTCCTTTCAAACTCTGTGCCTGCTGTTGAATGTGGATAAGAGAAACACAAGTCTGAGTTACAGTCACTTACTGAAGCTAGAACGTGGTAAGCAAACATTATGCTACTGTGAATATTCGGTTTAAACTGTGCACTTGCATTTGGAGTTCCTACCAGAATTGACTGAGTATGTTTTAAGCAAGTTACTGCAGCTTTACCTTCCCATTGAAATAAAGCCTGTTATTTTAATGCACTGATGAGTTTTTAGAAGCCAGCTTGGGGATGTCAGAAGTCAGTATTGTGGAAGAGATGATTCTCAGCTGGGAGCAATGGGTAGCAGCCAACATCAGTAGCTTACTCAAAGCAGTTTGATGTGCTCACTGGTGGGACCTGGGAGCTTTAGACTTTCTACCAACCTTAATTCTATCCATTACTGAGCCACACACAAGTAATCCAACAGCCATCACCCAGATGGAAAATTTTCCCCCAGTGGAGTTACCTTGAGAAATTTTTCATTTTGTCAATGTTTGGGGCTTCTCTAACATTCAGCCTGAAATAAGGGCAATCAAAGGGCTATGCAGGCTGCAGCAAGAGCTTGGCTGTGTTTGGGCAGTGGCTCCGAGGTTTATTGCTTAAGGCTCAGCCAAGTGCTTATGGTGGAGGGAAAGCTCTGAGTCTCAGTATTATTGGGGCTGAAGAGAGGCTGTCAGAGAATTAAGGTAACGTCATTCTTTTCAAACTTGTCTGTTTTTGAGACAAAATAGTAAAGAGAAACCAGAGGAGTCAAACACTGTTTCTGTTCCAGAGAGATAGATAGTTTTATCTCTCATTCCATCATAATCCTGTTAAATTTTTTTGTGGTTTTGTCTTAAGTCAGGTTTATAAAATATTCATTCTAGGTACTGTATGGAAAACAGGGGTAGGAATAGCTTTTGGCAGAGAAGCGTGTATGTTCAGAAATCTGTTTCTGATATGCGCTTTCTTTCCTATTCTTGGTTTTGTCTGTACTTGTGATTTTGTAAGGTTCTGAATATAATGTTCTTGGTTCAGATGGGATTTCTGCTTTTTTCCTGTCTTATGCTGTGGCCATGTGATCTCAGCTGGAGCCTGAGATGTGGATGTGTCTGACAGCATCCCTTAAGCAAGGGACAGTGAGTGAGAAACAACTGATGACCTTCACGTTATTGTCTGATAATTAAAGCTGTGATCTCATTAACCCTCATTGCCATCACATGGTTCTTCTCCACCTTTCTTAGTGGAGTTCCCTTTCTTAACCAGAATTGCAAGGAATTGGATAATTCTGGACTAGAACTTACTGGGATGCTTTAAAAACTCCTTTGCTCTAGTACCGCTATATGACATTATCTTCGTTACCTCTAGTGTTACTAGTTTTATGTATTTGTCATCCTAAATTTACACTGGAATTATGCATTGACTTTAGAAATACAAAGTCATTGAATTCCTCCAAAATTTGCTTTGCTTAGGAAGAGAGATTTTTAATGCCTAAAATGTGATGGAGGCAGGGACAACTTAGGAAACACTATTCAAGAAACTGACATAGAAGGACTGATCATACAAATGTGATTATAGTGAATATCTTCTTGCCTTACCTCTATTACTGCTGATGGGATTCTAAATAATGTGATGCTTCCCTTACTGAGTCCAGTCTTGTCTTCCTCCCTTATTTTTGATGTTTTCTCAAGGATTTAAGGAGGAAGGGAAGGGATTAGTCTTTAATGACACTCTTTATTCAGGCTGCAGCACTCTGTTTTCTAATTTAGGATGCCTTGCCAGAATCCTTCTTAGCCAAATTCTGAAGTACCAGCTTTAGATTTAGTGTCAGTAGTTAGGAAAATGACTTGGAGTAACACCACCACTGATACTCAGCTTGGTGCAATTCAACACTAGGGATTCCAAAGCAGGAGGAAGAGAGTTTCAGGGTAGTTACTGTTTAGGGTGGGAGTGAGAGAAGGAATAGAATAGGGAGCAAAATTATGTGAAAATGACAATTTCACATTTTCAAGTGATAGAAATAACATTTCTTTATTGTGGGAAAACAAATAGGAGACTGTGAAAAGCTTGACATCTTCCCATAACTAAGCTGTTCCTAAGCATATTCTTTTCTGTACAACAATGTAGATTCAGCCACACAAAGGCTGTGGCTTATTTTGATTTTATAAATCACCACATATGGTTAAAATCCAGAAAATTTTCCCAAAGAGTGCTGATGATCTTGCTTTTAGTACCATAAATTCTACAGAGAAGTTTTGTCTTGTATGTAGTTATTTAAATGAGAAGTATATGTAATGATTATCATTATATGATTATATATAAAATATATATGGTATATATAACGCTAACATTTCTATCTCTCTGTTAAAGATGAGAACAGAAGAGTTTTTCTAGCTGTGTATAAGCTGTATAAAGTAAAATCAGCTGTATAAAATGAAGATTACAGTGATACATTTGAACTCTGAATGATGATCCTTCAGCCTTTTTTTCTGTCCAGTAATGCCAGAAGAGACCTAAAAGATATTAGTCCTTATGACCTGCATTGAGCAAAACTTTTAAACACATGCTTTATTTCAGTCCTGCAGTTTTATTTTCTATAGTTCTTTAGGGGCTGCTGTTAGTACAGAAAATAAAACTGCAAGCACGAAGTGCAGCCTGAGCCTGTCCTCTGTGGCGCTGAAGCAGCTCAGCTGCCTATGTTGTGCTGCCTGACTAGATGGACTGCCTCCAGGTAAGCGTGGCAGCCCAGTCTAAATAGGTTGTACTATTCATCTTGATGCCTCCCTCTTGCAGACTGATGTGATTACACTGATGTAACAAGCCTAGTGTTAACATTTTGGCTAACGGGCTCAGCGCAGCTGGATCTTCCTTTGGATTAAACCTTGTGGGACTAAGCTCCCAATGGTGAAGGTATGGAAGCATAGAAAAAGAAAATGGTCATAGGCAAAAATATACCTTATAAGAGCTATGCAATGCCAACCGCTTAAATACAGTCCCAGATATTTCAGTGATTGCATCCTGACTTGCGAGAATGAAGTTCTACTCTATTCTACTAATGGAAAAGAATAAAAATCCCTGTAAGATAAACCGATTGAATGCAGTATCTGATGTATTTTGACCATCCACAAGTTTTTGATAAGATGAAGCAATTTAAAACCTGAGTGACATTCTTGTATATTCAGAAGCTTGTGATGTGTCCTTAGTGACTTGCAGTATGCAACTGTTTAAAATTTAAATTAGATTTTAAAAGGAATCATTTAATAATTGTTTACATACCCAACGCTTCTAGTTCTAAAGATATCTGCCACGATGGGAAAATTTAAAGTAAGTTAGATATCTTATGTATTTATGCCTTTGAAATTTTTCTCTAAATAAATTTTAGTTCTTGTGGCTGCAGCATATGTCTAATTTTTCTTTGATTTTGCCTCTGTTGGAGAGATTTCCTGTAATCAAAAAACTTAAAGAAAAAATAAAAAGCCTCTTAAAGGATTTTAAAAATCTGAACACATGGGAGGAACGTGCTGTTTTCCTCTGACTTTTATAGTTAACAAAGGTCTAAATTGTGGAGAAAACTTCTAGTTTTAGATGCTTAATGTTATATCTGTATTCTAGAAAAACAGTGTTGTTGTCCTGTCTTCCATCTGTCCTTAGCAGTACTAAGACACTTCTAAAGGACCATGTTAGCCTGTTGAGTCCATTCAATACCTGCTATGGGAGACCAAAGTAATACTGAAAGTATTCTTTTAGGACTGCGAGTATGCCTTTTATGACTGCTGGTGTAGTAGCAACCTAAGTTACACAAGGAGAACACCACAAATCTGAATAGTGTCAGGAATAGAGTTTAAATCTTTCTCGTTTGGCTTGTTTCTTCTGAAATTGTAAGACCTGATAGCAGAAGGTAATTGATAATTCATCAGCATTAATTGCTAGAGGCAATAACATGCTCTTGCTTTCCTGATCTTAGTGTTTTGATTTTTATTGCAACTTTAGTCCATGTCTCTTCGGAACAAAAGAATAATTTGCACACGTGGTGTTGCACATGAGCTGGCTTTCCTACACCTGCTGCAGGTGGGGGTCCTCTTTTATTAGTCATATTTTCTTACTGTGATGCTTGCAATAGAGAGTCACATTACTGCTAATCATGCCAGAAGTTTTAATAAATAAGAAGTTATTTATAAGTTCAGACTGAGAGTCAGCTTTCTTAATGATATAAATCAGCGTGGTTTTTTTTAGCTGAGAATGTGTGCTTGCATGTGACAAAGTTGTTGACTCAAACCCACCTTTAAAAGAATTTTGTTCCTATGGCAGTCAAGCAGGACAGAAGGCCTATGTTTGGATATGTGCTTTGACATTGGGTTTGAGACATTGCTCTACTATGTGGCTATCAAAAAGAAGCTTCTCTGACATTTAGTGGTTGTAGGAATGGCTTTCAAAACAAACCAAGTAATTACCAGCAGATCTAGGAGGACGGTGAGGGAAAAGGAAGAAATAGTTCAAGACTGAATATCTATAATTAGGTGCTTAATTTACTAAGAGTGAAAATGTGTAGTGTAAATGACTTGATTAGTGGAGTTACCGAGAACCCACCTGAGTGTACTCAACAAGCCCGTTTGGGTGCTGGAATTGACTGCCTAGCTTTAGAAATATAGATTTCTTCACCTTGGCTTGGTTGGAGGAGTAATTCCATGTTTCCCAAGAATGCTTCAGCTAACAGACGAGAACTGTTCATTTCATGCCAAACCTGGATCTGATAGGCTGATAAAACTGTAGTACTTTGGATCTAGTAGTGGCAATCCATAATGAGATGATGAGATGTTGTTAGTGATGCTAATGTTATTGAGACTTGGGATTTGAGGAAGCCCAAGGAGTGCTGAGAAGAAAGTGTTGAAAAAATTCCTTCCTGTCATCTTATGTGTTAATATATGAGCAGGAACACCATCCAGTCTCAGGAAAGAAAGCTCTAGATTATTTAAGACAGCCAATTGCTTCAGTGTCCTTGACCCAGTTGTAGTCCATCTCTCATGCTTGTGGGGAAAAGGTTATCCTCACAACAGTCCTTTAGTAGAAGTTATTTACTGGTGAGGAGAGAGGCCAGAAAATAACCTTATTCTTCTGTAGGGACTTTATGAAGTATTTATTATAATTGTCTTAACAACCTGGAAGTTCACAACCATTTTGGGTAAAATGAACAACCTGTTATCCAAAGGGACCCAACAATATTAGCATGGAGGCTGGAATAGAGACTCCTTGCCCAGTCAGGCCAAATGCTACCCCAGGAAAGCTGAATCCAAGCATAACTCTTAGTGGGGTGGGTAGGGAAAGAATTCTTTCTCCTTTAAAAATCATAAATCCACCATCTGAGGTAAGCTGTTTCAGTGTTTATTCATTTTCACTGTTAATTTAAAAAGTTTCCACTTTTTGCAATCTAACTCAGTTTAACTCCAGCTTGAAATTGCTAGTTTTTGTATCCTTGTCAACAGATGCTAAATACATCATCTACCCTGAGTAACAGATCTTTTTCTCCCCATAATTCTATATGAAGCGATAACCACCTTACAGCCTTCTCTTTGGACAGTGGAAAATGGACCTGAGTTAAAAAAGCTGTTCTTGGGAAGCTTTCTTCCAGGTGCTAAAAACTATGATTTATGAGCCTGTACTTCCATTATCTTGGACAAATATTTATTTGCCTAACTAGGCAATTTGCCTAGCTATGCAGTTTTGCAAATGCTGGTATAAAACCAGTCCCTCCTTTCTGCATTTCATAACTTTTATAAAAAAATCTGTCCCTTACTTAAGCATGATATGATTTGGGATGTTTCACATTTGTAAAGAGTAAACCAAATTCTCCACATCATTATCTGTATTGATAAGAATGATCTGCTATGATTTTAAAACACTCAATCTCTAAAAATACCTTAAAAACAATTTGAGACTTTAACTCAGTGTCCTTATTGCTACTTCATTTTTCATTATCTTGTGAGTATGGTCATTATACTGTGTATATATGGATGTGAGAAAAATTTGAGAGGTTTGGTTAAAAGAGGCACTGGAAAACATTTCAGCTATTTAATGAAACCATACAGAGGAGATTTTAACAATCTAGTGTTTACGCTGTAGTGTGAGCTTCTAGTTGGGAGTAACTGGTAACAGGAGAGCCTGTATTACTGTGATTGCAACACACAGTCTTTATCTGGAAATTACTATTAGTGTTCTAAAAGCATGATATTAAAATACCATTCTCCCACTTCTTTTAACAGCCTGTAATTTGTAATTTCAAATGTAATGATTGAGACAAACTTGGCATTAGAAGCATGCAGTCAACCTAAAAGGCACTCTACTTAAAAGCAAAGTCAAGCCATGTCAGATGATATCTCCTCCTGTTTTGACTATGTACTAGAGCACATTTTCTCTTGCCTCCATTCTTGTCAGAAAAGAGACAGTGACTAATATCCAGCTTCTGTAAGGAACAAGATATCTGGTTAAATCTAAGCAGATGAATAGTCTGACTGAAATCAGTGGGACTACTTGATAGCTGGGAAGAAATTGAGTTTAGCTCTAAGTGATTTAGCTTTTTTTCTATTAAATATATTGTCTATTTCTTGATATTCCTTATGCTTAAATAAGAGTATTTTTTCTCAGATGAGTGTCTAAGCAATCACTATAGGAAAACTAAAATTTGGAATTAAATTTTATAACAGCGTGATCTTATGGGATATTTCAAATGTTTCTAGTGAGATTTTGGAACCTCGTTTGCTTGAACTTTGCGGTTATTAAAGCTGTTACTGCTTTAAGTGTTTAGATTTATATGCCTAGTACATCAAGATGCTTTTGATAATGTGTCTTAACTGTTGGAAAGAACTTCAGATGGTGAGTTGTGTGCATGTAATTATACTATTTCTAAGATCTTTACTTGAAAGGAAAAGTATAAGCCTTTTGATAATTAGAGGTGTTTTGGTCTCCTTTCCTTACTAGGTCATATATTCAAGAAGACAGCTTAAATAAAGAGGTATGCTTGCAGGAGTAATTGGCAATAACGTCAGCTAATTAACTTGATTCTTGCTGCTGTGAATGTGCCACCTGTGTTGCTATGAATATAGTTCAATGTATTTCCTGAAGTTGTCTTTCCCCGGCCCCCTGGTCTAACATCTTATTCTAAATATCAGTAAAGGAGTCAACCTGAGAAGTATTCTTTGACTTGTTTCTTTATCTTGGCAGGAGATTATTCAGGACTTTGCTTAGTGTGATAGTGCTACAGTCCAGCGCTGGTGTATTTACCATCATGATGTGCCTCCATATGGCCATTAGTTTACAAAAGGTTCTGTATGACCTGTTGGAGTCATTGAAGACTGGATTCAGCCACCAAACTGCCCCTGAGAAAAGTAAATGCAGAGATTTTCTTAGAATGGCTGAATTATATGAAGTCATCTTTACTTTCATAATTTTTGTTTTTGACTTGTGATAATGAGATCTGCTTGTGTAACTAGATGTTATTCTCTGGCTGCCTTCCTTTTTATCAAGGAAGTAGAACAAAGCTAGCATCTAGCATACCCAGCAAAGCAGCCACAAGGGCCTTAATGAAATAGAGATATGCTAAGCAAAAGGGGAAAAAAAAAAAAAAAAAAAGTCCTTTTTCCTGTCTAGGTTATTGAATTCAGGAGAACAGTGCATAAATAATCTTCTGCCACTATTTGCTGCCCTTTGATAGGTTAACTGGAGTGCATATGAAGTTATCAGCAAGCTCTTTTAAGCCAGGAGCAAGCCTAAGGCATCACACTTGACAGTGGGGTTGCGTTCCTGGGTGCGTGAATGGCAGCTGCTGGGCAGTTTCACAGACCTGGCTTTCGGATATCTGTGCACCGTTGGTTGGTATGCCAGTAGGAAATGGTCTACATACTTCCATTCACTTTTACTTAAACTTCTGAGGAGAATGTGAAATGTAGTAATTTGTACTACATGGAGTACAAGGATAGATAAAGGAGTAATTTGCCATTTGTAGCAGATTAAATCAGGCTTTTAGTTCAATCAAAACAGCTTGCAGCTGAACGTTGTAATCGGATTACCTGACACTGGGAGAAAAATTGAAGCTCGTCAACAGGCCTCCTCAGGTTGTCTTCCTGAAATAGAATTTTCAGTTTCTCCCAGCTGCTGAATGGTTGCAGATTTACAAAAAACACCACACACACGCACTCCACCCCACCCAGCGTCCCCCACCATGGCTACCTCAAAGCTGCATACTGAAACTTAATGAAGCCATTAGTGTAATGCAACAGAATGGTGGTGCTACTATTCCATTAAAAACAGTAAGGTGTTTGGTCAACATGCTGTTAAAGGGTAGGGAAGGACACTTTTCACAATTATATCTTGAAAATTTAATAAAATGTTCTTGTGAGGTTATTTAACTGAAAATGTCTGGAAGCACAGCCATATTTTAAAATGCTGTATTTTGATTTTTGCCTTTTTTTTGGTGAAAATTAGAAAGAAGTTCTGTCTGCTCATACTTGAGATTTCTTAATTTACAGTTTTGACCTTGGCTGTTGAATGTATGCCTGCTTGCTTTCTCTTGAGTTTATAACATTGTGGTTTCTTAATCAATCTCTAAGTCCTGTTCTGCTACCACATTTCCATGGTCCATTCATGCCAACTGGCTCGCAAAATTATCAGAACTCTCTTATTGGATGTCTTTCATAGCAGCCTGTTTCCTGTGTAACTATGTAATTTTATAAAAATATATTAATTCTGAACTCTTGCTTCTTGCACAGCAAGCTGACAGTTTGGAACGGACAGATCTGCTGAATGGCTTTGCAAATAGTAAAAGAATTTCAAGTAACTGAATAATTACTTCAGGGCACCTTTTGTGCCAGAAGAAGTCTTTTCATAGAGTGCAGTAATCTTTGGATCCAGCCTATACAGCCCACTAAATGCATTTAAAATATTGTAAGGGCATAATTAAGTCTTGCCATATTCCTGTATTCCTTGACAATATCTCCCTTTAAAGTTGTAACATCCTATTATCTGAAGTAGGTTCAAGTAACAGACTGTCTTGATATGCCATTCAAAATGTTTTTTGTCCTATGGGAACAGCAGACCAATCATGTCAAAATCTTTTATTGCTAACAGTTACAAGTACTTTCTAAAACCCTCTCAGATTCAGTGATCTGAAAGATGAATCTGTCATCTTAAAAAGAATCTCCCTGTTGACTGACCTTTCCTCTCTCTCCCAAACAAGAATTCCTGGGATTATAGGAGGAGTGAGTATTCAGAAGGACACTACTGCCGTTTTTTTCTCTTTTTTACTTTGATTGATGTCAAATATGATGTAGTCAATGTCACTTATTATGCTATGGCTGTACTGCAGTTCTAGCGGTGACAAAAGCAGAGGGATGCTGGTGTGAAACTAGCTAGGGGAAGAGTCTAGCTGTACTGGATGGAGAGGACAGCACAGAGCAGGACAGAGTAAGATGGTGTGGTAACTCCAGTGATTGCATCATTGTGGTTTGGAATTGTGAGCTTTTCTTTTGAGGGTTTAGCACAGCAACAGGGAAGAATTAGAAAATGCAGATATTTGTGCAAAGACTGAAAGTTCTTCAAGCCTAACGTGGTTAGATCACCTTTTAAATTGACATAAATGTGGTGTTTTCTCTTTGTACAGCTGAGTTGGCTCTTTTACAGTCTACCAAGCAACTGTTTGGAGGTTGTCCTTTATTTATGGGAACATTTCTCTAGTCCTAAGAAATATTTTCTTAGAGCCACAGGGGAATCCTTCTCTTCCTTACTGCGATAATCTAAGTAATTTCTGCTAGGTTCTGTGGAGTTCCTTTGAATTTTTCAAGAACACAGAGGAAAACAAAAACCAATTAAGTCATAGTGTGTTAAAGTCAAAACAAAACTGCAAAGGTGATGTCACTGACCAGGTTTTTAAAGGTAGCAGCAGTGCAAGTGGCTGTTCAGAGAACTGTAAAAAGGATGTTATAAAAAGGTTACAATAAGCATGGTATTTTAAAATAAGCACATCTACAGATGTGAAGTTTTTGCTGTGGCTAATGATTTGAAGAGGATTAAAAGTAAAAGTGTGTTTTTTGAAACAAATATAAACAGCAGTTATTTACGGAATTTACAGTAAAAAAAACCAATACAGTTGCGAATCTGCAGTCACAAGTCTCACCAGGTGTCAGTTCCAAGGAGCTTCTAATGAATTATTAAACTGAACCATGGCCCTGGAAATAGATTTTTAAAAAAAAGTGTGGGGAAAGTGACACCTCTTGAATGATCTGAAATAAATGTGACAGTCATCGACTTCGAAAACGTTGTGAGGATATTAGGAAGACACTATCTGATTCATACATTTCTACACCAATTACACGGTTTAAAGTAAATGTAGAGGTTCCTAATTAGCTCTTTGTGCAGCTGTCAGGCTACTTTTATCTTTATTTAGTATTATGCTTTTGGTCTGTGATAGAACGCCAGTGATGACAGATAGACTCAGAGTGAAGGGAGTAATTTGAAATGCACCGAATGACTTGAAAATAATTAGGTATGTGCTAAGTGGCATTTATCTTGGGACTAGAACTGGGCAAAGGACTCATGGTGAAAATGTTTTTCTAAATGTTATGGTTTATTTTATGTTTTTTTTTTTTTTTTTCTTCTTCTCCGTGAAATAGTTGGAAAGTTTTATTTATCTGGAGAATTAAGTACTGAAGTTGAATATCACTATTTTTGGGAAACTCATTAAGAGACTTTGGGCATGCATATATCTGAAAACCAAAACACAAACATTCGCACTCACACTGTGTACGCTATCTCTATTGCCTCTGTGAAGAGTTGCACCGATAAGATACCAGTGTCTGAAATAATATTTCCGTACACAAATATGTCTTTTTCCACCCCTGTAGGTTTAATCTGTATTTATTTTCTGTAACCTTGAAATAATAAAGATAAAATGTACCCCAGTGCAAGTTTTGAGTAAGAAAAAAATAACAAAGATAAAGTTTCTTGAGGAGACCGTAGTTGCACCATCAATGGGAACAAAATTACTGAGGTGGTTCTATAGAGAAAATAGTCTTATTCCCCCAAGGAGGTAGCTGGAGATCAAAGAGGATCCTTATCTTCGCATAAAAGTCTCTGAGTGAGCAAAGGCAGGCAGGCGAGCAAGTGGGGACCACCTGAGGGAGAGAGAATAATTACATGGGTATCATTTTATGCTGCTTGTCCTTTAAAACGATGGAAGTTACTTGAGTTCATGGGGATAGAAAGTGTGAGAAAACTCTGCAAGCAGTCCTGATAAGTCTTTGCTTGACGGGTAAATAAAACCACTATTTTTTTTGGAGAGGCTTGAATTACTGTGTCACTTGCATTGTAATTCTTACCTGAATGTGCATCTGAATGTGATGTGTTAACACTGGTTGGAATTGCCTTGCATGGGGAATTTAATAAAAGAGATAATTGTAATCCCATGGCTCCTCTGCCAGGGGAAGCACTATGTAGTTCTTCAAAACTGAAGCACAGAATCCCAGGTTTGTTGCAGATGGGAGTAAAAATATACAGCTTACTCTGTAACTATGACATCCTTTAAACTCGGGTAAAGCGATGCTCGCAGTGAGTTTGTTTATTCCAAGTCTTTTAGAAAAGCCACAGAGAATACCAGCACACCAGAACTTAGGTCTAACATGAATGGAACATATTCATTTCTGGCTAATATTTAACTAGACTTGGTTTGATCTTTCACAAAGCATCTTAGTGATGGATGTTTTAGCTAAGGTGGTAGCTTTTCAGTTTTCCAATTTTATGACTAGAGGAATTGTTTTATCTTTCTGGAGATGTGCACTGTCAAGTAAAAAGCCTATGTCCTTCTAACAGGGAAGAAGCCTGCACTGAGAGAGCAAGAAGGGCAGGCCCTGTGCTGTACTTTCTCTTTCTAGTCCTTACTTTTCCATTCACTTTCAATAAATCTAAATATTATTTTTTTTAGTTGAAGAACAGTCGTATTTGGTAGGAAAATATTAAATTTTAAATACAAGTATTTCAAGATTGTAACAGAAATTGTCAGACCAAATGGTGAGCTAAATATTGCCTTTGAATTCATTAGGCTTTCTCAATAGCACAGCTCATAACAGCATATTATACAATAAGCTGATTGTACTGCAAATCTGTGGGATGCAGGTGTCCAACTGTGTGAAAGTCTATAGGACTGAGGATAAGGATGCTGTGTTTTCTATATACTAGTTCTGCATTCTCAGATATTTGTGTTTCTGTATCTAGTACTTAGTGCGTGGTACTTGTAACATTTCCTTTATATACTCTTGTTACTGTGCAAATCCATACTACACCACTTCAGTTTTCTATAAATAGGTATGTCCTGTGGTTTAAACAGCAGATACATTGCCTTGACTGAGATTTTTGTTCTGCCTCAAAAAAAGTGAAAGATAGGTGATTTCAGGTTCTATCTAGTTACCTATATTTGCTCTGTAAATAAGAAATAATTCCTTCCTTTAAAATACTCTGCTTGCTGCACAAGCTTTATTTTCCTGACAAAGACTTTTCTATATTACATTTTTTATTGTGTTCTTCAGTAAGTTCTCTAGGTGCTCCATGAGGTAGAACAAGATGAAAGGGATTGGTTCATGTTTTTTCTTTAACAAAAAGTAAATTAGTGATGGAAAAAATACAGACATATTTACCAGAATATGTAAAAAATGTGCTATGTAGAGAGATGTCCATAACTGATCAGGAAATGTTACAAGAGAAAGGTTATATAGCGTACTGCTTTTGGTTGCACCGATAGCTCTGCAGGTAAACTCTGATTAACAGTTTCCTTCTACTGGGCTAAAGCAGCCAGGATTTGTAGACTTCTTGTGTGGAATGTACGGCAGTGCTGGAATCTATAAAGAAGACAAAAACTCTCCAAAGCGATTGCCTGCTAACCTCTATTGTTTCACATTTCACATTGTATAATTTAAAAAATCTCAAGCATGTTTTCTGAAAGTGAATGTCTGTAGTTCAGCTGCAGTCGTGTTTGGGGTAGCTTAGAGGATTCCTGTGCAGACCCCCTTCTTACTTGGCTTTCACTACATCTGCTCAGATAAGGAAAGTGTTGCACTTGGTTTAGTCTCTTACTTTTTTTTTTCATTGACAGTTGGGGTTTTGTGGGTTTTATATTTTTTTTGTTTTGTTTAGGAAAACAAGCAACAAAGCATAAGCCGTACAGATTTTTTATTATTATTTTTTGTGATAGCAAAATCTCAGTTTGAGTGTTTTAAAATACAACTTAGTTGCTGATAAGTATGCGGGTTCAGTACAGTGCAAACTTGGTCTGTCTACAGATTCCAGCGGAGAGCTCAGCCTCTCAGCTGGTGCAAAGTAAAGTGCTTCACTGAATTTCACAGAGCTTTTCTCACTAACTTCAATATCACCTACCTCCTGTCTCAGGTATTACAGTGAAAGTATTAAAAAAATTATCTCCACTTTCCCCCCCCCCCCCCCCCCCCCCCCGATTCTATACTTGCTGCAATAGAAATAAATCTAAACCCTTTTTTTAAGCAGGGTCATCTGAGTTCCTCAATACAGGGTAATAAAACTCTTTACAGGTTAATTCCGATATAACTACTGCAAAATTTCTTCCTAAATAATCTAGTTCCACTCTACTTCTACAGACATGGAGATATAAACTGATAACCATGGAGATTTGAAAGCAGAATTTTGCTTGGAGTAGATGAAGTTAACTTAAACTGCACAAAAAATGTTGCATTGTTTTAATTATCTTTGTCATTTGGTGGTAGATATTGCCAGAAGTCCAGTAGAAACTTTGCAGTAGACAGTTTTCTTCATGTCATACAATATATGTGGAAATTCTTCCTTCTGTTTTTTAAATAATTTTTAACTGGTCTCTGGGGTTTGTCTTAGAGGTATGAAAACATGGGTTATTTATTCAAGTTTTCAGCTAGGCAAGTCTACACTACACTGATTACATGTTTGCTTTGGTTGTGTTAATCCTGCTAGTCACTGCATGCAGAGCTTTCCCTGTCCTAACTTTCCTCTCTTCCTGACAGCATGGATTAATGAGTAAGAACGCATGGATTAACAAGTGTCGCAGCACTCTCCAAACTAGCCGGCTGCAACAAGGTCTTTTACCATCTCACACCAGCACACTCTTCATGCCAGTCCTGCTGCTGCCTTCTAGTTTCTCCTCATCTAAGGCACTCTTCTCTGCTTCTTCCTCCTCTCTTCCTCGGCTGCTCTCTCTTCATTGGCTGCCCAACGCCTTACCAGACCCAGCCATACCTGCACCTTATCTACACCAGCCAACCCACAGTTTTATATTATCAATGCTAATTAACCCCGCTTCACTCCTCTACAGACAAGAATGAGCAAGCACATCTCTTGCTCAGGCAGATAGTCAGTCCTACTGTGAACTAGCTGCGCAGTCTAGATGTAACTCTGTAGGCTGCAGTGTATACCTTGATACTTCTGAGAGAACGCAAGTAGCTATATCTTACATCTGCTATTGGCAATAGATGCCAGTGCAGCTGCTTTTGCCCTTCTCTGTGGAGGTTATTTTCGGTTATTTTTCTTTTAGTGCACTAGAAGGAAGATAGATAAGAAATTTCAGCTGAGATGTCTGAAAGCTGAATTCCACATATCTAAATACATGGCTAAATTTCATAGTGGTTGGATGGAAATTTTCATTAGAAGGGAAATTTTCTATCGATCCTTCTGACACAAGATATACATATATTTTGAAGTTAAATATTGTGATCTGGCATGCAACTATGGCCTGCAGAATTGTATTTTGGATGATGATTTTTGAGAGGCAGTTGTTCTGAAGGCTCTCAGTTCAATGCTTTTGGTCTATGCAGCAGAAACGTTCCTCTCGGCACTTCTGTCTTACCTGGTTCTCAAGGCTATTAAAAGGCAGAAGGAACTAAGTAATGTCTTAATGATGGTTCAGGGGTTACTGTATGTTGTGTATGTGTACGCATCTATGCACACTTTTTCTCAACAAATTCTTGCATGAATTTTCAATACTGTGGTACCAGAATATATGTTATCATGCTCATGTGTACATGTCCTTACCTCCATGTCCTTTCTACTTTGATGTTTCTCATTATTGCAATATGTGGTTAGGAGTGGTAGACCAGCGAGACCAAATGCCTTCTGTGCTCCTTTTTAGCATTCCTTTGCTTCCAGTTGTAATTGAATGTGCAGTATGTTTTCTTACATGAGCTGTGATACAGAAATATCCAAGACTTTTTTGTGCGTGTGTGTGTGTGTTATCAACTCTAACTGCATTACCAAGGGACTACTGACTAAGTTCTTGAGGCAGGCCACAGATTGCAATTACTGAAAATAAAAATGGGTCGTGTTTTTTCACCTTAGCTTTTGATGTACATTTTGATGATCTTTTTTCCTGGCTAGATTATAGAAAAAAAGATGATTAGTTTGACTTCATAGCAAAATACACAGAAGTTGTGTTGCTCCTGGAGTGTCCTGGGTAATGTCACTTGGAAAAAAGTCCAATATTCACCTTAGAGTTCCTAATGAGAGAAAATCAACTGTTTCTTTAGGAAACCATTCTAAAAGTCTTTGCTCTTAAATCTCTGGATTGCTGGATCTGGTGATACCTTTTTTCCCTACTGTGTTGTAGAGTTCACTGTCAAAGTTACCTTCCACTTTTTATTTTGTTTTTCCTTAACTAGCTTTTTGATTTCCTGGCATCTTCTGTAATGTCTGTTTTCTGGTACTGGAATTGTTCCTTGTGGATCATCTATGAACCCTTTCTAATTTATGAACTTTAACACAGTAAGATACATTATTCCAGTACTGGTCACATTGTAAAAGTTGCTTCACCACTCTGACTTGATTCCTTTGCTTGCACGCACACAGACTGCAGTAATCTTTTTATGGTGCAAAGACCGATCAGTCTTTTTGTCCTTGTCTAATGGAAGATATTGTGTCTTTTTCCACAACTGGTCTACTTGGGCTTTGTTTTTTAAGGAGTTAAGTACTTAGCTATAACCACATAATTACTAAAGTTAGTGCAATCATTTGTGTGCTTAAACATCTGCAGGATCTGGGGGCATTAGCTCTGCTGTCCTCTCCTCTGAAGAATATGGCTTTGTACTATTTGAAATACCATACTTTTATTTTTTTTTCCTCCCCCCTTTAAGTGCTGGTTTTGTTTCTAGCTTTATTCTTTTCCACTTTTAGTCATAAATCCCTTCTCCCAGATTCTCCTTGACTCTCAGCATTTTTCATTTATGGGCTTTCTAGTTTCTCCTTGACTAATCATCTTGTATTTTTTAATAGCCTGAAGAACTTTAGCCAAAATGCCATTTTTAATCTCATTTTCTGTTTTCAGCATGCATTTTAGTAATCCTCTTTTCTTATACTACTTGCAATTAATGTATCCCATTAGTGTCCCAGACTATCAATGTTTCATTTGCTCAAAGGATTAATGTTGAAAAATGTATTAGCACTAATACATAGTAAATGAGAGGGGTTCCACTTATGCCTTTGACTTCAGCATGTTCACTGGAAACAAGGATGCTGGCTTTACCTGGAGTCCTAACTAGAAGGAGTATAAAATAAAAACTGGGGCTGTTTCTCAATAGGTGGATTCTCTCAAACATTCATTAAAACTCATTTCCAGTAGTAGGCAATATTATCCTGCCGTCTGTTGAGAGTCCTCTTGTGGTTGTGTGCGGCATGCTTTATGGTGGTGATAGTCTTTGCCAAATCAGCCTGCAGAAGCAAAAGTTAACTAAATGTTGAACTATTGTATTGAATTGGCTTTATAGCTATAGTTTTGAGAGGAAAGAAGAGTACAAAAATAGCTTTCTGCTGCCGTTGGACCTCTTCAGTTGCGGTCAGTCCCTGACAGGGTAAAACAAGCCTTCGGAAGGATTATGCTGTATTGCCTCGGAAGAACTCCTTGCCTTGGAGAGGTCGGGTACCCAAAGTACATTAGTCCAGGCAGGCTTGAGTCTGTTTTGTACCTTTTTGGCAGCTATATTATGGGATGTCAGAGTAATTTCTGTTTCCTGGCCTAGACAGAATACACGTCAATACTAATTTTCACATGTCTTCTGTTGATCTAACACAGGGGGTCCTCAAACTTTTTAACCAAGGGGCCGGTGTGTGGATGCAGTGGCAGGCAGTCATCTGCGGCTGCTTGGTTTCCCCCCCAACCCCCGGCAGAGGGGGGCGGGGGGGTCTGTAAATACCAGGGGGTGGATTGAGGACCCTGGGGGGCCGTATCTGGCCTGCGGGCCGCAGTTTGAGGACCCCTGCTCTAACAGATATTTTGAATGTCAGTAGAAAACAGTAAATTGGCTTAATATGTGCTTGGGAGTGTCATACCTGTGGCCATTACAATTTTCTCAACCCAGAAGGACAACATGCTATTTTTTGCTATTTATTTGCTAGGCTTATGAAAGACCGAAGTGCAAGGATTTTCACTACACATTGTTTTTTATTTATGTTGCAGGAAGATCTTGAAATTGATATGTTCTTTGTTATTCTTTGGTGCTGACAGAATCCGTGTCTTTTATAATAGAAGCAGGCCTTACTTTTGGTATTGGCCTGAACTTTGCCAGAGTTTAACTGGCATTTCACTGACGTTTCTTGAACCCTGTTGATCAATATGCCAGTGCAATTCCGGTTTCATAAAATGTTGAGCTTACAGTCGATTATAAAGGAAATTAACTTGACTTGCATGAATTTTGCTAAGTTTGCTCAGTTTTGTACATGTACCTTTCTGAACGAGAAGCTTCCTGATTAAAGAAAGAACTTTATTTGTAAAGTGTGTTTCATGCCTGCATACTATATACATGGGAAAGGAGGATCCAGGGAACCACAGGCTGCTCAGCCTTAATCTGTGGGAAGAGGATGGCCCAGGGGGAATATTATCAATGTATATAAATACCTGATGGGAGTGAGTAAAGAAAGTACAGACAGGCTCTTCTCAGTCTTGCTCAGTGACAGAACAAGAGACAATGGGCACAAACTGAAATACAGCAAATTAACAAGAAAAAACTTTATTTTACTGTGCAGGTGATCAAACATTGGGGCAAGTTGCCCGGCTAGTGTTGTCTCTGTCCTCAAAACACAACTGTACGCAGTCCTGAGCAGCCTGGTCTGGCTGACCCTGTTGTGAGCAGGTGGTGTTAGACAAGTAGATGAACTCCAGCTGTGACCCTTCCAAGTTTGGCAACTCTGTAAATGTTCCTAGGATGTGGATGGGACATCTAAATTGAATGTTGTAATTGATTAATCCTTAATATGAATAAGTAGACTAGCAAGCATTAACAGAAAAATTGGGAGTCAAGCTCCTGGTTTTGTAGTAACTCCATTCGTTTTGTGATGGATGAGAGCCCTTGTGCATCAGAATAATTATGTCAGTTGTTTCTGTTACCTGCATGATCTAGTTTAGATTTGAAATAGGAAATAGTTGCTTTCTTTTGCCACATGCCCCTTTCTGAAAGATTCTTAACACCAGTTCTCTCAAAAAACAACCTAAATCCCAACCAGAGTATTTGTAAGTCTTGTGCTTCAGTGGTCATGAATGGTCTGTTCAATATCTTTAAAAAGAATAAATTGCTTACAGTTGAAGATATGGTCAATGTCATGTAGTTGGATATCCATAACAATTTTAAGACAATTGAGACTGTGTCCAAAACCAGTTCAGTCATGGTCTGAATTATGTTTTACCCTTAACTTTATTCTTACATATGAGGATTCACAGTGGCCAGAATGAGCAGTTTCAGCTGTAATACTCATGTACAAGTTGATCTAATCCTGCAAGCTAGTTAAGGTTTTATAAGTAGTAGAGCTGGATGGGAAATGAAAATACAAAAATTAGGCAGTAGATTGGAAAGGTGGCTTTGGTTTTTAGAATGGTTGTTGGTGTTTTAATTGATGGTTTGTTCTCTTCCTAGCTTAGGTTGTTGAGCAAAACATTCCCCTCTGTTATGCAGAGGAACAAAGATGTATTGTTCCCATCACTAAGAATTTAAAAAAGTACTTGCATTGGGGAAGGAAGAATTCAGGGGAAGATTCAAAAGTACTTATTCTCCTGAAGTTTCTATACATCTTATATTTACATCCTTTCAAAGATGTTCATTTGCTTCAGTGACAAACTCAAAGCTCATGAAAGCATGGGCATAAGTGTTTTGTCCTCTGAGATAGAAAACTTAGATGGTGCCACTACTCAACTTTTAGCTAAACTGATAAGGCATGTAACGAGGCTATTTATTCTTTTCTGTCATTTACCAACACTTGATGCTTTGCCTTGTTTATAAATATGTATTGCAAAAATGTTTCTTAAATAAACTTGAGATGGGCAAAGCTGTACTCTTCAGTGAATGCAGTGATATGTAATTTTGGGGAGCAGATTCTCAGCAAGTTTTAGTGACTGTGTCTGGCTAGATTTCATGGACAAGTACCACTTCCCATATGTTGGGAATCTGGACTTTTCTCAGTATTCTACATACTATTTTAATGATTTCCAAGCCCTTCCATCCACAGATCTCAAAGTTAGCCTGGGTGTGCAAATGTGCCGTCTGGATCCTCTTCTGAATCAGGACTTCACATGTTGCAGAAATGCAGAATATTCTAGATAATATTGTTGAATATTTTTGTAGATGAGTCCTCTGTTCTGTCAGTCTTTCAGCTAGTTATATTAAAAATATTTAGTGAGTTAAATTATCTTGCAAAATGACTTGCTGTATGAATTTATCCACATTACTTAATAAGAAATAATTTTAAGCCACCCTTAATTGTGCAACTTTTGTTACAGATCTTACAGTTGCCACTAATTATCTGATACAAAGACACTGCTAAATTTATGGCTGTTGATGCAAGCTGTTAACTGGGTGTTAAGGCAATGTCATTTCATATAGGTCAGTTAGTGGCTTGTTGATATTAAGAAACAATTGCAACATTTTGGAAGTAATTTTTAATGGTCGGTTATTGTCTCTTGTCTTAACTCATTCCTTGAATATAATTTGACATAATTTTCTGAAACGATACAAAAATCATTGTGATTTTTCTTGTTATCACTGTTGTCCAATTAGCATTTGATTTTTTCCTTAGACTAGTTAAATGCCCCAGCTTTCATTTAAGAGTTCTATTGCTTTTCTCATTTCTGCTTTAATTTTCCTCTCCTTCTGTTCAACCTTAATTTGTAAAATCTATTTTGAATAAAGCCCTTTATGACTTGCACATGGCCTAAATTCAACACAATCCCCTTGGCATTCAAAAAAACCTACTTTGATTTTTGGTCTCTTGCATTCTTCCCATAAAGCCCTGAGACTTAAGTTTCATGTATATCACTGCTATATATTTGCTTACAGGACCCTGCTATCACATTCCAACTTTTTCCAAACACCAATTTCAAATCTTTTTGTTAGAGAATCCTGCAGAAGCAGCTAGGACTTGAGGCTTCCAATGGAAGTTCTTCCAGCTGTTCTGTGGAAATTGAAAGCCAGTACATCTTACCACATTCACTTAACTGTGAAACTATTTCAAAGACCTTGCAGGACTTAAAAGTACCAGCAGTTATTATGCTTCAGTGACAAAGTGGATTTCCTACTGACATCTTTTCAGACTTTTCTGTCAGTACAACCCTGGGGAGACTTCTGTCTGTGTTTTCCCTTTGAACAAGGTTCGCTCATGATTGATTTGAAAATATCAGGGAAAAGAGAAAGAATGGGAATAGTGTCTAATTTTATTTTATTTTTTCTGAATGCCAAGTACAGAAAAAAATGAGGGATTATTTAGGAGGAAATGGTGAAATGTAGGTATGTAACTGTAAAAGTGTAATCCTGGAAACCCTGAACTCAGTTACTGACTAACCCTGGAAGCACAAAATCTGAATAGGAGTTTCAGTGATAACTTCACTTCTCTTTTATTTGTGAGAACATTCTAGTGTATATCTTTCTTTTCTTGGAATATCTCAAAAAGACTGGAAAATTTCAATGCAAATCTAAGCTTATATTACTTACAAGTCTTCATCAAGTGGTGGCTGCTTGTTCTTGATCCCTTGCAAGTATTACTTGCTTATCTCGTGACTGTGCTTTTAGGCTTGTAACAGTTGTGACAATATAGCTGCAAAATCAAGTAAAAAGAAAAATGAGTTAATGAAAAGTGAATTATCACCCATCATTCAATAACTCGTTTTATATTTTGACAGACAAAAGCAGTCCCACTCCCATATGCTGTGTCTATATGAAGCCTCTGCAGACTTTTTCACTTCAAAGATTTAGTGGGACTTCATAGCTTCAGAATAGCTCCCAACCTAGCAGGTAGTTCACTCTGCCAGGGAAGGGCTGTATGACCAAAACAAAGTTTTGATCTCAGTAAGAAATGGAAGGAGCTGCCCTTATTTCTAAAATGACGTGTGATACCCCTTTGCTTAACCTGAATGACTGAGCACAGGAGATGGGGTTCAGGAAACAAATACTAGGTTGGAGACTGTTTAAGTGGAGGAGGGAACTGGCTGGTAGGCAAGAAGTAACGCACCAAACCAGGCGAAGTAAGGGACTGAAGGTATTCTTCCTGGGTTTTTTAGGTTATGATTTTTTTTACGGGGAATTTGGATTCTATTTTAGGATGCCTGTCTCTATATACTGTATAGGGACCCTGAATGCCTGACATGGAGTTTCAGTGTGCTTAATGCTTACATAGAAATGCTGAAATAGTTCATCTTCATGGTGCCTAAATTGTTTTCTGGACCTTGCTGCAAAAGGGTGTATAGTAAAAACACTTATTTCCCTGACGTGTTGCCTTTTCTTAATTGAGATCAGAAAATCAAGTGATTCCAGGAAGTGGTATGATGCAAGCCTAAATTAAATTTGTTATTTATTTCTAGTGTTATATTAAAGGCTTGTATTGACCTTCTCTACAAGGACTGATATTTAAAGAGAAGACTAAACAGTTAATGGCATTATTACATTATCTAATACGGAAAGATAATGGTTTGTATTATCTGTAATCTTGATTACAGGAAAAGAGAAGTAGTTCTAACATTTTGTATCTATTTATGATAAGAGGCAAACTTCTTTCTTCCCCCCTCTCAATTTTTTATCACTAAACAAGAGAGGTTTTTTGTTCTGAATTTTTTTTAATCCTTTCTCTACCCATCAACAATGATCAAAATTATTTTATAGTAACCCTTGTATCACCAGTTTCAAATGAGGTCAGTATCCTTCTGTGTTTCTTCCTTATGCATACAGTAGTAGAGTGAGCGTATCTAACAGAGAATTTAGATTTCCAGGGAAAATGATAATAATACATGGCAGAATTTTATTTGTAGGTATTAATCTAAACCAGAGAATTTGTTCAGTGTTGGCCTAGTGAGTTTGGTCAGAATCAGTATTGCACCCAGATCTCCTCAGTGCGAATGTATTATCTTTGCTGCAATATTTTTTCCTCTCTTATTTAAAATACATGTGTGTATGCACATCTCCAAACACATATGCACAGACATGCTTGCATTTGAAAAATAAAATTACCAAGTCTTTTGGTCATAAAGGCAAAAAAATATTCTTATTGGTATATAGTTTTTGGACAAGAGGCCGATGTGGAGTAAACAGGCATAACAGAACCTGACTGCTCAGGCTTGTTCTATGTAGCACGTAGCGATTTCATGACTCACATAAAAAATTGCATACCTACTGCACCTGATAATTGTTTTAGCTATACAAAACTACAGCCCCTGGTTTGTGTAGTGCAGAACCTTTTCTGATTTGTGGAAGGGATGAGAACTAGAAGACACATCAACCTTGTGAGTTCACATCTCAGGTGTTACAACTATTGAGACTGGCTTGGTTTTTGTCTTAAATTTCTGTACAAGAATTATATTTTTTGCTTGATTTGTAACTGTTTTCCAGGTGCTGGTAATTTACCCTGAAATTCTGTTCTCCCACTTGTCTTAGTTAAGAATTCCGATATAAATAGCTGATATTTTGTTAGGTAGGCATAAATAAATTATTCATGAAGTCATTTCATACCAAAATCATCTGTTAAAAAACCTACATGTGTTACTTGTGTGCTTTTAACTTATTGCTTATGTCAGTACAGTGTCGTGTCAAAGAAATCAACCAAGAACACATTAAAATGTTGATAGGTTTATATGTAATCCTTATAGAATGTAAAAATGTGCTACTTACATTCTTGTAAAAGTTAAATATTATACACAAGTTTTTAAGTTCTTGACACCCAGGCTGCTTGTAGATATATTTTTTTTCAGTTTTTGGCCAGAGTGGTTTGATCTTTGTGATGAATGTTGTGTAAATAGTTGTCAAGAGGGAGGTCAAGAAGTTCCTGTGTCCTGCTGTATCATCACCATGGACAGCACCTCCTCTGCTGAAGTTATTGAACACTGAGAAATGCTTCTGTATGTTTTAATATCTTTTCTAGAGCCACACTTAAAAAATCAAATTCTTCTTTCCTCCAGCCCATTTATTAACGATCTAAACAAGCTGCAGGATTGTGCTATCTCTGTGAATATTTTCAATTGTATTTATCCAATGGTTAGATTGAAAATCAACTGTGTGTGTTAATGGTTTGCCCTAAAGTGTTTAGACACATGGATGAGCAATAGCAGCCATTCTACTAAATGCAGAAAAAGCGAACCAAATATAAGCCTTTCCTCTTTCTTTTGCATTTAACATTGGTGGTACAAGGTGTGCTATGTATCTTCTGTTCTGAAACCTATGTGAACTTAGCACTTGTAACTCTGGCAACAACAACCATCGTCTAAAGTGGCTTGATGTGAGTGGGATGCAGGGAAAGAGGAAGAGGTGCTAGGAAGCTGCAAGCATTCTCCTCTTTACAGGAAAGAGAGACCCAGACTCTCCTAGTATTCCAAAATAAACATGACCTCCATTTGCAATAGTTCCCAAAGTCCTTAGAAGTCTCAGTTTTGGACATTGTCCTACATGATTACAGATGTAATCGAGCATTGGTGTTAATACCTCACATGTCTGTGAACAGTAATGTGTTAAAATTAAAAGTAAAACAAACATCCTCGATAACATGATCTGAATACACTTGAATAAAGATAGCCTAACCTTGCAGTCTGTTTATAGCACAAAAATCTTAGTATCTGTACAACACTAAAAATGCTGTTTTTCAGATATCAAAGTAAAACTTGAGGCTAAAAGACCTCTTGGTTGTTTCCAATTTAGATCCATATGCCTTCCTGATTCTTACAATAAGAAACACTATATTCCTCCACCCCTGTGGCTCTCTTGTAATTTATTTGCCTGGGGAAGATCTGCTTTTAGATGCAGCATCTGGTTTTCAGTGATTTCCTGCTCTTAGCCAGCTGAATTGACTGAACGAGGAGGAGGTCAAGTCTGTCGCCTGAGGTCACATGTTGAATGAATGCCTGAGCTTGGATTTAGAGTTAGATCTGCAGTATTCCCTCTTGGTTCTTTGCTGCCTGCAATAAATACTTATTTTAAAATGTCAGGTGTATTTGGGACTAATGAATCTGTATTATATGCAAGCAGAAAATTATGATGCTTAACCTGATACTTACCAAGCACATCCATAATTCTTGCAAATGTTTTCTGTCAAAGTAGCTATAAAGCAGAAAAAGGCTAGAGTATGTTATAGTTAAAAAATGTAAACATACCTAAAGCAATAAAAAAATACTATAAACTGGTAAATGAGGAGACACATTTTTAAAAAATCAGATAATTATTTGTGTTAATGGCAAATTTAGCATAATGCTATTTACTTTAGTGGTTTTCAGGTGAGAAGCAAATGTGTTCTTAATACCTGTTCTCAATAATAAATTACACTGTGTGCATCTTTATAGAAGACTGAATTACAGGACCTTGGACTGCTGTGGAACATTTTCCCTGATATTATGCTTGCATAATTATTTTTTTAAATTAATCTTTATATACAAAGATAGATATCAGGAACTGGAAAAATTCAGTCTTTACATGATTGTATTGAAAAACATTAGTTGTGATTAAAGGCACAGAAGAATGAGTTTATGTGTTCATAAATTTGAAGATGTTTCATAGAAAAAATGCAATTTCTAAAAATGTTTTTTCCTGATTGTTCTGTGAGGATAAAAAAAAAAAAAAAAGAGTGTCTATGGAGATGCTTTATTGAATTTGTAAAAAAGCCATTGATATTGTCAATAGGACTTCTTATATCTTAACTCAAGCAAATTCTGAAATACTGTTTCAAACTAAAAACTGAAACATTTCTGACCGTTTTGAATTTTCCTGGTTGAAATAGTACTGCCATAGTTTGGTGCAATTATAACTGCAGTTTCTAGATGGAAAGTTTTCATCTGAAAAAGGACTCCCTTTTCTGGCTACTGTGAAGTTGGATGGTCATAAAGCACTTAGGAGAGTAGTTGAAATGACAATCCAGTCTAAATAAAGTAGGAATAATTATGCTCCCAAGTCATCTTGAAATGAACCTCACAGTTGGTCAGCAATAATAGTTGTCCATAATAGTAGTTTAAACAGCTCCTGAGAATGTTAACAAGTCCTCTTCCATCATGCAGAGGCTGAAAGAGGAAAGAAACTGGGTCGGTCAGGAAAAGAGGCACAATTCAATGGAAATAGCTCCTGTCTAACGGACAGCCTTGACAGGAATTATTTTGACCCATGATACTTTTTTATTTCCTTTTACTTTCTGACATTATTTCTGGAGGAAATAATAAGGAACCTTAGAAGACATGTATGAGAAGTTTTGTCTTCTTTTCTTGGCTGTGGAAACAGTGTCATGTTAGGAGTCCTATAAACACAGAAACAGAGGCTGGAATGACCCAGGAAAGACTGTGGACTGTGTATTTGTGAAATCAGGAGGATTGTTTTTGTTTTTTTTTTTTTTTTTCAAGAGACTATTGTCTTGTTTCATGGAGGTCTGGCAGGAAAACTTGTTCCTGTTTTGGGGATCCCTGTTTTCTCCACAAAATGTCCCCAGGGAGGATAAGAGCACTCCCCTTGACTGTAGCATCTTAGGAGCTTGTGAGTAGAGAGTAAGGAATGAGATCCCAATGGGAGAACAGGATGTGGTGAAGGGACAGGAAAAGCAAAGGCGGGGTTTGGAGCTGATGGCAAGGGGATCTGTGCAGCCTGTGAGGCAGAAACCAGTTGTTTCTCTGAGCTAGCACTTGGAATAAAGCGGTAATAAATTTGGAGACTGTTCAGGCCATCTTTTCTTTTATCATATGAAGTACATGGGGGAAAGCCGTAACTTTTTCCTGCTGCATTTAATCTGAGCATGGGCATTCTGACAGTGTAAGCTTTACTGTGGTTCTGCTGAAGGACTGTAGCATGGAACAAGCCATTGCAGTCACAGGTTGATTTCCTTGCATGGATTTAAAATGCAAAAAAGAATGGATTTGAAAAAGCAACAGCCAAGTTATTGAAGTAGTTAGACTATTTAGGAAAAGACTTAAAAAACTGTATTTGACAGAGAGAAAAACTTTTTTCTTGACCTCAGTATTATTTAGAAGTTATGGTTTTTTTGACATCAATAATTTATAGAATCTTTCCAGTTAATTTCATATAGACTTCGTTATTATCACATTACTGCAAAATGCTTGAATTTATAGGAGGGCATTTAGTAAACAGGAGAGCTATTGCTTAAGGTAGAAAGTAGTCAGCTTGGCAAAGTTAAAGAACAATTAGGTCATTCAGAAGAGAAGTACAGGTTTTCTGTGTGTCTTCTCTTGAACACAACTTGGAAATATTTGCATCATCTTTACATCATCATGTTTCAACTCTGCTATCCAACAAACACAGGAGATTCTTTGTTCTACTTCTTGTATGGATAAAGCTGGAAGTGAGGTAGGCATAATAAAAAGCAAGGAGCAGAACAAATAAATAATTGCTGTTAGTTAAAAATGACAGTCAAGTTACAAAAAAGTGCATTATTCAGATACTTGGAACATGTTTTGACAAAGACGTTTTAAGTCTGTAAGAATGTTGCATTGTTTTGGAGTAACAATTAACAGGTTATTCTAAAACATTCACTGCCTATATACTGCCACCACCAATGTATAACCTATAAAATGGTATTGACTACAAGTATGAGTGGACTTGGACACTTTTATAAATTAAACTTTAAAGACATATATAGATTCAAATACTGTATTTCTTCTTATACAAAATAATCATTGTTGGCATTTTTTGAGTAGCTTCTTTCAAGGGTGTATTTTGCAATTGCTGTTTTTTTAAGGTCACTGCGAGGTTCAGACTTCATATACCAAGTTTTCTATACGAAGTTTACTTAAAAAGAAGTCTCTCCCTTTGCTACTCCAAATGCACGAAAATCATACACAGTGTATACGCTTTGGAGGAATGCCAGGAGTGGTTGGATATGCCTATGTATAGTGAATGTGTGCTCTGAGTGAAGCTTACACAGGAGAACCAAACTCTTGCTGAGTAGCAATATATTGCTTAAATGAAGTACGGTGGAGACCAGTGCAGGCTGCAAAATCTACTTGAAAAATGGGAAAAGGTTAGTTAGCTTTCTGTTATTGTGGCTACAATGACAGCAGATATCAATTAGCTTTTGGTTATGTTGGTGACAACTGGTCCTGTAACTTTGAGCATAAACAAGTCCTAATGAACTGTCCTAGACCTGCTCTTTTCTTAGAGATATGATCTGTCTTGAAGTAGTCATAGCCCAGCTGAAAATCTTTTGTGATGTTTGCTATGAAGTGTAAGTGGTCCTAGAGGTGTTTATGCTTCTATGCTGCTGCTGGGCTGGATGAGTTGGAAAGCCTCTGGATCTTTTCCTGCAGATTTTATGACATGCCCCTTGCCATAAAATGCACAATTGTGAGTAAAACCTCTGGCCTGGAGGAATAAAATATTTCACTGTCCTGTGTAACATGACTAAATAGGATCATAGGTTTCCTTTCCATTGTCTGCTTTTTGAAATGTTATTCTTTCCCTCTAACTTCTCATTTTGTTGTGTAATTACACTTCTGAGGCCTTGTGAAATAGTGTGTACTAGTACTTTTTTCCTTTAAATTTGTTCACTCTGTCAGCACAGTAAGAGGCTGTGCTTTTTTGATAGCTGTTTTTGTTGGCATTTTTTGCAGCACGCTCTATTGTAATGCTGTGCTTTGAATAGTCAAAACTTATTGTTTCTTCAAGCTGTTACAAGGCTAAACTTGTACTCCAGGCTTTCTGTGCATATCTGGCTTGAAGGAAAAAAGTCGCTTTATGGAATAACTTATTTCTTCATCAATTATTAATTATTTATGCAGCTCCAGCAGGTGGATTTAGGGACTCATCGTTTGATATACATAGAAGGAGCTAAAGCAAAGGTAGCCTCTGCTTCACAGAGCTTAACATTTAGGATCCCAATGGCATCTATCTGCAAGATGTGCATTCTTAGCCTAGCTTCTAATTATGTTGAATTTTTGCATGTTTTCTCTTTTATAAAGCATTGTTTTGGAAACAAGTCCCTTTTACAAAGGCTAGCAGTATCAGAGAGATACTGCATTGTGATTTTTTTTTAAGTTCCTTGAAACCACTCACTTCATTTAAACTTCCATCAATTCAAAATTTCCTCTTTCCCTTGAGCACACGTTTTCCATATTTTTTCACTCAAAGTACTATTAATACTTTCTGATTATTCAGCAGAAAACTAAAAATGTCTCTTGAGCCACTCAACCTGATTTAATTGGTTTTGGTGTATGGCAGGCTAAATTCAGATCTCCATTTATCAAACCCCAAGTCTCTCCTCCCCTTTAAAACTGATCGGTGCTCAGGTGAAAAAAATCATGAGGTAAAAAGTATGTGTGGGACTGTGCATAAAAGGTTTTTCTAACATTCACAAGGTCACTGCAGTGCAAGAATTAAAGTAAGGTTGATTGCTTGCATTCCTCTCCCCACCCCCCCCACCCCCCCCCCCCCCCCCACCGGCCCCCGACTTCAGTGCTTCTCTGAGCCCCTAGACCGGTATTCCTGAACAGCTGTCCAGGCTTCTCTGAATTGGTTTGAAGTCATATTTTTACTTTGTTCTTTGTTTCTCACTTTGGCACAAACTAAAAGGGGTGGGGGAGTGCATAAGAATATAAAATATTCTTTTCTTGTGTATCAAAGACAAGCAGTGTATTCAGAAGGTCAAAGTTCCTTTTTTTTTCTCAAGAATTTCGATTCCTAAGCCCCTTGATGTATATGCAGTTGAGTAAATATTACCTTAAAACCTTTGTTTTCTGTTGAAATTTTACATGCTTTCCCACAGTTACCCTCCAACCCCTCTAAATTCCACCTGCTAAGCTTTCCTTACTGTAGATTTGTCAAGTTTCAGGACAGTACGTAACAGTACATAACACAAAACTTCAAAATAAATGACAAAACACCTGGAAAAAAATTAATTTAATTTCAAGCTATTTACATGCTTAAAGAAAAGAGCTGACATGCATATCTGTTGTGATCTTGGCGAAATGTCGGTTGTGTAATGGTTCACAGTTTTAGAACTGGACTCTTTTATTTCAATTCCATGCTGTTAACACACCACTGAGTCTCTTGGTTTATTCTTCTAGAAGTGAATACAAGAGGAAAAAGGCCCTCAGCTCAATTCCTGCATCTTCATTTTTTCCTAACATGGCAGCTATAGCAAGCACCCTGTGGCAGAATTAGGAATAACAGACTACTTCTTTCTTTGGTGTAAAAAAAGGGATGTAAAGAACTGATTACAGCTAACCTTGCAATATATGATAATCCTTGGCTGTGAAGCCTGTATACATGTGTAAGTTAAAGAAGAGACAGAAATGCAGAACTGGGCTAAAGTTTATTCCTTGTTGTCTTACTGAAAACCTTGAATTCTCCTCTGTACATTTGTCTAAAAGTGGGGAGAAGAGTTAACCACTGAGTACAGTTATGTCCTGGTAGGCCACTTTTCAAGACAGCTATAGAATCAAGACAGCAAAACACTCCTATATACAGGGCAGGGAGGTTGGTCTGTGCATGTACAGATAATCTTTTCCTGTAGGTCTCTGCATCTGTTGGTCTTTGCAAGCAAAATGCATCTGGCTTACTTATTCTTATATAAAGCCTCAGTGTCCATTGAATTTACTAATAATTTGCATTTTAGCAGCTCAGCAGTGTACCAGGAGCTATGCAGAGCGAGTGTAAAAGCTCCTGGGGTGATGCAGTTTTGCTGAACTGTGGCAGAGGTTGGCCTTGCCTCCCTTTGAGGCTAGTGCACCCTGGAGCACTGGAGATGTTTGCATAATCTAACATTGAATTATGAACACCACCAAACTGTTTTCGGATAAGATCTGAGCAAATATTCAGGCCACAAGGACTGATAATGTGACTCCTCTGCCATCTACTCGGTTGTGTTACAGTGTAGGCCACCATTAAAATAGGTCAGTAGTACAGGAGAGAGATAAAGCTGGGTAAGCCTTTTAGTAGTATGCAGTTATATAAAGTCTGGAGTCATCTGTTCAGGATGCTAATTGCCACCATGGCTTCACGAAAAATAAATACGTTCAATTTTTGATAAAATGATTTTTTGGAGTGAAATGACTAAGTTATTAGTTGGAAAGGATGCCATTTATTTGGGGGGGAGGTGTGGTTGTTATTTCTAAGATGCTGGCTAAAGTGTTTCACTGAAAGTTTGTAAGATCAAAAATGCTGACGTGAATAATGAAGTCAAACCAACTGCTAACAGCGTGAGTCCAGAACAAAGAAATAAATGGAATATGATCTTTCCAGCAACAACTCATGAACAGAACCCCTGGAGGGACTGGGGGGATATTTCCATTTTCCATTCACAATATACTGTTTGTTTATAGATGGTACTGTGGTGTATGTTTCTATATGATTATTTCAGGCCTGGCTGCTGTATATGCAGTAGTGAATTTGAGGGAAGGAAGGGAGACATATGAGCAGCACTTCTGCACATACAAGCAATCTAACTTTTGAACAACGTTCAGTTATGGCAAAGACACAGCAGAATAAAAAAAAACAACACTTGGCAGTGCTTGTATGGACATAAGTGGAAGATGGAAAACCTTTGGATGGTGGTGGCTAGAAGGGAGCAAGAAACATCTGGAGTCAATCAAATGGCTGGTGGTAAATCAAGAGAGTTAATGTCTCAGCGAAATGGCTTTAAGACTACTGAGTAAACCTGGACTGAAATGATCCCTGGTATAATTAAAGAGGCTGCACTGAAACCGAGAAAAAGGTGAATCAGGCCCTGAGCCTGGACAAGAGCATGCTATTCAGGTTTCTGGGAGATCGTGGAAAATAACTGAAATAATTACTAGAGTAATATGTGGATCTGTAAAGGTACGTCTTAAGAACTTCACTTGGTTAAGCCCATTTGTAGGAAGACTATGGTATGGGAGCACTATCTTAAATGGAATTGCATGAAAAAGAGGTTTGTCCCAGTAATTGGTGTTTTGGTTAAGCCAGTGGACTGGAGGTAAGTGGGTGAGTTTAACTGACTGGAACATGCTCCCACTCACTCTCTGTGCTTGGTCCATATAGGCCCAAGTCAGGTCTGCTTTAAGGATGCTATACTGGAAGCTGTACAGTCACGCTCTTGTGAGTGGGACAGGTGTATCTCTATACAGTAAAATGTCACTGAGGTGCTCAAGGACCAACAGGCTGCTGGGGACAAACAGAGGAAGTGGTTTGACTGAAGTTTATAATTTCTGGTTATGATCCCTGTGCATCGTACAAGCAGTGTTTAGGGTAACTTGAGGATGCTGATAGTGAGAAGTAGCTGTACCAAGGTATGTTTGGTCAGTGGCTTTGAAAATGCCAGCAACACCAAAATTCCACCTACTTGCCTTTTTTTAGGCACTTAAGCATGACATAGAAACCCATAAAATCACAGATGTGTGCTGCGTAAAGGCAATTCTGGGTATTCTTGTATAGACCAGAAGATTTCTCTAACACTGTAACTTGTAGAGAAAGCCCTTACATGTCAATTGAACATCTATCCATTTGAGGATCTGTGGCAATATTCTGGGGGGGAGGTTCAGTAAAATGTGGCTTTAGGTCATTGGGTTCCTAAGATAGTAAAAGAACAAAAAAGGAGAACAATGTTTAGGTTAATGAGTAGGCTTCTCTGATTTACATTAGAATAACAAGCTTAATTAACTGGGTGTTTTATGTCATCTGTAAACATCATCATATAGACTCTACTCAATTGCACATCTGTTTTGTCAGTGCCAAGGGAATAACCAGGGTTCAGCTGATCTCCATCTCTGGAGTGCACCTATGCAGTAATCTCCTGTGTTATTTTAAATTAATAATAAAGACAATCATTCATTACAGATTTCTTTCATCTTAAATTCTTTCAGTTGCAGGCTAAGACATTCTGAATGACATCTCTATCCTCTGCCTGTCTGCTTGCTTTTGGGGCTGTGGGGAGGAGAGCTGCCTGGAAGTGCCTGCGGCAGAGCAGAGGGGAGAGGCTTGATTTGCAGGGTCTCTTCTCTGCTCTGCTGCCGCCTCCCACTTTTGGGTACTTGATCTGCAAAGGAGTCCTAGTCCACAACCCCATTTGGCTTTATAAAAAAATATCATAATGTAGAGGAATGAAGGCAGTGGGTTGATTAGCATTGGTAACATGCAGCTGTGGCCTTGCTGCAGGGGCAGTGGGTTGACTGACATGGATGATGTGCAGCTGTAGCTCGTTCCTGCTAAGTGGTTAAATAGCACTGAGGATTGTGGGAGAGGGGGGTTACAGAGAGGATGAGCAATGGAGGAAGGAGGAACAGAATAGACAGTAGAATCTGACTGATGGTAAAAGCCTTGTTGCAGCCTACTAGTTTGTTTTTGCTGCTACAGTCAGTGCCCCATGTGAGGCTGACTGAGTTGGACTCTGACTACGATAACTGGCGCCCAACGTAGCTGAGACGAGTGGGAGAGCCTGCGACCCATAACAGACACCATGAGAGGTGAGCCATTGACAACTAATCGATATGGGTGTATTGCAATATTTGTTGTCCATCTTAGCTCAAATTGCAACTTTTGATGACCAGCATAGATGGGGACTAATTGATATGGGTGCAGAAAAAGAAAATCCTATGTTACCAATGCTTATAGATATGTTTAAAAAAAGAAGCATATAATATAAAAAGAGGACAATAAGAACTCTGCTAGGATGGTGCAAAGTAAATGATGTGCTAGTTACGCTGAAAATGTCTCCAGCATTCAGACATGGCAAAATACTGGAAAATTATTTTTTGAGGTTGCCTCAAGATGGGATAAAACTGCAACAACATTGCTAACAACATGGAGATAAGTCTTAGACTTACTAGAACGATTAAAAGTGGACAGGGAGACAAATTCTATATTTGCAATGCTTATGGATATATTTGAAAAGGTACAAAATATGATAAAATGACAATAAGAATTCTGTTAGTGTGGTGTAAATGTAATTTGCTAGTTATGGTGAAGAAGGTTTTCAGCATTCAGACATGGCAAAGCGTTGGAAAGGTACTTCTTGAGGCTGCCTCGAGGGGAGACAAAATTGCTACAGTGTCGTTAACAACATGGAGGTTGATAATAGATTCACTGGAAAAATCAGAAGTGGACAGAGACAAACCCTATATGAACAATGTTAATCAACCCACTACCTTCATTCCTCTACATCATAAAAAAAACCCCTGATATGCTGTCAAGAAAGTACATTTATGTAAGGAGAGCCTGTCCTCACTGCCTATAGGCTAGGTATTGACTTTATATATGGCCCCAAGCAAGTGAAACACTGCGCTCCTCTTAAGTAGCCTCAGGAAGCACTGATCCCAAAACACTTCCACAACAAAATAATTTCCCTGTTTGCTTTCTACTCTGGAGGCCAGTACCTCAATATTGGCTTATATCAGCAATATATTACTGCTTTTCTATTGCTTTGGTTTCAGCCACTCTGCACCTTTCAGTGAATGTGACATCTGCCCCTTGCTTCTTGCTTTACAAAACAAAAAAGCACATGCTATATTGTGTTGGTCCTGAGCTGTTTTGTTACTGCTTATGCCCAAAAGCTGGAGTTAAGACTTTGCCCATTTTACGAAGAATTTACTGTAAAGACAGTAAGAGCAGAAAGAGCTGGGCTTGCTTAAAGTAGCTGGAGGAAGCTTGCCCTCTCAGTAGGCTTTGTCTAACCCAATGATTGCACTGATACTGAATTATCAGCTGTAATTTTCCTACCACAGACAAGGTCATAGTGATAAAGTGGCTTAAATGGGTTTATAATCCTGGTTACGCTGACTCCGCATGCTTAATTTTTATTCTAGACAATTTCTTCATGACATTAAATACTCATGAAAAATCAATAGTCAAACTCTCACTGTAGATCTGGGATTTTAAGTAATACAGATGATCTATTTAGTGTATTTTTATGAAATTTGCCAGGAAAGGTACTGGGATATCGCTTGCGCCCCAGTTCACCACTCCTCACATCAACTGTTGATACAGATGTGGTTGAGGCCCACAATTTAGTTTCAGGGCCTAATAAAAAGTTTTAGAGAGTAAAAGGAGCAGTAGAAAATGTGGGAGATACAACTGCATGGCTGTGTTAAAATCTTCACTTGCAACACGAAATAAAGCTGTCTCTTTGTCAGCACAGAAACTCACCTTCCTTAAATGAGCCTTCCGTACCACAGTTTGCTTGCTTGTTTGGTGTGTCAGTTGTTGAGAATGCCAATTAAAAGCATCTGAAACACAAATGGAATGCACATATGGCTCTCTTATGTGGACTTTTTCCTTGGAGGAAAACTGATTAGAGACCTCATTCTACTGATTAAATATGACTTAAATATTTAAATCCCTCTTCTGTTGTAAATAACACAAACAATCCAGATATTTTATTTAATAAGTGTGTTTTCATCTAGAGTTTAATTACAAGTAGAAATTTATGTTCTGAAAAGTTAGAAGAGGTTGCAATCCTTCCTGAAAAGTCCAATTAATTTCCATGTACTACTTTACAGAAGTTATTATTAAGGGAATGGGTACACATACAATCTATCACAGGCTAAATAGGGTGGAGTAAATTAGTTTCTGATACTATATGCACATAGGTGGTTCTAGTTTGTCAGTACTGTATGGTAAAATTATATCTTAATTTAACTTCTAGATGGTTTGTCTGCCCATACTTAGGCTATTTTGTAGGATTAAAAGTCTCTTACTTTTCTAAGTAACAGAGGTTTAAGATAGTTGTATAATAAGCTTATCTAGATAAGCAGCAAGAGTGTTGCTGCAAGACAAGGAAGTGCATGAACATCAGTGTGACTGGCAGAGGAGAACGTTTCCATCCATTCAACTCAAGTGGTTGTCACTGCATTTCTTCCCCATTCTTTGCTAGTCAGCTACAAAAAAGGCATGAGTCAATGGTGAAGGAAAGAGTTGAAACACTGCTTTTGCTGTGCGGTAATTGATTATGCTGTATCATCTTATATGGCTAACTCGTTAGCAACATGGTAAAAATATGAAGGTGGGTTGCAAAGAAGAAACTGTTGTTTCTGCATGGAAAAGGCATGAGAATTGTGGAATAAATGGGCAAGTAAGGAACAGAGATCATTAAATATTTTGGCTCAATGGGAAATGCAATAGGAGAGAGCAAATATGCAGAATTAGGAAAAGCCTTAAGAACAAGTTTTGAATTTTATATACTTTGAAAAGGGGCGCGATAGCGTGAATGCCAATGAACTGGCACTTCAGCTGGTGGGGACTGGGGAAAACGGAACTGTGGAAACTGCAGTTAGTTTGAAGTCTATAGAGGTAACTTAAAAGAGTCAGATTCATATACGGCAAGTTTTGGCAGTAAAAATATGAGGTTTAGATAAACACCAAGTACTTAGATGTTCATGCTCTGGCTGTCTGATGAGAGAGGGTCAGGGATGTCAAAGATGTGTGCACCTGGGTGGCCGGAAGGTCAATGATTGTAGAGGAATGAAGGCAGTGGGTTGATTAGCATTGATAACATGCAGCTGTGGCCTTGCTGCAGAGGCAGTGGGTTGACTGACATGGACGATGTGCAGCTGTAGCTCGTTCCTGCTAAGTGGTTAAATAGCCCTGAGGATTGTGGGAAAGGGGGTTGGATGGAGGAGGAGCAGTGTGGTCTGACCTCTGGAGGAAGGAGTTAAAGTGCAGGCAGGAGAATCTGACCAATGGTAAAGCCCTGTTGCAGTCTACTAGTTTGTGCTGTAACAACTGATGTTATCAGAAATGAGAAAACATATACAGCAGGGGGTGTATGGGGAAAGCAAAGTATTTCAAATAAGGCCAGATTAGTTATATTGACAGTGAGGCCTTGACAAGATTGTGTTTGAGAGACTGCGGAAATGTGAAGTAGTAGGATGGGAAAAGTAATTCTTCAAGTCATCCTGCATAAGGAACGCAGGGAGATAAGTATGTGGTACCTAAGAGTAACATACCAAAGTACTGTTTGAATTCACACCTTCAGTCTTTGGGTCTTTCACTTCTGTTCAAGAATCAAAATCTTCCTGTGATTTGTGTTCACATTGTTGTCATGGTCAAAGCTGGTCACAGGTCTAAATGTGCATGAAGATCAAAGACTGGGTAGTACACACTCAGCAGTGTATAAACCATAATGCTAACAATAAAAGGTATATACTGGGACTGTTTTCCACATCTATATTGCAAACCCCAGAGAACTTGGACTGGTTCCAAAATCCACAGGGTACAGCATTCATTTCAAAGAAGAAGGTGCGTTGAAGAAATCGGATAATTCATCAAGATTTTGTCTTGATTCTTGTGAAATAAGTTTAAATCAAAATGATAATTCATTACTGTAGTATGGAGTGTGATTTTTTTTTTTCTATGAGTTGGTGGCATTTATTTAGTGGTAGTATATATTTTGCTTGCAATCTTTAAATTTCACTAGGTTGTCACAGGCTTTGCTTTTATACTGCAATAGTGACTAACTTTCCTCATAAAATGTGTTTTTGATAGACTTGTTTGCTTATTTTCCTAAATGGTAATGGATAGGGCAATGAAATGAGTTAACATATTCAACTTCAATTAGGTCACTGGACTTCAAAAAGAATTAACTCTAGCTAAATGCAGAGGGCTCCCCAGCCCTGGATTTTTTTAGTGCTAGTATTAGAGTATATAAGAAACTAGGAATTAATCTAGCTTTAGGGAGAGAGTATAAAAACTCCCCTACTAAAAAACCTGATAGTCTGTTATGCCTGAAACTGCAAGTCTGCTGGTAGTTATTGCAGGTTGTTTCATGAAGTGTAACCCAATATTGTACAATAGTGAGTCCATCTTGATTGAAACTTGATGATTGTCGGGGGAAAAAATGGATGCACTGTATCCTTGAGATCTTATTTCTAACCTTTTGGGCTCCTTGCAGATGATCAGAATTGAAGTATTGTTGAAATGTTTTTCAGTACAGCTTCTGTAAATGAATCTCATGTTCAAAACCAAAGCACTTGTCCTGGCAAGCCACACTTCTTAAAATAGCATCTTGGGAGCATAGTGGGAGTAGAGATGACAAGGACCATATATCCTGAATAGAAATTATTTATGGAATGTCTGGCATAATGAATACGAGAACCTAGCTAAGAAGTACTTAATATTTTAAAGAAAAACTCTTCTTGCAAAATAAAATTAAAAATACTTCAAAGCACAAGAAAACAACTAACCAGTTAACATCTGCAGCATGGCCTTTCCTTCCCTTTAAATTTTGCCCATCTTCTCAAAGTGCAGTGCAAAATGTTGATAGGTGAAAAATTGACCTGTCCCCTACATGGAAAGTGTGATGGAAGTGTACAATAATAAAGGGAAGAAAGCAGTGCCCCAGGTATTATGAACACAAAACTCCTGAAAGTAAGGATAAGAACCAGAAAAATTGAAGCAGAGGAAGAACAGGAGAGGAGATATGAAAAAGGTGGGGAATTCAGGTAGAAACTATTTGTGTGCCACTGGAATGGATACTGTGGTTGTCTACTTTTTTTGTTTTTCTTTGGCAAAAGTAAGGTGGTTCAAGTCAGGGGCTTGGCTTTTTTCATGTTAAATGACAGAAAAGGTATATCAAATGTCATTTAGGATCTTCATGTCTTAAACCCTATTTTCATTGTTATAATCTTCACAATATGTTGAATGGTGCTTTAATTTAAAAAATTTGAGATGAAGGAATCAATGTAGTGTAATAAATCTAGTTTTTTAAAGTGAAACTTAGAGGGCTGCCACTGTTTTATACTTGCAAGTTGCTATAGAAGTACTAACCTAGAAAATAATTGTTAAGTTATTTTAATTATCTCTAAGTTATCCTAGGGACAAAATAGTTTCACCATCATGGAGGAAGAAAAAATATTTCACAAATGGTATTTAATATTTCTGGTTTTACCTGAGGTCTTTTCAGAGTATCAGATAGGCGCATGAGAAAAAAGAAAGAACTCTTCACTAAAAGTACCCTGTTGTCATCATCTGTGATATTGACTGATCAAGTCTGTTTCTGAAAACTGGGGAAAAGCTGAAGATACCATGTAAATAAGTTTTGGCTGGTTTGTTGTTGATTTTTTTTTTTGTAAATGCTATTGTGATTTATAGGTTTTCTTAAAGATGTTATGGTGGTCCAAAAAATCCCATAGCTAAGTAGCACTGATGTTTGCTTTGAAGCTGGAACAGAATATTTTCTAAAGCCAAACTTCTTAAGAATGAAAGAAAAGATGAGGCAATTATATTCCAAAGACTGCATACGAAACCCAACCTTTTTCTTAGACAAGGCTAAGATCTGTCTCCATGTAATAAAAAGTTATGTTGCTTATTTTTTTTAATTTTTTTTCTGTAGTATGTAAATAGAGAGTGTAATTAGATACCAGTCACATAATTTTTTTCAATGTTATTAAAAGGATATGTGTGAATGCGTTTGGTAATTCCATAGTGTTTAGTATCCAGATTTCTTACTGTCATGGGAAGCTTCATGCTTTTGCTTCGTAACCAGACAGTGTGTTTTCAATGAAGTCTTATTTAGGAAAGTACAACACATTCATCCTTGATATTTAAGCAAATTCGCATTGCAGAATGATTAATTGCATTCAGCCTGTTCATCCACTTCTAATTTTTCAGAGGACATAATTGGATGCAAATTGGCCAGTGTTAATCATTAGATACCACTAATTAAAAACAGAAGCTGTAGGTAATGGTATGATTATTGGTAGAAATAAATGAAGCAGATCAGGTAACACTTTTCTTCAGGGACTCATGACTTGTGCCTGAGACTCATTAAATTCCAACATGTGAAGGTGCCCTGCTGGTAGAAGCTGCAGGAGAGATGTATTTATAAATAACTTAAAAGTAACATAGGAGGGCAGTGTCTGAAAAAGGAGGTGGGGAACATTCCTGTGGCTCAAGGACTCAGCAGTTTAATAAATTAGGAACTTTAAAAAAGCAGTTTAATTAGGTGGAAACTGGTTTTGCATAACAAAAAGCCAGTTGAAAGAGAAACTAAGGACTTTTCTTTTCTGACCATGTTTCTGAAGCATACCAAAATGCCATGTTCTGAAAATTCAATGAGTATTTTTTGAACCCAAACAATTAATTTCACACTTTGTCTTTTAAAACTGAATGTGATGTTAGATGGTCTGTATACTGAGTAAGGTGAAGGCTTGCTGGAAAAACTGTGATCATGCAATCAAATCTATTGCAGTGTTTTGTGCGTATATACATTCAGAGGAGGTAATTTCCTTATGCAGAATCTTCTGACTTTGTATTTCAGAAGTAATTTAAATGCTCTGACAACTGATGAAACCTTTCAGTCCAGTGATTTTTTTTTTTGCATCATAATAACCAAAGTTTATCAGGTTTAAATATTACTTATAACTACCTTTAAGGGATTCGTACAATGATGGAAAACACCATTTAAACGATTCAAAGTACTGAGACCAAATAAAAGATACTAATAGCAGGAATCTGCATACTGTTCAGTCTTTTTGGACAGAATTAGTAAATTGGTTTTTTGGGGAGTGTAAAGAGCCATGAATGATAGCCTTTTAATTTTCACTAGCCTCCTATTCCCTACCCTTGCAATGTTCACCAGTGATGTAGGCAGTGACTGGGAGCTGGGATCCCTGTTTTCTGGAGCATGCATCACTTCTGCCCAGCAGCTTTGCTCTGGCACTTCCACTCTGGAGGAGGGAAGGGACAAGCATAACCTGACCATGATCTTGCCTGTCCATCAGCTGGAGTGGAGGACCTGTGCAGAGGGAAGTGCCCCCATACTTTGGAGGCAGAGACTGAGGAATGAGCTCTAGCAACTAGAACTGGGACCTAAACTCACTGCTGCACATACTGCAATTCTACACGTATGTACCACATCAAATAGTTTTGAACATGGCTGCTATTTTATATGCTTAGAATTGGAACTACTACTGTAGTATCTGTATATTATCAGCACTCATCCATAAACATAAATGATGGCTTTGGCATAAAAGTTATACTCAAAATAGATATTTTAAATTTGATTGTGACAGTGTTAATGGCATAAAGTTCGTTGTATCCAGTCCGTTTATTATCTACACAAATAGCTTTCTTTTTCAGTGCCACGTTCTTATGTCTGAAAGAAGTATTTTATATTGCCGGATTCTCATCATATCTGAACAAATATTGGGTTAGTGCCAGCAGTACCAGAAAATATGCACAGAATATAAATGTAAGTACATTTTCTAGGAATAGTATCAAATCACAAAAGAATATTTTTATAGTGCATAGCTGCTGGATTCATAAAATAGAGGCCATAAGACATACAACTGTCTGCATATGACTATATCTGGTCTCAAAACAGTGGGAAAGATTCATATGGAAAAGTCCAAGCCAATAAAACTTGTTTGAGTAATCTTGCTTTGAACACTTGAAGTTCATCTAAAGTGAATTAAATTTTATGGAACTGTATGACTTAGTTCTTTTTAATATGGCTTTTTATATATGAATGTGAAGCCTAGTGAATATATCATCAAAGCATTTTTAAGAGACAATACTGTCCTTTGAAATAGTCAGTAGAGCAGATAGACTGAAAATTCTACATTTGAATTGCCACTTGTAAATCCAAAGTTTAAATGTTCTTCTAAAATAAGACGTCTGAAAGCAAAAGAATGTGCTCAGTGGGGCACTAACAGGAAAATTGGAAAGTGTACATGTATATGTGTGTTGGATAAGTGAGGGAGAAGATACTTGCTTACTGCAATATTACAAAGTACTCAAATTACATCTTCCATCTGAGTCTATTTAATGGAAAACAAGAAATACAGGGTAATTTATTGGCAGCTATCTTGAGAGTGGTCTAGGAGTTATAAATCACAGGTGAGCATGAACTAACAGTATCATGTGAACTTTTGGAGGGCTGCGTGTAGGTAAGATTTTTAGGTACATGAGGATGGTTTCTTGTTTTGGCCTCAGCTCTGTGGAAGAGACGGACTGATTAAGGGGAGCTGAGAGGAGAGTAGTAAAAATGATCAGACGTTGGAAAGATACCACTCGCCTAGAAAGATGTGTTGGGGTAGGATGTATTCAAGTGAAAAGAGGAAGAAACAGGTGGAGGCCTTTAAGTCTTCAGGTGCTTACAGGGTTGTGACAAAGAAGTAGTAGATGATTTATGTACCATGAATTAGAGAACAGCTTAAATAGTGGGCTTGCACTTCGCAAGTATGATTAGATGATAACAAAACCTTTTTCCAAATGAAGAGTTAAAATAGACTGTTCTGCACTAGAGATCTTTAGGAGCAGGTTATGTCTTTAAGGGATGAGTCAGATATAACTGAATCTGTCTTTAGGCAAGGGACTAAATTGGGTCCGACTGACGGCTTTGCTATTGATAGTCTTTATGACATCAGGAAGTAGTTCAGAAAAAGGACTGTGCCACATAGAATCTGTATAGAAGTACATCTTAAAAAAACAGTGTACAAACATGGCTGTATGAACTAAGAAATTAAATACTGAGGGAAGCCAAAAGTCATGAGTGTTCAGAACTTAATCCAGTATTAATTTAGTTGTCATGAGAAGCAATGGTTGCCACCTGTACAAAAAACATTAACCCCTCCCATGGATTAGATAACTGTTATTTCTAATTTGACTGTTGGAAGTCTGTTTAACACTTTAAGTTGCCTATGAATGTATAGATTAATAAACATATAGAGTATATAATTTTAAAAAGCATCCTAAAATTCCTACCTTTGCACAGGGGACCAACCAGTGCTGTAGTGAAAAATATGGCCCTCTTTTACTTGTCTGTTGTGTCTTATTTTAGCCATTTATTAGTATTTCCTACTCATTCTGTCTATATAAATGCAAAAAAGTGTACTGATACTATGAAATAATTGATAATACCAGAGGTTACTTAGTCTTGCAAATATATGACCTAGAAAGAGTTAATTGTTTTTCACTACTATGGTATTTATCTAATGCATCTTTATACTAAATACATTACAAATTCAGAGCCCCATGCTGTTGAGGTAGCTTGAGGGGTCCATGCTATGGCTGGGGGCAGTGGGGGGTGCATGGAGCAGGATGCTTGCAGCAGGGTTCTGTGTGAGATGGTGCTCTGCCACCCCAGTAAATGCTGGTTCTGCTGCTTGGGCTTGCTGCTTCCAGGGGTGTGCGGGAGGGAAGAGGGGGCACCTTGGTGGTGTATGCTTTGCCTTGGGGAGAAGCTGGTCAGGCTGTGTGGAAGGATGTCTGCCAGAGTTACCTTTTTAGAAACCATTCATGCTGTGTTTGATATGTTTGTGATGAACTGTGGGGGGCAACTTGCTGGCAGATGCCTCTATTTCTTATCTAGAAGTACTCTTGGCAGTTTTTGCTTTGTGTACTACAGTTGTCATTAGATACTGTGACTTGAAGAGCTGACAGATACTCCTACCCAGACTGTGTATGCTGCCTTGTGTCAAAAAGCATCTGACCCAGGCACGAACATGATTTCCTTTCCCTGACTGCAGGAGTAGAAAGAAAATTGACTTCAGCTTTTGCTCTGAGGTGAGTCCCAGCAGTCAGCAGTGTGGTGGTAGCCCAGAGGATGGGTTCTCTGCCTGCCTTGGCTTCTTCCAATGGCATTGTGGCAGACCCCATGAGGAGGGAAGGGTGCTGGGCCCTCATTCCAGGACTGGCCACTCTAAGGGACTGTTCCCTGTGTTCAATCATTTAGTGGAGCTTGACATCTAGGACAGCTGTGCCAAGTGGCATTGGCATGGCAGTGTCTGCTCTGGGCAAAAATGAACACACCTTTCAATATTTTTCTTCTCTCAGTACAGAGTGGGTGCTGGTGCAGGTGCTGTGCAGATGGTGACTGTGATTTGATGTTCTTCTTTGCATTAGGTTTCACCAATGTGTCCTTCACCCATACTGCTCTGGGTTCTCATTTGCTGGGAAAATGAGCAAATTAGGGATCTGTTAGCCTGACCTAGGGAATGAACATCTTATAGCAGTGTGAAAGATGTGTATAGTATGGTCTGACCATGAGGTCTGCCAGAAGAAAGTGCCAAAGTAGCAAGGAACCATTTACACATAAAAAAGCAGAAAACTTTATCCTCTTCACTCCTCCCAACAAACCTGTCAGTTAAGACCTGTCCATAGGCAGCTTTCTCTACCTGTGAAGAAAATATATTTTCACCTTAATTTTCATTCCAAGGTAAAGATGACAAGTAAACACACATGTTGATGTGATGCTGACCAGTTGTTCAACATGCAGACTCAATGCTGTCAATGTAATATAACATTTCAGATTTTAAAAAAACTTAGCATGTTTTATATCTATACTGTCAGTGTAGCAGCTGTCACTTTGCAGGTGACTGTCTAAAGCTAGAGGCTGATGAGTTAATCCATCATTAGAAATCAATGGAAAGGCGTCCATTGGGTTAGGGAATCAACCTCATCAACTGTCATGGTAGCAGACTTTCTTGACCTGTGATTCAGAGAAATGAAATAATGAGCTCTGATAGCACTCCTTCAAATATATCTGGACTGAGTGGAACGGGTCCCATTGTACTAAAGACTTACAGAGAGAATGAACGTCCTGGATACCATCTCTGAAACACTGCCAGTCCCCATGTACCAAGCTGGGAAATATTTTCTTACACTTTAGCCAACTTTTATTCTTTTAAGTACAGTACTTAGTGTTCAGTTTTTACAGAATGTTTTTTTAAAAAAAGAAAAAAAAGCCAGTAGTAGTACCCTATGCTGAGAGATAATCAGAAAGGTAGACAGTCATGTGTTTGGTTTTCCAAGCAGGAACATGGGTAAATTCCATGCTGACTGTATGAGGAGTTGCATTTGCTCTGGGTTATAGCACTGCTGAGCAGAAGCACTGTTGAGTCGTCGTAACTGTCACCCAACCCATGTTTCACATCTCTTGCTTGTATGACACAGTACTCCCTCTAATATAAAAATAATATGAAATAATACTTCTTTTTTGTGCTAGTAATTTTGCATTGGTTTCCTTTGTCAAGAATACTATTCTGGATTTTGTGAGTGAGGACTATTAGTCACTGAAGTTTATTTGCAGGTGGTTTTCTAGAATGAGCTGCCAATTTCATGTCAGCTGTGCCTTTACACTGAATAAGGCAGTATTGTCTTTCATGAAGGTCAGCAGCTTGTATCATCTTGCATGCTTAACATCTTTGAGTTTTTCTGTAGAAAACTGCAGTGCCAATGTGGTGGCATGAGACATTTAGCCCCACTTGGATGTGAGGCATGCATTTACACACCTTGTCATTCTTCATTAACATGCACAAAGGTGTGTTACTTGTGGCAGTATCATAAAGGGCCTACCTTGTCTTATTATGACCTAAAAGTTGACCATGTAGTTCAGTAGCAGATCTGATTGAATTCTTTGTGTATTTGGCGGAGGCTTTATTTTTGTTCTGTGAATCACTAGAAGAACCCAATTTCTTCAACTCAAATCACTACTGCTTCAATCACGGAGTTTCAGACTTGTTCAACCACAAGAGGGGAAAGATAGTGCCAGTGTCTTATACCAAACATATTTTTTTCCTCCTTCTCCTTCCTCCTCCACTTCGTTCAGTACTTGATAATAAACTGCACTGAAAGACTTTTTCTGGCATTGCAATGACTGAGGTCAGGAGAAGACGCTGAATCAGGAGCTGTGGAAAAGCACTAAAACCCTGAAGTGACAAGCTGGGATCCTGGTGTGTGAATCCTGCAGGTCCTACTTCTGCATGGTGCTCTGTGTTATTCCTCTCTCCACCTAAACCAAGGAGAGGAAGAAAGAAGGGAGTATGGTTCTTTTCCCCCCAAATTGTTTTTTGTAACAAATTATATATCATGATTAGTATGAAAGTAAGCGTCGATAGAGTTTAACCTGAAAGTGTGTATTAAAGTAGGAAGAAATGTGGGAGAACAATATAGAAGTGTCAAAATGCATCTTCAAGAAAATGTGCCTAACTTTTCAGTGTTAAGAGTCCACCATATAACCTGAACTGACTCAAAATGAGAGATTACTGATGATTAAGCTAAAATCACATTGAGAGGCTTGGGTCTTTTGACGTATTTATACGTCAAAATATAATATCTCAATATTATATAATCTATAGGCCTTCCAATTCTGTGAAAATGTCATGCTTTTGAAGTGCAAATAGTGGTGATTGCTTTGCTTTATCCACAGTAATTAAGAGGGCTTCTTTACCCTGCTGTATGTACATTCATTCTCTGTTTTATCTTTCAGTAAATCTGTTTTACTGGAATAGCCTCGTAATTGGGAATCTGTGCTTATCTACCCCATGCCCTTCTTTCTTCTTTTTTGAAGATTAAAATATTTAGTTCTTGAAGTTGTTTCAGTACATTGAAGTTTGTATCTGTGGATACATATGAGCCTGAATTTTCCAGCTTTAAAAAAACCCATCTTTTTGAACTACACTAAACACTCATAACATTAAATTTATATCATTATTAAATACTCGATATATGCAGTCTTAATCAGCAGAAAGTGAGTACTCCAGGTGTCCTGTTCTGATTTCCAGTAAATTGCTGTTTAAGCTCCTGTAGATGTCATACTTCAGACAGATGTGTTGCCAAGTGAAATATTTTATGAGATTAGCTGAATTTATTTCTTTTTCTTTTATTTATTTTTTAAACAAAGCTCCCTTTCTTTTAGATGTCAGCAAAATTAAGTTAGTTGCATCTAATTTCATACATAGACCAGGATGGCCTATTTTCCATACAAATTTAATCCAGTGTGGTGTGCATTATCCATGACTCAGAATAGCATAACAAAAAAACAATCAAAGGTTTCCATTGTGAATAAAATAACTGCTAGATAAGAGAAATATCAAAGACAGATGATAGCAGGAATTAGAATTTTATAATTGGCCTTCTACAATTAAATTCTAAATTGAAGAAGAGTTTCTTCCAGTTCCATTTATTCTTCATAAACGCCATTTGTTACATCTTTGTGTAACTTGAAGAAGGAAAAATGCATTAAATGGATTGTTTTTCAAAAAGGGTTATTATGATGCAAATTGCTGCTTGTAATGTGTGGTGCACAATACTAAGAAAGAAGTTCATTACAGGAAGAATGGACAGCTCGGTGGACTGCGGATGGGAGACAAAGCCTTTTACTTGTGTTTCATTTTCGGGATGGGATCTGGTAATAGTGGAAGGCTGGTTGTAAACTGGATTTGTGTCAATGATCTCATTTATTTCCAAGTAAGGACAAAAATCACCACCACTTCTATAGCGACCTTTTTCTGGCTGATAAAAATATCAGTACTGAGAATCTGGAGTGCTCTCTTCTGTCTATTCAGTCAACTTGTTAGTGACAGCAAACTCTTCTCCTGAATCCCTTCTTACAGGGAGCACAGATTGATTAGTAATGACAAACATTGTGACATGTCCTGCATAGTCAGAAAGTCCCTTTGCTCTTTGAATGTTTAAAATGGAAACAAACAGGGAAACAAGAGCTTACCAGCTCAGCACAGGTTCAAAGGGAAATACCAGTGATTATGTGAATCCTAAAGTGATGATGCTGTATTTTGTTTGGCTGTTGTAGCATTTCTTAGGGCTCAGCCTTTTTCCTCCTTAGGTCTTGTGCAAGCACAGAGCGCAGATGATCATTGCTAACGACCTTCTGTGGTTTGGCTCTTTGCAGTGGCAATTCTAGGGTTGAGCAAATCACGGGCATGAAACAATCCTTGGGGGAAATGTGAGTGGAAAAATAATTGGTACTGAAAACAGTATATGGAGAGGCACTTCTCACATTTGGAATGGAGGCAGCCTTCAGAGAAAGGGAGACATCCATGAGCAGGAGGGATGCACACTGGAAAGGAATACAAGGAATTGTGTCTGGGGTGACATATTAGGAGGAAAGTGAAGTTTCCCCATTCTGATCTCATAGAAAATGGTACTAGGAGACCAGATTACTGGGTAACTGTACCGTGGGTAAGAAATGCAAAAATGTCTGATCCAGTGTCAGAGCCATGAAACACTCTTGCTTTACAATTTTCTATAAAGCCTTGAATTTTCAGTTTTGCATACAAGCTTTTCTATCCCCACCTCACCCATTACCCTCATCTCTCCCAGATGTGCACAAGCTGGAAATATGGAATATGTATTAAAAAGCACTGATCATAGGAAAAAAATTACAACTGTTGTTGATGGAGTTAAATAAGATAGTAAATACTGAATAAATAAATAAAAAAGCATGGTCATTGTAGCTGGGAGTGACACACTAGAGGAGCTGCCTGAATTGTGATGCTCTCTTTGCATACTGTTTTGACTATGTTTGCATGAGAAAGTAGGTGCTTTAATGCAAAGGTAAATGAAATCGGAGATTAAGTTATTCTAATAGGCAAGGGGAGCTTGCAGTGTAACATGCTGATACAGTTTTTTTCTCAGAAGCAACTCTTGAATAATTTATTGTTCCTAATGTCACATATTTATGTGGAGATTAGGGGACACTAAAATAAAGATAGTATTTTCCCTGTGGCTGATTTTTTCTGTTTCAGAAAGAAGCTGCATTGTTTAGTGAAAAATAAAAAATTTGCACACCTTTATCGTATTAGATGTATTTGCTTACTGAAAAATGTGTACATCAATACTAACTAGTCATCTTTACTCACAGGCTAAATGACAAGACATTAAATTTTGTTTTCATCACAATGGCATTCCTATTGTTGTAAAGGAAATGTTTCTTAATGAAATGTGATCACCCCAGAGTGCTGGACTAGTGTGTCTCTGAGCAGTGGCCAGATCTTCACTGTGTGATGCCCCCCAGAGTAAGGAAGGCACTGAGGAATTCGCTGCAGTTGGGGATCCTGTGAGCTGCAGTCACCTTGCTGGCTCTTGTTGGCCTGTCTCTGCTGCTGCACTTACATTTCTGATAGCAATCGAGACATGGTCTGTATCGGTCTAATACATGTGGTTCACTAGAATGCCTTTTGCAAGGACATTAGCAAAAAGTAGAATTTTGCTGTTTTGGTTTTTCAGCCCTTACGCCTGGTGTGGATTTTAATTTACATTAGGTATGTCTTCCTTGGGATAATTATTAAGCTAGTGTAAATACAGGATTAGCTGAGAAGAAGAGATCTCTTCTCCTCACCAAGGAATATACTTAGGAGTGATCTCTCTCCTATGAAAATACAAGTGGTGTTTTTTTTTTTTTAAAGTGTAGCGAAGTGTACTCTCCTAGTTAAATAACCCTTATGAAAAGTCCTGTTTTGAAAGTACATACAAAATTAATGCACCTAAAGGTATTTGAAGTATACAAGTTTAACTATACATTTCAAAAAATAAGTTTTCTGTCTATTTGTCAGCTCTCTTAAAGACAGAAACTCTCAGTACTAGAACCATCGTGGAAACTGTCTACTTGATGATGCCTATTCTGGAAAGCTGTTAAAGTATTGAAAAGAAGTTCATCTTCAAAACCATTTTGTACTAGCAACTATAGCATCATAATTTTGACTATGCAGAGGCATCTATGATTAATGATTTATGATTTATGTGGTTTATAATCTGTATCCTACTCTGTCTTTTTGGTGTTGGTACAATCTTACTGGTAGTGACATGAAAGAAGCTAAAGATCTCAAGAAAAATAGCTGCTTTAGACATTGACATACTCAGAAAAAAATAGAGGAAGTGGTTATACGATGACAAGGAGAAAGTTATTCATTGAAAGGTACTTTTTTTTTTTTCTCACTGCAAAGTTGACTCAAAAGAATAATAAAACCCAAGGGCTTACCTGTAATAAAACATAAGGGCTTACATGTATTAACTTGAGTACAAACTTCTAGGTGTGTTGTCAAAACCTGAGAAGTACTAGCCAGGGGATGCCTTGGCTGGAATAATCTGCAAGCCTGTGCTTGAGTGAACCCAGCAGCCTAAGGAATTAAAATAGTGAACCAGGTGCATTAACAGTGACAGGCCATTAAAGAGCAACACATTATTATGTGTCAGTTTTGGGCTATCAAAATACAACACAAAGTTAAGACTGTGTTGAGGTTTAGGCTCATGCTGTGAACTACATATCCTAAATTGGTCTGTCCTGGCAGTGGTTGTCTGCCCTGCCACATAAGCGAACAACTGCCCCCAAGGAGCAAAGCAGGGAGCTTGCAGAGGTATGTCAGATCTTGCCTTTTCAGCTCTGCAGCATGATGATGATAGCTCACCTTGTGGTGGTGAAGAGTCTGTGGATGCCATAACTCATTGGGTTGATGCTGTCTCTCCATTGGAAAATTATGGAAACTTATGGAGGCATGGAGACTTATACATTGTTTAGGGATTTATATATTATTTCAGCTAATCTATTACAAAATATGGACTGAGTTAGGATGATAGGAAGTGATGCTAATGAACAGTGTTTAAAACACATGGCTAAAATTACTTGTCATTACTTCTGTCAAGTGATGACAGTGGATTATTTGTCCCTCCACATTTCTAAAATTAATAAGTAAAAATTACTCTGCATTCTTTCTCTGAGGCATCTAAGCCAGTGAAAGAGAAACTTCTAAATGGATCTGACTGACTCAATAGTGTTGTGTGCAACTTACAAATGACCTTCAAAATATGAATGAGAATGACTGTATGATACTGCTTTTTTAGCTAATGACTCTCTTCTTCCTTCCCAATATAACCTTTCACAATTAGATCAGTCCCCAGTTAGAATATTGACAAAACATTTTCATGTGCTTAAGGCTTAGAACAGCTAATATGTATAACAGTGCTCATTTAATCATTTAACTAAATAATTATATCCCCAAGAAACAGTCTGATGGCATGACATGTCAAAGAAGCCAGAAAACTTTTGAAACCTGCAGTGATTAAATTAAACACATTTAATATTTGCATATAAAGATTATATTATTTATAATTAACTTCCCAAATACTTTCCTTTGCAGCCTTTTAATTTCCTCCTGAATCATTCTGCCTCACTGATAAATTCGGTCACATTTGACAGCCCCAATCTGGCATTTAAATGTGACCAAAGTAGACAGAGCAATCATTCTTTAAATAACTTATCCTGAGCGACGTTAAAAAAAAATCTTAGTCAGTGCCAACAGCCACTCTTGCCTATGGCAGTCATAGATTAGGCTATTTCAACACCAAACTCACTTTTTTATTATGTAGGTAGAGCTTACTGTGTTCTGTTTAATTTTACCTGCACTGTAAGAAGTACTAAACTCTTTGGGTACTTTCTCATCGAAAGTGGTAGCCAGGAAACACTACAGACAACAGGAAGTTTATTCATCTTTTTAATGATTACAATCAGGGAAGGATTAAATTATTTGTAAATTACTTTAAATTTATAGCAAAGAACATGCATGCTCTTTTTTTATCATCAATCCATCTTACTACCCAAATTCTTCTCTGCCTGTAACTCAACTGCTGATCTTTTCTTCTGGCTTTCCCAAGGAAATCTACTTTTAGCATCTCAGTTCACTCAGCCTCTCGTCAAGCATGGAAAGTGATACATGCTGCTGCCTCATGACTAGATTTCAGTACAATCCCTGTAAAAGTTACTAAAAAGATTACATTCCAATGAGAACTGAACCACTCCTTAACAAATTGCCTTTATCCTGCTTTATCCAGGTGTGTCCATCATAATTATTCTTACTGTTTGACTTCATGATGTGACCTAGTTCTTGGCTGTCAATCCACTTCCAATAGGCAAGGATGGGAAACAGAGAATTGCATGTGAAAAAAGGAGAGTGGCATACAGCAAAGTGGAAGGTGCTTTGGGATCAGCTGGTTTCTCCCTTTAACCCTCATTACTCCCAAACCTGATACCTAAATTGTGGAGATAAGAAACTACCTTTCTTTATTAGCTTAATGTTTCTTTTCACTTCAGTAGACTTATGGCTGTGTAAGTTCAATGTTTAGTGTTCATAAAATATTGATTAAACGTTAAGAATTACCTGCCTCCAGAAGTAAATGCAGAATACAACAGAGGACTAGTTAAACATTAATCTGGATTTAAGGCACATGCTCTACACCAAAAGTCAAGTAATGATTTCCACCAGGTATGCATTTCCATGGCTATGACTAAATCAAAGAATAGTCAAGTCTGTGTCTAGTATTGATGCCTGGATATTTAGGTTTTGCCAGTAACTGTTCTTTGAAGAACTCTTGCTGCTTTTCATCATGATTGTTACTCTCCAGATGAGAATATAGGGCCCTGGTGGGCTACTGTGAGTGGTACCTCCCCTGTGACTGGTTTTTATACTGTTGCTTAATTGGAGTCCTAGGTGCAACACTGCTGTTGTCATCTTGGTTGCTGTTCTACATGTTGGATTGAACCACAGAGTGGTTAGTATACATCATCATACTAACTATAGTACTTATACAGTTCTGTTTGATTGAAAATCTAACACTTTTTTTCTGAACAGAAAAAACTTTTAGATTGATATTGTAGTATTTTTCTATTCTGTATCTCTGTCCGTATATATATTAATTTTCTCTACATGAAGAAGTGTCTGATAGGAATGCTGCCCAAACATTGTTGGGTGTGATGTGATGCTGTCTTAAATGTAGGCCCACAGAAGCTACAGATATTACAAAGGATAACAAAAAATTCTGCTATTTGGACTGACTAATGAGAAAAATATTGGCATAGTGGCTGCAGAAAAGCTTTCTGTTGACAAAGAAATGAAAAAAAACCTAAGTGAATCAGGAAAAATATTTAATCATGATTTAAAAGTTCTTCAGCTTCGTCGACATACCGTAAGTCTTTTGAAAGTGATGGAGCAACCTTGTGAGACTTAAATCTGATCTGTGATAGCCTCTATTCAGATATTTAGTATGTGAAACTCTTGTCTTGGCAGAATCTTGATGGATTCTATCATTTTTATGTAGAATGTTGCTGTAAGGAGCTGCATTTTTTGACTGTCAGGTGAAAGCGTGCTATATATGTAAACTGACTTCGTAAAGCAACATTTGTTGTTGCTTTTTAGGGCCTTATTCCTGTAAAAGTCTCTGCAAAGTTATAAAAGGAGCTCATCCTTTTTAATACAGTCTAAAGGCAATAATTTAGCTTTTCCAAATGGGGAGAAATTATTTCAGAAAAGTTATGGTAAAAGTAACATCCTGATGTGGATGAACATCTTGTATGTGGCAAACTAAACTTAGTTAGGTTAAGCTTGCACTGATACAAATCTTTGCATCCAATCTCGATCCAAGCGTTCTTGCATTTTTTGAGATGGGTTCACCTTTTTCTCTGTGTGTTGAAATTGCTTCTATTTCCATGAAAACACACTAGAGGTGGGAGTGCTTATTGAACAACTGTTTGGAGCTTTTGTGTTTGTAGAGCCTTGTGAACTTGATCAAGTTACTTGCTATTTCCATATTCATTTGATGCCAACAGATACCCTGAACAAGTTCACGTTTCAATTACTGTAATTTCTGTTGCTATCTCAGACTATGGAGGGCATTTTGTGTATTTAAATGTTTGCAAAGAATGAAGGCTACCACCCAGACCCCAGTGAAGACAATGGCATTTTTTTTCATTTAGGGAGGCAATCTTCAATTAGCTCAGACCACGCATGAAAAACATGTAAATGTTAAATGGGCATTATTACTTTCAGGTATTGATATCTTGTGTTCGTTGTATCCAGTGTCAACGAACTCTTTAGCACTGTTCTTGAGTACTTGTGTAATTAGCTATTTTCCCCTTGTTTATCAATCTGGTGTTACTATTCCATGCATTTTCCTTGTGACGAGATCATGAAAAGTAATTCCTTGTGTGGGCCATATGTGAATAACTGTAACATACAGTCATACTAAAACAGTTTAAATCAAAACTACAGTTAAACTATCATATATCAGCTATTATGCCTTTATAGCAAATGGGAAACCAACTCTTATTATTGCATAAACTCTACTTTTTGTTGTTCTGGCTTCAGCCTGCAGGCATATGATCAGTATACCAACCTGCTGCTTTCTAGAAATTAAGAGTATGGTAAATCCCTGAAGTGTTTCACCTCCACCATTTCCTTTGACAGTCTTTCACACAACTCCACTGGTTAATTGTTAGGCTGAGTGTGCTTGAACTAAGTCATTAATTTTGTCTGAAAAGGCATAATTCCAGAGCACTTTCTCTAGCAAGATGATATTGCCTGCATTATTAAATACTTTCTCTAGTGCTTGTCATCCATAAACCCTCTGCTTCCCAAGCACAGATCCCTTCTATTTACCTGCAGCTCATGGATAGAGACAATAAATGGGGATGCTGTACTTCAGGTGTCCTTTGATGAAACAGTTTGTTTTTCTGAATTTAAAATAGCAGTAAATGATGGACTTTGAGTATTTTGAAGCTTTTTGTTGATTTAGAAGCAAAATTGCTTATACTTAACTTCTTTTGTACACATTTTTGCATAATTTAACCAGAGTTCCCTCTTTCCCCTGAAATAACTTACAGGCCTGTTAACTGTGGCCTGACAGTGATGAAGTGAGATGGAAGAATGGAGACATAGTGGAGAGGAAGGTAGTTAAAATGTAATTCTTTTTGCTATAAAAAGTCATAGCGTATTAGACACTTTTGGCCAATTGTTTATTTTCATTTTAATCTAAAGTACAACGTAAATAAAGGTTTCATTCTATTGGCATACACAGCTACCTGAATTTATCTGGTGTGATTTTACACTAATGTAATAAATTGCTGCAGCTATTTTTTAATGGGCATTTGAGTCAAACAAATATAAAATCTTAGCATCAATAAAAGAAATAAGGATCCTGAGCCTTACTTATTTAGAGAGTATTCCGAGCTCACTTTTTTCCCCTGAAAGGATCCCTATTTATTTATTGGACAATGGAAACCAGTATAGGACATAGTCTTGGCCTATTTAACACTTTATAAGTGCAGTGTGTATGATTTTAACCCCCTGGGTATGAACATAAGTATGGTCACACAAAGCTTATGTCGTTATAGGTTTATAATGAGAATTAGCACAAGTTTACATACAGACAACTTCTGACTGCAATCACTGAAACTGACCTAAAGTGCCCAACCACTGCATCTTCAAAAAATCCTTCCAAACCTGATTCAGCAAAGAAGATTGTAGATTTAAGAATTTACTCTGTTCACCGTGACAGTATTCATATTCTTATTCTCCTGTCCAGAGAAGCAGTTGTATCTATGCTTGCAGTCCATTCAAGGAAAGGAAAGAATGGAACAGATAATATAATTTTATATAAATCAAGCTTTTTGTGTTTCCTTAGTTTGTGTTCCATAAAATACTAGTAAATTTGCAGAATAATTAAATTTTTTTCTGACAATTCATGCTGGGGGATTGTGCTAACAGCTTGCATCTAAGCAAGGTAATGGAGGTCAGGGTGGCAAGTGTGTGAAATGATGATGGGAGTGAGGGAGCCCTCAGGAAAGACATAAGGCTGAAATGGGGCTCACCTCAAGTGCTTGTAGATGAAATCACACTTGCCTGGGAAACGAGCAGGAGGAGTTGGAGCTCCCCGAAGTATGACACTTGGAGTAACGGATGTACAGTGGGATGGCTTGGATGACTGCCCTTATGTGATGCACAGAGACACGGTCTTTAGGAAAGACAGGCTGGGAAGATGAGGAGAAAGGCATCCTTTTACATGAAGCAGCAGTTTGAATATATGGAGCTTTTCTGTGGAATGAGAAACAGGACCTTGTGGAGCAGGGTCAGGAAGAAGCAATTAAAGGTGACTTGTTCATGGGTGTTTTTTATAGACTACCCAATCAACATGAGGAAGTGAGTATAGACACCCTGGATCTCACGGATCTGCTATCCACTAACAAAGATTGGTCAAGGGAGGTGATCATAAATGGCAGCCTTGTCTGTAGTGGCATTCAAAGATGCTGAAGGAAGTGAGGAGGTCAGGTAGAAGACTGCACTTTCTGAAAGCCAAGGGGGCTTTAGTTTGCAAGATAATACACTTTTCAGAGGTAAATGGCTCTTTAATAACGAAACAGAAGTTCATGAAACATATCTGAACAAAGACCTCCCCTTCAGTTTTCTCAAGGGGAAACTTCCTTTCAGTCATAAGGACTTCTATGCAGATCAGGCACTGATGGATTGAATGTCTGTGAGGTAACCCTACTCCATTAAAGTTTCAAATTGTTATGTACAGTTTTTACATTGCTGTCAGTAAGACTTGAAAAATACTTGGCATTGTTTAAAGAAGGCATGGATTGCCCAGCTGTGATTGAAAGTACAAATTGGCCAGCAAAACCAAGCGGTGTGATGGCTGAGAAGGCAGGAATCCAGCTTGGCTTTTACATTCTAGATTGTTTGCGGTGTTGGCTTTTAGAAACATTCACTTCTCTGCTTTGTGTATAAATGGCAGGCATTGAAAACTGGTGCTACTGGCAGAGTAACTAATGACAACTGTGAGCTCTCTTCAGAGAAGAAGCAAACCTTAAAACCATCCGAAACTGGTGCATGAATGTAATAATAATCTAAATGTGTTGATGAGTAATTAAAAAATAACCTGTAATATATTTGTCAAAACTGCCTGGGAAATAATTAGTAACATCTTATAACAACCTCTGTTTTTGTGAAAAGTAAGGGACATCACATGAGGACAGCAGAAGGTGGGCTCAAAATAACAGGAGTGGGCTGAGGAAGGGATTAGTTTCTAGCTAGACAGTAGAGCTCTTTGCAACAGTATATGAAGAGGCGAAGAGCCACATGGAGTTAAAATGGGCCTATTGAGAGTACTAAATACAAATTAACCATGTCTGTCTTAGTAAACCCATGAACCAAAATGAACAGAAGCTGTGAGGTTGCTTTGTGAATATACTCACCTTCTGCTACTTCTCAAGCATTCGCTTTTGGCTACTGTTGAGTAGGATGTTGGGCTAAATGGATTTCTAGTGTGAGTCTGTGGCTGATATGTGCGTAACTGATTCACAGATATTTCAGTGATGTGAATAATAAGCTAAATTTTATGACTTAGTCGTTGTGAAAAATGTAAGAATTTAAACCTGTTTTTAACTATATTTTATGTAGAAATATATTTTTTCTTAGAAAAAAGCTAGCAAGACAGAACACTGGAGTTTAACAAGCTGTTTGCTGTAATGTGTGCTGTAACATGTGCATGTTATACGACCATATAGCTACACAGAATATTTTTCAACCCATAGTCTTAGTATTTTACAGAAGTTGGAAAACTTCAGCTGAATATGAGATAGATATGATGCTATTGCCAAGTCTTAAAACACAGGAATCACATGTTCATCTTTCAATACATGTATCTGGCAGTATTTAATATTATTTTATAAAAGAAATCAAGATCAGACCAGAAAAGAATAGGTACCATTGTGGGAAGATCTTGACATGGGCAATTAGAAGACACAGCTGACAGTGGTAGAGCAACCTTTAAAACCCTGCCAGTTTTCCTCTCGTGATACATGTTAATTTACAAGCATAGGTACAAAAAGTGGGGTGATTAAAGAATTTATTCTCATTCATTGGACCCTGCAGGCAAATGTCTTCAATATTTAACCAAGAGATCAATGAAAGCAAATTGCTCACTGACAACCAGCTAGTTACTTCCCTTCGGGTGAATTACTGTTCTAAGTACTCTCCTGTTACGAGGACGGTTCTCTCTTTATTTTCCTTTACTTCCTGCTTTAATTTTCTTTCCTGTTTTTATTACCTCTCTTCCAAGAGTCTCCTTATAAAAGTGGAATTACTTAGAAACGTAAAACAGCTAACCAGAATACCTTTCTATACTCTGGGATCCATACTTCATTTTGAAATTAGTTATCAACATGTATGAAACTGAAGCATGCTCTCTATTATTGTATGCCATTTTATGTTTGGGAAATCCCTTTACAAAAGATGTGTTAAAAAAAATATAAGCATTCTTTGTCCTAGCGTGCTCCTTGCTTAGTTAAGGGACCTATAAATATTCTCTTGAAAATTGATTTCTAAAAAATTTCTATAAAGAATATTTTTGGAAAGTTCCGTATTTCCAGACAATTTTCTTGCGTTTAAGAAAGATGATTTCAGAGAAAAAATTGTTACCAGAACTGGTAGAATTAATGCAGAAACAAGAAGTAATAGTCGGGGAAAAAAAGTAATACTGTGTAGCTAAAAGAATTTACTAAATGGGCTCTAAAGACATGCCTATAAATAGGAGAAGACACTAGAAAAATAGGGTTTCTTTAATTAGAAATTTATTTTCAGACTTCATTATGCATTGCAAACATTTTTCTCCCTAAAACTACAGGTTACACTTCCATTGATTTTAATAGGTTGGTACTCTGCCCTGTTATTTATTAAATGCTGTCATAATAGCATTGCAAAATAATTTGGTCTAACAGATCTGCAGGGCAAGATATAAATCAACATAACAATTTTGACAGCAGGAAAATTACAGCAGTTCAGATACACCAAGCATTTGTGCCTATGCCCTATGTATGTTAATTATCAATATGTCTTCGATGGACATTTGTGGTGAGTGACACTATCTGGAATGACAGTACCTACTAATAAAACCTAAGAAAGCTGGTCTTGGATCAGATCAGATGTTTTTCTAGTCTGGCATCCTGTGTTCATAGAAAACGCTTTAGGAAAGAAAGCAACAACAGTCATACCTCCCCTAGTGTGTTCATCCAATTTCTGGTTTTAGTAGCTTAAGTACATCCTGAGCTAAAGTCCATTTTATGATTCTGGGTATGCTTTACTGTTTATCTATATTTTTTCTTCCCTCAGCTGGATATTTACTTGAAATTTTAGAATTTCTCACTTAGATCAGGTATATGATGTAAAATAGAAAGGTTGAAGTCTGTATGGAGATGAGAACATGTGGTCCAGCCACCATAAATAACCCAAAAGGATATGGGTAGCTATTGCACATCACATCAGTGGGCATACGGATTATATGCTTCTGTGTACAAAACCCTACTTCTGTACAATTTCTCCTGAGATCCTATTTTTAATGATTCTGATTATTGACTCTGAGAGAATACAGGTGTCCAATTTGCACAGTTTTAATGATTTCCAAAATTATCTTTGCACATCCACCTTTTATGGATTTCTGTAACTTCAAAACGGGAGAGAAGAAACAAACAAGAAAATTCTTTAAATATTAAATCCAGTGTAATACATTTCCCAAAACACTGATATTGAATACAGGAAAAGTGTGTAACAGAAACAGTTCAACTCTTAAAGTTCAGATAGAGAAATTTTTTTTCTTCGTGTAACTTGCCATCAGAAATAGTTACTGGCATGATATTAAGGTATTTTTTTATTCCTGTGATTTTTGTCACTGGACTGCATTGATTAATCACAGTTCCACAAAGCTGATTTTCCTTCTTTAAGTAGATGCAACTCCTGCTTCAACTCCAGCAGAAGCTGCTGAACCATAGAAGTTGCAGCTACCTCCTGGACCAAAGAATGTTTCATGCCCCATCTCTATTTGATACTGAAGAGTAAGTTAAGCATTAGTCACCTTCCAGATTCTCTGGTCTTGATTCAAATATACTTAACTTTATTACACAGGATGAAAAAATTGCTGAGATCATCTATGCATACTTTCACTTTAGATTTTCCCGTTTGCTCTCATTTTCCTTTTATTCCTATAGATGTTGGATTGACGTGACATAATTCCAGTCAGTTATTTACAGGCTATTAGTCTGAACACTAGACAGACAATACATATCTGACAGCAGCCAACAGGGCTGGTAATCCATAATTTGTTGATAGCAGTAGACACAGGGGATTATGGGATTATAGATGAAGTGCTGATGTAGTGGTAATTACAGTCAAACTTGGCAACATTGTGAGAGTTAAGGACTGAAGTTTGCTTTCAAGTCTGTTTTCAGTGGTTTATGTAATTCAGCTAGGGTAATTTGCAGTTGAATGAAACCTGACATGGAAATTGTCAGCTCAAATGCAGATTTCCTTCTGAAAAGGGTTCAAACAATCTAGAACACAGCAAACATTAAAGAGGAAGTTGACTTTGCTAGATATGGTTAAGTAAGAAATCAAGCATAAGTATTTTCAGCTTCCAATATTTTTGAATGATTTGCAGCTTTGTTTTTAAAATACATTATCAACGACAAGGTACTTTTTGTTACTGTTTTATGAAACTAGCTGTAAACCAGCAGTGACTCCACATAAATCAATGAAATGCTGGTAGTACAGAATGGTGTGAGATCGCAACCAGAATAACAGTTTAATTTAGAAATTAGTTCTTGGTCCTCATAAGAGTAGCTCTAAATGGTTACTTTTGATAACATTAGTCACTCCTTTAGGTGACACCAAAGCTTGGTCTCCTAAAGGGTCACAACAGGTGAAAGCAAATGAGGGAATTAACAGGGCCTCTAAAAATTCAAATAGATATTAAATGAAGTTTTGATCAGTGGTGTGGTTGTATTTCTTGGAATGTCAGATCACTTTATGGGCCTTCACTCACTTCATTTGGAGCTTTCTCTGTATTGCAAATTAAGAAGTTGAAGAAGAGGTCACTAGCCAATCAACGGAGCAAATTGATTGTAATTACTCCAGTCCCCAAAGGTAATAACATTTTCCTTCAAGTGACAGGTCTGCATAGCCTTGTGGTAACCAAGGTCACCTGGACAACTTCAATCCTATCTAAATATTGCACCATGGGAAAGGAAACCCTGCTGTAGGAAGACCTTTTTCTTGATTAAAAACTCCGGAGTTCAACATTTAAGTCCTTGCTTAGTTCCAACTCCACTTTGGTGTATTTTTCTTCTAGTACTGTATGCTGTACTTACTGTTAGGTATTTATTTTATCAGAAAAGAAGTGAAAGAACAAATTAAATATCTGGTATCGAAGGTTAATGTTGCTTTTTTGAGATGTAATGCAGTGTCATCTTCTGGATTATGCTTTTTCTTTTCAAGATCCCTTGGCTGCTATTTGTGTCGTTAATTGTACAGATGTGCTGTTGAATTTGTAGGGACAGATATAATGTACTACTTTAATAGTGAATCATGCTTAAGCCAAACAGAACAAACTTGCAGTCATTTCTTTTTTGGCTCGGAACTCTTTAGTTCCAGTCTCAAGGTTCACATGTTGCTGGCATTTACCATGATGGGATTTGCTTCTTAGAGGTTGTAACACGAAATAGAAAGCATTATAGGCAGTATTACTACTATCATTTGTTGACCTGAGCAGCACAACATTCAAGCTTGTTTCAATTGTAAGGAGAAATTGGATGTATTTAATTGATGTCATTTTACAAAACCTGTTTTCCTGATTATGGGATGAATTAAATAGGGGCATTTTGTGCTCATAACCTCAAGACTTTTTCCACTAGCTCCTGACACAGAAACATCTTACTATTGGTTTCTGAGATTGCGTTGGTCATATTAAGCACTTTATGGTAACTTAGGGTGCAGTGGTCTTGGAATGCTCAGCCCCAATTTACTGCTGCATGAAAGGAGTTTTAATTAGGTGAACAAACTTGAATTCTGCAAATGGAACAGCTACCTTTGTTGGCATGCTTTATTAATAACTTCTCTTGGTCAGCTATACTAAGCTAAATACTCAGCAGTGAACCTTGGTTCTCTCTGTGCACTAATATTGACAAAACACAAGTAACCTCTCATGCTGAAAGTCTTCAGAAATAATATAGTGTGTTTGATACTCCTTTCCCTGTCTTATTCTCCACTCCCTCCTCCTCTCCTAGTCTGTGTTGCTGTGTGCTTTTCTGTCTTTCACATAAAGTGTATTCTGTTTTACATGGAAAATGCTGTATAGTGCTGAGGATAGTTTGGATTCTTGATGGAAGTTGTATACACTTCTTGCATGTTTTCACCCTAAAGGAAGTGAGAGGGAGTGCTGATAAGTTATTTGTACTTGTACTTTTTAATTAAGTGAAAAATTGTTGGATAAGTATTACTGCTGCCAGTTTTAAGTAGGCTATTCAAACTAAATCATTGTCCCTATCAGGATGGATAGAGGAAGAAAATAGGGGTGTGAATTCCCAAACGCTTTCAAGGATGCTGTTTTTCAGAATCTAGATCAGAAACTGAAACTTCATGACATCTGTGTTGTGAGTCAACCCCATCGGTTAACCAATGCTCATGAGAGCTGTGCTCAGGTGGCTTTGGTTCTCTCTGGACTGGAATTGTAGAACTGGAGGCCTTGGAAAAATCAGTGCCCTTCAGAAACAAGGGTTACTTGGTGTCAGTGTATTCCACTGGAATTTTATATTTAACAGAATAGTGCCAGAATTCCATATTCCAAGCACCTTTCAACATGTGAGTCCATGCTCTGCTATGACTGCCCTTGCAAAGGGGGCATAAAGCTCTTACAAAGTGTATTCATCATGCGGCTAAGGGAACTTCCCAGTTTTCCTTTCCAGAGTAGGTAGGTAAACTACAACCAGTAGTAGAAAGGTGTTAACTCTGAAGAGATGTATCACTCACATAACTTGTTCATCTATCTCATTGATAAATGTTAAGAGTGTTTTAGTTCTATTATTTTTCAGATAAAAAAGAATAAATGAGCAGAGTTTCTGGAATGAAATACAAATCCTTGACTTTGGTCTTCATTTCTTCTCAAGTAACCACTTAGCTTTTAAAGAGCTTCATTGATACTGTCGTTTACTTTGCTTCAACCAGTTGCATATGTTCCAAGAAGTTTAACAGATTTTGCTTGGCTGTGTTGCTGTGAGAATTCATTCTCGTTACTGTGTCCTTATGTGTTGCATGAAGTACTTTGTAAACTGCAATTTATGTCTTTCCCACCACATGGACAGCTTCTAAGCTCTGTCTCCTGACTTAGAGTTGTGCTCAAACAACAAAGTTGAAGAAAATGTAGATTTACCAAAAATCTTTCTTAACTTGCAGTTTTCACTTGGGATTATGACTCCTTAAGCTGTATGAGCTAGACTTAGATAGCAAAAGAACACACACTTAAAAGCTGCTAGCCTGTTACTGTGTGTAACTTATTTTCTTTGAGGGGGGAAGGAGAGGAAAGGACCCCCTAACTCCTCCAAAGCTTGAAAAATGCTACAATGTTTCAGTTCTGTGTCCATACTGCATTATTCTTTGTGGTGATACAAGCTTTTCAGGTTCCTGCACTCAGTTTCATGACTCTTTGATTTAAATCAGGATTTAAGCATACCCTGTGGAATAACAGGACTTGCCTACAAAGGGGAATTGCTGCAAGTAAAGCAAGCTGTGTATTCATCTATGTAATTTGCTTTAAGTGCTCTCTTTACACTAGCTCCTTGCATTGATAATTTTAGAGCATGTGTCCAATGCACATAGTGCGAAGTGCCTATGCTAGCTTCAGAAATTGAAGCAATATGGTTATGTCACAACTGCTTTGCAAAGAAGTTGATGTAGCTACTCTCCTTTTAGATTGATCTGGTTAATAGCTCTTCATAATGTCATGTGGATGGACCAGCTTTGTCAGAGGTAGCTGCAGGTTGTCTGTGCTGTGTGCTGCTAAATAGTGTAGAAATGCTCTTTCCATGTTTTTTAATAACAGTATGTAGTCTTGCTTAGATGGAACTAGGACTATCTGCAGCGGGGAATTCTCACAGAGTATCTCGCACACTGTGTATTTCACACAGATTAGTGTGCAACATAGCTTCTCTGTGTAGGCAAACTAGCAGTCATCAGGTCAGAGACTGTGTCCCTCATTGCCTCACCACATTACCAGAAGGCACTTCTGTGACCAGAGAATAGAAAAAAGGTTAGATTTCAAATTCATAGCATCTCCTACTACAATGCTGCAGCTGTTGAAATGAACAGTTAAGAAATATTTGTATAGTAGCAGGAGAGTGTTTTGTTTCTCTGTTTGTTTAGGATCTATGCAAAGAATCATTTCTTGTGTTCATTATACTTTAATGACACTGCGTAAACTATGCTTCATGATACACTTGGGTACAATAACTTAGTTGGATGGTTGAATGCAACTTAAGTATGCAAAGAGAATGGATTAATGGAGTATCCTCAAGGAGCAGTTAATACCGTTATTTATAATTATGTCATACTATCTAAATTTAAGATTTGCGTTTGTCACAAACATTATGTTGTTGAAATGTAGCATTTTAGATTAAAATATAAAAGGACATCAGTGTTTTCTCTGTGGAAATATGTTACTCTGACTTGTGGTGGATGTTTTTGTCTGCAGCTCACCACCAATTAAAATGCCTCTTGAGAGTAGAATCCGAGAGCGCTTTTAGTAGGTTCTGCTTTCTCACTTAGAAGAATCCTATTTACAAAATAAATATATAAACCTAATCACATTTAGAAAGGAAAGGAGAAATGGGGAAAAAAAGTAGGAATATTTTGTATGCAAGGGGGGGAAAAGTGCTTAGCCTGGGAACTTGGAGTAGTCTGTGAATTTAGTTTTTGCTCAAGGGGTGACTGTCTAGCAAAACCTACTCCACGTCATCTTTCCTTCTCCCCTATCTGCCAGACTCCACCTATCGGGGTGCAGAGTGCTGACATGTACTATGTTGTCTGGTCTTGTGAAGAAGTGGAGGTAGATCTTCTTTTTGGGGCTCCGTCCCCCTCTCTGCTAAGGTAAAGGTTCAGGTAATTCCTTTAGGTCTGCTACTGCCAGTAGTATTGCACCTTTTCAACAACAGCTAACTTCTGCCATTTCTCCTTGTGAAATTCTCACTGCAGGACTTCAGTGTGTGAGTTCTGAGCCTTATCTATTGATGCAAAGCTTAAGCTGAGGAACGCAGTTTTAAGTGGAAGAAAACCAGTATTGCATAGGACTGTTAAGTGTTGGCGTCTGTATGGTGGACACTTTTCTATTCTGACCAGTTTAACTGGACTGTTAAACTGGCCAACTTTCTGTTTTAGTGGTTTTCGAGACTCATAGTCACCTAAAAAATTTGTGGGTGAATGTCTAACCTCTGTAAGGAATTTACTTAGGATACCAGCTGGACAAAAGCATCAGGGACTCCAGAATGCTCCTTATTTCCTACAGATTAACTGCTATGTTGTAGACAAAGCTTGCCTGTCTGTTTCTGAAAAAATGTATGGCCTGGAACATCTAGAACAGGGGTCCTCAAACTACGGCCCGTGGGCCGGATATGCGCCCCCCCCCCCCCCCCCCCCCAGGTTCCTCAATCTGGCCCTCGGTGTTTACACACACCCCTGCATGCCCCCTCCCCCCTTCCCCCCGCCGGGGGTTGGGGGGGGAACCAAGCAGCCGCAGATGACTACCTGCCACTGCATCCACGCGCCGGCCCCTGGTTTAAAAAGTTTGAGGACCCCTGATCTAGAACATCCGCTTTTTGTCAAATACCAACATAACCAATTGTTTGTGTTGTGGCCTCAAGGGATATCTGCTGTCCCCAAAGATTTTTTGTGCCTTCCAAATTTTATTTAAATGAAGTTGGTTTTGCACTCTCTCTAGGTACTTTCACAGCCACTCTATCCATATGCAATGGAAGATATTTGTTTTTCTGATACTCTGTCAGTTAAATAAATACGATTGTCTGCTGCTAGTTAAAAAACAGATTTGGACATAGTTATATTTTTTTCATCTATAGTCTGCTGGGCTTGTTTCTACTTCATTTTCCTGCTCTCCCATCTGCTTTTATTCATTACAGGAAATTTAAATACCCTATTTAGTATGAGTATAATGTCATTTCCTTTGTATTTCTAAAAGCAGACATCTCAAAAGAGTCATTAAGTTTAATGATAACCTTTAAAGTGATCTGTGAATATGATGAACCCTTCTGTGAGTTGACTGAAGTTTGTATATGACATTTCATCTTATCAAACCTGTCATTGGTTAGCAATTTAGTGGTGCATTTACAGTTTCAGGGTAATGTCTCAATTTTCTGAGGTTTTGTGGATATTGTTGTGAAGTAGTTTTGGTCTTGCAGTGCTGTTTCTTGCTCTAGATTCTTTTTCTTGCTCTAGATTCTTTTTCAACTAATATCAATCATGACAAGTCTGGCTTGCAGTTTCAGTCCCACTGTTTACTAATACGACTAAACTTACATTTCAAGCACTGTAATATTTTTTTCTTTTTCCTTGAAAATCTGGAGTTGTAGACATTTATCACTTACTTTGCAGTACCTTATCCTTCCAGCACTCACTGGGTACTCTGTAACATGAGTTAGCGTAATGAACTGCAGCAAGAGCATCTGTGACTTAATAGACAACCCTTTTAATAAATGTTTATTGATTTAAATTACAGATTATACACATGCATGTGATACTGAAATAAATTAAATCAGAGCTGGTTATGCATCTGTCTACATTTGACTGTATGTCTAAAACAATTATGGCAATATTTGAAGAAAGGCAAAAGGGTTAACATGTTGTGGAAGCAGCTGGTGGGTTGCTGGGTTTTTCTCAAGCTGCTAATCAGCTGCAGCACCCTTAGAAGGAGGTTTCTGAATATAAACCCAAGGATGAGGACAGCTTTTCAAGTGCTTACTTTCTGCATGTTTTCAAGGATCTTTGCCCTGTGGAAAAGAAATACAGGCCACAAATGCTGCAAGTAGAAGGAAAGGCACTCACCGTATGACCCAGCAGTAAGTTTGGCTTTATGCCTCTCTGTTTTGTGATGTAATTCTGTGGCCATATTGTATGAAAAAAATATTTTTTTCTCTTCCTCAATAAGTTGTTGACTCTAATCAACCATTAGAGGTACAGTGCATGTAGCTGTCATAGCAATTTTCTTATACATTTTGTGCACAATTACAATTTTCCTTAATATTGCTCATGACCTTTATCCTTTCTTTCTCCCCAAGCCTCTGGTTTAGAGGTCTGTCACATAAAGAGGACATTATTACGTTCATAACAAAAGCACATCTGCAAGCTTTGCTTTTTAAATCACTGCCTTTCAGTGGTGATTTCTGGACACTGTTGCCAATAACTGCCCTTCTGTGTGGCTGCTTTGATTATTTGAAATAATACAGAAATAACTCAGACAATTTACCTGTGCGATTTACAGTCTCAGATAATCTTTCAGAAGTTCTGTTCCTAAGCTAAGCTGTATTTATTGCAGAGTGGTATGTACAGATAGCAGTAGTATTTTGTATTAATTTTACAATGTATCCAAAATTATCTACTTTTACTGATAATTATGTTCTACAGCATACAAAGTGGATCACGTTTATGGTTGTGCTAACAAATGGAAACAAGTTTGTAGTTCCAGCCCTGTGATACTTTTCAACACTAGCTTGGCCCCAGAGTCCATTTTAAGCAATCTTTAAGATCCAATTTTTAGGTGATGGTTATGTGTTTCAGGCTGTAGATTTCTGATTTTTCAATCTCAGGGGCCTTGTACAGATCTTGCACAGATAAAGTCGTAAGCAACTGTTTCTGCTTGAAAAGTCTGTCAGTTTTTCTCCCACATGGGAATTCACCCTGTGGTTCTCTAGCCTCAAGGTCCCTCCTAAGGGGAAAAAGGGATTTTATGATGCCAAATGATGACGGATGTAAATGATATAATATACATTTTATATATATATATAGACACAGAGTATAAGAGGGTTTCTTTTAGTGTTAGTGTCTGTGTTTGGATGAGTTCTGCTTGATTCTTTTTGAGAGGTTCAGAGATTTGATTGCCACATAAAGAACCCAAATCTCATAGCAAGGTGAGATGTAAGATGAACACCAGTCATCAGCGTTTTCTCTTAATTGGCTTCAGAGTTAACGTAGGTAGGTCCATCAGAGCACCGTAACTGTATGCAGTCATACACTTGCATAGTTTGTATGTCCCATGTGGGGCTGGGAAGGTTGCTACCAGCCACCTCAAAGGGGCATGGATAAACTCCAGAGCGCTTGCCCAAGGACGAAGATGCAGCCCATTCAGAGTGCTTTGTACAGCTAGAGGTGCCCAAATGGGCCTGACTGTCATTCTGACTTCTGTCAGCGAATATGACCAAAAGCCAGCAGGCATGGGGAGGGGGGTGGCAGTGCAGGGAGCAGGTGAGAAGCCATGTTAAGACACTTGATGTAGTTCTGTATAATCAGGACTCTCATTTCTGCACCTGTGTTGTCCAGGTGAGAGGTAAGTTTAGACAGTGAATGGGGCAAAAGATCTGGTCTGACTGAACACCAACCATGCCAATTCCCATCCCCACTATTTTATGTTTGGAGCATATGAATTTTTATGTTTCACTAAAGTAAAGCTGGATCAGTTCCACTGTCTGATTTACCAGGCTGATGGTGGGAAGCTGGAGCAGGTGGGCAAATCAGACCTAAATGATTCTATGATTCTGTGATTCTGTGGTGTGAAGTTGGGGAAAGAAGAAAAGACAATGACTATCTTAAGCTGCTTGTTGAATATTCTTGGTATCTTTATAGAGTTGCTTAGTTGTCCTGATGCTCCATCAATTTGTCTTTTTACAGACGTGAGAATCTCATTAACTCATAATTATTTTATGTTTGAGTTTACTTAAATTTGTTTTGTCATGTAGTCCTGAGCTGACTGCAGTCTAAAGAGGTTCCTCCTGAATCCTCCTAAATAATTTGCTCACTTGGTATTTTGGATCTAAATCTCTTGCTTGTAGCTATATTGACTTGACTTACGGAATAGTTTTATTCCATTTAGTATAGCAAGATGAATATTATGTTAGCAAAAGAGGAAGTTTGGTGTTCCCTATTTAGTTAGAGAACTATGGTGTCTTTTACTAATTATGCTGCCTGATTGCTGAGTTTTGGAACTGTCAGCTTCCTTCCATGAGTCTTTGGTACTATTTGTAGAAGTAAATACTAATAGCAGTTACTTCAGAAGGGTGTTGCATAGCTAAATTAATGTTTGAGAATTATTCTGAACCTCTAATATGCCAAATAGTCTAGCACAACAATTAATGTTGCTAGTGTTAAATATCATCCAGTTTCTGTATTACATATTCATGCCCTTTAACAAGGGCAAGGAAGCAGAATGTAACGCTCATTGATGTTTTTAAGTCTTTTATTAAAGCTAATATCTTATTAATAGCCTGGAAAAGCTTCTCTGTAAATACGAGGTTTAGTTCTTTTTCTGCTACTTTTGAAGTCTAAAGATGGCATAGAGAAGCTATTACTGCTTCATAAACAGTTTCTGGCCTGGATTTGCAGATCTACTCATGTCTCATCTTGGGGTTGTCCTGAAATACTATGTCATGAATATGTAGAATATGTTTGCTATCATTTTTTTGTGCTGTAGATTCATGGAAAATTCCTAGTTTATTCAGAAGGTGGCCTGCTGTGGAATGCTCCATAACGTACACTTGTTTCTTTGGCAATACTTCATTACTGATATGAAATGAATCTGTATTGCAAGTATTACTATGCTTTGAAATTATTAAACAGCGTTTGTAGTTCCTGTGTTCTTTACAATATATACTGGCTTTAAAATAAAATAAAATTCTGACACCAAATTTAGCTCTACTATTCGTGGTTTTGATTGCCACACCACAGATAATTTTCTTTTGAGTCAGCTGCCTCCCTATTTCTGTATACATATGTATTCTAAGTCCTTTTTACTCAAGAGATCTTTAGAATGCTGCACAGTTTCTACAATTTACTGTCTGTCTTATACTGTTCCTTCTTTTCAGTTCTCATGGCCATATTACGCTGATCTATTTCCATTTCTTTCTCACTATCATTTTCTTCATTACTGAAGATTCCCTAACACGGGTTGGAAATGGAATTATCAGGAAGAGGTGTTTTTAGTTTAGAATTAGGTGTAGTCTAGGAAAAGAATGAGACAATCTTGTAGCTGAGATAGAGCAGGATTGATCTATGTGTTACTGCAGGAAGTTTGGTAGTAGTTTGAGCAACAGAGATGTCTACATGAAATAAGAAATACTTCAATATAAGTTTAACTGAGTTCAGTCAGCAGGTGTATCATTAATAAACTCTGAAGGTAAAATGAACTGAGATTTCCACAGAGTTCAAACCATTCATACAACTGAAATGAGAATGTAAACCATGTACAGTAGTTACTGAAGAAAATACCAGTGGTCATGAAAATAAAATTGATCTCTAAAATTTATTCAATAAACTGCTGTAGAGCAGACCAAATATGCTACAAAATGATATAAAAAAGTAGTACAAAGACGTTATGCAAATTATATTTTAAATAAGGATAGATATTGTCATATAGTTTTAACATGAGGAAAACATAGTGACAGAAGAATCTGGACTTCTGCTACAATGATTATTTGCCTCTATGCTTATTTGGCACACTTAGTACTAGATAGATTCTTAAAACCAAATTCCATGAAAAGTGCTGAAAATTAAGTACTAAGATATTGAGAAAATATTAAAAAAGCCATTGTAGCTCAATTGTATGGAAAAATTAAAGATGATATTGTTTACACAGGCATCAAGAAGAGAGCAGTATGTAAAGAATTGCATGGATTCAATACAAAAGCCTTCTACATCATTAAAATACAACATAACATGATTTCCAATACAAAAGACTGAAGGCTAAAAGTTACACGTTTTTGTAACAGAAATTGCTTTGTAAAACAGACTACCTGGGATACCAATCTTCTGGAAGAGTGGAATGAAAATTTCTACAGGCGCTGTACTTTAATAAACAAATGAAGAATAGTACTGAAGTGGAAAAATAATGTTAGTTTGTTGGATGTAGACAGCAAAAAAACCCCTACACAACAATATTGATTTTGATTGCAGAATTTGGATTACTGATATGATGCTGCATGCATTCATAAAACTCAAGTTGTGGGCAGCTAGCCTGCATTTCCCTTCCACGTGAAAGTGTAATTCTGCTGGGTGATTTACTGTGATTTTTGCTGCCAGTATTTGTGGGTGTGGTTATGGTCGGGTGTTTGAAAATCGATGCTGCTTGCAAACCATGAATCTTCTGCTATCCCTTCTCAGTGTAAGAAAGAAAAGTTGAGATCATAACCTCACACAGTGAAGCGGGCTTCCACATTGCAAACTGAATCACTTCTGAATGGCCCAGTGATTCCAGAAATGAAATTTCTGTTTTCTGTAACTTGTTTGCCTGCCTTTTGAGCAGTCTGCTGGGATAAGAACAAAAGACCAGAAATTTCTGTTGAATCAAATCCTCTGCTGTCACAGGTAAATGCATAATTTAATTCCTTTAATTATTTTCTTTAACCTTTTCTATTGTTGCTGCACTGTTTCACCCCTGTTATAACATTGTTCCTTCAAGAATAAGAATGGCTAAACTTCCCGTTCTCTTGGATGTTATGGTAGGAGGTGATGTTCAGGATGCAGCATGTGTGTATTGTGTGTTGTTCAGAACCTGGAAGTTTGGTTCTGCGCTGGAACCTTGAATGCAAGACAAAATTGGTCAGGAAGTCTTAGCTGCTGTAAATAATGGAGATGCTTGATGTAACTACATTACTTTTTTTCAGTTACAAAGATTCACTCCTTCATTTTGAGATACGTTTTTCATTTTGCCATTAAGGCCTCTCTTCTGTATTCCATTTCTCATTTTCCCCTCATTAGTTATTCATAACCTTTACATTTCTATGATTAGTGCAGGCTACAACATTGTCTTCCTTTTCATCTTGCTTATTTTTACTCCAGCAGTGAAATCGACACTGATTAGACTGGAGCAAATTCTTCATCCTGTAGTAGCTTACATAGACCTTAATGTGGACGTTACTCTTTTGCAATTCATTTATTCAGTCTTTTTCTGTATAGTACATAGAGATGCAGATCGTTCAGACCTTGTGCATCCACTTGATTTACACACACCTTCTGAAACCAGACATACTTTAAAATAATTCTTTTTAGTTAGAACCATATAGTTCTGTATGTTTACGGTTGGGTTTTTTCCCTTTTCTATCAGAGTAACTTAGCTTAATTTCTTTCTGTTCTTACTACCTTCTCAGTTTTGTTTTTATGTCAGTATTTGTTTCATTTTTTCCCATCCTTCAAGTGTTAGCAGAATTCATGAGTTTGTTTAAACAAAATAATTTTTATAACTTTCTCCTCCTCTCTCACATTCATGACCACTCACATTTTGTAGTGCAAAATTGACTTTGAGACTGAAGTGTAAACATAAATTGTCTCAAAAGTAAAACCAATGGTTGGCATTAAATTCTACCTTCTGTGAAACTATAGGGTAAAAATTAAAACCTGCATATAAGGAATACTATATATGTAGATGTTACAGTAAAAATTCTGAGGAGCCTTCTAATATCAAATGAGATGAAACTGGTGAGAATCATTAAAGCAAAGATAAAGTACATGAGGACTAGTAAAAAAGATTTAGTTATTTTAACATAAATATGGTTGCTACTGTGCTCTCCAAGAGGACCAAGTGGTTCAACCATGTCCTGGAGCAGACATTGCTTATCACCAGGTCTGACAGCCTCTGATTACACCAAAAGGTTGCGTTGTGAACTTAAATTCGTTCCTACAATAAAGTGTGTGTATATGTGTACTTGTGTAGCTTTCTCCCAGGTTCACAGGTGTTTTGAAAATATTCTCCTCCCATCCCCACGGTCAGGGAAGAGAAACATGATTTGTCATTTCCTCAAAGATAGACCTTTGCTATTTATAGGAACTTCTCACATTATTGTTCTTGGAACTTGATATCAAGGCAGTATGGCAAAAAGCAATTAATTTTAGTGCACATATCCATACTTCTAGAACAAAACGTTTCCTTAAAGTGAAAGTATTTAAAGATGCCTTTCAACCCAAGGAAAACCTCTGTGTGGATGTCTCTTCCAAAGAGCTATGGACTTTTGCAGATTCCCAGCTTTTAGTGAAGGTGATGGTGAAAGGCAAAAGTTGTCAGTAATAGGTAAAGAAAATAATCTGGAATGGGTCAAAGGTAGAGGGGTACTCTGGATCTTGTTGTGTTGCTGGTACTTGCTTTGATGACCGTTGCTGCTGAATCACATTGGTTTTGGAGGTTGTTTTCTTGTTTGTGGAACAGGTAATCTGCAGTAGTCTGTGAGTGAAAATGCCAGACCATGGAACTGTTGATGTGCCCCTGTCCTGCTTTATCATTCCTTTGGCTTGCTAAGTCTTTGTCATCTGTCCCAAAATGAGGCTTCTACTGAGTCTGAGCTGGGGCAGACAGGAGGTACCACAATGCAGCTGAACCTCTCCTTCAGTGAGAAGAGAGAGACTTACAGATAGATACCTTCTTCTTGCTTGGAGGTTATTTACTTGCAATGAATTTATTTACATATTTCCTGAGGCAAAACTTATAGAAAGATTTGATACTGGCATCCTGGATAGCGATGTGGTTAAGGCAGACTGCTTGAATTATTTTATTGAAGGCTTGGAAAAACTTTGGGTGTTCTGGTGTGTGGTGGTGGTGTTTTTTGTTGAAGCAAGGTATTGGAGGATGATTAGTAGTACACTTGAAAACAATCATATTTGTTTACATTTTCTTTCAGTTTAAAATGACCAACTAAGATGATTCTTAGGTGAGATGCCTGTTCCTGCATAATATTACAATTCTAAATGCCAGATAAGAGTGTTAATGTTTTCTTTAAAGAGAAAAATATTCTCCTTTTTGTGAGGAATCCTTTGGAAATCATTCTGATTTCGTTTCACTTGCATTTTACTGATAACATTTACTCTGCCTTGTACTGTTTTATGGAAAATGGTGTTAAGAAATGTACATCTACAGTGCAGATGCTTCCATTCTGCTTTTTGTAGAAACCCCTTCATGTCAATAATTTGCTGAAAAATGATTTTTCAAGATGGGAGATGAGGCTGTAAGTACAGAATTATATTTTAGAGAAGCTGGAGCTTTGAGAAGTGTGCTGGTGAGTGTTTTTACTTGGGGAGGAGATTTTCCAGGTATATGTTAGGTATGTGAATCAGTTTTTACTGTAGAAAAAGGACTTTTATAATTTTGCTGTTAAATGAAAATAGGAACTAACACAAATTTGAAGCAGTTACTTCTTCAAAAATCACTATACTGTTTCCCTGCACAGCACTTTACCATAACTTTACTGTCTTCCAACTAAATAAAAAACATTTCCTGAAATTAAAGACAAGTATTTAATGCTTATAGTTAACTTGTAAAAAAAAATTTGGTGAGATATTTTTGGGATCTACTGCTCTAACTTTCTTAGGAAACTACTGAACTCAATAAAACCAGAAGTTTAACTAACGTGTCTATATATACTGATACTGAATTTACCCCAAATAGAAATATTTTCTTTGTCCAGTTAGACAAACCATGTTATCCTTGCTGAAAGAAAAATCTAATAGAAATTTTATATAAAAATGTTCTAGAAATAAATCACTTAGATTCACATTCATCAAACTGATTTTTATGGTCCAAAGAGAACGATGATGAGAGTGACACTGTAGCCTGGTGGAGATCATATTCATCTGAGATGTAGGTCCTAGGCTTTGCTTTAATGAATACTGAAGTGTTTTGCCCAAAATGGAGCACCTTTGACAGCATAGACTAAGAAAGACTCTAAAGCTTTAAATAGTACTTCATACATTCTTCTTTTCCTAAAGTATATGCTCACCCATGCATTATATGGAAAAATGTCCCTTTATTATATTTGATATTGGTGTATTAGCTAGCACTGCTAGTAATGAGCCAGGTATCTACTGTGTTAAGGTCTGAATGAAAAGGTAACTCCTGATTTAGGAAGCTAATCTAGACTTTTCTATGCTATGGTAGGTTTGAACCCCCCCAGGTTTACAAACCCCAACAATACGGTATTCTAGAAAGTATCAATATCAGAACTAGCTATAGAGTCTTAAAGACGATGAGAGAACAGACTATATATATGCATGTGTTGCTTCAGCTTGAAATACTGTCACGTGCCTGTTGATTTTTGTTGACTTGTCTAAGAAAGGTTTGATAAATTAATAATTTGAGCCTTATCTTACTGGATTTGTTCTTAACCCTTATGCCTTCTTTTAATTCTTGGTATCGATAGGCAAAGAGAAGTAACACCTCTTGTAGTAATACTGTTTATAAAGGTACTGCAACCTTTCAGAAGTCACAACTGTTCTATTTTTGTTTTCTCCATGTCTGATTAAACCTCAAAATCAAGGCCAGGAAGATTTTCTTAAAATATTTCTTCTTTTTTTGCTCTTAAAAATATTAAATGTATGTTCCAAAACACCTGTTTTCATCTTTGGCTTTCTTCCATGAAATATTTAAAGTTGTTCTGGAACTCACCCTAATAGTTAAATGATGTTTAAGTAGTACCTAGACTTTGACCTTTTCTCCTGGGCAAGGAGAATTTTCAGTGCGTGGTCTTCTGACTAACTGAGAAAATATATGAGTACATGAAAAGATAAATGTAACACAATTATCCTACTTCCATGCATAGTCTTCAGAGGATAATATCTGATAGGGTGACTAGAGTAATTCAGTAATATGACAATCTTTTTTTTCGGCAAGTATATATGACCCTGTTAAGGATGATGCCTACCTAATTTAGAGGGGCAGATTCTGTATGACAATGTAGGATTTTCCTGTAAAATTAGTGAGAGAAATCTCACCTTTTCCTGTTCCTGAGTACTAAATTATGGACATCATGTCTATATTTTTGACCAGTTGTTTTTCAGACATCAGTTCCTTGTTGCTGAAGTGCTGTGAATTGTTCTTCTGCTAACAGAAGTAGTGTCTAAGAAGACTTTCAGTTATGTCTATATAAGCAGGCAACCCAAATTTGGCTTTATGTGTGTATAATATTCCTGTAATTCTGTGCCATTTAATTTATGAAATGTAAATGAGATGTACATATATGGCTAGGTCAACACAGAACTTTGAGACATGTCAAATTATGAAAATAATTTCATTCATTAAAAATGAAACAAATATTAAATGTCAAGCAAAGCTCCCGTTATGAGTCAGTCATTCTAAATAAACTGTATTAGTCTGAGATAATTTAAAACTAAGCAAGCTGAAATTGTGTCTGGGTTTTGCATAATCATTTGCAGCACACTGTTAACATTTGAATTCTTTTCATTCTTCTGTACTGATGAGTTTTTAACCATTTAACTTGGGAAAGGGAATTTAATTGTATGGATGCACACTATATAACAGCTGTTAATAATTGCATGGTCTATAGAGCTGCCACAGAAGGGGATCTTGCTGCAGTTCTTGGGAGGTATATGCCAGGAATTTTGCCCAAAGGAGTGCTTCATTGTCAGACCCAAGCTAACATAGCAAATGAAAGTCTGAGGAACTATCTTCCTCCTCCTTTCTAGTACCCAGAAACAAAATAAATGAGAAATATGTACCACAGGAGTATTACCACTAGAAGGTGAACAAGCATCAACAAGTTACAAGCAGACTAAAGAGATTTTACAATTTAATAAATATGCCATTTCTAAAAGGCATCATAAACTGGTGCTTGAGATGCATACTTTATATTACAGAAAACTTGTGACATATTTATATTGGTCTTGTGATCAAAATCATGTGGTTAGTAGATTCTTGCAGTTCATAAAAATATTTCCATTAGCTTATAACCTTTTGCCTACATACAAAGTCTGTTAATTCCTGCTTAGTTGTGGTAGCAAGACCTTGTTTTACAATGCTAATTTATCTAATTAAAAAATGCTCATTACTGGTGTATTCACAGATGAAAAACCAAGATTTTTTTTGGTGAATTGGAACCTTAACACCTACCCAATGCATGATAATACTTTTTCAAGATAGTGTAATGAAATGTCCTTTTTTTTTTGTCATGTACAAACTTCACTCTTCTCCCTAAACACACTCATCTTTCTGACTAGTGCATGGAAAGTAGAGAATAAAAGCAGTTCAGGAGGGTTATAAGACCTGTTAAAGCACTAGGTATGAAATGACTGTCACACTTCACTTTCATAACCTCAGATATAATTATTGCTGCTTAATGGTTGAGAGGCTAGGGTCATTTTTTACAGTCTAAAAGTTAAGAGTGGATGATGGCAGCAGTGAATATCTGTCAGCAACAGCTTTCAAACACTAAAAAAATATCCACTTGTATCTGGTCAGAGTGATAAAAGCACATCAAATGCTCACAAATTAACTGACTTTAAAAGGATTTATCAGGTCAGAACTGCTGGACTTCGCAATTTATTTATATTTTTTTGAATAATATTTGTAGCTACTGATGAGCAAGTATTGTTACAGAAAATCAACTCAGATGAGGACATGGGCAAATAAGAGTCTTCTGTCCACATTTTATCAGACTGGCTGTATTTTTGAGTAGTGTGTAAAGTACCTCATCTTGTGCTGACAAGGCAAGAAAAGTATTCATCTTTGGGCTATAAGCCTAGCTCTTGTGTCCTCAGCAAACATGTTTAGGATACTGACTTTTTAATGTAATTAAGTACTGTTGCTTTAGATTGTATTGCTTTTGGCTTTTGTTGTCTTTCAGCTTTAGTACTAGAGATACAAAAGAGGTAATATTTGACTTCTTGGTTAATGCTTAGGTTAATGCTTAGGTAATGGACAATAAAGTCCTCCAAGCCCCTTTAGAAACTGTAAGTCTGACAGCTGTTTTGTTTATTTTGCCATTTGTGTTTAGTTCATGATATAAAGGGTGGAGAGATGGGGTGACATTACCGGAGGTGAGTGAGAGCCAACTTGCTGGAGGAATGTTTATGCCACTGCATCTTTTTGGTGTCTAGGTCTAGGCATTTTGTGCAAGGTGAAGGCCTGTGACTGTGCTTTCCTTCACGCTCTCCCCTGCTGCATCCTCCTTCCTCATGTTCCCCACTTGGGTGCAGGTTCTCCATGGCCGCAGCCCTGAGGATGGCCAGTGCCAGCCCTGCCACAGATTCCCAACGCAGCCACCTGCCCCTACTGTTCCTCTTACTCAGCTGTCTTTGGCCTCAGCTGCCTGCGCTTAAATATTTTTCTATGGGGCTGCTGCTACTGCTGGCTGGTTCAGAGCTGCCACTGGCTCCTGCTGTGGGCGCTGTGTCCCTGGGGAGCTGGCTGTTGTCAGTTGGGGGCAGCCTCAACCTTCCCTCACGGGGCTCCCCCTGCCTGCTCCCCCACATGCCCCTGCATCTGAAACTTCACCATTTACACCCCATACAAGGGGTGGGGACCTTCAGCCACTCGCAGGCCCTGCAGAGCTGCAGGGCACGGGAAGGGCTGTGTGGAGCTGGCCCAGCCGGGTGCTCCCCCGGCCACCCCAGAGCTGTCGGCTTCTGTTCTGCCAGGCCCCTGCGCCAGGTTCTGCTGGGAGGCTGTCAGGCCTCTGATCGCTGCTCAGGCCTACAGAGCTGGAGCTCAACCCTGCCCAAACATGTCTGCTACCAGGAGGAGCCTTGTTTCCGGTTTCTTGTGCTACTTCTAGGTTTTAATTTACTAGTACAGCTTTGAAGTTAACCCTCTTCCATGTGAGTGGTAGGGCCCTACAAGTCCTGCTTGGTTTCCCACCTGCCTCCAGTCAATTGTTGCTATTTTGAATGGCTGTTGTCTCCTGCCCCTCCACAAAATCAACTCCTATAATAATATATTACTCCATGAAAAAGATACAAGCAGTAGAAAGTTTCGCAAGATCTCTACCAGAACTTTCCTATAGGTTAGCAGCACAACCTTTGGCTCACATAAACCTTTTTATAAACCACGATTATACCTTTTTACCAGAATGGAATAAAACCATTTTACCTCCCTGCTTGCAGCAATTCTTCTGTATTAAAAGCCCCTTCAATTCTTGATGCCAGGTTTAATTTCTGTCAAGCCATGGAAGGTATCTATGCCAGACCATTGCTCCCAGCACAGCGCTACCATCCTCTTTAGTTACTGTTTCGGATCCTCAAATCATGCAAGCTTATTTGTTCCCCCAAAGCAAAACCACCTTGGTCCCATAACCAAAGAGCTGCTGAGAGACCAGTTACTCAGAAATGAAACATCCTATTTTCATCAGCTCAGCACAGTGAATCATCTCCCACACCCAGAGGCCTGGCAGTTTTGAATCTGCTCTATATATCTAATGCAAACTCAGCTGTTTCAAACCTTTCTTTTAAAAAACAAATAGCTTTTCTTTCTGCTTGAATTTTTTTCTGACAACCATCTGGAAGCTTGTTTCCATAGCACTGTTTTCCCTTAAAAGGAATTGCTTGCCACTCCTGTTATCAAAGCAACTGTACATTTCATGAGAAGGGCACACAGACTGGATCTGAGCTTTTCTCGAAAGATATTGGGTGAAGATCCCTTTCTATGCTTTGCACTTCACAAGAATCCAGCCTGGGTACCTTTGGAAAACTACTCTCAGAAGCCGTGTTCCTTGTAATACAGACCAAGCCCTTGCAGACAAATGGACAGAGAGTGCAAACCTTCTGTTGCAAATATTCATCTGCCTGGTGCACATCAGCTGTTCGTTCACAGGGGCGCACACACACACAAAGATATATACTGCTGGCAGCCTGGTCCAAGTGGAAACGTTTTCTGCTGTATCAGACCCCATAGGTATTGCTTTCCACTCTTCCATCAGATTTACAAGTAACTTAATTTGGTGTCGTCTTCTAGTGCTGTGCTTTGTACTGTTTATGTGTACGATTTATATAATTTGTATTGTTTTCATATTGTTTATACTGTACTTTATCCTGGTTGTTACAGAGCTGTTAGTCTATGTGGGCTGCCTCACAGCTCAGCAGACTTTGTGATACAGCAAAAAAAGACTGCGAGGATATTTTAGATTCACACTGGAGTTGAAATGGTTGACTCCTTGCATGAGCTGCATTTGAGTTAAAAAGATAGTCACATCCCCTATAATCAGAATGGCATTAAGAACCTTCTGAAGATAAATTTAACTAAACTAAACCCCTAACATTGTTCCCTCCAAGCTACTGTCTTGAACTGATCTTGAAAAAGCTGCAAATATTAAAGGATCTGCTCCTGGTTGAGGGTGCATTTTTGACACCCTGATCTGTTTTCAAACTGCCTCCCTTTCAGACAAGGCTTAGGAGTGGAAGGCAGCGAAGTTTCAGCAACAGTCTCCCTGCAATGTCCCAGTTTTGCAGTTTCACTTATGGTTCAGGTTCCCCTAGGGATCAGGGTTTGCTCGCCAATGCCCTCCCCACTTCCCTGAAAAAAGCTGCTCCTGCTCTGCAGCCTGCCTTCCCCAGTGGCTTGAGGACAGTCCAAGCCCTGTATTTGGCTGCTGAGCTGGAGTGATTCTGTTATCAGGGGATACCCAGAAGCAGTGCCCAGAGAAAACCACCTAGTGTAGTGAGCCAGTGAGCCCCCCTTCAAAAGCCTTTTATGTTTTGTTAATCAAGGATGCCATTTTGTTTAAATATAACCAATGTAACTTTGGAACAACAGGTCCATGTTTCTGGACATAAGTTAATATGCCAAACAGTCAAAACGTAAGTAGTCACAGAAACAAAATAGAATTGAAGAGGCTCTTACCCACGTGATGAATATTCAGTTTCAGCAATGATAACAGCATTGCAGGGAGCAAATGAGGAAGCAAGATGATAGAGGGGATGTAAAGGCACTGGTTCCTTTTGTGTGATGAATCTAAAATGTAGAAAGCCAGGTGAGTTTCTGTACCAAAGAAGTATTGGAGTTTACAAGCTACCCACAAGTGGTGCTTTGCACTGGGCTAAGTGAGTCCTTAGTGTCTTGGAAGTTCATGCACTAATGGATATGTTGAGAGAAGATCTGTGCCCACAAGTCGCCCACCATTGTTGGGTGGGAAACCTCAGGGCTTCTGCACAGCATAACTTAAGTGAAAGGTTTACGCTTAGACCCTTAAAGGGAGAGGAAGAAACTGAAAAGCAGGCACTGCTTACCTAGGTGTTTCAGTAAATTAATATGGTGGTTAAGATATCCTGAAGCGAGCAAGTAAGGTTGAAATCTCACCTTTCTTGGTTAGTGCTCTAACAGCTAAATTATTACATAAAGTAGAGTGCACATTTCCCTTTTTAAATTGTGATACTGTTTACTTCAGTAGTCCCTTACTTATATCTTCTAAGTTTTCCAGGATTTTTCCAATAACTCATAAACTGGATTTAGTACTCAATTTTGTGTTATTTGTGCTTCATTCCTGTAGGAGGAGCTAGGTTGGTTGAAGAGTGAGTAGCTCTTCAATGATATCAGAATGATGTCATTCTGCTTTTCTCACTCAGTGATCTCCAGCTTTGTTACTGTTCTGTTTTGTGTGTATTTCATTGGATTGTATTGGAGTATTTCAGTTACTTAAGGCTTATTTTCTCTTAATGGATGACTTGGATTAAAGTTACAAAAGGATTTGGATAATTATCCTAAAATAACTCTGTTTGTGAGCTATGGAATTGCCACAATGGCTTATCCCGAACTGTTTTCAAAATGTATCATGTTAAACCAGATGTGGCACTTTTATCCTGGACAAGAGTATTCATGGATGAATAATTCAGGGACTGCTGTTCTGGAAAAAACTATTCTTGTGTAAGTGTTTCTGAGAAGCTCACATGTAGAAAGGCTTTTCTGCTTGTGTTCTCCATAGTTTACTCATCACTCATGACATTTGGTGTAACAGCAATCTGGAAGCAGAGGTGAAAAGAACTACAAATCTCACTTGATGTGCCATGTGGGTTGTTTTTTCTGCAAGCAGTTTAGATGTTCTTTTATAGCCATCGAAAGTTTATTAAAATGCATGAGAGACATCCATTATAAACCAGGAAAAAAAGTCCATTAATATTACATATCAAATGAGAGTTATATCCGCACATCCCCCCCCCAAACACCAAATAAAGCACATTTAAATGTAGAAATTTAGTAAGGGCAGAAGGATATTTTTATACTGTGCCGAGTAATTGATTAAACTATTAAAAAGTGGATCAATAATGAGAACTTCTGCCTAGAAATCTAGCCGGTTCCAAACAATGCTGGCATAGCTCCATGACATCATGATGCAGCTGACATTTCCTGACCTTGCATACTTTGAAGGCAAATTGTATGACCTTCACACAATAGTTCTGGGAAGAATGAAAATAACCCACAAATATTTGAAAGGTGGTGACAGTAAGGAAGAAGAATCCTTTAGAATAAACACAGTGGTACAATTAGAGATAATAGGATGAAATTAAGGAAAAGGTGAAATGTAGGTGAACTATCATAAGAAAATTCTTGGTTTTAAGTTATTAAGCTATATTTGGCTACAACATAATTTCCCGAGAGAAGTGAGGATAACAGTCTTACTGGGTTCTTTTCATGCTGGTCTATGCACAGCTGTATTCACGTGCAACACTAATATAGTACTGATGGAGAGTAGCTTACTTGTTCACAACTTGATTGTTTGTCTAGTTTACCCATGAGGTCTTCTTGTTTCAGTTACATACCGGGAAACTGATACAGAGTGAGTTTCACAGATGTACAGAATATGAAGAAGTGAACAAGTATAAACTGCAGTCCTGAACCAATATTAATTCTGGGCTGCAACTTTAAAGATGTTCCTATTTTCTTTGTAGTCAGCTCTAGCAGTTGTTAAGCTTTTTAGCCCCCTAGGAGACTTCTTACTGCAGGATCATCTCAAAATTATATCTTTCTTTTCCAAGGTATATGCAATGTTAGTACATCTGTGTAATTCTTGCAGTGCAGCTCATCAGACTTTTGCCAAGTAGTAGCTTCAAGATAACTCCCTATTGGTCTCCTCTGGAAGCAGTTGTTTAGTAGCTTGGCTTTAAAAAAATAATTTTTCCAAAATATTTTCTCCTTAAATAAGCTTTTCATAGCTTGTAACCATTTTCATTCTCCTGTAAATTATAGGACATCTATTTTTGGAGGAAAATAATTCTCTTTCCAGTACTAGGAAGTTAATATGTGCTGATCTCAGCCAGCAGAGCCAGAGGTGTCTATGAAACATGCCAGGTGGATAAGCTGCTTAGCAATTAAACATCAATTGTTTGCTTTTATTTCACCCATCTCTTAAAATTGTAACCCTGAAAGTTTAAGAAGAAATAAATTAGGTTTTAAAAAATATTCTCCTCCTTTAAGACAACTTCTGAAGTTCTACTGCAAAACTTAATCTTTCTTTGCAGAAGAAGCTCAATTTTCACAGTACCCTCAGTATTGCAGCATGTTATTTTAGGTGGTCTTCTCCAGGTAGAAACTGTAAATTAAATTCTCAGTATAGACATTAATCTGCTTCTGCAGAGTTTACCTGCAAGGTCAGGAAATGTTAACAACTTTGTCCATTGAAACAGCACAAACCTTTCACAGAGCAACATGAACTGTAATATTAATCACCAAAAGTCTCCTCTACCTTTGAGAATGCCATGGTTTCTTCTACGTATGATATTAGATAAGTGAATACTGTAATCAAGTGCAGAATAACTAAATATTACATTTAGAGTGAACTGGAAATGCTGGGGTTGCATCACATCAACTTGGCTTACAAGTTAGGTCCCAATCACTTTTTCCTAATTTTTTTGGATACATTTCAGTATATATTAGCCAGGAAGAAAAGAAGAAATAACTGATGTACAAAATTCCTGACATTTTTTCTTGCTACTGTTACATATGTGAGTGGTGACTTATTGCAGTAGGCAATTTATTGAATGGTAGTGTTTGGCTTTGAATCAAGAAGAAAAAAGTCATATTGCTCACAAAGAATCATATGGTTTCTATATTCAAGTTTAACAAATTTACTGAATATGCTGTAGCTGGTTTGATGTCCAGCTGTTTCTGTGGCATAGTATTATTGCAGAGAGGGGAAGGAACCAACTATGATCATTTAGACTGAAAACTACTTTGTTATAATTGTAATGTCTGTATTAATTAAATTAAGGATTGGACCTCTTTTTGATAAAGATTAGAGTGTTAAAGACGTTTCTCCACCCTAGGTATCCTGTAGCAGAGTCACAGGCTTTAAGCCTAATAAGGTAATTTGAGTGGTACAGCAGTAGAAACAGCTTGAGCTGTGTGCCTCTGGGGAGGGACCCTGAACAAAGAAATTCCTGAGCAATTACACCCTTACAATCTAAATTCCCCACCCCTCTCATGACAGTTCCAACCAGTAGTTGGGGTCTAGGGTCTTCCAATTCCTTATTGCGTTCCTTCATTGTCTCTAGGCAGGCCATTATCTCTAAGGTTACAGCTTCTGCTGAGGAGTGTAGTGGCCTTCCTTGCTTCCTTATCTTCCAGCTGGAACTGGCTCTTGAGGCTCTCTTTCACAAAATTAGGTAAAGGTTCAATATATCTGGGGGAAATTTCACAACTTGCAGCCTAAGACTTCAGCAAAGTTAGCTACTAATGCTGAGCAGTTAACTCCAGACAGTATCAGTCTAATATTCCTTAACAAAAGTCCTTCAGCTGCAACTTTAAAATGTTCAGTTTCAACCTGTTATGCTTAGATGGAAAGGGAACACACAGTCTGGGGATATAGCTAGAGAATACTCACCACAAAAATTACCTGCTCTGGAACTCTAGTACAAGTATAATACACATCTGTCCTCCCTCTTTCACAATCTGATACTTGACACAGAAGTCAAATAGCCCTGAAACACACATAGTGTTTCAATGCACATAGACTGGAGGCACCTGTGTGTATAAATCCACCTAGTATTAATGTGTGTCTGAATTCTTGAGTTATACAACCAGAAAGTTTGCTTTTTACTCAGATTTAAATCACTGAAACTAGTTCTGTCTAAAATAATACATAAACTTTAATGTAATCACAGTTTTCCATGGACTTCAGTAGAGATTTGTGGCAACTGGTCATCTGCTCAAGATTTATATGTATTTAGTCAGAGCAGCTCTTTACTGGTAACTGCAAAGAAATTATTTGTTAACTCTGCCCTTAGTATATTTCTTTAGATATCGCCAAAGTGTGTCTACTGAAAATACGTGCTTATCTGCAGAGAGTTTTGGAAATTTCCCTAACATTTTTTGTAATTTTAGGTTTGTTTGTACACTTCTATTTTTAAATTTTTCTGCCCTCTGGCTTTTAAGTTATCCATAAAAATGTATATTAAGAAATCCTTGCATTTTCCCTCTACGTAAATAAAACTGATTTGAACATGCTTACTCTAAATATCCAGATTATTTGTAATCAAATAGTGAATTCTCAATTTCATGCATTGCTATATGTACTCTGAGAACCCATTTATAATGAAAAAAATATTAAAATTGGACTATGAATGTTAAAGAGCATTAAACACGGTTTAAATTGTAGCCAAAGTTTAAATTTCTGTGGCTATGAATGTGAACAGGGTTAGTCTACCAATGAGTAGTTCTGAAAAATCTATGCTATGTACGTAATTTCCAACAATTTTCAGTAAGAGTTGGTTTCTTAGGTTCTGCAGCTTTCATAAACTCATTTAAAGAACGTATCTAAGTCTGTATTGGGAGTATCATTGATTCATAAGGATGTTGCTGCAAACTTCAGAAAATTAACAAATCATTCATTGAGAGTCTGTGGCATGGATGTAACATTTAGGTAGTATAGGTATCTAAGTTCTTCGACTTTGGCATTACTAGATAAAATAAACCACTAAAATGTAGTAAAATTCAAGGTAACCTGGAGACATAACCTGTAACACTTTCTGCTTTTGACTGTTTTTATATCATGGTTTTACTGGCCCTGTGGTTTGAATAGACAAAACAATACTAGCATCCTTCCAAAATGTGAATCCAAACTTTTATACAGAATTCAGGTTTATGATAACTAATATTTTCCTAGTGTCATTAATCACATTAATTGTTTTGTCAATTCCAAGTAAGAAATAACACTGTTCATTCAAAAAAGACTGCCTGAGAATTATTGTCATGGAACCATGAAAAGGGAAAATAAGTAGAATGCAAGATCTCTATGTAGGTTGAAGTAATGCTGTAAAATGGTATATTAAAGAACATTCAGAATTAGAAATATGATGATTCAAAGAAATAGAAGAAAATCATGTTTAATCATTGAGTTAATAGTGTTAATGAAAATTATTTTTCTGCAAAGTAATACTTTTCCAGAATTGGGGAAGTGTAAAGGCACTTTTTTTGTCAAAATGTCACACATTTTTTTGACCAAAAGTGCTGTAAAAACAAGTCACTTTCTAACCTAGGAAATATTTGTGTAGCTGTTGTGTGTTGGTGAAAGGGACCAAGGAAATAACCAGGAATGCCTCTGGAACATGAACACTCCAGGAAGAGCCAGAATGGCCTCCAGGGATTGCTGCAGCACATGAATCTTAGTAGAATTGTCCATGTCTTGGGTAGGGTCTGTTCTTCGGTTTATTCTGGAGTAAGGAAGTAAAACCAAAGTCTTCTGCAGACCTTTTCTGACACACTGATCTGGTGCTGAGTTGATACTGGGCCAAATATTTTCCCTAGGATATCTTTGGGGAGGAAGAACTGGAAGTAACAGTGTCAGATATTTTGGAGGAAGGAAGCTGATTTTATTTGGAGTTTTTAGCCAGTGAAAAATCTATTTTATCATCAGAAGCTGTCCTTTATCAGTTGAACAAAGGCAATTCATCAGTCTGAATAATTCTTACAATACAAATGAGATAGTTGTAATAGTATTGGTAACTTAAATCTTTTGCTCTTTTGTATTTTTCATGACTATTATGTCCTTCCTAACTTGGTAAATTATGTGATACTGTGAAACTAATTTGCAGTGAAACCATTCGTTTCAAAGGTTACTTTTAGCCTGCACTTGTTGTGTTTGCCCTTATTCATTAGTAGTCAGTGTCTTATAATGAGATTTTCATTAGAATAGTACAAGTTTGTTCTTTAGTACTCCTCCAGGGGGTGGAACAAAGCTGCTTAGATTAGCTTTTTGGTGCCAAAAGGGGCCAATATTTGCTCTGATAAAAATAAGCTAGACCAAATATCATATTATTGCTCCCTCATCTGGATGTTTTTTTCTAATGTTATTTGCTCTGTTCCATTTTAGTAGTTACAATTATGTTTTGGTCTACCTGGACAGAACATTGCAATATGGTGAGGTACCAACTCAGAAATAAAGTCCATCTGAATCTTATCCTAAATCTTTTAGAGTTATGAGAACAAAAGTTGTAAGTACAGCACCTCAGCATTCCTTAACAGTCACTGTAAGAGTATTTGACACTGGAGGCTGTGTAAAATACTGTATCATATTTATAAAAATATGGTAGAAATTTTAGGTAGAAAACTTGCTGTGAGAATTCTTTGACATGTCTGTTTCAGGGTCCACCAGCCCTGTGCTATCATACCAACAAAACAAAACAACCCCCAAACCTCCCCCATGAGGACCAGGGCTGGTGAATGTGAGACTGCTTCTATCTGTCTATAGAGGGCCTCACCCGCTCAGTCTTCCTGGTCAAGTGGCCTGTAGCAGACCTCCACTATAATGTCACCTGTCTCTGCCCTTGCCCTCCCTTCAATGTGACCCATAAATTATTGGTCAGCTCTTCACCATCCCCAGATGGATCGCTGTGCACTCCAGCTGGTCTTTAACACAGAGGGCAACGCTCCTTCTCTTCTCCCCTGCCTGTTCTTCCTAAAGAGCTTGTACCCTTCCATTCCAACACTCCAGTCATAAGAGTCATCCCACCATGTCTCCATGATGTTGATAAGGTAGTAGCCCTGCAGATGTGGGCATGCCTCTTAATGACTTTTGATTATTCCCCATGCTACGTGCATTTGCATAGCGGCATTTAAGTTGGCCCCTGGATGAATCTGAATGACTGGCTGGAGCAGCTGGAATTCATGTGTGCTGCTCTTCAGTTGCTCTCCTGCTGCCCTGTGATTCCTCTCCAGGCTCCAAGCACCTCTTGCTGGCATTGGCATCAAACATTTAAGAGTGAGATGGATAGAGGTTCCTCTCCCTGGCAACTTTAAAGCCTTCTTTGCCAGCTTGGCAAGCCTATGACCAAAGATGCTCTCCCTCTCCTGTGTCAGATGAACCCCAGCAGCCCCCAGTAGACCAGGTTTCTAAAAGAAAGTCCTATGGTCTACATAGTCAAACCCTTGGCTGTGGAACCAGTTCTGTAACTGTTTGTTGATTTCCCAGATTTGGCTGGCCCTTTCAAACCCTTTCCCTTTGACTGGGAGGATTGATGAAAAAAACAGCCTGTGCTCCAGAGTCTCTTACCACCTCTCCTGGGGCTCTGTAATCCTTCTTGATGCTCCTCAGACTGCTTCTGGCTGTATCACTAGTGCCCACATTAAACAGCAGTGGATGATAGTGAACTGTACTATGCTAGGTAGTCCCTTGGTAACATCCCTGACAAGAGTCCCCAGTAAGCATCACACCTCTCTAGACAGTGTGTCAGGTCAGCAGGTGGGTGCCTCTGTACCTCTCAGAAAAGAATCACCCTCTGCTATCACCCATTGCCTTTTCTTAGTTGAGCTGGTTGTTATACAATGGGCAGATCGTGCCGCCTTAGCTGCAGCATCTGTCCTGGTGTGACGGGTCTTTCCTCTTCAGTTGGCAGAGCAGCAAAGGGGTTCTGCAAGGGCACCTCAGTCTTTGGGGGAAGGATTTTGCTCCTCGAGGTCTTTGCTCTTAAGATCTTCCATTCTTCTGCATTATCACTTCCCCTCCCTTCTGTGTGTGCTGGGTGTGTGTGTGTTTGGCTGTCTGGCTGCAAGTTGTGGGTCTACTGCAGACTGCATCTTAAAACTTTTGAATACTTGTAGTGTTATTTGTTGTTCAAAATATTCTCTAAAAATGAATGTAAATAGACAAACAAAAAATGTGCGATTATTCTCTTTGGCTATTTCCTGTTGGTTTCTTATGTTACCAGAGTGACTGTGTGTTTAAAGTTGATTTTTCTGTTGTTGACTCGAGACTATGTAACAAAAGAACAATATAAGAAGTCTTAGTTTCTAGTTGCCAGTCTTGCATTGCTCTCAAAGCTCCAGCTGCTGCAACCAACAGTTTCTGTTGGAATCTCCACTTATGTTAAATAATGTAAATTTCTAGCTTTTCAGGTGAAAATATAACCTGATTGCAGGGATGGAAAACTGGTTTTCCCCATGCTGATTTATATGTTACATTTCAGTAAAGAAGAAGGGCTTAACAGAGTTGTGAATCACAGTCTTGAACACATAGTTGGCAGTGTTTAATAACAGCATGATAAACAAAAAGTATTCCATATTTCTGTATGCATTTTGCAAACAAGATTTTGCAATGGAGTATTTTTCCAGAGGAAACTGCTGTTTAGCCAAAACCGAGTTTTCTGGTGGAATTGTGTTTACCTGGGCCAGTTAACAGTTTGCCTCATTTCCTTACTTGATTTGGCTGTATCAGCAAATCATCAATATTAAATAATTTCCTATTTTACAAACAGTTTCTAACTAGGTTGATGATCACACTTAACTGCTCATCTTGGAAATATATAGCATCAAGATAGAAACTGCCTCTGACCACATCAACATATAAAAAGACACTGTTCCATTTTTACTTAGCACATCTAAAGTAATGTTTTTAAGCTTTTGAGAATGCAAAACAATTTTATGCTGTATCTGTGATATGTAAGGCAGCCACATTAATTTCATATTTCACCCCCAGTCAGCAACAAAGGAAGTATTAAAGAGGAGATAAGCAATGTGTATTCTGATTACAGTGAAGCTTTAATCTCATATGTTTCAATAGGAATTGAACAGATACATGAATTAATCATGGATTGGATCCTCTAGGAAATATACAAAACCCCCAGTTTTCTGGCCACTTTGGTGACCTAAACGCATTGAAATAGTCTTGCTAAATGAACTGCAGTTTTCGGGGACCCCTCTTCAGTGTGCAGTGCTCAATGTATGAAACTCCAGCTATGCTATAGTGATATTAGAGTTGTAACTGAAGTATTTAACTGAAAACAGGGCAAGAAATACAGAAAAGGAACAATAGACTGGAAAGGGAAACAAGGAAGGGGAACCATGGCACAGAATAATTATTTGTAGATATGTAGATCTCAGTCTGTGCTGAACACATTTTTGCAAATTGCGACTCAGATTTATGCATTTTCACATTCTTCTTGCACATGTCCTCCTTTAAACTTTGACATAACTTTTGCAGTTTACATTTTTCCATTGAGAAAGCAGAAAATGTAGTAGATAATGCTATTGATATCTTCCCCAAACCAGTTTCAGGCCTTATGGGTCCTCATGGATCTGCTGTTGGAATTACACTGTCCCTCTGCCTTGTAACTTCACAAAATGCTCTTTTCCCTGCTGAGGGTCTTCATACTGATTTCAGTGGCCCTATCTGAAACCTGTTGGTTGCACAGTTGATGTGACATCTCACTGGGCATGGATTTTGATGGTATAGTCATAAATATAACTCAAAGAATAGAAGGCTAAGACTAGCATATAGTACAAAAGATTAATATGACTTTTCTCCCATTTAAAAGGACTGTGGGCCTCTGGATTAATCTCATCATCTTTCCCTGAGATGTCAGGACATAAATTCATTGTATACTGTTTTTGATAGTTGCTTATGTTGAAGTATATTCACAGAAGTATCTTAGTATGTTTCAGCTGTTATTTCTACTAAACATATTTTTTGGAATAATTACCTACTATTGAATTACCTTGTATTTAAAAAAAAAAAACCATAGCAAAAATGAGGATGCCTGTGTAGTCCTCTGCTGCAGAAGTGCATCATCAGAGTCTGATTATCCTGTGAGCTGGCCAATGGTGTAATAAGATTCATTTTTACTAATGAGAGTTAAGACATTTAACCTCTGCTATTAACAAGAGGATCAAGAATTTTATTACAACTGGTAAAGGTCTCAGCCTGGATTTCTTGTAAATAATGCAGAATAGCTGATCTCCACCAACCCTCGAAACTGAAAGATGCTGAATTCCCATTTCTGGAACATATTTTACCTCAGGGGAACTGCGATATGTTCTCACACTGTCATCTAATGAGATAAGCAAAACTGAAAATAATGCAACCAAACCAAGTCTTAACTCCCACCCCCATCCTTTCCATCCTCCCTAGTTTTTGATTTCTTTGCTACTGCTGCTAGTTATTCTTAAATATCTGAAACAAAATACAAAAAATAATTAATGTATTTGAGGAGAAAAGAGAATATATATCACTAAGTTACAGTTCTAATAAACTGGGTAACAAACTTGCATAGTTTTTTTAAATACTAAGTTTCAGCTTGGAAATTTTAAACTAGGAAAATTCTGTCCAAGGTTATTGAAAATAAATTGCTCTTCTGGGTTCTGATATTAGTTTTGCACCTAATTAGATATGTTAATGAACTGTGTGGTTCAGTGAGCTATCTGAAATACCTTCCAGACACTGGAAAGAAAAATTGCGTTGTAGTCTGTCTTTAGATGCTGACAATTGAGATACTGCTGCCTGTCCCCTACTGAGTGTGTGTGTAGATAGGAACAGGGAGAGGAAAAGTTTGGCCAGATTGATATTTTCCTTGCTTTTGTTATGGTTTGCTTTCTCTGCTTTTATAGCAGGCTTATTAATGTCCATGTTCCCAACAGTGCTTTCAGCATTCCCAAAGGCAGCTGCCTGCTACTACCTATTTCTGAAGTAGGTCTCCTTTGTCTTGCTTGCTGCCTGTTTCTGAATCTACACATCACCAGTGCAATGGCATACCTACTATTCCTTGAAACCTCGTGATTAAGTGGTTTGTTGCATCAGCACAAAGATAGAGGTCTAACCTCAGCTATTAATGACAGTTCACTTATCAAGAATGTTAATTGAAACAACTGTGATAAAAACATTAGAGAAATATTTGTTTGAAATATTTTTTGTGATTTATTCACTGTTACTGTCAAATAATGCTTTTTCTTGGTTTTAATATTTTTATCATATAAGTGGTTTGATGGTTTAAATATTGAAATACATCCAAACATATATTAATAAGCATATAAACTTCATGTAAAACTGTATGTGTTTAAAATCAGTACAGTACAAATATATGAGACAATTTTATATTTCTTTTAAATTAATTTCAATTATTATACACCCAATACCATTGCTATACTATTAGATATTTCATATAGGAACCATTTGCTTACCCAATAAGTGTGCTTTGTTCTTTGAAAGTGTTTTTGAATTTCACTTTCACCTTTAAGGTAGAAAATAGTTTTCCTCACAGTGTATAATTGCCATTTTTCCTGGTTTTGCTCCATAACTGTTGTGTAAAACATAAGCAACAACTAAACAGGGGCTTTTCCAATGTTTTTTGCAGCAGATTGGTCTTGCTGGTGCTGAGCGCTCAGAATTATGGTGAATTTTCACATTTCCAGTGGCTGGTTGGTGAGGTTTATGTTGATATTTATGTCATAGAAAGCTTTACCTGCCTTGTATGAATGTTCTGAGGCTATAGGCTAGAAGCCATGATTAAACTGTTGTATCAAAACTGCTTTATAGAAGTCTCCATGTTTTGATGGGAAAGTTTCTGCGAACAAAAGCATAGGTAGTGCATCATTTCAGAATAACTAGTAAACTGGGAGTTAAGGTACCTACCCAGGAAACAGAAGAGAGAGTAAAGTCTTTATTCTGCCTAAATGAAAGCAAAGTCATTAACCTGAATCTCTCCTCGAGGAGAGGTTCTTGTCTCAGTGCAGCCTGAGAGCAGTTGAAGGTAAGCTAATTCAGCTCTTTCAGCTAGCTTACTCCACAGAATAGGCTGACTTTATAACCTTCTAGTACTCCAGTGAATCTCTGTTCCAACCAGAGTGAGCTAAACAGAGTGGAAGAGTGTGAGCAAACGGGCTTGCATCAGACTCAGTTGGTACCTGTGTACTTCCCTCAGACTGGATGAGTAGGGTGAGCATGATGCTATGCTGATAACCCTAAGCAGCTCCTAGGTGAGACACCAGCTTTCACGCTGCCAGCATGGGCATCTGTACATCCTGATTCTGTGGGCAGTATGGACATGCTCTGTTTCTGGCCTTGAACTGACAGAAGTGGGTCAGGTGCTTAAGCTTGGATTTCCCAATGTATTATTGCAGCCTTTTCTGGATAAGGGACTGTTTTGCTAGGGAGCAAAGGAGAGGAGGAGAGTTCTTGATCAAGATATAGCATGTGTGCCTTAATGACTTTATTCTTCATGCTCTTAAAATACTGCAGGATATTTTAAGCCAATAAGATTGTGTGACTGACCATTGGAAGATTTCAGAACAGAAGACTTGTAAAGATATAATAAATAATTCAGTGAAATAAAGGAAACAGTTCCTCCCCCCCCCCCCCCCCCCCCCCCCCGTAATATTCTCCAAAGTCATACTCAGAGAATGTTGTAGCAGCCAAACTTCCTCTCAGTTCAAGGATGTTGACTAGGATTTGGTTTCTCATGGACCCCACATAGATAAGAATTTGTTGTCAAATAAATTGCTGAAGTGTCTACTTTGTCAGTTTTGTCTGTGAAGTTGCTGGAGCAGTGAAGCAAAACACTTTGGGGATGTACAGAATGTGAAAAAAAGATTAGAGAAAATCTTTAGGGAAGGAGAGAAGGCTGAAGCAGGAAAAACCTGATTATTTGGCATATATGTACTTCACCAGTAAAGAAATTCCATTAGAATGTGACAAAACCAGATGATATCTCAAATGAATCTGTTTTTAAAAGTGTAGATGTACAGAAAGAGGAATTAAATGAATGTAAGAAGGAGATAAATACCCATCATATTATACTAGATTGTCTATATTTATTAAAGTTGAATTCTGTAAAGAACTTTTTTTGCCAAATGTGTGTATACTCACATACAAAGATTCCTACTCTTGGAAAGTTATGGTAACTATTTTCTTTACAGTTTAATTGATGCTATTAACCAGGCATTACTGTTTTTCATTGTGATTTTATTGTCCTTAAGCCAAGATCTAGAGTCCTTACAATTATATTTTAAAAGGATCTTGGGACATATATGGTGACTATCTCAGCTTCAATTGATGACATTGAAACAGTAACTCAGCCAAAATTCCTGTTGATTTCACCAGGAAGAAGGATCCAGTCATTAAAATCAGAGCAAAGGATTCAATAAAAAATGTCTAAGCAAGCCCAGAATGATTTATGTTCGCAGCAATGATGAATTATATGTCAAATTATTTGATTCACATCAGGTATTTTATTTACAGTACAGTTCCCATAAATAAATACTTTTCCTTCAGAAAGCAGAGAGGTTTTCTCAGCAGTTCGCGTGGAGTTAAACCTGCAGCTATTAAAAACAATGAGAAATTTGCTATTGAGTTTGGTAAAAAGGAAGTCAAGGTGAAGAATGTTTAGAAATGTTTCTAATTTCAGGTTGAAAATCCATTATACAGAAGTGTATGAATTGTGGTGGATGTAGATGGAATAATTTAAGATACTGAGCTCCACTTCCCTGTTCTGTAGTTCTTGCCTGATTCATAAACACTGAGTTTCTTATAAGACTGTCAGACTACTAAATCTTTTTGAGACAGACTTCAAAACAACAACCCAATTATCTGATGGCAAACTGCAAATAGATTTAAGGTGGTTTTTTTTTAACCTAGTTGTAACTGTCTTTTTGAAGAGATTTAGCTAGTAATAAAAATATTGGTAGTTATCTTTTCAACCATCACAAACAATGAAAATCTGAATATTTATCAACTCCCTTCTTCAACACTTTTCTTTCCATCTCGACCTACCTTGTGGCTCCCTGCTTTCTTGAATCAATGTTTTTCAGAGTACTGGCTCCTGTCAGTCACTGCAATGCTTCTGTGTCTGGGCATGCTGAGTTGTAACAGTGGGCAGCTGACATATAAATGACCAAAGCATGAAGGAGGTCTGAGCTGCATTTTTAAAAATAACACAAAACCCCCAAACTACCACAAACAACAACAACAAAAACAAACCAAACAAAAAAGTGATAGTTAAAATTCTCTTAAACTAAAAGCAAGGCTTATTTTTGGCTAGCTCTTTTCTGTACTTGCCCCAGAGTCCTATAAATAGTAAGCGTTAGAAAAACAAGTAAACATTACGACTATCAAAACAAGATACATTCAGATGAAAAAAGAAAAAAAGGAGTAGATGGAATTGCTTTATGTATTGAAATTGATAACAGTCTTGTCAAATTACCATGAAGAGTTTGTTTACATTTGGCTTATTTCCTAGGCAACATTGCTGCCTTTCTATACAGACAAAGCTTAATGAAAACTTTGTCATCGTCTTCTCATGTTATAGAATTGCACAACTGAAAACAATATTAATTACATTTTTGGCAACGGATTGTTCATTTTGCATTAGGGGAAAAAAAAATCAGCAAAACAAAACTCAATATGATATAAATCCCATTAAAAGTTCAAGGAAAGAATCTCATATTTATTTCTTTACATACACGAAGCAAGTAATGCAAGAAGAGATTTAAGTTGTGCTTACTAATTTTCAGGCAGAGTGTGAGGAAAAAAAGGAGTAAACCCACTAAAATTACCTATATTTTGTTTGAAGAAAACAAAAGCTTGTGACATTGTTTCCTAATTCTGCTTTTTCCTAATTCTGAATCTTTCCCTTATACATTTAGAATTTTTGAAAACAGGGAAAGTACCTATTTGTATTGCAAATGGATCGCCGGTACTGCTTTGATTATGGTTTATTTTGGAAAAGCATCTTAGCGCATTTAATTAGCTATGTATTTCCAGTGGTCTTAAGTTGGCTGTTTGGTTGCATGATGAAGCTTGTGTGATGCCAGGTTTTTATCAGAGGACTCCTCTATGAATCATAGCATCAAGCAGCAGTGGAAAGGCATACAGCCAATAAAAAAGGAGAATGTGGATTTTACAGGCCATAGATAATATTCTTTTTTTCCTTTATCTTGATGAGTGTGGGAAAGGTTGGAGATGTTGCAAAAACCCCTTTGACCTCCTGAGAATCAGGATAAAACCAGTGAATTTATTAAACAGGATCAGGAGTGTAAATTGGTTGGGATAGCTTTCATTAAGTAAATTAGACAGTGGTGACAATCTAGACTTCAGTGCGTTCAATCTTCTACATGAGAATAACTGGCTGAAGAGCAGGAAACCAGTTTAGTCTTGGATACTTGGATTTTTTCTGCTAGGTTATTTTCATAGTGCAATCTTTATCTTGTTTTACAGTCCATGGTCTGAATATTCTTGCAGCTCAAACTTGGGAAACTTGCAAGAGCAGGTAGCTTTTGGGCAGAAATTTTGCTAACTTGAAAAAAGAAGAAGGAAAAGTTTGGGGCAAAGAAAGAATGTGAAATTATTACAAATCTTCCACTTTAATATGCACCAAATTGAAATAAAATTTAGCCACGTTTACTGTTACAAAAACATGTTTAAAAAATACCAGTGAGATTCTAGGTCATGATAGATATTTATGCTATGAATGATGACTAGGTAGTAAACCACACACACAATAAATCATGAGCTTAAATGGTTTTTATTGATCCATTTGATCAACAGGAAATTACTTGTATAAATATATGATACATGTGAACTGCCTATGTTATTTTCACTTTTAATTTAAAAAGAAAATCCTAATATGAAGACAAGTCATTTCCTGCAAAGAAGGAGATTCTTATTTACTACATGACTTAATGAAGCTGTGGCCTGTGGAACACTGTGCAGTAACTAGTGCTGATTTCTTTGCCACTGTGATGACATTTTCTGCTTTATGTATTATTTTTGAGATGCCAACATTTTTTTCAAAGCTTGAAATGGGTGTCAGCTGTTTAACACTATTTATGGGAATAAATGGATCTTATAATAGCTGTTATAGGTCTGATATTATTTTAAAATGTTAGGGAAATGTATTAATAACTGAAAGCAAATTAAATATTAAAAATTGTGTCACATTGTTAGTGTCCATGTTTCTCTTCTGTGCAATGAGAGAGAGGTGAAAGTACTTGGAATAAATGCTGCAATGAGGTCTTTGTAGGAGCACCTCAAATATCTTTGCCAAGAAAGAGTTGTGCTCTTGAAGCAAGGACATCTTTTTTTTAAAGTGTATGTGTGGTGGGTTGACCCTGGCCAGCACCCACACAGCTGCTTACCCACTTATCCCACCTACACCTACACCAGCAGGACCAGGGAAAGACTAGGAAGAGCAAACTCAGGAAATTTGTGAGTTGAGATAAAAACAGTTTAATAAATGAAGGGGGGAAAAAACCTGAACAAGTGATGCAAAGGCAATCATTCACCTACTCTGACAAGCACAGTGATGCCCAGCTAGTCTCTGAGCAATGGCCACCTTTGAAAGCCCACCTGCCTTTTGCATTCTTCTTCTACTATCCCAGTTTTACTGTTGAGCATAACATTTATTGTATGGAATATCCCTTTTGCCGGTTTGGGTCAGCTAGCCCAGCGGTATTCCCTTGCAACTTTTTGCCTACTTCCAGCCTTCTTACTACTGCAATGCCTTGAAAACTGCTACTGGTTCTAGTCTTAGTGTTTTTGTCCATCTAATACTGAGTTTGGACACCAGTCACAGCTGATTCTATGTCTGAAAAATTATAACATATATAAGCAAGCCTGAGAGTATGTCGGTTCAGTTATTTTCTTCTCCGGGTTTCCCTATATCACTGTCCTCAGAGCCAAGTGGAAAAGAAAGCTTGGGCAGATTTGCTTTCATTTCCCATCCATGTCAAGTTATAGCTCCTCCTTCCCATTGAAAGGGTGATTTTTCCATCTTTTTTTGTGTTCCTCTCACTCTACTTGCATGATGTGGCAAAATGTGTGTCACTCCATAGTTTTTAGTTTGTGTCATGTTACAGCCTCTCTTCTTCTCTAGTAATGTGCTCTTTTAATATCACAATAAAACATCTGCCTAAGGCTTTGAGTCAGGGGAGGTGGACTTTCAAAAGCCTTTGACTCTTACATTTAAAGCCATTGCACCTGCGAATGCACCAGGAATTAATGTATTCCATTTCTGGAGTCCCAGCTGGTTTCTTAAAGACTCACCAAATACTGTCACAGTCAAAATGCCTTTGGGCTTGCAAATGAAGAGGGGTTGCATATCCAATTGGAGAGCAGGCTGATGGCAGATAGCAGGGACCCATCTGCAGAGAAACTCCATCAGTTACACCCTGAAAAGTTGGGTTTCTTCAGAAGGTTCAGTGTTATCCTGTGGGCTGCAAAGTAGGGTCTGATAAATAAAGTGCATTAGATCTGCTTACCATTCTGCTTAACAAGATTCTGACTTCTGTTTTTAACTGATTGAATGGAAATTATTAAAATAGATTTTACTACTTAAAAGGTAAGAACTGCATTATTTTTTTAAAAAAAAACACTCTGGAAACTTGACAGCAACTGAACAAAGATGGAAAGCTTTGGAAATTACTCTGTTCATCTTTATTGGATATACAAAGAGCCCTATTCTAGTCTGATTTAAATTGATAGAGCTTTGCTAAATTTAGTTGTGCCTCTCTTGCACTAGCTACAAATTTGATTTGGGGTTATGGTTCATACAGTTTGCAGACTCTGTTCCCCTTCCTAACACTTGGCTTCAACAGTCCCATTGTCTGTCTCTGACTCACAGGGGTCAGAAATCAGACCACTGGGAGAGATCCGCCTCCTGTGAGATGGCTTTAGGCAAGTCTGCCACACAGGAAACACTGAATGTCTTTCCCTGAGGTGAAGGATGGGTCCAGGTTTTGGGATGCTCCCGTCAGGGGAGGAGCTGGGGCCAGGCTTCCCTACTGCTGTTTCCTTCCCAGAGGAAGGATATGGAAAGGAAGGTTTCTGCTTCTGTGTTGCTCCCTGAGGAGATGAAGACATGGACTCCTGAATCTGAGCAGAAGACCTTTTATTAGATCAAAACCCGTGCTTATATATTCTTGTTTGCTGTTCACATGCACCATACTAAAATATCATTGGTTAATCAATACTGTTCACATGCTTCTTAGCTACATATAATTTGTTAATTACTAAGCTACAAACACACTAAACTTCTTGTATTTTTTTTGTCTCTCTTCCTTCTTATCTCTGTGTGTTTTATGTTCCCAGACAGCCGCTAATGTGGCATCGTGCATCCACTCCAGCCTTGCTTCATATCCCGTTTCTCTTCCCGGGAGTTCAGCCAATCTTATTTTACTTTCTGGGCATTCAGCCTTCAAGGTTCTTCACTGGCATCATGGCCTCCAGCACTTGCCATAAAGTTCTCTGCAGCTCCCCTACACTGGACCACCCAGCAATGGAAGCAAAAGGCAGCCATCTGCATTTCCAGAGTTCTCTCATTTGAGGCATCTACCTTTGCCTGCCTATGCCTTGAAACAGGGTAGCCGTCACAGATAGTGATACTGAATGGTAACAGATACAAGTTTTCAGAAGGCACATGTGTAATATTTATGTGCTTCCTCCCCCAGTTACCTGGTTGTAGCACTTTGTATCTAGAGAGTAAATCGCAGTTGATCAGAATATCTTGAACCTTATTATTTTTCAAGGAGATAAATGTTTTCCAGTTCCAGCTATGTTAAAGAACAACTTCTGTTTTACCAGTTTGAAAGTTCAGGGACATGCTGTGAGTTTTTCCCACATTTTTGAGCTTTCAGGTTAGCGGCACTTATTATTCTGTCTTTCCAAATGAACTTAAAGGTTTTATGTCTTCCTTTCTTTTATTTATAAAACCTGAATATCTATAGCAATTCACCTCTACTCAAGAAAACACTTAGGTACATACTAGAAATTACTTTCCAGAACAGCACTGTCATCTACTGAAAAATCGATTCATAATGCAATGGGTTTGAAAACACCTTTCTGATAGCACAGTTCTAACTATTGATGTGGACATGTCTGGGGGAGATATTTTTTTTTTTTTAAGTTGGAGTCTTAAAAGTCACTGAGATCATGTCAAACCCCCCAAAGTGGTTAATGTTTTTAATTTAATCTTATTGCCATTTCTAATAACAGAGAGCACTCTGAGAATAAGGGTGTCTGCGGAAAATTTATCTTCTTTGACTACCAGCACTATTTTGGTTGTTTTGTAACAGCCTAGTAATTTATTGCAAGCAGGAGTCAGTGATGCTATTGACTCCTTCATGTTTAAAGGTAAAGTGATTACTAATTCTTTTTTCCTTTCTAAAGGTGAGAAAGGTACAAAAGTAGTTGCTCTTTGTTATATAGCATTCCTGTGTTTGGCCCTATTTATTGTTATATTTCATTAATGAACATAGATGAGACATGCATTGTGGATGCATAATGTATTTCACATTTTTGTAAACCCAGACCTACACAATACATCAAAATGTTTGTGAGTTGGAGGTTTATTTTCGTTAAAGTTTGTGGAAGATATAAATTCTAAAACATCTGCTTGCTCTTCTAGATACATTAGTGCCAACTAATATCTATAATTATGTATTATGGTTCATAATGAATGTTGCCAAAATGATGATATAATTTGAAATATATTATGAATGGCTTCTGTTCTTTAAAGAACTTATTTTTTCCCCCTGTGCATACTGAGATAAGTTTTACCTGTAGGTGCAGTCCACATTTCCCCAGCACTTTTTGTGTTTATTGGATTCTTTTCAGAAAATCTCCAGCAATTTAAGCAACTCCACAGAAAGCATTTTGCAGTGCTTTAATTCTGAATTTGTTTGCATGTGTATGAGATGCTGGGAGTGTAAACATTTGCAGTGGTGCTGAGAATAGGTCAATGTGAATTTTAAACCCAGATGTTCTTTTCTTTCACTATATTAACCCAGTTATGTTAGCACATGAGAACTGCTTGGAAGTGCCAACTCTGCCAGAGACAGTGTTGAATGCCGGTAGTTTGTAAATACTTGATATTTATGTGTGGCCAGTTTTACAACCACTGCTTACAATTGTAGATTACTTGAGTAAGCCAACAGTTCTCTCAGTTAGATGAAACATCTACTTTTAGCTCTCTGAGCAAAGAGGTGTATAACGTTGTATATCAGGAGAGAAAAAATATAAAAATAAGTAGCGTATAATTCATAGAGATTGTGCAGAAGCTTGTATGGGACAGTCCTATTCTCCCACATATTCAGTAAATTCATTTCAGAACTTCTGTTTGAAAAGTGTGCCCAGCGTGGGCTTATTCAAGTGACATAGATTAGATAAATGTCTAAGCACTATAGCAGACAAATTGTTTAGTACTTCCTATGAGATATAACTGGAATAAAATGGGTCACAAAAAGAGCTTCAAACTGGTGTGGATGGGTGAAGACCATCTCAAACTTCCACTCTACTGCTACAGACCAGAAATGGTGCTGAAGCTGAAGCACCCAGGCATTTCAGATTGTATGTCCTCATCCACCAGCTGAAAAACATGGGACAGATTAAACACCTCAGCTGTGATGGACAAGCTTATTGGAGTCCCTGGACAGTTTATGACCTTAGACTAAAATTTTATATTCTTCTGTCAAGATTCTGGTGTCCAGATGATTGTGTGAAATTCACTCCAGTGCAATTAGCCAGACAAGCATACAAATCACTGCTCCTGTGCAGAATCTCAGGATCTGTTTGAAAAATCAGTGATGTCTGGAGGACAGCAATGGCTGGAGTAGACACATTACCTGTGGTGTTAACTCTCAAATGGTGAGAGGAAAAGCAGGGAGGCCAGTAAGCTTGAAGATGTTAACGTGAGTGCAGTGATACCGAAAGTTTGAATAGATGCCTTCAGTGAGCAGTGGATTAGAGGGTGAACACCACTTTTTGGCAGCCAGCTAGGGAGTGATCAGCATAATCTTTGAGGCAAATGTATAGGTATGGAAAATGTGCTAGATGATCACGCCTATTTCTGTGACATGGTGATGCAATTTTTCTACACTAATTTGACTGAAATAGCCAGAATCCAGGGACCAGAAGCCTCCCTTTTGGGAGCTAGAATAGACTTTCTAAATAAATTATATGCCAGTGTTGCAGATTTCACAGGTGGCACTGCACAGGTCTCAGGAAGGTAATTCTCACTTTTGTCTCCTGTAAAATGTATTAAAGGATAAACACCCCCATAGCTGGAATGCATGCAGTGCCTTCCTATGCCAGAAACCTGAGAGACTTTTGTTGCGCTTGGCCTCAGCACAGAGAAAGAAATAGGCTTGATGTCTTCTTCAATGAAAGGCTTCTGATCACTTACTATCACCAGCAGCTAGTAGAAAGCTTGTGCAACCAAATTTAGCACAGACATTATAATGGTGAGACAGACATTATAACGGTGAGACAGACCCCCCTCTACGAGGGTGTGTTTGGAGAGTCTTGTGGTAGGAACAGGGCACAGGAGCTGGTCAAGGAATGCACTTTACACTGCACTGTTGTGGGTGGGACTGTCTTGTACAGTGTGTTCTAGTGTCTTGAGCCTAGGGGCAAAGGCAGCTTACTGGATGGATATTGCTGGTGCAGATCACTTGTCTTGATAAATGTAAGCCTGAATTTAGGCATGTCAAAGGCAATATAGACATTAACACTGAAGCTGTACTGTGCAGGCCACCTTTTGAATTTGATTGCAACTCTTTTTTTTTTTTTTCCCTCTAATATGAAAAGCCTATTTCTTCTTTACCCATTGATATGTCAAGTTCATGTTTGCATAATTTTTGCAGGCAAAACTTTCTATGCATGGATTCTATATGGAATGTATACTAGTAGAATGACTTCAGGAAACTGCATATTTCATAATAATAACTTCACTGTGGATACAAAGGCTCTTGGCAGTATTTTGTGTATGAAAATGCCTTCAGGATGTAATAGGCTTATGGTACTGCAACCATAATTCACTTTTTTCTTTTTTCTTCTCTACTTCTAAGGAGCTGCTTGCTTTTTTTTTTTTTTTTTTTTTTTTTTTTTTTTTTTTTAGGAGAATTTTGTTTGTAACCCTCTTTTTCCGATTCACTTTGGCAACTTTTACCCCTTTTGCTTTCTTTACTGGGAGCATGAAGCACAGAATCTACACAGCTGGAGAGTACACAGCCATTTTTTATTGGTAGGCACACTGTGGTTAGCTAGGACTAGTGAGCTAGTAGGTGAGGATTAATATTACCAGACTGAGTATTATATGCTTCCCAGTCTGATGAGACATCTGACAAGCACTTGCTGCTCAGGTGAGGAGTCGTCAGCCATCTCTGCTCCTTAGATTGAGCTGATCCTTGTCGTTGCTGAGTGGCCATCTTCTGATTCCCTCTTTTTTTAGCATTTTAAATTTTTAATCTCAGTATTTTTCCTCTTGAGTCCTCACAGTTAACTATTCCCATGCCTACACTTATACTTTTTTCTGTGTTTTTATGCTTCTTACCTCACACAGCTTTTGGTTCCTTTTGGTCGCCTCAGCAGTTTTCTCAGCAGACTGACCGAAGGTCACACAGCTGTACTGCCCCAGACCGGGCTTTGGTTCATAGGTAGTGGTAGCCCTTGTCTGAGGGTTGCATGTGAATGATGTCCCAAGATACTTTCCTTTTCTGACTTGATTTTTATCTGAAGTTTTTGAGAAAATATTAATATTTGCACTCATGGATTTAGCTACCTCGCACTAAGCTCAGAGAATATATAGAAACAAACAAACAAAAAGACCAAATTTGGTGTCTTGGCAGCATAACAAATCTTTACAGAATTTAGAACAATAAAATAAAATGACATGGTAAAAGACTATGAACAATACTTAAGATTTCTGTTGTGTTTTACTATTCAAAGATGTATAAAAACATTAAGTAACTAATCAATGAATAAGTTATATTTAAATTAAAATATAAAACATATTCTAGTGTTCAGAAACCAAAGAGCATTGCGCTACTGAATAAGAATTATACAGAGAAAATTACTTGAGAGAGCTCTCCACAGTAAATCAGATATTAGTATTTTCATTATTTGCCATTTCCTGGCATATAGAAGATCCTATCATGGATAGAATTCCACCTTTTACACTCTATAAAAGCAAAACCAAACATTGATCTTCTGTCAAAGAATGTACAATCTAAGCATAAAATGAGGGATGACAGGCAACAGAACTTTAGGATTTGGTGAGGTGAACTAGCTTATAGTGTAGGTGGTGTCCTGCTACATGAACTGCCTAACTTATCTGGCTTTTCCTAGATGTTAAACAAAAGAGGTTATAAAGAAGGATTATATATTAATTTAAGGAGTGAGTATTGTAGCTGCCTTTTTTTATAAGATTTATGGATCTTCAGCACAGATCCCATGGGAAGCCTGGATCCTGTTTAATGATAAACCCCAAGTGGCTGAGACTGTTGCCTTTTATTGCAAGACTGGTATTCATCTTTCTATGCTGGAAGAAATGTCAAGTTAATTATCAAAATAAATTCAGTATTGCTGATATTTAGTTGCATTTTTATAATTTAAAGCTGTGATTCTGTAGGCATTTAAACAGGTGTGTACCTTGGCTCGTGTGAGCAGTTATCATCTGGCATGATGAAGTGAGTCACAAACACTTTGGCAGCTTTCCACTCTGAAAATACGCTGGTCTCTAGCAAATTCTGAATATACCACTATTAGGTCTTCAGGAGCATTTTGAAATAGTCTTCCAAGCTGCCCTGGTTTCAGCTGGGATAGAGTTCATTTTCTTCTTAGTAGCTGGTACACTGCTGTGTTTTGGGTTTAGTATGAGAATAATGTTGATAACATATTAATATTTTAGCTGTTGCTAAGTAGTGCTTACTTTAAATTGAGAGCTTTTCAGTTTCCCATGCTCTGCCAGTGAGAAGGTGCACAAGAAGCCAAGACAGATGACCTGAACTAGCCAAAGGGTTATTCCATACCATAGAATAGCATGCCCAGTATATAAACTGGGGGAATTGGCGGGGCTCACTCATTGCTGCTCGGGGACTGGCTGGGCATTGGTCAGTGGGTGGTCAACAGTTGTGTTGTGCATCACTTGTGGTTTTGGTGTTATTTTTTTTTTGTGTGTGTGTTCCCTTTTTTTCCCTTGGGTTTAATTTGTCTCTTCCTCTCCTTTTCATTACAATTGTTATTGTTGTTTTTATTATTATTTAAACTACATTTTACTTCATTTCAATTATTAAATAGTTCTTAACCCATGAGTATTACCTTTTTCTGATTCTCCTCCCCATCCCACCACGGAGGGTCTGGTGATGGGACTGAGTAAGTGGCTGCACAGTACTTAGTTGCCGGCTGGGCTTAAACCACAACACAAGGTGTCTTATCTGATTCCCACTGTGCTCTTTCTCCTTTAAACTGAAACTTTAGAAGAAACTGAAATCCCCCCGTTGATGATTGCTATTCAAATGTCTCAGAATTCCTGTGGAAGACTCCTCCGTTGTTTCATGGCAGCCTTTTTGTGCTTCACATATTAAAGTACCAGAGACAGCTGGTGGAATATCTTCTGCTCTCTTGAGCACCTCACCTGTTACAGTGAACAGTTACACAGCAATGTGTTACAGGTTGGTTATCTAAGATTTATAGAGATACAGACAATGGGTTTAAGGTTTAGACTATTTCTTTTTGATGAACCTGAAGACTCCCAGCAAAAAAAAATTCTTCTTGTTACTGAGAGCTCATATGGTTTCACTCTGTCTTTAAACTTCCAGCTTTCTTTGTACTCCTGTGTAAAGGTTACAATCTATCTACGTACGGCACAGCACACAGGCATGTTACCTGAAAGCAGAGTGCAATTATATGAACAGATAATATCCCTGTCTTCTCTCTTGAGGTATGAAGAAGTATGTGACAAATGATCTCTGGCTGGCAAAGCTGTGTCACACGCCATGATGTGGGAGGTTTTCCATCTAGAGGCCTTGATTATTAAGATGAGTGTATAATTTTAAAAAAGGAAAAACCCCAGAACATTAGAGAGAGAAATTACAAGTCTAAAATAGTTTGAGTGTCTCTGATTCCATCTTGGGATGCAGAAATGGTCTGAGTAATCTCTCAGGATTTTTTTCATCTCTACTTTTTATTGTTCTGTTTTTCTAGGAGAAGAAAAGTAGGATGCCAGGATTAGTATCTGTCTGCATGCAATGCTGTTTCTAAATAACACATAACACCAAAATAACATCTTGTCCACAGCCAGTGGCTTCCTCCATGTAGCTCTTTGAGTTCATATGGAGGGATTTGCAAGGGGAAAGAGAAAGAGACCAAAAAGGACATAGGCAGAATTAAGATGGAGGCTGAAAAAGGGACTGGCATCCAGCTGGCTTTGTAGTGAAGGAAAACCAAGCAGTCTAAAGGCAACAGAGAAATATAAAAAAGCATCTGGTGATACTGCAGACATATAGCATGTTTATAAACAATGTAATGCATTCTCAAAGCTATCCTGTAGTTCTGATTACTTTAGCAGAGGTTTTCATGTCCTTGAGGGCACCAACAGCCGTGACGTGACTGTCCCTGCCCACCACCTTGGACCTCCTGCACCCACCCAGGGCCCAAGACCCGATTTCAGCCCCCCCGAGTTGTCAGTCCCTGTACCAGCAACACTGCAGCTGCGCTGGTCTCCAGCTTCCCACAGTCCTGCAGACCAACATCTCGGCCCAACTTTGGCCCATTCCTGTCCCTAGGGAGGTGCCCAATGCCCAGAGATGGGGCTGCTCCCCAGCTGCCTTGCTTCTGGCTGGTGTGGTGGGATGAGGTCTGGCCGTGGCTGCCAGGCCCTGCCTTGATGTCCCTGGGGTCCCCTGCAGCACCCTGACAGAGGTATAGAAACCAAAGTCTGGAGTTAATGACTGTGTTTGTTAAGTGAAGCAAGCCTATGCTGCACTTAACTGAGAACTTACACATCATTGCCTCCAACCCTTTTCAGCAGCTACAGCCTCAAACAAAAGCCATAATGAGTCTCATATAAGAAAGTTTTGTGAAAATTATGCACATTCCGCACGACCATATTTAATAACATGAAAACAGGTTTGGAAGGGACCTCAGGAAGTTGTAGAGTCAGCCTTGCTCCAGCACAAGCCCTGTTTTCAGCCTGTATGTAAATGCCATAGATATAGATGTATGTTATTTGTCATTGCCTATCCTACCTTCTTAACCATGGAGGTTTGGAATGCGTGACTGAGTTTCATCCACTGCTTTAAAAACAGTGGGAAATAAAGGAATGTCAGGAGGGCTTCATTGTACTTGTAGAAGAAGGAGGTAATTCAGGTTTAAGTTAGTAATAAAATTTTCAATGTAATTCCAAAGTTATGTGAATATTTCAGTTCTTTAGTTTTTCCAATTTTTCAACAACTAGTTTTTTAAAAAATCTTATTTTCAAACTCCATTTTTTTCTTGGACCATTATGAAAATCCAAAAGCTGTGTTTGCATTCAAGGGGGTGTACTGTCATTTCCCTTGTTGATTTCTAAACATGTCCAGGGTGACTGAGAAAGCTTGATTTATTCCATCGTTTGACCAAGGCTTTTATAGATCAGATTGAAGAAGCAGCTGCTGCTGTCTGAACTAGAATTCTTTCTTTGGGACATGGAGAAGGCATTTGGAGACAACAGAGCAGAGATACCTACCAGAAATCAAGGTAGTTCTGCTTCCAAACAATAAAAGCTAAGCTGCAGTAACGTATGGCATTTCAGTCTAGCACAATTCACCCGGTTCTAGCTTTTGGTTCCAAAAAAGGTTAAAAAGGTTTCTCATGCTAGTTGATCTTCTTCAAGTTGTCTGACATCTCCACTGTATTTTTTTCCTTTCACTCACTTCCCAAGGCACTGCTTGAATGCTGTCCTAACATAATTTCTTTAGGTATCTGCAGAAAGGGTTAATTATATGAAAAGATGAGAAATTTTGCAAAGACTTGAAGACACTGAAATTTGTTTTGCTTGTTCCGCTCCCCCCTCCCCCGCCATGAACAAGCTCTAACATTTTTAATTTTGTTTCTAGGAAAATCTAGATTTCTTTTATCTAAAACTATGTTAATCAAAATGTAACTTCTTTACAATGTCAAACTGTTACAATGTCAAACTGCTATGTGTTGAAATTTAGACTTCTTATTGTGCTATTACACAATTTGGAGATTTTGAACAAAGAATGATTTGAAAATGAAGAGATGGAACATTTTTTTCTGCTTGCATCTTGTTAGAGCTTTATTTTCTAGTTTTCTTTTGAAATTAAATTACAACATAATCCAGTTTTATTTAATGCTCTGATTTCAGCTAAGCAGTCTATTTTTCAGAATTTCTCTAGCAGTTCTAATTTCAGTAGCTAGCGTTGAATAGGCACAAAGAAAACAAATTCCTTGGGAGCAAAAGAAATGTTGTTAAGCAAAGACTTGTGCTGAATAGCCACCACTGAATGTGCAGAATTAATTTCAGAGTGTAGATTTTGATATTGACAAAAACTGTGTTTCAATATGGTTCCTGCAAGAATAATTTCACTATAATTCCTAAGAACCAATTAAAAACAAAATAGAAAACACCAATTAAAAACAAAATAGAAAACTTGGAGAAGTTAATGGCATGCAGAACAAACAGTGCCAAACCAGTAAACCACAACATGAATCTTGCCTGTCAGTTCTGCTCTCTAAATAGTAAAAATTTAATGTTTTTCCCCAAAAAGACAAAAATACATCATAATAGTAATGCATCATGTATAGGATTTTGAAGAAAATGGGTTTTGCACTCCTGGCACTGGCTTATGTGTCAGGTTCCATGTTGAAAGGTCTTTGGATTTTGGTGCCACTTAAGTTAGTTGCTGATGTGGAAAACATACTAGATGAGATACTTAACATTACATCACATACAGTTTGATGTAAAATGTTCTGTGTGGTAGTTTGGGGGGGGGGGGTTAATTTTGCCTACTGCCACTATTAGTGCTTTGGGACCTGGTGAGAGATTTATAGATGTTTGAGTTTCACATAAGTTAATGTGATAAATAACCTTTAGCGCTTTCTGGAAGACTAAATACTTTAATCCCTTCCTAAAATTCCTTTTATACCTTTCGCTTTTGTAGGTAAAATGAAGGGTACAACTAAGAAACTCACTCAAATCATGCAGCTGGATTAAAAAGTAAAATATTGATGACAATGCCCAGCTCTACAGCTGAAAATAATAGAGTTAGGAACATGATATAACACATAATCTATTATAGTAGCTAATACAGAAATTAGAAAGGTGATTTGAGGTAGATTGTAGATAGACATGAACTGGATGTGGTTTTAGTACAGTACCATAAAGTGTGTTGCAAAATAAGACAAACATTTACCTTTAATGTAAACAATTGGTAAGGCCCTGTGTAGAATTATTAATACTGCAGAAAATCTCACAATTGTAACATCCTTAGTGTGTGAATGCACTTAGATTGAAGCACATAAATTACTCTTATTCAAAGCTATTTGAAGTGAGAACACATTGCTGCCTGCATTTAGTATTGTTGCAACTTATACAAAGAAGCCCTCCACCTTTTATTTATTAAAATAAAGCACAGCCCCAGAGTATACATTTAGTTATAAGCCTTGTTGCCTTGAAAGTATTTTTCAACAAATGATTAAGTGTTTGGAAATGCAGTTTTCTGCAAGTAAAATAATAAATTTGCTATTTTTATGCTGTTAGAAATGGAAGTAATAAGATTTTTGCGTGGAACTAGGTGAACAAAGACTTAAATAGCTCTATGACTTACAAAGAAACTGGCATTTTTTGTCATTCTGAGATTAGCTTGTGCTTAAAGAGCTCCCATGATACCTCATGGTATCACAGAGAATACCCAATTCTTTCCTAATGGTAATATTTCTTGAAGGATAGCTTCCACATTTCACTCCAGTTTGCTCTTTTGTACCTGTGGGATACATCAGGAGAACCACACATTGTGGGTTTGTCCTGTAGAAGAGACTGAGGTGACGAATAGCATTATACAGATCCTACACAATTTTGTGGAAATGTAGGAGTGTGTCATATAAATGCTGAATCAAGGCAAAGTGAAAACTTTCTATTACTCTGATGTTTTAATACCTCTCCTGACTTTCAGAAGAGCTGTAAAAATTCATTACTAGGTTACTTCATAACAGTTATTCTCAGTCCGAGCAATTCTAGTGCTTATGCAAAATATTCCTTCATGCTTACACGGTGACTAACACAGCAAGAACCTTGTTGATGATTGCAGTCTCTGTATCTTGCCAGAATATAGATGGTAATGCTGATAAACTTTAGTTGTATGGCACATATCTGGGGGAGAGAGAGGGTGTTTGATCTGCATATTGCAAAGTAAATGTGAAAGTGTACAGAGGTACTAGAAGAGAAGCAATGGCTCAGAATAAAATTTCCTGTCACGGAAATTGGGTTTTTGTGTTAACTAAATGAAAACTTTAAACACACTGCAAGTAGCCTTAAAAAGATTGAAATATCCTGTCTCTATTTCTTAATATTTAAAATTATCAGAAATATTTCCATTGAAAAGGAGCTCCTTAGCATGCTTAGCTCCTTGTAGTATTTTGAATGATTTAAAACAGCACAGAGGTGCAGAGCCAGGAACCTGGGAAGATATCCAAAGGCACTTTGGAGTTTCAGTCATGGGACTTTTGATCTAAATATTCTTTGATCATTTTAAAGTCAGGACAGGTAAAATTGTGGAAATTGCTGGAGAAATATTTTTTTATTTTCACTAATATTCTATAAAAGGGGACGTAGATACTTTGTTGTTTTGAAAAGGAGACCTTTTTGAGATCAGCACACTGATACATTATGGAAATGCTCTGTTGTGAGGCCCAATGAGCCCAATGATTCCTTTCATCTTTATTGCAGCAGTTTGTAGACTGCAAAACAAATCATAAAGCATTCCAATGTGAGTGCATCAAATATTCATGTAAAATTTTTTATAAAGTGTTTTGAGAATCAGAGTGATTTGCCAGTGGAAACAATCTCCGTATAGAGCTTGGTAGCTTAAGGAGGATTTGAGTGTTAGTAGTAGTTAAAAATAGTGAAACTTTCCTTTTAATTATTAATAAGATAGAATTCATTAAAAAGTCAATATTAGCAGAACCAATGTATTCAATAGGATAAGACCTGTTATGTTCTCCTAGGTCGATAGTGAGGATGAATTTATATGGGATAGTTGGCAGAAACTTTCAGTGCATTCTCTGTAAAAGAATGACTTCTTCATGTAGACAGTATTGCTTATGCTTTCCATTTCCACCTTATAAATCATGCCTGGACAACACGAGACCTCAGAAAATCAAAGGTCTTCATACTTGTCTTTTTTTTTTTTAAGTTCTTGGCTAAATCTGGTTGATTCTTTCAGACTTTTTTCTGTGGTAAAGTTATATGTATTTTTACTTCAAGGATTATAGTAGGTTAGAACAAGCCTGCTGCTACAAAAAACAGAATGCTGCTTGCCAATCAAAGAACATAAAACAATGCTAAAATGCTCAGCTCACCAATACTGTAAGCAAGAATCACCAAGATGAATGAGCACATATATCTCTGAAGGTCTTTGGAAGTCTTTTGTGGTTTTACGCCAGCTGGCAACTAAACATGCTCACTCCCTCCGGGTGGGATGAGGGAGAGAACTGGAAGGGTTCAAGTGAGAAAACGCATGGGCTGAGATAAAGGCAGTTTAATAGGTAAAACAAAAGCTGCGTGCACGAGCAAAGCAAAACAAGGAATTTGTTTGCCACTTCCCATGGGCAGGCAGGTGCTCAGCCATCCCCAGGAAAGCAGGGCTCCATCATGTGTTAATGGTTACTTGGGAAGTCAAATGCCATCACTCCAAACATTCTCCCCCTTCCTTCTTCTTCCCTCAGCTTTATACCCTGAGCATGATGCCACATGGTCTGGAACATCCCTTGGGTCAGCTGGGGCCAGCTGTCCCGGCTGTGTCCCCCCCAGCTCCTTGTGCCCCCCAGCCTGGTCGCTGCTGGGTGGGTGAGAGGCAGAAGAGGCCTCGGCTCTGTGCCAGCGCTGCTCAGCAGCTACTGAAACATCCCTGTGTTACCAGCACTGGTTCCAGCACAAATCCAAAGCATAGCCCCATACCAGCTACTGTGAAGAAAATTAACCCTGCTCCAGCTAAAACCAGCACTACGTTGTTGTGACTGAAGCTTTTTTTTTTCCTGACCCTCCATATGGAGGCCTTCTCATGTGGGCAAATTGTTGGTCCATGATGACCAGAACTCAGAAGGATGGGATTGGGGAGGGGGCCAAAAGAAGGCTATAATTAACAAGTAATCAATGTGGTAGAACTGGAGTCACTTAAACTACATCTCAAAATAAATGGTTGTACAGAAAGGTTCTGCTTTTGTCAATAGGTTCCCCGGTACTTATACCTGCCCTCAAGGCATTTTAAAATGAAATTGAATGTGTTTTCTTCATAGATGCCTTAGAAGGAGAAGAAAATTTGTGATTGGGAGAACATAATTGGGGATTAAAATGTTAAAGAATCCCTCATTTTGCATTGTTAATGCATTTATTGAAAGATAGTTATTGACCTAATACTAACAAAACATATTACATTAAAAATGCAGTCTAACTCAGTTGTGAACCTTGGAAATGGAAATATGTTATTCAACTTCAGAAAAGAAGAAAATCCTATTCGAAACACAGGAAATCAGTTGCATTATGTCTAGAAATTTATTATGGATGCTTTTGAAATCCTATTGGCATTGAAATTGCAGAATGCTATTATTCTGCAGTGTAATTATAATTGGCTTGATTGCATAATCTTACACATCCTAGTAATAACATTTGCAGAAGTAGATATGGTCTAACTGTAATCCAGGCATTCTTAAATTTTCTGGTAACTCTTTTAAAGCCCTACAGTAAATTTTAAAGGAAGTACATTTGCAGTGCTGCTGCATAATATAAGCACAATTTGATAGGTCCATGGAATGTGGAGATTCAAAGTACAAAACTTAAGGAATGGTAAGACTGCATATTACGTGTTATGTATAGACAGCAGACATTCCAGTTATGAATAGACTTTTTTTTTGGTAATTTTTCTTCCCAGTGTGGGAGATAAACAGCCTCCTAATAATGATGTCTATTCAGACAGAAGAGCTAAACTGCAGCCGTTTGACTTGCATGTATTTTGAGTACTTAGTCTCATAAGTGGCAGTCGAGGAAACAAAAAGCCACCCCTGAACTAGGGGCTAGTCCAGGATCTTGTTCCCCAGGTGTTTGGTTTCTATTGCTGGCACGGAATAAATAAGTGGGCCTTCACTACTTTATGCAAGTGTGCTGACACGCAAACTGGCTGCTGCCCTTTGACTGCCATTCAGCAGAATACACTGCATCTTAGCTTCTTGGAAGCCAAGCTCCTGTAGCTTCATGGGTATGAAGCCAGTTGTTGTGCAGAGCTTTTTCAGGAACCTATCCCTAAGTGTTTTTTTTCAAATATGCCTGAAATTTGCTGACAGATCCAAAACATACTGTACAGGAGGATAAATAAACTCAGAGTGAAAGTAAAGGCTGTTCTCTTAGGAACTGGATTGGTAATGGTTTAAGAAAATGTTAAAAATTTGAACTTCTAAAATACCAGTTATATGCAGATGAAAAATGCTTTAGAAACCTATAAATTTTTTGTGGTTAATTCTTTCTTCTTCCTCCTTGATTTTCTTTTCCCTTTAACTCTTTTTGTTAGACTGAAGTTACTATTTCTATTTGAAGAAGCTGTGTTACAAAGAGATACAGATGGACAAAAAAATAAAGTACAAAAAGAAAATGAAAGTGAAACAAGTATCCCTGCACAGTGCTCCTTCTATTGTGCTTGATGTCAAATGAAAAAAATAATTCTGAAAATAAGTATGTCAAATATTTTGAAACATCAGAATTTTAAAATGTCTTATTTTGGCCCCAAATTGAAAAATGTAAATCACTTTATGGAAAAACAGAAATTTAATGGAAACATGTTAATGAGTATAAAATCATTTTTAGCAGAATAATGTCAAACTTGTAGTATTGCTTGGTCACAGGGTGGTTATAATCAATAATATATCAATAATCATATATCAACAATATAATCAATAACCCTTGAAATATCAGCAACGCTACAGAAGTGTAATAGGAGGGACTTTAGCAGGCTGAGCAGAAAGTACCATGAGAAATTCTAGAAAGGGTCTGACAAGACAGTTTTAAACTGTGTTTTTCTGTTGACATTGGCTATTTTATTTTCTCCTTATTGGCCACTAGAAGTGTTAACTACACTTCTAGTCAACAAATGCTCTCTTTGAACAGTTAATACTGTTCTTGGCTTGGCGGTAACTATCATTCTTAGTTTTGCATTATGTTGTCTTGTCCAACATAACCTTTGATAAAATGTCTATATTTTCTATGTTCCCAGTCAACCATCTTTGCTTTTTCTTGGATTTCCCTTTTCTAGACAGTGATTTGCTTCACAATTCCCCTATATGTGTCTTCATGTTTCTTACTAGTAGATTGCACAGAATTGTAATTTAGGTTGGAAGGAACCTCTGGAGGTCATGTAGTCTAACACAAGTCTCATCAGATCGTGCTTCTCAGGGCTTTGTGTTCTAGTTTTGAGTATCTCTGGAGATTCCATAAGCTCTCCAGGAAACCCAAAATGTGTTTCAACCTGTGACCATTGCCCCTTGTTCTACTACCATGCACCTTCAAGAAGAGTCTAACTCCATCTCCTCTGTGTCCTCACAAGTGCTGAACAGAGGGAAAGAATAACTTTATGTTGAGCAGTGGGCTATACCGCTAATACAGCCTGGTGGCTTAAGTGATAGCATCACATGCTTTCAGACTACTGATGCTCCTAGTAGTTCTATGTCTTTCTAGATTTTGTGCTATTACTAGAGGCATGTAAAGGTTAATTAAAGTTTTAGTCAGTTTTTGTCTTTGGCCTCATTTTTGTTTTGCCTCATTTGTGGCTTCTTACAGGGAAACCAGCAGCTGCTATTGCTAGTACCACACTGACATCTACAGTTATTGACTGTGACAGAAGAAGCAGGTGCTCAAGCATTAGCCAACCTCAGTTTTGTCCCCTTGAAGAAAAAACTATTTAAAGAAAACCCTGTGTATGGCTCATCATGCTATGCAAACCTGAGGCATATTACATTGTTGGATTTTGTGGAACAGTCAGTAAAGAGAAAAAAATCAAGGCTACAGTAGTCCATAAAGTCCATTTCAGAGTCTAATCTTTTTTTGAGCAAAAATACTTCCAAAATAATCTTAACTGTAGCTCTGGCTGCATGAGATAAGGAATAGTACTGAGACAATCCTGTTTCTTTCTTTCAACCTACACATCTATACCTGCAAGTGAGGGTTTTGCCTAGCAAGATGAAACTTAATTATCTTGCTTATATTGCATATTTCCTTTAACAGTTTAAGAACTGGACTTAAGGGCAGTGTATAGATATTGACTACTGTACGCAATATACTCTGCAAAATGAAAATATGTGTTTTAAGGAAAAAAATCCAGCCACTTCATTCCAAAAGTTGAAAGTCATGAATAAAAATGTTTCTTATATACTTGTTTCCCAGTGTTTTGATGTCTGAATTCACTGTACTTACAATTAATGCAATTTAGTGGAACTATTAATGCTCCATTTTTTCATAGAGGTTAATGTGAGTGAAACTTGCCATTGCAAGTGTTGCACACAGAAGACCTTTAATATTCAAGTACTGAAAATGGCAATGCAGACTTCAGTATCAGAGGACTTCATCCATGTTTGCTGTGCAAGAAGTACTTCTCTTAGATTCTGCTATCACATTCTTGAGCTTTCTGGATACCCAATACTGATGACAACACAGGTGGTATGGAGATTTGCTTCAGTCAGGCCGCTGATAAGCTAAATGTGACATTCATTTGCTCATCATTTTCATAAATTGGTGCTATCCAGCTATGTAGCAGGGGTTTCAGAAGACCTTTCCCTACTTTAAAGGAAGGGGGGGATTATTTAAATATTTCAATAATCCAGGTGCCTATCAGTTTGTTTATATACTCAAACATTATTCTTGTCACTATTTTCATAGATCACCAGCAAAAGATCCTATGGCCACCAGTTAGCATTGCAACGATTGAGGCAAAATATTTTATCTGTAGCCTGCATAAACCTTACCAACATATATTCTTGGATTCTTTTATTTTTTTTAGTAATGGAAAGCATATAAAATTAATGGATGCACAAGTTGATATAGCAGCCTGTTTAAGTTTGCTGTGTGTATAAGATGCAATGTATATTCTTGGCTAAGCCTTTGCCTTTCTGGCTTGTCCCATCCCAGTGTGTTTCTGTTCTTCGTAAGCATCCAGAAGCTATATTTAATTATAATTTTTTTCTAGTAAACTGTACTTAACTGTGACTTTAATTTTTCTTTCACATTCTCTGATGCTTTGTTTTGGTCAAAATCAGGATTCTGAGGTTTTTTCTTATACCTGTAGTCTGCTATAACAGAGAAATAAACTGTTTCCCAAATAGTATTACAGCTGAAGCATACAGTCAACTTTCAGGAATATTCAGTTCCAAATGGGCTAAGTGTCCCTCAAAGGCACTTTGACTAAATGGGTAGTGAGGAAATTTAGCGTGAAAGGAGAATTTAATCTATTTTTTCAGTCTCTATTTTCCTTGGCTTCTGGAAAAAGAAGTGGGATGATTCCTCCCAAGTGCAGGACAGTATAAAGGCCATAACAGCACTGTTAGCTTTTAAGTCAAGATGTGAGATGGAGTACCAACAGCCCCATAGAACAGAGGCTTAATTATATCTGTGACAACTTAGCAATTACAGCATCCATAGTTTTGGTTTAAACATACTCATCAAGCCTCATGACTATGCTTTGAGCATGAGCTGCTAAGGAAATGCCTCTGAACTCTTCCTGAGAATGGTTTCTCCCTTGAGAGACAAGCTGAGTGAAATAAGGATGATATTTTTGTGATGTATATCTCACTGAGAAGTGCCGCTCAATTCAGATATAAACCATTGACCATTTCTGCAGTGGTTTTATTTACAGCGTAATAAACCAGGACAGCTATAAATCTAGAGCTGTGATACTGACTTCCCCATCTACTACACTCCTTTATGTTATTAAAATAAAAAAAACCCAGCTTTAGAAAGCCTTATGAGCTTATACAGTTAGCAAAGTGTTTGTTTCCAGACTTCACTACGTAACAACTCTTCCTCAAAAAAACTGACTGAGATGGGTCTTCTAATTAAGCATTTAAGTGTAAACAAATGACCTTAACTCCTGGTATAAAACAACACTGTGTGATGCTTAAACATAATGGCAGAACTGAGCTGTGGATAGGTTGTGTATATTTTTCAGAATGTGTGGTTAGGAATAACAGTGGATGGAAATTGTTTCTCTGTGTTGAGAAAGCATGTTGTGAGCTCTTAAAAATTACTTCTGGCATGATATTGTGTCATGCAATTAGTTTTATCATAAATGCTCAAAGTTTTAAGGTTTCTGTTTTGCATGAATAGTATTTCAGCTGAACATAATTCATTGATTAATGCTAAAAGGAGGAGAGAGGCCTGAGAAAGTGGAAAATGGACTAGAGTATAAAGAATTGAGAGTTTAACCAGGAATTATCATTCAGATCAACTGAATACCATTCAATGAGAAAGCTGAGGCTCCAGGAGGGTTTTAACCTGAAGGGTTCTGAACAGACCATTTATATAATTAGAAAATAGAAAGTACTGAGTTTCTAATGAAAATACTGCTTCTGATCCCAAAGAAAAGAATTTCATTAACTTTTCATCCTGGTAAGTGAAACTATCATTAAGATATGATATATAAATCAGAGTTTGTATCTGAGCCTGATAGACTGAGTAACTCAAATTAATTTTGGATAATAATCCCATTTTGCATGTGTTTTTTTTTTTTATTATGTGAGTAATGAATATGTGATTATTTATGTTATCCTGTAAATTACTTACTGTCTTGAAAATGAAAAGTTTGAGGTTTTGGTATTCTGTACCCCACCCCTCTTTCTTAGCTGAGGACATTATTTGAGAATAATTCTGTGTGGAAAAGCATCTGATATGGTATTATTTTTAGGGTGCATTATTTAAGTGAGTAATATAGGTCAATACTCTACGTCAGGGGTCCTCAGACTTCTTAACCAGGGGGCCGGCACGCGGATGCAGTGGCAGGCAGTCATCTGCGGCTGCTTGGTTTCCCCCCCAACCCCCGACGGGGGATGTCTGTAAATACTGGGGGCTGGATTGAGAAATATTTAGTTAATTCTGGGTCCTGTATGTATTAGCAAGCAAAATTGAAAGGAATTTAAAATACACTGAGTAACAAGTTGTATTTTTTTTTAAATTAGAATTTCTAAAATACAAAACCCATTTACTATCCAGTTTTTTTGTCTGGACAGCAGCTTGATTTAAATAATAAATATGTCTGACATGCTCTGTGTTCTCTATCAGCATCTGATTCAAAAATACTTAAAAATTAACTTTGCTTTGAGGCCTATTTCAGGGATGTTGATGTCAAAAGCACTTTCTTTGCTACAATTTAGGGCTGCAGACTGAATTCCTACAGTGTTGTCTGTCAGGTGTTTATTGGCTGAAAGTACAAGGCTTCTCTTTTTTCCACACTAATTCTCTTTAACCACAATGTAGAGGTATAAAATATGTGGCTAAAATTCCATCATTTCCTTTTTGTATGTAGACTAAAATTATTTTTATACTTTCATGTGTCAAAGGCAGTAGGAAAACTTTTACTGATAAGGCCAAACTTGCATGAAAGTAATACTTTGTGCAAGACAAACAGAATTGCTTCAAGGCAGGAGGGAAGAAACACTTTAAAATAATGTGCAAGGACATGTAACACTTTCAGACTGTAGATCAAGGAAGTACAGTAACATGCCAGGGAAAAGACTGTCACTTTTATCTGAGGAACTGTGATTGTATTGGATGCCAGGTTTTCTTAATGTGGCAGGTGAGTTCTTGTGGCCAGGTAAACAGACTGCCCAGTGTACAGAAGTCTCAGTAAACAAACTTCAGTGGTCATGTGAAGTGATGGCATGTGCGTCAAGTGAGGTTGTCATCGTTTCAAAGTGTTATAGAGGATAGCAAGGGCCTATGTCTTCCTTTTGAAAAGGAAGCAGGGATATAAACTACTGAATACTGAATGTCAGAGCTATGAATATTAACGTGCTATTTAAGGTCATTTTTCAGAATATACTCGGAGGAAAATCCTGTTTCACAAGTCTTCTCATCAGTTTTCTAAAAAGGGAGAGTAGAGGAAGAAAAAGCGTGTAAACTCATTCAAACAAATATTACTTTAGGTTGTTGGGTCATATTTCCCTGTAAGGCTTTCCCTTTTACTAGTGTGCATTATAATCCCCGAAGGATATATGCTTTAGGGCACAAGGAAGCAATTTCCCTTGTCAAAAATGAGTGACAAAATCCAAGCCCTGCAGTATAAATCAAATAAGACATACTGTCTGATTGTTGTAAACATACTTGGATGTATTTATTGTATGTTGCATTTAATATTCTGTATTGCATTTAATAAAAATTTAATGTGAAATATTAGTTGTGCTTAATCATCTAATAGGTATCCAAATGTCGTAATGGTATACACAGTGGGTAATGGTATACACAGTAGGAAAAAAATAAATAGAATAAGGTTTTCAGTCTATTTCTCTTTCAAGTATAACTTGTTAAACATCTTGCATAAATAGATTAAATTAAAATAATGCTTTTAATCAGACATCATACTCTCCTTTTTCAGAATATTTTCCCCTACAGGTATTGTTACTGCAAATGACATTTCAAAGTAGAAGTAATTTTCTTATAATTTTTATAGTAACTGTTATTTTACTGCTAATTGAACATTTACTCTCCTTGTGTGTAAATATATTATGTTAGAGAGAAAATTTCCAGTCTTGAGTTTCATAAAGAAAACAAATGGTAATGTGATGTTTTTATGTCAATACTAATCAAACAAAACATATTACTGTCATCTTTCGTGCTTGTGTCATTCCTGGCATGTACACAAAACCTCTATAACATTAATTTATGCATGCTAGATATGTATATTTCAGTGCCTGAGAGTATTTCCTAGTACTACCCTTGCATACAAACACACAGACACACAAACACAGAAATGCCCCTAAAAGTAGGCTGTTTTTTTAAAGGTTTACCTTTGGGGAAAAACTTCAGCATATTTTAGTGCCAGATTGTAGCACCATTAAAACAATTACTTTTTCATTCTTCCTGTTAAACTATTACCGTTTAACAATCCTTTACATGAATGCAGGGCTCATTAATGGGATCAGGCTTAAAGTTGTTTATAATGGCTTTAACAGAGATCTCAGATTTACACAGTGCCTGAATAAGCAAGTGAAAACATAAGAAAACCAGAGGACTGCTAAGTCATCTATTTGTTTTAGAGAGGCAGCATGTTCTTAAGTGAATTCAGCAGTGCATGTAAAGGACTGTGTTACTTACTGCACAGTAACAGAGAGTACTAGAAAACTCTTGGGTATTCCTGGTTGATGGACCTTGCTGCACCTCTAAGCTGCTCTTTGCTGAAGCAGTTGTGCTCAGTTACTATTTAGCGAAGCGACTGAGCTATGTCCAAACACAGCTAAGGAAAGGGTTGTCATTTCTGCTCAGCATCATTGGCATGCACAGTCAGTAATTTCTGCTAGATAGGGCTGGAGTGACAGGTGATTCTGTAACCATAGTTTGGTTACATAGTTTGGGGCTCTTTTGGGTTATCCTATGACAGGCAAACATCAGGGAGCAATTTAGTGAATTAGAATGTAGTCAATTGTACATAAGAAAGAGACAGCTTTATGTGGCTCATATCCTTTGTGGTACTTAAATGTTATAGCCATCTGTAGTCCATATATATGTGTGTTTTGCTACTTGTGATTAGAGGACATTTACATCAGGGCTTGTTCTAGCTACCTTACACGTCAGAACTGTCACAGTGTCTGGTATCACTCTGTCTATGCCATGTGGAAGTGAGCACGGTTCCCAGTAAGCATTGCTCACAGACTGCACAGAGGTGAAACAAACAACAAAAAAAACCCCAACACCCAAACCCAAAGTAATAATTTACTAATTAACCATGTTTTCATGAAATATGAACATATTAATCCTCCTGCATAGTCCTTAATGTTGCTAAGTGAGTTGCTGTTCTTGAATGAGTTAAGGCTGATATAATCTATGCAGTGCAGCAAAATGCTGTTAGATGGCCTAAGTACAAATTAGAGCAAAAAGTAATTTATATCTTCCTGTGGCCTCTTCTTGGCATGTACACTGACCAGTCAATGTGTAATTTACCATACAGACTGGTTGCGTTCATGGATGGAAAATGGAAATATTGATGTGCACGCTTAGGTAACTCTTCCATTATCATATGCTGTGGCGAATAACAACAGGGGAATAACAAATATGTTGCACGCATGAGCTTTCTAACATGATCCAGACTTCCTTACACCCCTAAATGATCTTTTGCATCTGTTGATGTATATGAAACAAGAGAATTGATTAGAAAGACTTAATTTTGCTTTTTAAACTGTGAAGGAGCAATAATCACCAACCAAAAGAAGCTATTTATAGCTAATGGTTTTTTGCCTTTCAGAGGAATTGCAGACTGTTTAGATTTCTCTTGCTTAAATCAGTTGTCAAAAAACATATGTTAAAATGGCAGTTACCTTCTCTGCCAGAATCCTTAACTATGTAGCAATTTCTCCATTTCTCACAGATTTATGTTTGATTCATTAGCGATCATACTGTAGCATTCACCCTGTCTCTGGAATGTGGGCTACTTTCTCCTATGCTATTTCTTTCTTTTTCAGCCAGACACTGGGAAGCATTCAGGAAACAATCTGCATTTGTCCCTCACTTTCTGAGATTGTAAATCAATGCTTTTCTGTGACTTTACTGATATTAGGAGCTCCTCCAAAATTTTGATCCTTGTTTCACTCACAGAATGTGCTGTTCATAGTCACAGAGGTGGTTCTTACATGAGAAGTTGTGTCTCATGCACCTTGTGTTGCTCATGTAAGAATTAGGTCCATAAACAGCAGAACTCTTCTTTTTCTTCATTTCAGCATCTGTGCTACAGAGCAAGTGACATGTTCTTTATTAAAAGAAAAATCTAGGAAATAGTGATAAAGTGAACACATAATTATGACCAGAGAACAGAAAGGATATTAGACTTCCAATACATATACTTTTGATTTTAAATACTTCATAATTTATGAATGGTTGTTAGAACCTTTACTGTATGCAGTATTATCAGAAATTCATAGAGAGCATAAGGAAAGCTGTACCAAATTAGAATACAGCCTTAATGTTTCTCCAACCCTCTATCTACCTTTTAGTTGATTTAAGGTTAGCTGATTAGCATTTTGATTTAAAATTACTTACGAATTTTACTCTTAAGTGATTCTACCATTTTAGAGCACAAATTTATCAACATGGTTCCCCATCATGTTAAATACTGATTAATTTTATGAAAGCTGCTACTTGGTCTGTCTTACTGCAATGCTGAAAAATCTCTGCTGCTCGGAGGGAACCTGTGGATCTTTGCATGCTGCAGTGCATTGTTTAAGAGGTTCTTCATGGATTTTGTTTGCCTTTGGAAAGACAATACATTTTTAGACTGAAAAAATAGATTGGAAGCTTTATAAAAGGAATAGGGAGAACTTTAGTTGTTGCTAGTCCTGAAGCTGATACAGGGCTTATTTGGGACAAAGTACTGGGCTGAGTGTAGGGTGGCAAAAATCTATGTAAGTGTCTGAACATCTCTTATTTTAAAGCTTGTGTAGAGGAAAATGGTTAGAGCTTGGGAGTAGAGAGAGCAAGGAGAAGGTAGAGATTTCAGGGGTGGTTATGCTAGCTGATGCTACCAACTGAGGGTAAGGGTGCTTACCTGTTCACAGGTGGTACAAATGAAACCTGGTTTGTAAATGTCTATGTTCACATACTAAGCCTTCAAAGATGTAAAGTCTTTGCCTCTCGACACAGGAAAAAACAGATGCGGCAGAGCAGGAGGAAAGACTTTTTAAAGGCCTTTTTTTTTGTTGTTTTTTCTGTTTGGGTTTTTTTGGTTTTGTTTTTCTCTTTTACTGGAATGTGAGATAGGATGTGAGTGGCTGGAAACACTTCAGCCAGGCTGGTGAGATGCCTGATTGCATTCACCTGAATCAGTACCTTCACAAATGATTAAAAATATTCTATTGCAGGTGTTCAGCTTCAACTGAAATAAACTAGTGGAAGGAGGCGCTACCATCAGGCTTGAAGTACTTGTTGCAGGGAGATAGATGATGGCCAGGTGTAATGGCATGGGAACTCAGGAAAGAAAGTGGGTTTGTCTTCTCCCCACAGTAGCTCAAGGTTTTGGGACTTGCAGTATATGGAGTAACAGGGAGATGGCCCTAAACTGAAGTAACAAATTCAATGTAAAGGCTGGAACCCATCTATGGAAAGGGAGATTACAGGTTATTCAGAAAAATATGTAGTGAAATAGCTCAGGGTCATATTCTTAGCACTGTGAGAGCATGCATTAACACAGCTTTATGAACTTAGCTGCCAACTGAATACAGCACCAGGCTTCTGCTCCTGAAGGTTAGATATAAATATCGAGTAAGGTATCTGAAATGCTTTCTCCTCACATGTTTCTTTTAGCAGGTGAAATGTACAATGTGTTAACCTATGCTTACCTATGAATCCTTTATGATACAGTTTTTCCTTCCATTGTATAGGATCAGCTAAAAAGATGAACTAAGCCCACATCTGAGGGTCCTCTGGAGAAACAAGTACCTCACTTCCATTTCTCTTCTTTGCTATTCTAATATCTGTGTACTATTCATTGTTTCTCCATTTGAGTTTGACTCTTGTATTAACAGCAATATTTTAGCATGCATCTGAAATTTCCACCAGTTCCACAGATCACAGAAGGAGCACAATAAGTTTAAAAATTGTCAGCTGTGACTAAAAGAATGTTATGACAGAGAAAAGACTGGAAATAATTTATTTTCAGAACAATGCGGCCTACTCAGTATGGCCTTGACTGTGACCCATGTCCTCGGGCTAGAAATTCCTTTTGCGTGTTAGTTACTCATCTGAATGATACTGATACTAGTTAATTCATAACAAGCTTTGAATTGTGCTGGTAAGAAGTGCTATTTCAAAGCAAAGCTTCATTATTATTCTCTTTTATGCTGCATGATTTTCAAAGAGTTGCTGCAAACAAGGAGTTATTAGGGCTTCTCAAGAAATGATGTAAGTATGTTATTATTTTAGTCCCCCATAGCGGGCTAGACTTCTGCTGCATTAAGAAAGGGAATTCTAACCATGGTTACTTCATTCTAGAATAAGACTTGCTTAATTCTGGAAACTTTTACTCAGCCTTTTTTTAGGTTAGTACTGTGATTTAAAGATTCTGGACAGCAAACAAGCCCCGTTTATGATAGCCTGATTTATTATCAGAGAGGAAACACAGTAGGGATATTTTTGAAGCTTTTTGTAAGGCTAGAGCCTGTCAAACCAAGCAGTTCTGTTACAAAACTGGTGAGACAGGACCTCTAACATTTTCTTTTCTGAGTTGATCAGAATTAGGGGCAGAAAACCATCCATTTTAGCAAGGTGATTTCCTGAAGTGTACCATTCATTGAATGCATGGCATTTCAGATCACCAGCTAGCCTTTCTGTTAGTGCCTCAAGGAAACTTTTAGAGGGTATGAGAGCTGGCTATTCCCATTTACACTTACAACATCATCTTGTGCTATACTGTGAATTTACAGCCTGGGAAGCAAAAAGCCAGACTGACTTGAAAGGGGAGGTATAATTATCTCTTTGGCCTGCTGTGCAGGGCTGGTGGAAACCTCTGGCATGTTTGCATAGGCAAAACCTTCAACAGAAGAGCAGAGACATGTGTGAGACTAGATTCCCTGTTAGTCCATTGTTTAGAGTAATTTTCTGGAAAAAAGAAAATTAAAAAAATTGGTTTAAATCCAGAAAAGTAGAAGAGTTTGAATCTTAGCACCCCACATATTTCATAAAAAATTCTGTATATGGTATACAGAATAAAAGTATTAGGAGAATAGCGTATGTCCCTGTTCCTTGATCATTTAAAAATAATAAAATGTTATTTACTTCATATAGTCACAAAACAGAGTTCCTGAGTGTGAGTCCTGTGAAGACATGTTTCTGGAGAGGAAAGAATTATCTCTGGATATGTGTGTATGTAGTTTGTTTGGGTTTCTTTTTAAGGGCTATGAATTTCATCAGTACTGGTGGTCACGCAGTAAGCCATTAATCATGCTGGTTTTTGACTCTGATTAGTAGTAGCTAAACTTTTCTTTGCAGTGAGATCATGTTCTTTATTTGAGCTTGTGAATCTCAGTGAACAGTGGAGAATCTAAAAGTTAGGCCTTGTGTAGGCCTGAGCCAGTAACTAAGTTGGCCTCTAACTGCCTTTGGTCTTGGAACTGGTGATGGGATCATTCAGGGAAGCAGAATGTGAAGATATAAGGAAGGATAAAAAATAAATAGACCTGCTTGAGCGGGTCCAGAAGAAGGCCACAAAAATGACTGGAGGGCTAGAGCACCTCTCCTGTGAAGACAGGCTGAGAGCGTTGGGGTGGTTTAGCCTGGAGAAGAGAAGGCTCAGGGGAGACCTTATAGCGGCCTTCCAGTACCTAACAGGGGCCTACAGAAAAGATGGGGATGGATTCTTTATCAGGGATTGTAGTGATAGGACAAGAGGTAATGGTTTTAAACTGAAAGAGAGTAGATTTTTATTAGATATTAGGAAGACATCCTTCCCTGTGAGGGTGGCAAGATGCTGGCACAGGCTGCCCAGAGCAGCTGTGGATGCCCCATCCCTGGCAGTGTCCCAGGCCAGGCTGGATGGGGCTGGGAGCAACCTGGGCTGGTGGGAGGTGTCCCTGCCCGTGGCAGGGGGGTGGGACTGGATGGGCTTTCAGGTCTTTTCCATCCCAATCCATTCTATGGTACTGAACTGGAAAATAGAATGGCTAAGTGGAAGGTCCTGAACTGCACCTTTACTTGCATAGGTAAAGTCAGAGACACTGCAATTACGGTTGCAGTGCAGGAAAAGTAATCATGGACAGCTCCAAATGACGTGTGATAGAACGGAGAAGTATCTGATCTTGAAGGAGAGGTCAGGCTCAGCATAATGCTGAGAGTGGTATTAAAACAATTGCTTGCCTTTTTTTTTCCCCTCCCCTCTTCCCCATAAAGGAAATTCAAACAGAGCTAATAAGGATGCCATTAAAGACATTAAGAATAATCTCTTTTGAGTACAAAAGCTTTTATATTAATGTATTACTGTCCTCACTCCTGGCCTTTTTGAAGATTTTACATACTGTCTTTTAGGCTATACTATGCTATATTACAAGTAAGCATGCACTGCTTGTTAAGTACATGGCTTTTGAACAATTTGTTCTCACCCAACTTTGTTTTTGCACTTTGCTTGAACACATATATCTCCTTGAATTTGTAGTAATTTTGTTTAATTGCACTTCAGGGGCTAGCAAAGTCAAGCAATAATTAATAAACTTTATTCATTAGAGGATGGTTCAGAATTACAAAAAAATGAAAGGAAGAAAAACATAAGTGGAAGACAACTGATTTCACAGTCAGTGGTCTATTAAACTTTGCAGTGCAAGCAGAAACGTTCCCAAAATAACAACTCTGCTCATGCCATTGCACAGTATGTCTTGTACACATACCAGCTTTAGATTACTTTGATATTTGCCCAACAAGTCTTCCAATTTCTCTTCAATGATATCTGAATTATTTAAAGCTTCATATTTTTTTTTCCTTTTAGTGAGAGGGAACTGAGGAATGTGTTGGCAGTGTGACCCTGACCATTAACATATAAATAATGTAAGCTCCTCTATACTTTGAGAGAGATGATTTGCTCTGTAAAGATATTTGGACAAATGTGTTCACTATTTAATCCTCATCCACACAAAAGCTAATCATACTAGGAACAGCCTATGAAAGATAAACTAATAAATCTTTGCAAGGACTATGGATGGCTACAATATTTGTTTTGAAAAAGTAGTGAATAAAGTATATGTATTAGTGACCAAAATATTGATTGATAAACCTGCCATTTCTAAGGGTTTAAAAAGTATGGCTCTTAGACTTATTGATGCAGAGATGAGGGTTATTTTTATTTTAGTAACAAATCATAATATGACAGATACAAAGGTATTGCACGATAAATCATGAGATAACAGGATTCAGGTAGCAACTCTGAGAAAACAGTCCAGTTATAGAATAATATTTACATTTAATTTGTTTTAAATAGAAGTATATCTGAAGCTGGATGCTTATGTCTGAAAGGTGTTCCCATTCTAAATTAGCAAGGGAAAGAATGTCAGCATCTTAAGTCACAGCATATTTCAGTGACTTAATTGTGAGGAAAGAGTAGGGCACTTATGTGACATTTCTACTTAGGGAGAATGGATTTTATGTTCTGGTTCCTTAAATTAATTATTCAAAATGCTGAAACAACTAAAATTGGTTTATCTGTTCATTGACTTAGAAGTGGCATGACCTAGAATGTGTAAAGCCAGGCCATTGAGGCTCCATTTGCAGATCTCCAGTGATCTGGTTTGTGACCTTGTCTTGCCTTGACTTCCTTTTTTGCTTCAACCTTCTTTCTGCCTTATTTAGGGATTACCCTTCAGTGCAGATGAACTCCTCTGTTCTCACCGATAGTTTCTGTCTCCACTGTTCTTTAAAGGCAGCTAAATTCACCATCCAGGTGAAATACTGCTCCTCTGTACATTAAAATCCTCCAAACACCATTTCAGGTATAGTTGGGAGATCCATTCTCACATATCCTTTGGATTAGTACATTGCCAGATCTTCCAGGGTAGGCACATTGGCAGTCTCTGGGTTGTACAAAAGAAACAGATTTGTGTGGGCTCACACAGAAGATAAGGAAATTTAGAACTAAATTAGCAAAAAATCAGGGGTACAGTCACTTTGGAAGTTGCTGTTATAAAATGATGCACACCTAACCATAGTGCTTACTACTACAGTGGGATTTTGTGGTACTAATGTATTACGAATAGTGAATAACAGTATTGATTCAGTGTTATCTTGCAGTTATTCTCTCAAGTGATACTTGCTTTTAAACCAGATGTAATTATGTTGGTCTCTCTGTCAACATCTAAAAGAAGTTGCATAGAAGTAGGAGTTAGGAGCAAGATCTCATTAGTTCCTGGCTGGTAGTGAAGCTTGCTAGCTCGCTCTTGCCTATTTTTGAGAAATGGTATATGAAATTTTCATTCTTCAAAATACAAAATATCAGGACTGGAAAAAAACGTATCAGTCTGAGAAATTTCTATGACAACTGATTAGATCCATCTTCTTGAGGGAACCAAGGTTGTGCTCTTAAGATCTATCACACTTAGAAAAGTCTTTTCTGCTTGATCACAGCAGATCATATTTGTCTCCAAACTTGCCAGAAACAAAGTAGTGAATATGCAGTATTTTTAAACAAACTTTTAAATCACTTTGTTCTGGGTGTAATTCCTAGTATATCAGAGAACTAATGCAATACTTCATTGTTGTATGACAACCTGTATGTTACATTCAGTGTATGGAGAGTTCAAAACATGTCAGGACAGTGGACATAAGAATAGCACCTGACAGTAATAGCTTGAGGTACTCTGTCTTTAGAAGATACTGGAATACAGAAAATGTTCAGCTGCTGTGGGAAATGCAATAACTGCAACAAATAGTACAGCTGAAGACTGAGACCTTGTTTTTACTGCACACTCTGTGAACCATGGGATGCACAGCATTGATGAGTTCCTCTGTATTTGCCTATTAATTTCTCCATGATGTCTGTCAGTTTTGTCATTATGTTCACTACATAGTCTGAGGGAAGTTGAGCAGTCCCGATTTTCTAGACACATGCATGTAATAAAGGGAGAAAAATGAATTTGGAGGGGAAGGGGCTTTGCTGTGTACCCTGAATGTACCCATTTACCTTGTCTGTGGTCCTGCTGGCCTTGGATAATGAATGAAAAATGAGTTTTCACCATTAAGGCTTACAGTTTACCTTTGAGCATTCATACACAACTGACACTCTTGTGATGCTCTGCTGTAATTCCTGCTGAGACATCATGGTCCTTCTCTGCAGCAAGGAGAGATAACTCAAATTTAAAATGTTGAATATTCATGTGTCAATGTGTTAGATATAATAGGAAATTTGCTGTATGCTCTCATCTAGGTTGTATTTTCCCAATTGGAAATAAAATTTAATGAGAAGATCAATGCTCTTTGCATCTGATAGTCTTAGTACACACTCTTATGCTGCTTCACTCTCCGAGTGTGTTTCAGAAATTGCCAATGGAGACAAATTGACCGCTTTTCACAGAGGATGCAGAGGAACCCCACGTTTGTTTTTTTCAGAAAACAAGCATATGAATAGCTCTTTGACATTTTTATGTGAAACCTGGTTCAAAGGTTCTTCAAAGCCAAAGTATTGGAGAAGCTGGAATTAATGGACAGAATTGTGGTGCTCATCTGAATCAGTGACTGTTTGAGGTGAAGAGGAGCAAGACTTCCTCTGTATCTCTGGGCACTCATGCTCATTTCTTCCTAAGATTGCTGCTACAGCATCTGGTAGCTTGCTCAGGTAGTTGTGACTCATAAGTTTGCTGATCAAAGCAAAGGGTGAGGACACCACCCTATGCTCCTCAGTCTCTGTTGTGAGATTCACCTTCCCACAGTGTATGCTTTCATGTCACCAGAGACCCTGTCTGCGACAGGTGTTAAGAAGGTCATGACTGCACCTGAGGTCAGTCTTGCATTTATTGTATGAATAATGAAATAGAAACTGAAGGGGAAGTGATGTGAATTGTTATACTTATTCTCTGAGACCTGATCTTGGTCTGCAGAACTGAGAATCTGCTCAAGCATGCTGAGCAATATGCAGGCAGCACTGATATCTGATACATTAACGGAGCAGGAAGGTGTCATGCTTCTCGCAAGCAATAACACGCGCTTTTGTTCTCTTGCCAGCACAGAGGTGTCTAGTGCCATCTGAGATGCTCTAGGATGTCTAAGTTGTAGCTGGCAGATATAATGTGGGACCTGTAGGAGAACTGTTGACTTGAGAATTTGACAGGGTGTCATGGTTTAACCCTGGTTGGCAACTAAGTACCACGCAGCTACTTGCTCACTCCCCCTCACCCAGAGGGATGGGGAGGAGGATCGGAAAGGAATGTAAAACTCAAGGGCTGGGATAAGAACAATTTAATAGGTAAAGCAAAAGCCACACATGCAAGCAAAGCAAGGAATCCATTCACCACTTCCCATGGGCAGGCAGGTGTTCAGCCATCCCCAGGACAGCAGGGCTCTATCACGCATAACAGTTACTCAGGAAGACAAGCGCCATAATGCCAAATGTCCCCACCTTTCTCCTTCTTCCCACAGCTTATATACTCAGCATGACGTCATATGGTATGGAATACCTCTTTGGCTAGCTTGGATCACTTGTCCTGGCTGTGTCCCCTCCCAATCTCTTGGCTAGCGAGGCCCAAGAAACTGAAAAGTCCTTGACTTAGTATAAACAATACCCAGCAACAACTAAAAACATCAGTGCAGTTATCAACACTGTTCTCACATCATAGCCAAAACACAGCACTGTACTAGCACTGTACTAGCTACTAAGAAGAAAATTAACTCCATCCCAGCTGAAATCAGGACACAGGGGGAGGTTGGCTATGGTATCTTGGCACATCTCAGATGACGCTCCATGCTTATGCAAGGCAATTTACTTATGGTCATGTGTATCACAGGGTTTTTGAGGTTTATTAAGTTTAAGGCAAGACCTGTGGCGGCCAGACATAATATCAAATAAGTACCTAAAAGCATTGTGATCCTGCAAATAATGTATCTTATGCTCATAGGAATGCTATAATTAATTAAATTTGTATTCTTTATACAGAAGAGGATTTGAGCACATTTACTTGATTAGTTGTGTGCCTTGGTCTATACTAATTGTGAAATAAACATAGCAGATATCAAGAATCTCAGTCCGTGATGTTGCCCCTAACTTGGTTTCTGTTATTCAGATAAAATCAGTCTTTAGTTGGATTTTACGTTTATCTTGTGTCTGCAGTCACAGATATCTTTAACAGAAAACTTTACTGTTAATTGTAGCAATATCTGTCCCAATCTTCATACTTTTTGTTTCCAAGCCAACTGATATTTTAATTTTGATTTAGGTATTAGATACTTCTAAGTGTTCTGGATGAATTTATCAAGATAATGAACTGAACATGTTTTCACTCTGTAGTTTTCAATGTTCAGAATTTGCAGACAGGCAAAGCTTTCCAATCAGAATAAGTTAGCCTTTGATTCTCAACAGTGTTTGTTTTGTTGGTTTTTTTTTTTTTTTTTTTAATGTAGAATTTCTATTTTCTCTAATTCTTATTATAATCCCAGCAACTGACATTTTTTAAAAGCACTGTGGCAATTCTCTAAAACACCAAAGATTTTCAATTGATAATAAAGCATGAGAATTTAAAAATGACCTGATTTATGTGCAGGACAAAACCTAATTTCATGGTGATACTGACTTTTAATCAGAGGGAGCGGCTGAGAGTGATCTCGTTTGGGGTTTGTATTAAAAATAATAGTAAAACCTTGAGCAGTCACTAAATAGTCTTTACTGTTCCTCTCAGAATTTTTAGTTGCCTTCAAACTCAACTAGCATCTCTAAAAAGAGCTGTGCTACCTGTTCATTTATACTTACGGAAGTAAAATTATTTTTTATTTTATTACTATAGGCACTGTGGCCACTATAATGGTTAACAAAATCTGGTTTGTTTTTTTTTCATTTCAATCGATTGTTAATAATGTGGGAAAGAAAAAAAAAAGTTACAATTATTTCAGACCTCTTTTCATGCTTCCTAAATATGAACTGACACAAAAAAAGTTTAATGTTTTGGGTTTTTTTGTCAAAAAATATAGACCAGCATCACTTTGTTTGACACCTGACTGGCCAAAATTATTAAAGACTGCAGTTTTTCTTATTGTTTCGGTCATTATCATTACTTCTTTGGGATGACTTGCAGGAAAAATGCCCCAGGCTGACATTGGTGACTGTATTTGTGAGATTATAAACATTTCATCTAGTTCACAAAATCCCAATTTATTTCAGTTTCCAAAAAAAACATCTTTTCTCAAAACTGCAAAGATATTTTTTTTGTTGTTTTTGTGTAACAGTATTGGGAATATAACTAGGTAAGTTATGCCAAAGAATCAAATTTTTATCATTATAAATAAAGCTGAATGAATATAGTGTTTCTTTTATCTGAATAAAGTTCATTACCTCTTCTGAGAAGTATATTTAACTAGCATCTCATATATAGAAGTCGGGGTTTTTACAAGAGAGTGAGTTCATTTTCAGAAGATATTTTTGTTAGGATTGTGGCATATTAAGACTGAGCTGTTGCTGAATAGCACTGATTTAGTATTCAAAATACTAGAAAATTATTTGTATTAACATAATAGCAAATGCTATAAGTGTCGCTTCCCAGATTTCAGCAGATTGCCATTTAGAAAGGTTTCAAATATATGCAACCAGGGCACGTGGAACTAAGATGCTAAAAACAACCACAACATGAAAACTAAGACATTAGCTTAGCTAATGCTGTGAAGATGTTATTATGAAGTCTTGAAAAGAGTAGTAGTAGATAATTCTTAAATGTAGGGTTAACATTGCTATTTTTATTATTACCTTTAGAAAATTTCTCCTTAAGTGGGAATATTAAATCTCCTGCAGAAAGCTTCAGGAAGAATTGCTGTTCCTTGCAGGTGTCTCATAACCTATGGGTCTCATGTGTCTGAGGGCAGTAGGACAGCACTAGCAAAACCTGTCATTTCTTCCCTTTGTTCCTGGTAGGTGAATGCTAATTATGCTCAGGAAAATTGTTGGTCTTCTCAGCTGCAATTCTCTGATTACTTCTAGGAGAAGTAATCAGAGGAGGAAGGGGAAAAGGACAGGTTGCATAGTCTTTTGTACTAAGAGCACAGTGAGTCTATACAAGCTGTGGATGCATGTTGGCAGCATCCATATATATATAGGCTCATTGTGCTCTTAGCATTATTTTGAGGAAAGGGAGATTAGAGCCACGTAAAAACTGTGCAATTCTCTTGGAGTTTATGTAACCGAGAACATCACTCTCTTGCCTCTACTCAATGAGACATTTCTGAAGTGTTAGGTATGGTTTGCCTCCCCCCCGCCCCCTATATTGCAAATGGCGCACAAAACCAAATCCACTCAGTGATTGCTTCTCTATTTTTTATGTAAGCAGAAGATACTATTTTTGTACCTAATAAGTTTGTAAAAAGGCTGTTTTAAGATTTGTTGCACTTGTAAGTTAACAAATAGATTTTTGGGGGGTCAATTAATAAAAAGTCATTCAGTACTAGTACTGTAATCTTGAAGAGGAATAATGGTGCATTTTTTAGACCTGAAGAAACTTAATGTTTGCTCTAAGTGCATAATAAACTGAGAAATCTAAAATATGGACCCAGTATAAGGATTTCTGCAATGAAAATGGCACAGACACTTTTTTTTTTTTTACAGTGGAAGCAGTATTCCTGCTGTGGTAAGGGTTCACAATGCCTGTGTGATCCTAGAATAATCAGAAGTACATCTAATAACTTGAATGTGAGATCAAATTTCCACTTTATATTCACACTATAGGCAGGCAAGATTCCATTGGAGATCAAGATACTCAAAGTATGTGTTTTGAAATTGAGATAGCTTTACAAAGTAGGCATAACATCTAGTTGTTCTTTGGCTTTGCTTGTATGTTTTTTAATTTTAGTTCCACTTACAATAATGAATTAAATAAAGTTAAAGGTTAAACAGAAGACAATGAGAAAGTGACATAGCCAATAATTTCTTCCTCTTGTACAGAAAAAAGCCTTTGAGAAGTCAGAATAAAATCCAAAGGTCCCTGCAAACTTTTAAAATTTCCATTATTAAATCAGCCATCCTTCGAATTCAATGACTAGTTTTTGCAGCGATCTGTGTAAAGTGTGAATGAAGAATGTAGGCTTTGAACTCCTGAATGTTTTAAGTCCATTGTGACGCATGCTAATGATTCTTTACCATCCTCAAAAGCCATGCTGATTTTACTGTTGGTAAGAGTTTATAACATAGCTGATCAGCACTGTATCTAGCCAGATTTTATTTTTAAACATATGTGGATATTAATATGCAACTATTTTCTGCATTGGACTGGAGACAAGATGATCCCCTTATGATAATCTCAGTTGTCTGATCAGGTGAAGTTTTAAATCCAGAATGGGGAAAGCACATGAGTGGATTCTCATAGCCTGTAGCCACTGATGCTGTTGTCCAGCACAAAAGTGGGCAGCTGTTTTTGGAGAAGCTGCCTATGCAGCAAGCCAAGGCTGTGAGGGGGTCTGTGATCCACTCAGAGCCATACAATTGTTCTGAAGCATTTGCTTCTCAGGCACTCATTTGCTTTTTCCCCACAGCAAAAAGCAACAGCCTGGATTCAACTGTCCCATGGGCTGGATGAGTTTATAGACTGCTACAAAAGATTATTCTGTGTACATCAGTATGAAGGAGCTGTTGTGACAGGAGGGAGATGCTAGGCTGCGGTGGTACTTCAGTCACAGCCATTGTTCTGTGACTATAACTTTGTTCCTGTATAAATTGAATGCTTTATTAATTTGTTAAAACAGATTAAGGAGTACTCTGAGACATCAGCAACCCTGTATTAAATGCCCTTAAAAGGCCAAAAATCAGATTTAAGACTTTTTACTTTTTCTACAGGTATTTTCCTTTCAATAGACAGGTTGTCTCTGTGTATGAAGGTCTATGTTCTTTCATATCATACTTGCAGTATGTCAGGTTAACACATGATTTCATTTAAGAATTCTAAAGATTATTTTAGACACGATGTATTGAAGAAATTCATTGGGAAAAGGTTGAGAAATACCACTGAAGTTATTCCAGTCAATGCTTTTTCCAGTAATATTTCTTGTCTAAGGAGTGGATTTCAGTATCACGCCTGACATGTCAGCATGCAGAGTGCTGTCTCTAGCCACGTTTTAGGTGTCTACATTAGCAATAGGTGTATGTGAATAGTAAATTATTCTATTCATTTATTATTCTTGATGACTAGTAAATTATTCTAATGACATTGACTTGATTCATTCATGCATTACTTGAAACTGATTGGAAGTGAATTGCTGTCAAAAAGGCTTTGCAGCTGCAAAAAATTACAGTTCCACTTTTATTGTATTCCCTTTACCCCCAAATAGAATATACTATTTCTATCTTTCCACTCAATTCAGCCAGCTGTCACTCACACATCTGCAGACAATTACAATGCACTCACACCATATCCCAGCTGCCTGTGAGAGACTATTGTTTTGTGGTGCAGTGTGTACAGGAGAATCTCTAAATATCTATCTCCCACTGGAAACTTTTTCAGCTGAATGATCTATGATCTGGTCAGATTCTCAGCATGTCTTCAAGAAGAGTTTTGCATGATCTCTGTAACACAGGGCTGCCTAAAGTGAGCATATCGCTAGTATTTCCAATGATTTTGTTTCAAAAGTGAGTTAGAAATAGTTCAATTTACTTTTTAGAGCTTCTAACATCTCATATCAATTATTTACTTTGTAATGATCATATATCAGTTGTATAATTGCAGATGGAAATCATGTTGCTTTTCATACCAAGTGGCCTATGAGAAATTTCATAGAGAATGTTTTCTAAAAGACACTTATTTTCAAAGAATAAATTATTTTCCTTTATGGTCACTTGAATTGTGATATTATTTTAATCATTAACTGTCCGCATGTTTAGAGTTTTTCTGAGTATGAAGATCAAGTCCTTAATGGAATATGCAAATAGGAAAAAGAGCAATGGTCTGAGGACAGCAAAAGGCAGCTACTTTTATCTGTGTAATCAAGACTGTGTTGAGTTGTACAAAATTTTAAGCTTATTCTGATGTCTCCTTTCTCTTGGTGATAATATAGGAAATAGAGCAATTATAAATTTATTAATCTTCTGTTCTCTTTACTCTATAAAGCAACAAAAAAGATGACCCTTGGCGGGGGTGACTGGAAAGGAAAGTTTATATTTCGCTTCCAGAAATTCAGGTAGCCAAAGGATTATTTGCTACGTTACTGTTTATCTCAAACATAGTATATACAGTATTACAGGTTAAATCTAATTGAATGTGAAAGAAAACAATGATTGAACTATACCTTTCTAATAACATTATCCAAAGTCTTCAGCTGAGCATTAATGACACTCAGGAGATGAGCAACTTGAAATACATGGTTTGCCATGTCTGTGCAAGCAAATTCTGAGGAACGGCTGGTTTTAGTCTCTACCAAAGACAGAGAGAGAGCGGATCTTATCAGCTGCAGTGCTAATCTGCAGAGAAGTTAGCATAGCTTCAAACCATGAGTCATTTTTGTGGTGTGATTTTTGACAGTCAGCTTTATTCTGGGGAGAGATGTTGGGTTTTAAGACAATATCAGTAAAGTCTGAGTCTTGCCTTTTTAACAGCACTACAGGTATCTCCCTCTGTCTATAATTATTTCCACTTCATGTTTAAAGTTTGCTTTAAACATTCCTTTTCACACCTAAAGGTACTTTTTTTTTTTTTTTAAACCTCATGCTACTCTATTATGTCCTGTTCTCAAAATAATTCTAACCTGATTGTTATATAGTTTATTGGTAATACTTCCCATTACCCATGGATCTAAAGTCATCTACTAATTATTAAATGAAGTGTAAAATTTGTCTTGTATGTGTGTTTATATGCATCTTCTTTTCATGGTATATATATTATTATGGTATATGATAGAGCAGTTTTTCAACTACTCCCTTGCTTTTAGTATGGCTTTCTTTTATACATATATTTTAACTATACCAGTCTTTTACTTCCCTTGTGGTGGTTGGGTTAAATTGTGATGCTTTAGGTAAGCATGAGTTGGCACATACTTCACTGAAGCAAAATGGTGTTTTTAGAACATTAGTTTCCAGTGTGATTTTTTTTCTTTGTGGTAACAGTGAGATTTACCAAAATAACGTATGATCTTTATTTGTGTTAACACTGATTTATGGCTTTACAAATCATAAAGGTATTAATGTATATTTTATATTTTCAGTTCCTCCCCCACCCTGCCCCCATTCTTAATTTAGAATGATCGTGTTTCTTTCTTCTTCTTCCTTTCTATGGGATAGTCCTTGACACTCTTGTTTCAGCTTCTGACTATGAACATCAATGAAGTCAGTAAACGATGTCTTTAGAATCAGTTGCTCTTAAATCATATGGTCTTTATTGTCAGCAAACACATAAGTAAATTAGGAAGGATGACATCCAATTAATACAGTCTTTTGCAGGTTTAATGAGTAATGATAAATTTAAATCCTTTTGCACTCTTCAGGTAAGTGAAGCTACAAGTAGAATGATCTAAAGAGATTTTTGTTCCATTGATTCATAATAAATTATTTTTAATTTACTTATACTGGGATAGGAGGCATCTTCATTCAAAAGAAACCCCTAGATTATTTGAATGAATGTCTGTTATTATAAAATCCAATAATACATTAATTCCTACAGCATGTGGTGTTACATGGTAAGGTGAGCCATGTGATTTCATTACTTGTTTTTTAGTTTTACACATTCAGTTAGTATCCCCTATACTGCTAAAATATGTGGCTTCTTCTGATGTCCATTGCTATTACCTTATTAATAGCTCTGAGAAAAAGTGTTGCTAGTTTTGTAGTAGCAATTTTATAGACTTTGCAATGCAATTAATTATTTTTTTAAAAATGATTTATTCTCTTATTAAAGGTAAGTAAGAAGCTCTGTGGTTTTTTGTTTTAGGTATTTTAAGTCAGAAAAATTTTATAGTTATTCTGAAATAACTACAGTTATGGAATATGGTGCATTTGATTATTTCTGTTACAGTTTGTTTAGACAAAATATTTGTGGCTGGGGTTTGATAAGGACAAACTATTTGCGACTGGCTTTGATAAAATGCTTTTTTGTTTCCCTGAACTTTTCCAATCGACAGCAGCAGAACTAATTTTTATTGTTCTGTAAGTTCTTTTCCTGATGAGAGCATCATTGCTATGTCCTCCTTGTGTATGCCTTGGGGTATTTCTGTACAGCCAAGCATTTAGATTCTCTTGTCACATTAAGGCCCACCAAATATAGGAGCAAGTTGGTTCATCTAACTGTGGTATATAAAAGAAAAAGAAAAAAAGACTTACAGGACAAAGTAAATGTTTATATAGCTCAGGTAAATTCTGTGGAGCTAATTATCCTTTTCCTTAGTGTGATTTTATTATCTCTAGATGTTATGTTTGTGACTTGCACTGATATGAGTAATATCAGAGTTAGGGTCCTCAGAGTTTCTAAGAATACCTCTGGGATGCTGTATTGAGAAATTTTTCATTCATTGCACATCTCCATCAAAAAAATTATAAACTTGTTCAGAGATTTAAAAAAACAGTGTAAACCTTCAGTCATGCTTATATCCTATGCTCTTTTGAAATATGAAGAAGGAGGATTAATTTCAAAAGTAGCTGTTCCTTTCTATGAATCTGCATTTCTTGATACAGAAATTAAAATCTAAAATTAAAGTTAGTCTTAGAGTTTTGAAACAATAAAAGCTAGAAACCAAAATAAAAATCAAAACAATGAGTTTTTGTGAGTGCAGTTCATCTAATTGTATGTGCTAGTAAATGAACAATTTATAAAATAGTTTAAATGTATCCTGCTGTGGGTATTTGAGGGCACTTCAGTATAGTTGAGATGCTAAGATACTGAGGCATTGTCATCGCGAAATACATAAGAAGTAGTTATCAAAAGATTCAAGACAGAATTGAAAGATTGTTTTGTAGAAATGCATACATTTTCAGATAATGAAATAAAAATAGATTTTTTTTTTTCTTTTCAAAAGTGTTTATGCTTACTAAATTCAGTTCAAATGGAAATACACAGTAACCTGAAATAGGCCATTATTTTACTTTAGGAGTCTAAGCTTGCATAATTCAAAGTTATGAAGGTTCTGCTCACTAATTGTTAGATTTAATTGAATGTATGTCTTTTTCTCTATATGAATAACTCTCCCAGTTGTTCCCTTCACTTTCTCCCCTTCCTGCTGAATAGGTCCTCTAATCTTAAACTCCTAACACATCCCAGAAGTTTCTCATGCCTTCAACCCAGCATCCCCTCAAAATCTTTCGCTTTGCTTGTTGCTGACTGCTTTCTGGACACTAGGACATATTTCCCTGTGTCCTTGCCAATATAGATTGTTTGCCTGAAATAGTGCTTCAGTTCACTGTGTCTTCTTTTGAAACAAAAGTTCACTTGTAACACGCTTTATTGATTATATTTCTTGTTTCGATTGTCCTTATTTTATAATAAAGTGCTAATACACTTCATCATTTCTCATGTATTTCAAGGGAACAGTGTGAAACAGCTGGTTAAAGCTTGACTAACACTAAGGTTTTTTATGAAAAGTGGAGATATGGAGAATATAACAGATTTATATAGTGGTCATTTCCATACTTGAATACTAATGGCTTTAACCAAATACACTCAAAAAATAACTGTAGCTTATATTGGAGAGTAAGAATGAGAAGGAATTCTGGTTTTAATCATTGTAAGAACCCTTAGGAAGAATGCTCATGAAGGCTATGCTTTCCACATCTGGGAGAAGCTTGTGAGAACTTAGTGGAATACTGAAGGTCTACACTTTGAACATAGGTTCATAAATTATGGCCTTTTGTTTCAAGGGGAATGCTTAGAAAGCAGTAGTAAGAGTATGTGCTGGAAAAATAGTTGTTCTTCTACCCTGTGTTACTATGTGGTCGTTATACTCTCACCAGTTACTTCCTTCTCTAGTCTATACTGCTGATGTTTCTACAGACACACATATCAGTCATCTAGAAAATACGAAGAAGGATCCTTTCCTTCTAGAAAAATCATGGGGCTTCTTTTAGATGACTGTAGGTGGAATTCTTCTCAATACTATTAGGCCCTCAAAATGCCATGCACTTACATATTCAAGGTTTTTAAAGTTGAAGCTTTTGTGTGAAACAGTTTAATGCCATTTGAGGGACCACCTACAAGCCATTTATTACAGCCTCAGTGATTCTTACACTAAAAGGATCAGTGTATCTGCTGTTTTCTTCATTATTTTAGTGGGAATTAGATATTTAAACATTTATTGCACACACACTAGCAATTCTCTTCTTTATTCTCTTAGTTATCTCATGTATACAGCTGAAGTAGAATCAAAAGAAAAAAAGGTGAGAATGAATTAATTCAATTTTTTTCACAATCACAACTGAGAAAATCATTTTAATATCTTTTTTCTCCTGAAAGAACTTTAAACTTCCTGTGAAATGTTTCAACAAATAAGTGATAGAGTTTGCTGTTAAGTATTCTGAAACTAGACTTGAAGAAGGAAGCATGCTTATTTCCTCATGTATTTTTTCTTCATTGACACCTTGCTTAACTACGGAAAGTGCCTGAGCTTTAAACAAAGATTTTTTTCTGGTTATAGTCTTTCAAAAAAGCTATGTTAAAGCCTTCTGTTTACAGCTATAAACCAACAAAACAGTGATACTATTTCTTCAAAACAGTTTGGGCTTCTTTTGTTCTCTTCCTCTTTTAAATGTATTCCTCAAAAATGTTCTGTTTACACTTTTTTCTGGGAATTTTGGCATTCTGTTACAGTCTTCCTCTGTTAACACATACTTGACAGTTTACACAAATCCATTCATTTTTATAGCTCTATGCTTTTGGCAAAATTGTTTCTCCTGTGGTACGACTTAGATTAATTTCCTTAGGAAGAATCATAATGCTTCCTATCCTCTTAAGGGAGAAGACCACTTTATTGTTGTTGGTTTTTATTGTCATGCCTAATCCTAAATTTCTAACTAAAAGTCATATTGTATCATTCATTGCAGAGCTAAAGGCTTCATTGAAATGACTGTCACCAAGCAGCTGATCTATGGATCACTGGAGAATTAAGGCACTAAACTGAGGATAGAAAAGCATTGAGAATCCGTGGAAAGACTGGCACTTGGTTCATGGTCAATTGGTTCAGTGAGGTGGTGGGCAGCTGGATGAGATGCTGTCTTGGTTCAGCTGGACAGAGTTAATTTTCTTCCTAGTAGCCGGTGCAGCGCTGTGCTTTGGATTTGGTGTGAAAGCAACATTGATAACACACTGATGTCTTTAGTTGTTGCTGGTTAACATTTATACTAAGTCAAAGACACTTCAGTTTCTTGGGTCCTGCCAGTGAGAGGGCTGGAGTGGCACAGGAACCTGGGAGGTGGTAAATCCAGGACAGCTGACCCGAACTAGCGAAAGGGATATTTCCACACCATGGGACGTCATGCTTGGTATATGAACTGGGGGACCTGGCCACGGCATCCAATCATTGCTCAGGGATTGGCTGGGCATCAGTCAGTGGGTGGTGAGCAGTTGCATTGTGCATCACTAGTTTTCTTTTCTTCATTCCCTTTGGATTTCATTCCTTGCCCCCTCTTCCTCCTTTTCATTATAACTGTAGCTTATTATTAATTATTATTATTATTATTTATCTTTCATTTTTATTTAATTTCAGTTAAATTATTCTTATCTCAGCCCTCATGTTTTACATTCCTTCCCGATTCTCCTCCCCGTCCCTCTGGGTAAGAGGGGAGTGCGCGAGTGGCTGCATGGTACTTCAGTTACCAGATGGGGTTAAACCATGACAGATGCAGACAGAGAATTCTGCCTATTATTTTCAGTCTTTCCCTAAATGAAGTGAGCTGTAGTAATGCTGTCTGAAGACGATGATTGTATGTGTCATTGTGGTCATTTTAGTGGGATGGAATACATGAAAGACATTGGGGAGCTGCTGCGACAGATTTATTTTGTGAATACTTGAAAGGACCAGGCTGCTTTGGTTTAGCAATTAGTTTGAGCAGAACCTTGAGCCTTCACAGATGTGAAGAATGAAGAGAAGGAGAGTGAAAATGGATGAGGACAATGGTCAGTTAGTTATCAGGTTTCTTTTTCCTTCCAATTGCACACTACTGCCTCATTTTTTCACCTGCTTTGGTCAGAGCTGAGTGTATTTCATCTAGCAATAGGGTGTTTTTCAACGTGATATACTTGCTTGGGAAAGTGGGACTTAGTAGTACATAACTCAGAAATCCAGCCACATAGCTGCAGCTTGACTGTATTTGGGCATTTCCCCGTTTCTTAATTCTTGCTTTGATTCCTAACTGAGCAAAGGAAGTGTTTCCAGGCATGTTCTATACTATGCATTATTTAAAAATTCAGCTCTAAACCTAAGTAAAACTGAACACTGAATTCCTTAAAGTAGTTAGTGCTGAAAATTTTGAACTACAGTGCTGCTTTTAAGTCAGCTTTGTGACAATTCTGGCAGAAATGTGACAGCATTCAGTTTCATGACAGTGATATTTAATAGGACTGTGTCTTCAACTGATGTTGCCAGAGGTATTATAAATTGATCAAAACCTGCAAGCATCATCCTTTTTTTCTGCCAGTAGTAATTTTCATAACGCCACTGAATAGCTCGATCTCTCCACTTGTCCATCTTCAAACAGCGGAGACTGGGCAGTTCTCTGTTCCCTGCCTAAGCACAATTTTCACCGTAGAAAGTAAGGCTTTAGTGCTCTTGAGCTTCATGAAAGGTAGTGCTTCAGACTATATTCCTTTTATCTGACAAGCTTTAGGAGGTTACTAGATTTTCATTTTATGAGGGCCTATTACATAGATAGATAGACAATAAACCTTGGCCTGCAACTATCTAGCACAATTATAGACCAGTCAGGCAAGTTTAAGACATTTATTAACTGAAGATTGAAGATGAGTGGGTTTGTAATAATTGTTGATAGTTGAGTACCAGCTATATATGCTACATCTGACAAACCTTTTACTTCTAATGTCCTTTTTTTTCTTTCTTATTTCTTCATATTTTTCATACTAGATATAAGCTACCTAAATGGTTCATCTCCTTAAGACCTTTCTTTCAGAAGAGCATTTATAGCCAAACATTAAAAAAAAAAAAATCAAAAAAAAAAATCTGATGACTCTGGAAAACTGCAAATCCTTCCTTTTTGTTTCCATTTAGTCCTTGTTAGCTGAAGCACATCTGAAGAATCCTTTCCCTACGGTATTTCTTATGCTAGCACTGTCAGAGGTAGTAAATCTGTAAGTTTGGAACTTGTGTATGCAGCTGTTACTATCAAAAATCATGTGCATTCAAAAGGAAGTTGTGAAGCTGTGTAAGCCATTTCTGTGCAAGTGGGGGAATATATGTATTGATTTATCAAGGCATCATTTGAAATGTTTTAAAAAGAAGTAATGACTGAATACAGATGTGCCAGCTGTTAAAATTTATTTTGTACCATAGATACATTGTAGACTTGGTTTATTAAAAAAAAAAAAAAAAAAAGCCTACAAAAAATTCAAGCCTAACCCCCAAAAAATCTCACCAAAGTTCTCCTAAAACCTTGCACAGCTTGAAGTCTTTTCCTACAAATTTTCCAGAAGGGTGTTTTTTTTTTCCCCACCATATGTAATTTTCCAGGGTTATGATGTATACTTTAGAAGTATTATGACTTGTACATAATGAGGGCATATTTATCGAGATGAAGTATGAATACTCAGCTTCCCAGGCTATTTCATTTTTCTGTTACCAAAAAATGAATCTAGAAGGTACAAACTTATGTATGTGTTTAAGTCAGAATTATGTATAAAAAAAGGCATGGATATTCTGAGAGTGGCTAGTGTATATTGAGTATACTTGGTACTTCATATGACAGCTTAAACTCCTGACAAAATTGCAAAATTGGACTCTGGTTTCATATGATGTAAATTATAAGCACTGGATTGTTTGAGTTTAACCTTTCTTGTTGACTTTCATCTTATTTTGAACACTGGGAAATTTAACTAAAGCTAAATGCCTGGAGATCATAATATTTTTAGATCCCCATCATCTTGCCAAGTAAAAGACTTTTGAATGACCTTCTGAAGAACATACGAGAAAATTGCCTACTGTAGATAACACAGTAACTGTGACCAAGGACAGAAAGGACATATAATTCTTTATAGTGAACTTTTTTACTGGCTAGTGGCAATCTATTACTGACAGTTTGAAGCAGAAATGAATATCAGACAGTTTCAGCAAAAACTCCATCTTTCACATCTCAGGAAAACCATGCACCTTTTGATTAGTACTGCATCAGCCTGTTCACCAGAGATTCAAACACTTACAAACAAGTCTTTTTAGATAAGTACAAGTGAACCGGACTTTTTAACGGTTTAGTTCAGCAGGCAGTTCGACTCATTCATTGTATTTTTGGGGAGCACCAGTTTACTGGAGTCTTTTAATGGAAGCAAGAATCCCATCTATAACCCTTTTTTTTTTGCTTTTTATATTATTTCACCTCAGCTAGCTGAATCTATTTGGACTAAAAAGGTTATCTTTTGTCTGAATGCAAAGACATTGCTGTGTTTACTGGGCAACTTGGTCATATGATTCTACAAACTTTTATTAAAACATGTAGCATAAAAAAGAGAATATAGGTGAAACGACCTACGTGAACACAAAGAAACAGCTGATTGTTTCAGTATGGCTGATCAATATGGCCAATTCATTTTTTTATTTTTTTTTCACCAAATCTTCCTACATGGTTTTTGTAACTTCTCTTCAGGCTGGCCCTTTAAGAAGCAGCTTAGTGCAAGAAATTTACATTCCAGCTTTGCTGTCATATTTTAGTTGACAGTTCTGCCAGTAACTTACCTAAGAGTTGGTGGGGAAAAAAGTATTTTGGAATTTGGAATATTCTCAGAAATGCGCTAAAAAATAGCTCAAGTCCCCTTGAGAAACCTTATATTAGAGATAAGCTTTGAGAAGCCTGTCCAACCTGAAGTATTCTAAAGAATAGATTGTGAAAGATTTCACTACTATATACAAACAGATAAGACCTTGTGCAGCATAACCTATGACAGAAATACAGTTATTAAGAAGCAAGTCATATATTAAAATGATCAATATTTATGTTAGATAAAATCCAAATGAGAAAAGTCAGACAGTTTATCTCAGCAAGGTCCAGAGTGTTATTATACCTATTTGCCTCAGTTCATATGTCAGAAAACAAAGTTATGATTCCATGAAAATATCCTTTTTGTATGAATAAGGTTGTCTTACAGAGTTTTCTGTAACTGATAGAATTTCATCATCTTTCGTCTACTATGCCTGCTCCCGGGGGGCAGTCAGGAGAGAAATATAAGTCTCTCTAATCTTAGTGTTTCTCTCTGGAATACATTATCTGAGCACGATCAGGTATTGAATGGTATCTTAGCAATGTTAAGTCTACTTTTATTTTCACGCACATCACTTTAACTGATGGAAACAGGAAAATGTTTGTTTCAATCTAAAGACAGCACTGACTAGGAAGAAGTTTAGAATCTCCTTCCATATTTTGTCAGCAAACCTCTTAAAAGTGTTTTTTACAGGTAATGATGATAAGAAAGGGCTTAACAAACACGAGCTCTTACCTTTGTCAATGGTCTTTCTGTGAAAATATGATTTTCCAAAGAACACCTTGTAGTTGTTTATAGATTACAGCAACCTACAGATAAGATGGTGTGCCAGTAATCTTTGAGTCTTATTCTTGCCATAATATTACACACTGTTGGCAAAAGCAGGTTTCAAAAACTTTTGTAATATAGGTTCCATCTCAGTAGAAAGTTTATCACAGGTACCAGCTCTGATCACTCCTTATGCAATTATAATTAATACTGAAATAAATAAAACAACATATAACTTTTTAATAATGGAGATCAGGGGAAAAGTCACCAGTACAAAATAATCAGTTTGCTACAAAATTACTCTGTGGACAATGGAACTGTGTTGAATATTCTATTCTGTTTTGTTCTTGTTACAATATACTTGGTTTAATGTACTTCACTGTAGCACATTCATCCTTCCAGTAATGCATAACGCACAGCCAGAGGAGTGCATATTTCTTTTTACAATCTATGTTGTAAGTCATTGCAGTCTGTTCTTTAAGGTCCACTTATATTTGATAAAATATTTTTATAGTGTATTTGTGTCTTGGGTTATCAGTCAGACAGATCCAGTAGTAGTTTTCAGACCATCAGCTTTGGAAGATGGTGCCATCCTATTTTCATTCTTTTGACAAATACTAAAATTAACTTAACACATTGCTGTTGTCATGGATGGGTAAGTAACTCTTCTTCTGTGTGAATATTGGTGGTTTTCTATCCAACATGCAACAAAAAGAGGGGTTTCACACATAGGAAGTCCAACTTTCATGCTGAACTTCAAAGAGTACAAAATTAGCACTACCAGTTTATCAGTCACAGTATGTTGTTTTTCAGGTAGCTTTTATTTTTTGCATGATATAATTTCTGTATGAATAAAGTTTGTAGCTCTTTAAGAAATTAAATCTCAAGTTTTAATTCCTTTGCAGTACTGCAAATTAATGAAACTAACTACTTTTCTGCTATCAAAACAGATATTGAGATAAGCAACAGCAGGGTGAACCTGTAAGGGATATAATTTGATTCCTTAATTGGTGTACTTAGCAAAGTATGACACACTATGAAGATCTCATCCAAAAGGTATAATTCCTGACATGCCCATATCAAATCTGTTAATGTTGTCTGTAGGAATGCAACTGAATTGATGGAAAATTATTTGCATCTTACAGATTCCCCAGTTTTGTTGGCTTTTTTGTATTGTGATGTTCCTCTTTCCTATTTTTCTGTTTCCTTTGGCAGATTTAACCCTCTTCCTATGTCATGCACTTCCTCCCCCTATTTAACTGCATGTTTCTCCACTCTATTTTCTTCACTGCAGATGTGCTATCCACTTCTGATACCTCCCATAGTCTCCTTTCCTGATCCTTAGCTGTGATGCAAGAACTGTAAAGTGTGGCACACCCTGCACACTTTTGTCAACCCTATCACACCTGCCCATGGCTCTTGCATCCAGCTGGGCTGCTGTACCACCTTTCTATGTTGACAGCCAGAAAACTTTCCTCCATTTCTCTTGCTGAGGCACTGCCAGAGCATGATTAAGTTTATATTCATATCAAATATTAATATAAAATATCACATATAATGAACATATATAATTAATATATTTTAATTATGATTTAAAATAAGCTTATATTTCAAATGTTCAAGAAAATGCAGAGACAAACTAAGAAACATGTTATGAAGATAGCCAGCCTAAAACCTTATATGCATGGGAATATAATGAAATATTAAAGAAGAAAAATAGAATTGATTTTTCAGTATGTACAAAGCCTTGAGGGAAATCCTTTAAAATTTAATAGAAAATAATAACAGTTTGAGAAACCTGAGACCCTTGTGATGCTCAGCCTCTCCCACTCCTTTACTGTAGTAAATTGTAGGGTTTTGTCTAAAATTTGACACAGGATTTTCTTGTGAGTGAGAACCAGTCTACGGACCTTTTGGGGCAGTACTTTATTATGTGGGATTGATGATTCATTCCCTGTTTTTAGTTCCTGTATCACTCTGTGTACTTTGGTAGTGGTTATATTTTTGGAATTCCCTAATAAGTAGTTTGTTGTTTCTTAATGATTTCAAAGGAAGACTATGAAATCTGGAGCATATCTGTGTAATTCCATAGGACTTGTCCATAAGGGAGCCTAGAGAGTACTGGATGCATCTCACATCTCTAACCTTGTTCACATACTATTCACATGTTTGTGTATGTATCTGTGTGTGCATGTGAGAGAAGCAGAGAGACTTTATGATGGGGATGAAATACAAAATCCTTTCCAAATAACAAAGTATAGTTAATTGTAACTGTGTTGGATAAAAGGATGAAAGCTAGATGATGGAAAGATGATAATGGGAAAGATGACTTCTAATAAAATTGGAAAAGTTAATGAGCTGTTCTCCAAGAGAAATAAGATAAAGAGATTTTTTTAATTTTTAGCAAAAAGTCACATTTATTGGATAGTAGGGTAAAACAGAAGTATAAGATTAACAGAGATTTAGCATAAATTAAAGAGGATGTGGCTTATAGGCGTGACTGGCCGTATTAAATCCATGCCTTATGGCATGGAGCTACTATTATTGTCTGCTTATTGCACTGTCACATTAGTGGCCTGAGGTAGAATCTTTACCTGCATTTCTGGCTAGTGAGTCCTAGTTACTTTAAACTAATGCATCAGTGTTGGTTTACAGTTGAGATTAGTTATATGCCAGAACGATGTGATAACTTCTGAATTGGAAAGTGGGTGAAATATAAACATTCTTTGCAAATTGGAATATGAAAACTAGGGAATGGATAAGGGATGGAAGACTGAAAAGTATCCATCTTTATTCTGACAAACCTAAATGAAAAGAAAAAATGTTGAAGAAAACTCAAAGTTTAAGGGCTCAATGGGATTTTATAATCAGAAAAATAGGCAGAAATATTTACACGTTTGTTTTAAATCTTGCATTTTAGGATCTCATACTCCTGAGAAACATATTATTTAATATCTTCAAAACGCTGTGGACATTGATAAGAGTGATGCAAGTATTAATCAAATTGAAACATCTAAATGTAGGCTTTATTCAATGTTTATAGTCTTTATATCTCATCCTATTCATCCTATCTAATCTATCCTTTATATATTCTTCAAAACAAGAAAAAATGTCCATGAAAGAAAGTATGCAGTACAAAAGCTGAAAATCTAATAGACATATCAAATATATATTATTCATTGAAAGGATCGAAAGCTCGAATTCAAGTTCTGTGTCAAGAGAGGATTATGCCCACTGAGAATTGCATTTCACCCCTCATGTCTGTCTGTTTCTCAGTGTCCTTACCAGCTTCACTAATCCTTTGATTCATAAAGACAGAAATTTCCTCTAGGGTTAAAGTGACATGTGATTGACTAGTATATTCTGTGTTCTGCCCAGCAGGGTGTGATGCAGAACAAAATAGTCCAGTAGACTATAATTGCTGCTTTCCAAGAGAAGAAGTTTTCTTCTTCCTTTAAAAGGATAGTATAAACAGAGAGAAAAATCATGTGGGAGTTCTGACATTTAATATCATGTTGAGGTCTTGCAACCTTTGAAATTATATATGTAATATTCTCAAAGCAGTTCTTTTTTTCAATTTTTTAAGTGATATCACTGTATAAAAAGTTAATTTAATAAAAATCAGGAAAGGCAGCTGCACAGACTATCTTTTGTCAAAATTCAAGCTCTGTGGCTGTTATTTCTGTGATGCTGTATATTCAAACTCTATACTTTGCTTTTATTTTCCATTTTATTCATTACACATCGTCTTCAGCCCACTCTATGTATTTTTCACTGCAATTACCTTCAGTCTCTCTTGTCTAGAGTTGATTTTAATTTTTTTTTTAATTAATTTCCTTAAGAAGATTGAATTAAATAAAATATATTGTTCATCACCTCAGAATCTGAGGGTTTTATCTCCAGGACCCTGAAGTATATAAATGAGTTTCCTACTGAAAATGTCACATAGGTCATTTTTCAGTACCCTCACTTCCAGCAAAACTCTAGGTATGCAAATATATAACTCCAGCTACAGGAAAAGAGGTAATTCATCTACAAATCAAACGATGCTGCCACATATTTAGACTAATTAAAGGCATTTTACTGTAACATATTCTGAAGGTATCAGTTTAATTCCATAGGTGAGGTTCTTATTTTTTTCCCCAGCTATTTTTTTCACAAACCTTTTGACCTTTCTTTAAGGTTTGTGTGAAATGTTCTTAAATTTTTCTCCTGCACTGAAACATTTATGGCTACAGCACTTTCAGGGGTAGTAACTGTGTGTGCTTTATATCCAGGTCCATCAGAAAGGGGACAAGCCAGACAGCTCTGGATGGTTGGGAACAAGTGGGATTAGAGTGATAGACCAAGAGAACATCCAGGGGTATACTCAGTGAATCTTCCCAAAGCACTGGCAGTGATGTCTTGTCCTTGGAAACTGTTTGCTTAGTCTGACTGTTTATTTAGTGAAGCTATCCTGCTTCTGGTTAGGTGTTGTGACAGCTATGACAGCAGAGTGAATGGTACTAACCTGAGGACAGTCTTTACGTTTTTTAGAAATCATAGACAACAAGTCACATAAAGGAAAATAAATACCTCATGATTTTGGGACCCCTGGTTTATAAATCAAAGCAAAGAAGTATCTATTAATATAAATTATTTAATTATTGCATTTCAAATGTAGTATTATTTTTCTTATTTTTTGCAAGGAATCATATGAATTCATTGTTATGCATTAATTTAAGCAGCTGCATTAATGTTTTTTGAGGTCTCACATAAAACTTACATTTTGCTCCACCTTGTTTTCTCAAGAACCACTCTCCATTTTTTTCTATGATAAATGGTTAATAAACAAATAGATCTACTGTCAGTACTGCACTGACAGAAACATGTGACTACATTCAAAATATTACATGAAATTGTTTTCTATGTATTTCAGTACTGTAACTTGTTTGACAGCAATTCTTCCTTTGCAGATGTTCTTTGTGAGGCTTGCTTTTTCTTTTCACTTTCATCATTTACTTTTGCTAGCAGCTGGCAAGTGTGTGTCCTCCCTAGGCAGTGTTTGCTGTTCAGGTGTGTTCTGCTATTTACTACTACTTTGTATTTAAATAGTACAAATCTATGTTGAACACACAAATAAATTGTTAATTTCTTACACAAAGGGAACAACAGCAGTCATTGTCGAAGAAAGTATTGGAGCATTGTAAGCAATGCCTAAAACTGTGCTATAAAGTACTATCATGTGGTATTTCACATGAAATAGGAATAATGCAAAGATGCAAATGAATATTAGAAGTTCATTATGTTCAAAAGTCTGCAACTGGAAACATTTAATAAGCAGACTGAGTTAAAAAAAGACTTTGCTGTATATGCAAATGCTTACAGTGATAACTGTAAGTGCAAAGTGCAAAACTACTGCCAGTCTGATTTTATAACCTCTTTTTCCTTTGCTTTGTGCCATCTTCACACTTATTTAAAGAGTCATATGGACTGCAGTATCATGCTGATTGGGACCATGTGAGTGACTGAACTGGCTTTCATTTTTTATGCTGCCAGGTTAAAGAACGGACATAACGTTCAGAGATATGCCACCTCTGTGGCAATACCTGGTTTTCTTCTTGACAAGTCAAGCCTAGTTTCTCTGTATTGGTTTACCCTGCCTACTGGTAGTGCAAAAAACTATGAACTGGGAGCATTTTCTCCCTAGAACTGCAGCAAGGGAACTCTTGAGCCTTAAGGTAATTTCTGCTTTAAGAAGTTGATTTAATGCTAACTTCCTATATAATGGTTTTCATAAAGGAGTCACGCTTTGAGATCCTTGGCACATTATATGGCTAATATGGAAAAAAGTAAGCAAATTTTAGTCAGTATATTAACATTAAACCTTTAAAGAACACAGGAGAACTTAAAGATAGCTCCATGCTGGCATTTTGTAGTGTATCAAATACGTGTCTGGAAGTCAATGGAGTTGCACTGGTAGCTGATGTTGTCTTGGCACTTCCACACTGAAAGAAGCGGTGAGTGTGTTCACTTCCTTGTGCTCACAGTGAATTCTGAGCTCTAGGAGATTATTGTTAGTCGGTTAAACTTTGAAATGCTTTAAGATAAGAGATTATCTGAGCCAAAATAAAGTGCTCTGCAAGTGTGGGTGCTACAGATTGTAACTATGCTTTAAACTCTGCGAAGGTAGAAAACTGTGAGAAGACTGTTCTATATGTGTTCAGTTTATTCCATCAAACACAGAACTTTAAATTTTCAAGATTAACAATCTTCACCTACAAATTGCTGAAGGACAACGAAGTTTTAAAGATTTCATTTCCTGTGTGTGTGACAGCATCAATGGATTTGTCACTCTCAGTAACAGTTTCTTCCTGAAACATTTTGACAGCATTGGGAAGCATTAAAGGAATTTCTACATCAACATTTAAACAGTCTAGCAACAACTTGGTATCTTTCAACCGTATTCAAAATACGCATGAAAATACCTACAGCAAATTTCAAGGTCACATGCATTGTGAGTCTGAAAGATGACACTGGGGTTCTGAGAAGATGATGGAGTTTGTGGTATGTGGACTTGAGCATTGTAGGTCAAACTCTGCATTTGGATCATTGCCAATGAATTTGTTGGAGATTCCTGGCATAATGGTGTTTTACTCCAGACCTTGCTGAGGTAAGACAAAGGGGTAATCCACCCTGGCTTGAATGGGTGCACTCTGTGCTGGGTTAAAAGCTGGCCAAATAGTGGTAATTAATGGGTTTATGTCCAGCTGGAAGCTGGTCACGAGGTGTTCCCCAGGGCTCAGTACTGGGGCCAGCCCTGTTCAGTGTCTTTATGGAGGATCTGGACAAGGGGATCAAGTGCACCCTCAGCAAGTTTGCAGATAGCACCAAGTTGGAACGGAGTGGGGCGGGGGAAGTGTTGATCTGCCTGAGGGCAGGAAGGCTTGGTAGAGGGATCTGGACAGGCTGCACTGATGGGCTGAGGCCAACTGTATGAGGCTGAACAAGGCTGAGTGCCGGGTCCTGCACCTGGGTCACACCAGCCCCACGCAGCGCTGCAGGCTGGGGCAGAGCGGCTGGGAAGGGCCTGGTGGGAAAGGGCCTGGGGGGGCTGGGTGACGGCCGGCTGGGCAGGAGCCAGCTCTGTGCCCAGGGGGCCGAGGAGGCCAACAGCATCCTGGCCTGTGTCAGAAACAGTGTGGCCAGCAGGGCTGGGGGAGTGATCGTCCCCCTGTACTGGGCACTGCTGAGGCCGCACCTCGAATCCAGTGCTCAGTTTTGGTCCCCTCTCTGCAAGAAAGACACTGAGGGGCTGGAGCGTGTGCAGAAAAGGGCAACGGGGCTGGTGAAGGGTCTGGAGCACAAGTCTTACGAGGAACGGCTGAGGGAACTGGGGTTGTTTATCCTGGAGAAAAGGAGAGTCGGGGGGGACCTTATCATCCTCTACATCTGCCTGAAAGGAGATCGTAGTGAGGTGGGTGTTGGTCTCTTCTTCCCGATAATGAGTGATAGGACGAGAGGAAATGGTCTCAAGTTGCACCAGGGGAAGTTTAGATTAGATATTAGGAAAAATTTCTTCATGGAATGGGTTGTCATGCACTGGAACATGCTGCCCAGGGATGTGGTTGAATCACCAGCCCTACAGGTATTTAAAAATTGTGTAGATGCAGTGCTTAGGGGCGTGGTTTAGTGATGGACTTGGCAGTCCTGGGTTAATGGTTGGACTCGATGATCTCAAAGGTCTTTCCCAACTCTGGTGATTCTATGATTCTATGATCCATTTTTTGCCTTTGGAATTATATATGTGCATCCTTTTTCAGTAAGACCTGACTGTTGTTGTTGTCATTGTTACTGTAGGGCTATTAATTTAATCATAATTATCTGCTAATCTTAACATAAGTCAGTAATGTTTTAATTTGCATGCATCTTCCCCAACATATGTTTATTTCCTTTTGGATTTTTAAACCCTTATGGTTTATCTAAGAAAGAGATTGCAGGGATCAGTTACGACTCACTTATTTGCCCAGTAGATTGCTGCTGTGTTTGGGCTGCAATAATAACTATACAGAAATAGCTTGTGTAGTTATGCAGATTTTAATGCATATGCTGATTAGAGAGAGAAAAAAAAAAGAAAGATACTTCAGGGGAAGAAATGTCTCTTTGAAGAACAGCAAGGTGTTTTCAACAGGAAAGTCAAGAATTTTATACCTTATTGAAAAAAACAGGTTAAGTGAGAAGTGATTTTTAGTATAACAGTAAAATTTATGTACTTGTGGAAGGTGAAAAACCTCAACTCCCTAGTGCACCTTTTGCTGTATGTAGGAAGGTGACCATGGTCTCCTATAGGAGCAAAAGAATAGAATTTTAAGATACAGGTTACTGTCTAAACTGTTGTCTGATACCCTGACTACAGACAAGGGTGGATTACTCTTACTTAGAGACACTCTTGTAAATCTTGGCACATGAACATGGAAAGGTAGATGCATATTGAGCTGGTTGCTCCTGGAATCAGCAGGGCACAGATAAATTACTAGGAGGCTCTGATCAATGCTGCTTTGAAGAACTGTGGCAATCAAACATCCATGGCCCCTTGCAGCTGCAGAACACCCCATAACCTTGTACAAAGTTTATTTAAAGTCTGTTTCATCTGCAAGAGAAAGACATTAAAATTAAATTTCTTGAACAGTTCTACTGTAAGCTTAATTTGTTAACAATAAATTGCACCAATGGCAGCAAAGGGAACAATTTATAGTGCATTAGTATGTTCCTAATTTTGCACATAATATCTGTTTTCAGAAAGGAGTTACTTATATACAAAACTGATTTAGGATTACCACTTTACTTTCAATTAATTCATCAAATTTAAAATGGCAGAACATACTTTTCAATTTAATAAATTTCAGATTGACTATGCTGAGTTTATTTTTAAGAAACAAAAAAAGTACAAGTTCTAAACCCTTGAAACTTGAAAACTAGGTAAATGAGAAAGGAAAATATTAAAGTAATGTTTACTTCTTAAAAGGAAAAATAAGAGACAGAAGAAATGCAGATTTCAGGGAATATTTCTGCAGTTGCAGTTGAAAAAAATATTGTTAAAGAAAACTTCCACAACCAAATAAATAAGGAAGGTTTGATATAATAAATTTAAACTGGAAGGACAGTAATTTTTTTAGGTTTATTGTATTATTTTTTGTAGTAGAGGATGAAAAGGGAGAATGAAGAATAAGGTAATGTGAACACAGATTTGTGTGAGTTCTGCAGCGCTAGAAGATCCAGAAACACAATTCATTGGAATGTATGTTACTCCATTTTTTCTGGTTTCATTGTTGAAAACAGCAGTCTAAAACCTAAAATGCCCTAGTCCCTTATGATCAATCTGTTATTTATTTGTTCTTTCACATTCAAGTCATATTATAAAGTTTTAGCACCATAATCTCTTATTTCTTTGTAAAATCTTGGTTTCAAAAATACCAAGTGACACAAAGGAATCTGGAAAGGTCATGCATGTTTGCAGGTTTCCATTAAATCAATATATATTGCAAATTAGCAGCTGTGCTTTTCATGATCTGGACCTGTAAACAGGCAAATTTTATTATCACCTACCTTGTGGGACAAGACTTTGTGAAATCGGCAAGCAATGCACCTCTTTTCCTGTTTTTCCTAAGGGAATCAACAGTTTTTATGTAATTTGCACTGAGATTTTTCTTCTGGGTAAAACATTTGAGGAGAAAGCAGCTGTTCTGTGTAGCAGGCTGGGTACCAGAAGCAGCATAGCTGTCCTGGCATGTTAGGTGAGCCTGTACCATGTCACAGTGTCTCCTGGCTTCCACAACCATCTTATTTTAGATGAACAGCATGCTTTAGCTAGCAGAAGGCATTTTAGTTTGTGTCTACTCTTGGCACTGACTGACAGCATCAAAACCTGAGTAACTGCTATCATACAATCCCAGCCAGCAACCTGAGAAAGAGACTACATTCTTAAAGAGCAATACAAAAAGCTAAGCAAGTAGACACGAAGAAGAAGAGATATTCTGACCATATGTATTTTATAAAATATCTGAGCATTCAAGTATGATTATGGAATTAACTGAATAATTACTCAACAAAAGAGTGGAAGATGAAAGGACAGCTCTTTTTCCACCTTCCTCCTTCTCCATGAGCATGCAAAGTACTCTAGCAAGTGGCCTGACCATCCCGGCTCCTTTGGCTTACAGGACTTGCTGGAAAAGACAACCACTGCTCCCCTTCATCTTCCCACTCTTCTCCACCTGTACAATCTGAAAAGAGTCCAGCTAACAGGCAGGTTGCTATGAAGATACTGTTTAATTTTCCAGGCTTTTGCTCAGTGTGATATAGTTACTGTTCTGGTCCTGGAGGAAAAGACTTCACATGGGTCATTACTGAACTTCTGTATTATTTTCTTTGGTGGCCCTCTGCTAGCTGTATTAATCATGCTGGTTACACATCATTTCCAGTAGCTTGGGTCATCTGCAGCTTTATTGCTAGATGCCCTGCTTAGTTATTTTGATTCCTAATCTCTCACAGTTACCTAAACTCCTCATTTTTACTCCTTTATTTCTATTATTTTGTATTTTTTGGTGATCAGCTCTTCTGCAACTGCTCTTAGCAATCCATTTTTTGCTATTGGTAACTGTAGTGCTTAGGTTGGTCAAGTGGCTTGGGTACTTCACTGTTGGCTTTCCTAGTTATCAGTGAAGCCAATATGGGTTTCTGAGCAGGAGGGCTGGTTCCACTGTGTATAAGTGTATGTTTGTCCTGAGTATATGGAAACCTATAATATCCTTTCCTCCTTCTTTGGAGTTGGTGGCCTCAGTATAAAAGGTAGTCTTTGGTGTAGCGTCTCAAAGTACCCAAATCATTACAGACACCATAGTTTTCAAGAGAAAACTTTTTGTGATAAAAATTGTGTGTTCAGGGTTATTTTTGAAATAATTTCTTTGCCTGCAGGACTAGCACAACTGAAGGCTTTTGAGCAGGGCCATTCCCTTTTACAGACAGAACAAACAGGCAGTATGTTTTTTTCAAAAAACAGTGTGTTTTAGGGCCTGTACTCTGAAGGAATAATTTTGCTTTATAGAATTATAAACATTTAATAGATTGATTTTACATACCACTGCCCTACCCCCTAACTAGAATAGATTTTCATATTATTAAGAATTCATTATCATTAGATAAATGTTGCGTATGAAATTAACTCCCCACCAACTGAGGTGTGTGTTAGATGTAATGGGGTGAAGCTTGTTACCTTAAAACTTGAAATCCTCCTCAGGAATCTAGGAGAAGAGTAATACACCACTATCAAGCAGAACGATAACAAACATACCTATAATGCATCTTCTACATAAATATATTTAGATAGACAGGAAGTAATTTAAATGCTGAAGTTTCTTGTAGCAAGTTTCAAACATTTTCTATTTTATTTTATTATTAATCAGCATCACATTAATGATTGGGATATAAAGCAGAATTCTTTGCCCATAGATTTCATTGGCAGTATTCCCCAGGGTGTAATTAGGAGTGTTGAGACACTTTTTTACCTAATTTCAAATATGTGAAACCTGGTTCTACTTCTACTTGTCAATGGCAAGATCTTCATTAACGGTCTTAGGTGACAGCACAGTCAAACTCAGAATGAAGGAAATATATACCAGGGTGCTTGGTTAAAGCAATAGCTCTAACAGATTTTAAAAATGCTGAATTAGCTATAAAACAATTTTTACAAAAAAACAAAAAGAGATTAGTAGACACAAACTAATCTCACTCCATGCTCCAAATGTCCCACCACATTAATATGTGCAGCATGGACTTATCAGTGTAAAAATTGGAGAACTTAGATATCCAGTACTGTTAGTAAAATGCTTGATGATGAGAAGACAAAGAAAATGATGGCACACCATTAATAAAAAAAATAATTAAAATCCTATAAAGGAAAAAAAAAGGTCTGTAAACACCTGTATAAATACTAGTGTATATATAAAAAGGCGTGTTTGAAAAGAGAAACTTCCCCCTGGAATAACTGTAATATCTTAGTATTTTTTGAGTAACACAGAAGAAATAATTGGAATATACAGCACACCAGAAGACAAATGCTAGGAGGAAATTTATTGTCAACATAGATTACTTGAAAGAAAATCTTTGGACTATTACTGTGATTGATAAGCGTAGTACACCACTTAAAATAATTTTTTTGTGTAAATATAGTTATTGGAGCAAAATAAGCATTGTATTTATTAGTAAACGTTGTCAACAGAACTCTAGGCCTCAGGCACATGTATCTGTAATTTATTCACAGCTGGGCTTGAGTTTTACACTATATTCTAGACAGAAATGGTTATCTTCCTGTTGGAATTTAAGACTCATTCAAAACATTTTTAACAGGTTTTTCTCCTACCAGTAGGGTTTTAATCACAATTTACTAGACTGTTCAACGCTGCCAATCTAGTCTTAAAATTATATTTCTTCTCTAGCTCCTGTTTTAAAGTAGTCATAAATATTCTTGTTCTGACTACTCAGAGTAGTCAGTCTTGGTCATATGCTGAAAGATGCTTATCTTCCATCAGAAAATTCAGTATCAGGGGAGCTGAGTATTCTGAACAATTCTCAAGTATCCTGTAAAATAGTAGCAGTTTCAAGGTAATTATAAAGCCAGATAAAGCAGCACTGGCCTATTACTACAGCACAAAAAACAAAAAGTCATTTGAAATACAAACCACATAAAGGCTGGAGAAGTATTTCCAGAAGTGACTGCAGTGTTTTTGTAGCTTGATATAAAGACAAACAGCTCAAAGCATACTAGAACATTAGTAGCAGCATTTAAAAAACAGTGCAAACAAAAAAGATGCTCAAAACTAAAACCAAACCTAAACCTAAAAGTTATAATTCTTTGCAACTCCAGTCCATTGTGCTTGTGCTGTTCCTGCAGAAGCCTCCTGAATTTAACATGTGTGAAAGTGACTTGGGATGACTGTGCATGTATTGCATAGCTGAGTGTGTATTATTTTAGAGTTAATTGTCTAACTGCATACCCCACATAAAAATGAACGTCATAGGATTTAGTTTGGAGGGGTTTGGACAGCCACTATTTAATGTTTATATCTAAACAGGAAGTTTGATGAGCTAATTAAGAGTACATCATAGAGTCATAGACTTATTTAGATTAGAAAAGACCTTTGAGATCATCGAGTCCAACCATTAACCCAGGACTGCCAAGTCCATCACTAAACCATGCCCCTAAGCACTGCATCTACACAATTTTTAAATACCTGTAGGGCTGGTGATTCAACCACATCCCTGGGCAGCATGTTCCAGTGCATGACAACCCATTCCATGAAGAAATTTTTCCTAATATCTAATCTAAACTTCCCCTGGTGCATCTTGAGACCATTTCCTCTCGTCCTATCACTCATTATCGGGAAGAAGAGACCAACACCCACCTCACTACGATCTCCTTTCAGGCAGATGTAGAGGATGATAAGGTCCCCCCCGACTCTCCTTTTCTCCGGGATAAACAACCCCAGTTCCCTCAGCCGTTCCTCGTAAGACTTGTGCTCCAGACCCTTCACCAGCCCCGTTGCCCTTTTCTGCACACGCTCCAGCCCCTCAGTGTCTTTCTTGCAGAGAGGGGACCAAAGCTGAGCACTGGATTCGAGGTGCGGCCTCAGCAGTGCTGAGTACAGGGGGACGATCACTCCCCCAGCCCTGCTGGCCACACTGTTTCTGACACAGGCCAGGATGCTGTTGGCCTCCTCGGCCCCCTGGGCACAGAGCTGGCTCCTGCCCAGCCGGCCATCACCCAGCCCCCCCAGGCCCTTTCCCACCAGGCCCTTCCCAGCCGCTCTGCCCCAGCCTGCAGCGCTGCGTGGGGCTGGTGTGACCCAGGTGCAGGACCCGGCACTCAGCCTTGTTCAGCCTCATACAGTTGGCCTCAGCCCATCGGTCCAGCCTGTCCAGATCCTTCAGCAGAGCCTTCCTGCCCTCAGGCAGATCAACACTCCTGCCCAGCTTGGCGTCACCTGCAAACTTGCTGAGGGTGCACTTGATCCCCTTGTCCAGATCCTCCATAAAGACACTGAACAGGACTGGCCCCAACACCGAGCCCTGGGGAACGCCACGTGTGACCAGCTGCCAGCTGGGTGTAGCTCCACTCCCCACCGCTCCTTGGGCCCGGCTGCCCGGCCAGCTTTTAACCCAGCACAGAGAGCACCTGCCCCAGCCGTGACCAGCCAGCTCCTGCAGGAGAATGCTGTGGGAAACTGTGTCAAAGGCTTTACTAAATCCTAGGCAGACATCACCCACAGCCTTTCCCTCATCCTCTAAGCAGGTTGCCTTGTCATAGAAGCAGATAAGGTTCATCAAGCAGGACCCTTCTTTCATAAGCCCATGCTGACTGGGCCTGATCATCTGTTTGTCCTGCGTCTGCTGCATGATGGCACTCAGCATGGTCTGCTCCATAACCTTCCCCAGCACTGAGGTCAGAAGTTTCCTGGATCCCTCCCTTCAGCCCTTCTTGTAGATAGGCACCACATTTCCTAACTTCTAGTCTTCTGGGACCTCCCTGGTTAGCCAGGACTGCTGATAAATGATGGAAAGTGCCTTGGTGAGGGCCTCTGCCAGCTCCCGCAACACCCTTGGGTAGATCCCATCTGGCCCCACAAACTTATGTTTGTCTAAGCAGGTCACCGACCATTTCCCCTTGGATTATGGGAGCTTCGTTCTGCTTCCCATCCCTGTCATCCAGCTGAGGGGTCTGAGTACCTGGAGATCAGTTGGTCTTACTATTAAATACTGAGGCAAAGAGGGCATTGAGTACCTCAGCCTTTTCCTCATCCTTTGTCACTGTATTTCCCCCCACATTCACTAAAGGATGGAGAGTCTTCTTAGTCTTCCTATTGTTGCTAATATACTTATAGAAACTATTTTTATTGGCGTTTGTGGCAGTAGCCAGATTAAATTCTATTTGGGCTTTGGACCTTCTGATTTTCTCCCTTCATAATTTCACAGCATCCTTGTAGTCCTCCTGAGTTGCTTCTTTGAAAGGTCGTAAAAACTTTTTTTTCTTGAGTTCCAGCCAAAGATCTCTATTCAGCCAGGCTGGTCTTCTTCTCCACCAGATCATCTTTTGGCACATGGGGATGACTCGCTCCTGCTCCTTTAAATGTATGTGTTAGGTAAAATTGGATAAAGTCTATGCTTCAAACTGATTTTCTTTAGCATTACTCACATAATATGGTTTAAACTATTTAAATAATAGTGGCCTGATGTCTAGAGCTGTTGATTTCTCGTTGTTACTTCTGGCTGGTGATCAGTAGCTTTATTACAGAGAATACCTGTAGGCATAATCTTGTTTGAAAAGGTTGACCATGCTGTAAAGTATTTCTTTGTCTGTGTATAGCATCAGATCCTTAACTGCAGTAAATTAACCTGTCTCTTTAAAGTTCATTACTATGATTTACTCATGCTGCAAATCTGCTATGTAAAAGTGAATTTTATTTTTTTTTGCTTTTCTTCTGATATGCAAAATCTAATTAAAAAAGGTCAGTCACATAGGTCATATAACTTTCAGAATTGTTAAAATTTTGGAGAAATATATTTCAGAATTATTAAATTATGCAATCTATTTTTTCCAGTTAAACAGTATCTTTATCTTTTGGCTTTCTTTGAAGCACTTTTTAAATGTACATTGATGCTATATACTAAAGGAAATACAGTTCATACACTGATATTGACATAAAAAAATCAAATTATATTAAGTCAACAGTCCTTAAAGTTAATAGACATGAATTTGGATGTTGACAACCAAATGCATGACAGGCAACTAAATGTCAGCAAGTTGTAAGAAGACAAGTGAATGAACATAATTTTGCTAAATATTTTCAGTATGGCAGCTTAGTGAACCTTTTTTTCTTTTTTTAGGGACTAAAATTACATTTAGTTTTCTCAACTGAGACTGCAAAATTACCTTTGTAAACTGGGATTGCATATCTATGTATGGACTACACTAGACATACAAGGATTTTGATTTACTGTAATTATGGCATCACTAAATGTTCTTTCACTGAAGCTGGCTTTTGTCAAAAGTAATTAAAGGGTTTTTTTCTGTGAAAACCAATAAGATTTAATATAATTTTGTTAGCAGGAGCTGAAATGCTACAATTTTTAAATTAGTAGTAATTAATACGTTAGCATGAATAGGTGACAAACTTTGTGAAAGCTGCAGCTTAGATGGCTTCATCTTAGCTGGAGTTGACCCACATAAGAGTCCTATTCCTGAATACACTAGACTGGGGGGAAATGGGAAGGAATTATTTTTAAAACAGGATCTGTTTTTCTGTACTAAAGGAAAGTGCCCTACATCTGTCTCTGCCAGCAAAATTCAGGCTCAGCAGTTTGATATGACACTAATTTACTTGCAGAGAGATTTATAAAGCTTCATAAACAGCACAACAATATGATAGTACTTCTGTTGATTCAATTACAACTGAAGTTTAAAGATATTAAGAAAAAAATCAAATGGCCCAAGCTGGAATTAAGCTTTGTTAATGGAATGGGGAAAAAAGTCAGCAGTGATGAAAAAGAAACAAAGAATTTCTGCTGTGATCAAGCAGGGAAAACATTTCTTAAGCTGTGATGGATGCATTGCATCAAAAGATGGAATTCTGAACCATGCGTCATTCTTGTTTGGGATCTCATTTCATTTATAACTTCAGTGAAATGTTTTAAAATTATTTATTTGTTTTCCACTGAACTCTCCTCTTTTCATACAGAATGGGTTAGATACTGTATCACTCCCTTTAAAATGTACCCAGAATACTGTGAGAAGTTTTTTTGTAGTGGCATATTATACTTTTATTCCCTTTAATTTACAATGTCAGCAGTTCTCTGATGATGTGTTTTAAGTTGAGCAAGGCAGGAGTTTCAAACTAATGCCCAGCATACAAATCTATTAGTAATATTGGTAGTGCAGCCATATGTTACAGATATGACATGCCTCTTGCTACTTGTCTGCATTGGAGAGTTTCCTGTGAAAGGCAAGGGTAGTACTCTGTTGAAATCAATGGAGCATGTGGTTGTAAACTTCAGCATGTGGCCTAGCACCAGTAAATCTTCAGTCAAAAATCTGCAGCATTTCCTAAATGATTTATTTAGGAAAAGTTTTAGCTTTCACTATGTAAAACTTGGTTCAGCTTTTTGGCTCAGCTACCCAATTGAAGAAATTTATATATATGTACCTGCATGCACACAGAATTTTTTTTTCTCCCAATATTTTCCTGGCAAAAGAATTCTTTTAGATGCTATGTCAGGTTGAATGAAACATTTCATATCTGTAAAAATGTTGAAATACCCACCAAGTGAGAGAAATCATTCAGAAAGGAGTACTGAGTGCCTAACTGGATAGGGAAGTCATTTAGAAAGTTGAATACCTGTATTTCAGCCCTAGCAGGAGCAAATATTCAAATATTGTATGATATTTTGTTCTGTTATTCCAAGTACAAGATGTCATGTTGATTTTTCCCATTCCTAACCAATAAAATTGGCTGTTTGACCAGCAATGCTGGATTACAACACAAGCCTAGGTATAATATACTCATACCCTACAATTTCAAGTCTAAAGCGAAAGTGAGGAGAATTTGATGTGGTTATTGCTATGAAAAGGCTCATGTTCGATACCCATCTTTAAGCTGGTAGCTTCCTAGTGAATATGAAACCAAATGAAAAATGGTCTTGTGAATTCATAACACTTGTGTCCTTAAGATTGCTTTCTGGGTTATGACTCTTCTGTTTTGTGTTTTGTTTTTTTTTTTTTAGTTTTTTTTTTCTTTGTGGGTTTATTTTGTTGGTGTATTTGTTTTTGTTTGGAGGTTTGTTTTGTTTTCATTTTTTGGTTCTTTTTTTCCCCTTTTTTTTCTGGAGAGTGAGAACTGAAAGGAGAAAAGGACAAGCTGTTTACCTATTTTTTTAGTTTCACTCATACATTCTTTATAATTTGAGCCATTAATGGATTATGGAATGTCTTGGATATGAATGCTTGAACAAGATGACTTTGTAAACTATTGAGAGATTCCATAAAGGCAGAAGTGCATTGACATGCTTGTTTTGAAGTATGTCTCACTGAAAAATACATTGAGTTAACTATCTCTGAAGAAACACTTCCTTTATCAATAAAGATCAAAGAATACAGATTTAAGAAAGGAAGAAAGGAGGTTTAAAATTAAAATTATTTGCAGTGTGTTTAATAGTAAGACTTAAGGATGAAGAAAACTTTTTTGCTGAGGTTATTTTATGCTTAGCAAAGTTTGTGTCACTAGTAGGATGCTATTGACGGCATCTGTAGGCAAGCAGAGAGAAACAACTGGATCTGAAGGCCTTATTTTCAAACATTTCCTTTACATGGTTTGATGTGATTTGAAGGTGAGCCAAATATAGTATTTTTTGGAATTTGTATTGACAGAGACAACTCTACCAGTCCTATTAAGGATTATTCTTAACAGCACCTCCCTATACAATGATAGTGTCAAGGTACCTTGGACTGAGATGGTGGAGGGGGAGAAACTCCTCTTTTAGTTGCAGATTTGAGATTTTGTGTGTCACTGTTTCCTCTGAGGGCTTATTGCAAGTGGTAAGCAGTCAAATCATGATGGAGCAGCACGGGCCACTTTTCTGAGGCTATTGAGGCTACAGCAGCTATTGCCTCCTGGCAGGGGTTTACCTAGCTAGCAACAGACCTGTGCTCATTTGTGCTGGAAAAGCTCTCCAGAAATCTCCAACACCTGGAGTTCTTCATGCCTGCACAATGAGCTATGATTGCTGTATAACCACCATTAGAACGGAGTATCTGATTACCCTGACAGCTGCTCAAAGTGGCAGGAGAGTGACCAGGATTTTTCCATTATGGGTTTACTCTGAGAGGCCACTCTTAACATCATTGCTGTAGATTGTGCTGATTTCTGAAGTTGTTCTTTTATTGTCCTTTACTTTTTCTTGCTGAAGTATAGTGAATATTTAAACATGAAGTGATGTAGCATTTGGAAATATGGAGGTACTTCTCTTGAGGGGGAATTTAGCTGATGTAGTTTATTTTTCCAGTTTTCTGACTGCATCCTTTGAGGGATGGTGGTACCAGTGGTTAGGAGCATCTAAACCAGGGGTCCTCAAACTTTTTAACCAGGGGGCCGGCGCGCGGATGCAGTGGCAGGCAGTCATCTGCGGCTGCTTGGTTTTCCCCCCAACCCCTGGCGGGGGGTGTGTGGGGTGGGTCTGTAAATACCGGGGGCCGGATTGAGGACCCTGGGGGGCCGTATCCGGCCCGCGGGCCGTAGTTTGAGGACCCCTGCTCTAAACACGGAATGTTTGTCTGGGCTGTGGAGATTAGTGCATACGGATTAATACAGTTGAAATTTTAGGAAAAAGGGTTATTTTGTGGAAGTTAGGTAGGGTGAAGATCCTCCTGGTTGAGTCCTTACTCTGAGCTTTTGTTGTATTTCGATCCATGTAGTTTTTAATAACATTTTAACTGTTGACTGCTTCTGCACCAGCAAACTCAGGAAAGAAATATCTCGTCAGCACTGGGCAGAACACCAGCACAAAGTTACCTGTGGCTCTGTCAGGAATTGATTTAACAGGGCCTGAACTTTCAAAGCTGAGAAGTTTTCAGTTTCACAAGCCAATGGAGATGCCACCAGCCCTTATTCTGCTTGGGTAGAAACAGTTACGTTGCAGTAGGGTTGGAGCAGCAATTGAATGAAGGCTCAGTAGAGCCAGGTGCTGCTCCTTAACAAGAAAATGAGACACTCGGCCTTTCATCTAACTGGTCTAATATAAAACAGATCAAGTGCTTGCAGAGGAAATCCTATTTGTCTGATCTACTTGTCTGCAATAAATATGTTTATACACAACTTGTATAGCAACTAAGCTTACTGCTTTGTAGAACAACTGTATTCTATAAGGCTCTTCATTAAAATGGTTGGCTCAATCCCCTTATTACTTCTTTTTCCTCTTGGAAGAGTCATGCCCTTTCCATGAAAAATACATCCACAATGTATCTGGGCATATTTGCCTACAATGTTCTCATGTTCTCTGCAGTCAGAAGAGTTGTAGTTATTTGTTTTCAAATTAGAAAATGAAAATACAGACATGTCACTTAGAAATGTGAGGAAATTTTTAGATACAATTTTTCCTTTGAAGGAAAAGGAAAAGAAGAAAAAAGAAAGCCTGGTGGGGCTTACCAGTGACTTTTTCTTTATATTATTCTACCTTGCAAGTTCAAGTGCTTGCAAAGAAAGTACACTGAGAGGTAACAACATCCAGAGGGAATAATACTGAAACAATGGTTATGGATTTCCAGAAGAAAGATTTCTGCTTCCAGCAAGGTCAGGATCCCGTTATTAGGTGATGAAAATATTAACAACTTGAATTTTGTCTTCAACAATGCAGAAGATAAAAACCCCAAAATGCAAACTCCCTTCCAATTGCATCTTTTAGATGAGTAATAGAATGTAGAAGGGTGACTAATAATGTATAAAATTATTCATTTATTAATTTAAAAGGATCACTTAACTATTTCAAGTGTTAGAAGTATATAGAAAGTGATCAGACTACTGTTACAGTTTTTCAAATGAAAACATTTTCATGGCAGGCAAGAGAGGCTAACTTTACAGCTCACTCTATTCATGTGTTCTAGTGTTCAACAGAAAAATATTAAAAAATAATTATACACTCAGTCTTGTATATATCATCAAACTGATCTTTTGCAAAAAGTGACTGAATTAAATTGTTTGAATGCATTTTTGCCTGACACAAAGCAGGGTAGAAAAAAAAAGGAAAAATCTGGAAAGTTCAAATCTTCTTCTTACCTTGACAAACACAAGATAAACCAAGATGTCCAGGTTATCTTTCAGTAAATATTAACACATATATGTTATGAATGAATAAAACATTCATAAAAGGTTTGTTTTAAGCCAGTCAGTTCTCCACAAAACTTCCTTTGAACATTCAGCAATCAAACATTCAACTGTATGTCAGAAAACTTGTGTGACAGTGACTGACCCCACTTCTTTCCTGTAGCCTTTGATACAAGACAAAATCCTGTAGATTTTCTATGAAAAAAAAATAATCTTAGTCTTTGATTCTTTGGTGTGCTGGACCTTTATGTCAGAAAACTGTGGCACTGGGCTCAAGGACTGCTATTTTTAATCTCTCAATATATTTGGAAGAGGAAAATCATAATCTTGAAATTATCTGTAGGAGTTTGAGCTAAGGAAAGATACAATTAAAAGTGTCCATTTACATTTCCCAGCATAGACAACATAGTTACAAATAAAATCACCACCAAGGAAGGAAAAGAAACCAAGTTTAAACTAGTTATTCAAGACAAACTGGTAGTAGTCTCTCCCATCAGTTGGTGATCCTGGGCTGATTTTCTGATGAGATCTTCCTCACTTGCATTCCATCTTGTATCTTGGGTTGTCCTTCTATTGGCAAACTATATATTAGCTTTTCTGTCCAATCCACTTGGATCCAATTTTCTTCTGTTTATCCTGTCTTCTTTCAGTTTCTTTTGCCTCTAATCAATTTCGGCAGAAGAACAGTCAAAACTAAACAAAGGATGGATTTTTGACTATGTAGATATTCTGCTGGCAGATGGGCCTCTTTGGCCTAACGATGATTTTCCAGTTTAGCAAAGGTAGCTCCTCAGACCATCATCATCAAAGTGATGGAGTGCTCCATTTATACAACTTGCTTACATGAGCTTGCTTATTGAAAAATACTATTGCTAAAAACGCTGCAGTGATTTTAGGGTATTTAGGTGCTATTGCTAATACTTGCTCTGAGATGAGACCTGTTTACAGTCAATCGCTGTAGCATGATAGTAGGTTTTAGACTGATATTCAAAACACTTTTTTTGAACAATATCTTAATAGCAGCAAAAACGTATTAGCCAATATATATGTGTTGAACCTTAGCTGCATAGAAGCAGCATTGCTACATATCTATGTACACCTGAAGACTTGCATACAGTATGTTAAAGGGGGAGACTAATTGCTTAGCTTCCATTATTAGTATTTTTGCAGTGAACCTCATGGAAAAATTATGCCTAAAATTTTTGTTTTTATTTAAAATTGTAGAATTCAGCTAATTAGTTAAACTAAATGCCTATGCTAAGAGACTTACCTCTAATTTACTGCAAAATTTGCAATGCATTTGCTGGGTTCCAGGGCATTTCACTGATGGTGTGTTAGTTTAGCTAGATCACCTCTTGAGTTTCTGTATAGATTCTGAAAGCTTTACTGTAAACAATGTGTTATTGTCTCTTCGTTGTACACCTGCAAGCATTTCATTTACCTGTCCCTTTTCTCTTATTTTTTGCATTGCAAACAAGCTACAGCTGCACACCTCATAAATTGGTGTTATAAAGAGACACTTAAGAAACATTTCTGAATTCATAAGGTGATTAAATATTTTAATAGAGCTACCTCAATGTATCTAAAATCTGTAGTACGTATGGCTGTGCAGTAAGGTTTTAGCACAGTTTCTAAAGAACCAGTTGTCCAGTTTTCCTGTTACCTTTGACAGAAGACACACAGGTATGATTCCCTAAGCCAGAAATACATGTAACACGCGACATGCCCCAGAGAAGGTGGAGTTCACAGGAGAACAAGCAAAGAGGAGCCTTAAGGTAGTACCACCAGAAATTCTTTTCCTATTCACATTCTATTATCACAAAGGAGAGATTTTGTTGTTGTTGTTGGATTTGGAAGGCTTTCTAAAATTTTCTCTAAGGAGAACTCTGTCCTGATATTTTTCTTTCTGCATTTCTACATGCCATACTGTGATTTTGGTGGCTTTTGTCATTTTGTCAGGTCTGTGGAACAGCTGAATGGAAAAGGTTTCTTGGGCTGGACTACAGAAAAGATTGCAGATATTGAAATTGCCATTTGAGCAGCACTTAAGCAGTTCAATCCAAAACTGTGGTCCTGGAAACCCTGCTGAGCTATTGTCTGATCCCAAAGGGATCTAAAATGTGAATGAACCCTAATTTCAACCTCAAGAAAAAAGTTCTTACATCTTGACAGTGATATCTGTCTTTCTGTCCAACTTATGTTTACGACCACCTGGTCTTAAGAAAATTTTGTTTATTAAAGTCTCCTGGTAAATCAGTCAGGAAAAAAAACTGAGTGTGTTTCTCAGACCTATGCAGAACTGACTTCCATATAAAAAGCAGTAGTGGTCAAAACTCAGCTTTTGAAATTTCCTTTTGTCCTTTCCCTTTGCTGTTACAAAATGCACCCAAACGAAAGGAAATTCTTCTTTTTCACATCTTCTGACAGTCTGGTGTTTTTTATTGGGTTTTGCTTGTTTTGTTGTTTTTTTTTTTTTAATTTATAGATGATCTTTGGAAAAGGGAGAAAAATTGAGGTTTCACTGCAACTAATTTTTTTTTTTTTTACTTCATGGTTGTGTTTATTAAGTGCAAGAAAGAGAAGTAAAGTAAAGAGTGCTGCAAATTTCAGCTTTGTACTGTAATCTTTCCTTCTAATTCTAGTTTACTTCACTGTTACCTTAAAGTTTTATAAAACCTTCAGTGTGTACAGGAAGAATAAAAATCAGCAAAGCAAAGCACCACAAAACTAGCATGTCATAATTACTTCAGCTTTATCATGTTAAGTGCAATATACCTTTTATCATCACTTTTTTTTTCCCCTGTCCAGAATCCTCACTTTATTATTCTGGATATCAGTTGGACAGGACCCTCCAAATGAAAAAAGAACGACAGTCACTATTTTAGTTCGGTTTCATCTTGAAGTGTGTGGTTTGAGGTTTTGACTTATAAATCATCCATATCTTGTTCTGAATACAAAGTATTAATTTCCTCATAATCTTTTCTGGTTTTCTCAGCAATATAGCACTGGAGTGCTTCACAAGCAAGATTTGACGAATTTATATTGCTGAAATCCTCCTGAGTGAGGTGTGTGATTTACACCCTGTAAAGGGAGAAGAAAACTACAGCCCCTACTGATTTCAGCTGCAACTGTGAATTGTCTCTGTTTTAACAGCTTAGACCTTCAGATTTCAAGTAAGGTCCCCAGAAAATTGGAAGACATAAATTCTGGCTGCCTGTCAAAAACATGCTTTGAAAACTGCTGGATTGCTGGAGAGAAGCAGCCAGGTGAGAACCCAGTTTTTCAGCACCACATCCAATCATCCTCACATTTAAAAGGGGATACCAAGTCTTTGTTAACACCTTTTATTATTATAGGGGTGTTACAGACAAATGCATCTCCATGGACCTTGGAGATCATTCATCTTTGTGCTTTGATAGGAGGGGATTTTCATAGAGTGGAATGGGATCACATGCTTAATGCTTATGCACAGCTGGTGCTAAGGCACAAAAATAACTGTGAATCCAACTTATCTCGACTGTTAAACTCAGAACCTTGAAACATTTATGTCTTGCTACCACCTGCATATCATTTCCTAATCTCTTTGTGATTCACAGCTTTTTGCTTATAAAAAATAATTATTTCTGATAATTCCCTTCCAAAGAGTTCTATTTCATATTTTTTTTCTAATGCTAGCATAATGATTTTATCAAGTAATTGTTCTGCTAAAAATACAGTTCAGGGCTGAATAAAAGTTCCCATAGAACTGGGTTGACTTCAGAATACATTTTGGTCCCTTAAATGGGAGCAAATATTTTGGAAAGTTTTTTCATTTTTTCCGTAAAGTAGAATAGATTAGAGTTGGGGTTTTTTCCATTTGAAAAGAAGATTAGTTAATATTAAACCCTTAATACTTCTTAACATGGAAGATTTAGTTCAAATTGATCTAAAATTTGCTGTATTTAGTCAAACAAAATCCTTATTTTGGCAAAATGATGTTGTTTCTATTTTTCTCTGTTGAGAAAACCCAAGCAAACAACAAAACCCAGCTCCAAGTCATTTCCTCAGTTCTTGTTTCCACCTTTTTTAACTCCTCTTTTTTTTTTTTTCCCCCAAGCTGTTCTCTGCTGCTTGATTCTACATTTGCTTGTCCCAGTCTGATGATCTGCTTTGTCTCTGCTCCTTCATGCTCTGACTCTTGGTTCAGTTCTTCCTCTCTAGGTATGTTACCATTATGGATAGTCATTGAATTACGTCCTAGCAGCTGGAGTCCAGAAGTGACCTGGAGAATCTAAGGGAGAAAAAGCATCTCTCTTCCCTTAGTAGAACCCAATATTTAACATTCTCATGAATTACAGTGAATACAGTGAATTATTATGCAGTGGCTGTGCATGTCCTGCACAATACAGGAATATAGTGAGGGAAGGCAATTCTTAGCAGAATTTTACGTGCTAAATTATGACCTATGTTACTTCAGCATATGTAAACTTAATTTTCATAGTTTTATAGTATAGGAAGATCTTTAGGAAATCTGGAAAAAACATCTCTGACTATAGTCAGTTCTTTTTTAAGTTTAAAATTGTTGCAGGCCTCAGGATGTCTGTGTGAAATGACTGAGTTTAACAGGACATAGAAACATATTTCTTTCTGACTTTGTTCTTAGAAATTATTGAGCCTTTTTTGCCTGAGAGTTGTCTAAAAAGTTTAATCTGGGACATGTCCCTTGCAAAATTTTGATGCTATTGGTTTAAGTTTTGCCAGAATTAGTTGTAGCTAAATGATAAAAAAGTAAAATGAGACTATTATAAACTTAGAGGTAGCAATACTTGGCAGAGAAATTATCTCATTATTTTAAAAGCCAGGCAAACATTCACCCAACACAATGACAGGACCATTCAAATGCTTTCCCTGGGAGAAAATTCCTGTAGTAATTTACCTCTCTTAAGATTAAAAGGAAACTGTATGAAGGCTCCAATTACAGAAGGAGTTTTTTCTTTACTGGACTAGTCTGTTGTTTTAGTCATCTTGCAGTCTAGCTGCAGGTGTACTAACAATGTAAATTACATTTCCATGCTTCATGTGGCAGTTTTGCCTTTAGATAGTCACTATACTGTTTTCTAAGCAGCTGATGAATATAAGCAGCCTACTGTATTCACTGAAGTAGATAAAGTTTCACTAGTGTGGCTGTAAGCAGAATTTGACTGATAAAATGTTCTTTTGCTTCTCTGCAGTGTTGCTTACGTCTGCTGGTGACAGGGTTGCTTGTTTTATCTCCGTGCTTTTATCTGTTCTACTCTCCAGTAAGACCCTTCTTCCAAATGGCTCCATGCTTCCAGGCGTATTTTAATAATTCATCACAAAAAGCTAGAGTAAGCAAGATAAATAACAGTATGATCTATGGTTGCACCTGAAAGGCAGGAAGCACAAATCATGTTTAACCACATAAACATCAAACTCTCATCTCACTTCACAGACAAGGAATGGTACACTTGGTAAAAATCTTATAAACACCTGACTTTTAATATGTGTATATATATATATAAAAGAAATAGGTGGGAAAGTTCATAAAATGGATGGTAATTATTTAAAAGGAGCATTATTCAAAAATATAAAGGTTCATTCATGTGCATAACAGTTTTTCAAAAAAATATTAATATAAAACCAGCTAGATATGTCAGTGGTAAATGTCAGCTTGGTTTATCTTACATTGTATTTTTTGTCTTTCTGTGAAGAAAAACCTCAACAGTTATTCAAGATCTTTGTTAAAACTGAAATCTTTACATGTTATTCAGGGTTATTTGAACTATTTTAGTAGGACTGCCTGATAAAAATATACCTGACCATGCAACTACTTGATAGTTGACTTCTTTCTCTTCTTTGTCCTCCCTTCCTCTTTCCTTGCTTTAAAGTCCCTATTCTTCTATCTCTCCAACCCCTCCAACTCCTTAGCAAGTTCCTACTTTTATACCTGTCCCCAAAACTTCTAGTTCTTCCTCTAACTTTCCTTGGTGATATAGAGTCTATCCATTCATCATATTTCTAAATGTTTCTCAAAATTGTGGATAAACCATTCACAGTGTTCACTGTATGCTCCAGGGACAGCAGCAAGCTAAGCACCTCCAAATACTGGGCAGCTGGGCAGTGAACCTATTAGATGCCAATGTGTAGAGGGAAAGAGGGCAGTTTTTTCAGGATAACCAGTGGAAAGAAGAGTGGAAGCGTATAATGTTAATAAAAACAGTAGCTTCTGCTCTGTGCCTTCTGTTCCACCTTATGGGTAAGAGAAGAGGATTAGGCAGCTGTGGGGAGAGCAGGAAGATAAGGTTCACCATGCAGACGCCACGGAGCAAACTCTGGCTATGGTGTGGATGCTCCAGGAGATGTGCAAGCAGTGTCCAATAGCCCCACAGATGTTTAAGCTCACTAGCTTTTCTAGCTTTTTTCTGCTGTTTTTGAGTTTTACAGAAACTATTTCATTCTCAACAATTTGTCACAAATCTAACACTATTCTTAAAAAGTCCTTTAACTTAGGTTGCTGCATGCAGTAAGTTTGCGTTCTGATAAATATTTGGTCTCTAAGTTACATTTTTCCTTTGGTGCCAAGTACATTATTTGCAGATTTCTCCTCACATCCTACCTTTTCCCCCTTAATCTTTTTAGCCTTATGAAGTGTCCCACTCATTTGTATTACAGATCACAGTTTGAGTAATTTACGTATTTTTAAATAAGAATGATAGTGTAGATAGATGAAGCTGCATTCATTCACCAGGATTCCTGATCTTCACCAACTGTAAGTTGTGCAGAAAAATCTATGATACCCATGGATTCTCACACCCTGACAATTAACATGGTTTAATGTAATTGAAATAGTCCTAGGCATATCATTTAAACTGAATTAATTGGATGGCACCCAGAGGGGTTAACACAGTGTGAATGTTTCCAACACTTGTTTACACTTTAGTGATCTTGAGAAAGCCAAGTATTCTTATTAATCAGTAACCATATCATGTACAGTATTAATGATGTAACTACCAAATACAGTCATTGCTGAAGGAAGTACTTAAAAATACACTGTATTTGATAGTGGTTGATGTAGGTGTGTCTCTTGTTTGTTATTTTTCTGTGCTCCTTTAAGGACAAAAAGCTGGTTGTTGTTATGATAGAAGTTCCATCCTCCTGTCTCTCCTCCATCTGCAAAATGAAATGCACAAACTGGCAAAAGGACGTTTTATGGAGGAACAGAAGGGTATTGCATTTCCGACAAATTGTTTGGTGTGGGAAGAAATTTTTACCTTGTATTTTATGCAGTAGCTAAGTTATTACCCTGATCTGTTTCAGATACTTAAGTGCTGTCTATAATGTATGCTACTGGGATTAGACAGCAGGTGTTTGCTTCAGGTAGTCATCAACTCTTTTAAAAGACTTTTAAAAGTCAGTATCAGTTTAAAAGTCGCGGTGGGAAGATAGGTACTATGGAGATTTTATGGAAATTTTCAATACAGTGCTTTTCTTCAAAGAATTATATCCGTGACAGAAGATAATCTACTGGATGCCTCCAAAAGTAAGACTCTTATGAAGACCATGTATACAGAAATTATGCTGTTACTCCCTGTGCCATTTTCAGGCCGGTGCTAGTTTTGTCAGACTTACCGTTTCCTGCATGCATGACATACCTGTCAAGAATTCTGCTTGAAGCGAAACCATCTTGTATTTGTTTTTTTCTTCTCTCCCCCTGACAAACCTTTCCTAAGTTTCTTCTTTTGATTTACATTGACCCTACTCTGATGATGCTAATTTATTCTTTCCCCCTTGCTTCTAAGGAAAGGTTTTAGCGTTTCAACCATCTGAATAATCACTAAGAGAATGAATGTCTTATTGTGTGTGTAAATATCTAGATAAAACTAGAGTTGGGAACAGACAGTGTCTCCATGGAAGAGGTCTAAAATTTGTGAACTGACGTAGTTTGGAGATATTTTAATTAAAAATTTTAATAGTAATCAGATAACTAACATAAACTGAATGCACCAAATATGCTACATCTTTAACTTTCTTCCCAGAATATGATGTACATAACAGTTGTGATAATGACTTTTAAAGCAATATTTAACAAATTGCTATTCATTATCTCTAAAAGGAATATATGTATATGAATATATATATATATGAATTTATTCCAACAGCTAGGAAACACCATGGTTTACATACAATATTTTACATGAACAATTGTTCCCTTTTCATCTGTGATGTTCTCAGAAAAAGTACATTTCACTCTGTTCTATCTTCCTGCTGACTTAGCTGCAAGAAAATCATGGTAGAATAACTGATCAATACTAATGCACATTTTAGTGACAACATCAGCAGTAGAAAGGAACTAGAGGTAGTCCCTGAGGTTATAAAATGTTGTACTGGACATACTGAGCTGATACTCCAAGTTTATGATAGAGCTTCTGATTTTTTTTTATGTTTTAGTAGCATATTGCTTGCTACAACACTCTTTGCTTTTACCTAAAAGGGACAGAAGAAAGAAGACACTTTAGACTATTCATTAAAATAGGTAAATGATACATGTTGGAACTTTTATTTTTAGAGCATGAAAAAGGAGCAAGCACTATGGGAAACAGCCCTAATGCCTGTTGGGAATCTCTCATGCACCTCTGTAAAACACTTCGGTCTGTTTCTTACTGTTTTCAGAATCTCATGCCAGCTAGTGACTGAAGGCTTGCATCTATGTGTCTAACATATTTACACACTATTTTAGAAGTCTAGTAAGGAAGATAATGGTGGTGGTGGGGGGGAAAAATAGACGTCTGTCCTGAGATGTTTACAGATCCTTTTCGTGAAAGTGAATCACCACAGAGAGGTAGCGGAATACAGCACCGATATTTTACATGTAGACGGCTACACGGTGTGTAATTCTGCAAGAAATAGTGGTAAATATATTTTACTCATTGGTTTAGCATTCCAATGCAACAGCATGTAAGGATACACACAAAGAAAAATAAATTTTGTTTCAATCCAGACCCTCTATAATTCTACAGATTAGAATCAGAGAAACACTAATACATAAATGTAACTGTCAGCTGATTGTACTGAGTTGATACTAGATGATATTTTGTTTATCAATTTTGTTGATCTGTTTTACTACACCAAAAACTTTATTTGGATTTTGCATTGTAGTTTTCAATTCATTTTAAAGGACTAGTATTTCATTTAAAGTAACACACACAAAACACTGTCATATTAATTCCAGCAATCCACATATATTACTCTGTAAGCATTCTTTTTGGTGATACGGTTTTCAATTTACCTTTACTAATTTTTCAGTTTCAAGGCACCCTGTTCCTTGTTAATAGGTTGGTTAAAGTATGTCTTGCACATTTTACAGTACTGTCGCTCTTTTGAACTCTATTATTGAACTGTATTATTTAATTTAGCTATCACTTTGGGGCAGAGAGGATATAAGTATCAGCAATAAGACTTCATGCTACTTTTGTGAATAAACCATGATTTTGGTTGCTTTACTTCTTAAAATCATCATTGAATATCCTTCACATGGATTCCTGTTTATTGACAGTTAGGACAAGATTTGATGTGACAGGCTGATTCAACATTTACAAAATAGTGAACCACCTTTCCTAGGTGCTTGTGTCTTTCATTTGCTGTAGAAGAGCCAAGACGACCAGCCTGAACTGAACATTTGGCTTTCAGTCATCTAAAGCGCAGTGAAATGTCTCCCAGGCACAGCATATGATTTGCATTCTTGTGGCTTTTCAGGCTTTTGCTTCAGACTTGGTCCATTCTACCCTGTCCTCAAGAAGGAGATTTGTTTAAAAGTTTGAGTTCACCTGCTTGAAAGCGTCCAGCCCAGTGGAAATGAGTATGAGTAAGGAGTGTAGGTAAAGCGGGTAAAGGCACACAGACCACACAGCTGGTATTCAGGCCAGGCTGGTTTAGTTTGTCTCACAGAGATGTTATTCATGGTAGGTAGCAATGCACACACTGCTTAAGTGGCGTGTAAATATTTTTTTTCTTCTTTTTTTCTGATTTCACTTTTTCTAAGCACTTGTTTTTGACAGTGATGTTGATGAGGTGATTTTTACGAGTTTCAGATGTTGTGCTGGCATGATTTTTTCAGAGTTTGATTTATGTACAGTATTTGTTGAATTTTCTTTTCATCCAAGGTCATTACATCAGAAGCAAAATCAATGTTTTCAGGCTGATGGAAATCATGATATTTACCTAAAAAAAGGGGACAATTTTTAAAGATCATGAAATCAACACTACAGATTAAACATTAACTTCTATGACAGTTGTGGTGCTTAACATTAACTTCTATGGCAGTTGTGGTAAGCAAAAGTATTCATGAACATGTTTTTCTTCTTTTTATTTCTGATCATGTTCTTTTACATTGTAACTTACTTTCATTTTATGTAGATAGCACTGAATATGAAAGGGTATTACTAACACGGTGAAAAATGTTCCTCAATTTAGTACCTTCCAAGAGATTGCTTTGGATGTTTCTAAGCATTAAAACTTTGTTAAAAAGAATGGTAACAATGTTCTGATGCTGAAATTATCAGAACAATTTTCAAGCACTTTTTAGAACGCCTTATTATCACGTCTCTAATTGTGCTTCTCCACTGCTTGGATTAAATGTCAAGTAAGGTCTTATTATATGCATTTCTTCATGCTGTAAATTTTTGATTATTTTAATTGTTTATTTGATGGTCAGATCAATGAACAAAGAAAAAAACAACCCATGAATTCCTGTCTATTTTTTTATGTTTTTATTACTTTATCATACCAATTGCAAAGGGATAAATCTGTTTTATCATTTTTCAAAAGATTAATGTGACCATTAATCTCTCTTGAATTTATGTTACACACAATACCTGCTTTATTGCTTACCCATTACAGAACCAAAGCTTTGCGGATTTGATCAAATTAAAAAAAAAATAAAATTCCACTCATCCTCCCAAAATGCCTTGTCTGCCTGAAAATTCTAGTGTAACTATTTTGTTACAATCCCTTTAGCATTTTCAGTGAATTAGCTGGCAGGCACAGTAAGAGTGTCTAGATGACAGAGTAAATAGGTATACATATTTCTTTCTTTATCAGCTGTAGCGTAGTTTAAACTGTTAGCAGTGAAGGTACTTCAGCAGAAGTAATTTTTAATCTGTAGAATTGACTGTTGATATTTCTTTAAAGGCAGAAACAAGACTTATAGTTTTCTTAATGAATAATGGTGTCTTGGAGGAAAAAAACAAAAGACTTTGCTATGTGGAACTTTGGCAGGTGCCAGGTCCCAGACATTAGAAACCCTCAGAGAAGGTTCTTTAGGGTATATGGTCCACTTTAATCTATGGGTAGCCAGTTGTTTCTGAGACATGAAAAAGGCTATGAGTTTTAAGATTATCTATTGCCCATATAGGAAATCTAAAGCAGTAAGTGGTGAGATCTGGAGCTGCCCTATAGCGATATAATGGATGCTACTTGTAGAATGGCTGTTTACTGCAGGAGCATGTTTGGTGTGGCTTAGATATTTTTATAGAAGCTCCCTCAGTGAGTGCTTAAGATGTAGTAAGAGTCAAGGTCACAAGCAGCAAAAAAAAAAAAGTCCCCATGGAGCATCAAAGGAACTACAGTGAATTTAGAAGGGAGAACACTCTACAAAGAGGTGGGTAAAATGCACAGTGCTGTGTGTTGCCTCACAAGATGTGACAGCTTTGGGGCAGAGTGTGATTTAATCATGGCTGCATGTGGTAGCCCCATGTTTATGAACTCTGCTGGGAGGACTTTACAGCATGTCTGCTTTACTATTTCTGTACAGTTGTAATCCTTTGGACCCCAGCTGGCTCATTGTCAAACCAGTGCAGATGCTTTCTTATCTTACTTTCCAGCAGTAGCATTGTGCTTAAATCATCTACTCTGTAGACATGTCTTGCAACATTGACAGGAAAAAGTCTTATCTAGTCTTGCTTAGTTAACCATTGGGAATGGCAAGACAGATGTGTACATTGCTTGTTTTACAGCCCTTTTTTCCCCCTCAGTGTTCTATTTTTATTGAAGCATAAACAATACTTTGTTTTACTTCGGACACAAGCTTCTGGAAAAAAGATGCACAAATACCTAGATCTGTCAAATATGTTTTCATCTATTTCAGGCTTGTTAAAGGAATGAAAGAATTTCAAAAATTGCAAGCATACTTAGCCCAGAAAGGAGTCAGTAGCACAATTAGATCTATAACTGACAGATAGCACCAGCCAAAAAAAGATTGTTCAGGTTTTGCTATTTGAAGGCTCAGTTGACAGTGCATACTGAAGAACCAGAGACAATGTTAAGAACAGGGTCTGCCACTCGGTTTTGGAAGGCACATCAGTACTTGCTCTAGGTTGTTGTACTTGCTTGTCAGTTTACAAAAAACAGCCTAGAAAGTGCGTATATTTTACTGTAATCTTAATAAAAGATTATGAAAAGATTCAGATATTCAAAGTTATATTCTTAGTGAGAGCCATGTGTATAATGCTGAGCAAAAGATTCAGAACTTCAGGTTCCTTTCCAAATTAAGCTTGTTACATTATCTTCCTTTCTAAGTTAAAATTAGGAGGGATCATTCCTGTGCTTTTCTGCTTTTTATTTCCTTTGCAAGCATAGTAAGCATAGTATGTCTGCTTATCCATAAGCACAAAATGTCTGCTTACCCATAAGCACAAAGGAGGGACACGTTGTCAGCATTTTCAGCCTTATTTATTCCCAAGAATGTCACAGGGATTAGAGAACTAAGTAAATGTATGCTGTTATGAGTAAATGTTTCACAGCTTGCGAGGAAATACTCATTTTTCTTCTTGCTAGTCCTCCACAATGGACTCAGTCGTGAGTAATTCTTTGTCCCAGCTACCTACTCCTTGCCCTCTGTATTTCATTCAAAATCCCAGGGGTGGCATGGAAATCCAGATCCAGAGTTACTCAAGATTCACCCTGCAAAATTAAAATGAAACAGAAGAGAGATCTACCATCCAACATGTTGTCACTTTCTGATCCATGAGTTGTTTTTCTTTCTCTTTCAGAGGAAGTCCTTAAGCCCAAAATGTGTGTTTAGTTTCATTGTGCAACGCAACAGGTCCAGGCAATTGAATGTCTCTGCAAGTCTTCAACCTGTGCCCCAAACTGCAAGACAAATTTTAACAAGAAAGCATTAGAGAACAGTGATCAGCTTCACGCTGGATACTTAACCTTTCAATAACTTCTCATTCTTTTACAGAAAAGAGCAAAGAGATTATTTATGGTTATATGAGATCCCAATATGAAATAATCCTAACATTTTTCATCACCTTTACTAATCCCATTGGAATTAAAATAATTGATAAAAGGAAAAAGGCACTAAGGGCATTTCCCCTCTGGAAGGAATGTAAGCTAGGATTTGATGATGTTTGATATCTTGGACTCTCAAGGTTCTCGTTCACAGAAGGAAAACATTTGAATGAATGGGCAAGTAAATTGTAGAGTGTTTCAGTTAACTCAAACCACTTGAAAATAAAGAGCAAAAAGGACAAATTTGCAGATTGGCTATGAAAAGTTAAATATCATGAAAAGTTAAATATCATGAAAACCGACCAAAACCCCTCCCTCTCATTCTTCACTATTAGTCTTACTGGTAGTTTTCCTTACTTTTAATTTTGCCTCTAAATAAAAAGCTTTGATGAGGAAGAATGAAGGGGTAGACTTGAAGATACATTGCCTGATGGTCTAGTAATCAACTTATATCTTTATTAAAGTGACAGCCAGCAGAATGCACTGATGATCAGTTAGCCATGTGGTAAAAGTATTTCACAGACATGCTGTGCTTCACTGCAGAGAAAATGGTCAGGGACTGGCTGTTTCAGAGGGAAGGTAAACACCTCTGATCAACTTGTTGGCCAAAAAAACTTAAGTTTTCTTTTTCATCTGAAAGCATTAGGAGAAATATATGTATGCTCCTGTTTAAGACTAGGCAACTAATTCTGATAATGACTTTTTTATTATTTATTTTTACTCCACTGTGAACATCCTGACCACTTCTAAAATTAAAAACCTGCTTTTACAATTCATTAATGGAGAATGCTTCATTTTTTTAGTTGAACAAAAAGCTGATAACAGTACAGGGAAAGCATTTCTAGCCCAGTCCTAGTCATAGTGCTCCTGGAGATGTTATTTGGATGAAAGCTCCTGTCAGACTAGATAAAATGACTGACAAGGCCAAATTGGCATGCATTAAGAGAAATGACAGGAGAAAAGCTTAATCATGCCTGTACCGATAGATTCAAGCTGTTTCGGTGATCACACTGCCATCCTGCGTGTGTCAGTAAGGCTTCACTTTAATCTCTCTAGAAAAACTACAAGGCAAAAAGGCAATTGGCCTTGATTACATGCTGAGGAGTTGCCAAAGAGAAAGGTAAGGCTTTCTTGGCACTGATAGGACAACTGGCCATGATAATACACTCTTCTGTGTCCCACAAAAGAGAAGGGAAGATAGTAGTAACATGGAGGAATTATTTTGTATGGAGAAAGCTTGGAAGTACATACCTTGGCTCTCTCAGTCCCTTCCCCTAACCCAGTTCAGGGAGAAAAATAGTCAATGGAATGTGTGGAATGGTGTTAAATGAACAAAATCCATCTGAGTAACCAACAGGCTACTCTAATAGAATGACTATACTATTACTATGACTGATATTAAATATAAGCTGCTAATTAAGGAAAGGTTAGTCCAGCCCTTTTTCCTAATTCCAAATGGTTCCATTGAACATCCACCATAAAGAATTTGGGTTTCTCCATAGCCACAGACAATGCTGGAGGCTGCAGAAACTCACCACTGAGAAATTTTGAGTGGCACAGCTGCCAAACCTTTAGCTTTTTGGCACAATATTGGAAATACAAAAGTCTGGCTTGTGGATAAGTGGCCTGAGTGTTTCCCTTGGATTTGTTAAAATTGTGTCATGGTTTAACCCCAGCCAGCAACTAAGCACCACGGCTGCTCACTCACTCTGCCTGTGTCAGGATGGGGGAGAGACCAGAAGAGCAAAAGTGAGAAAACTTGTGGGCTGAGATAATGACAGTACCGTGCACACAAGCAAAGCAAAACAAGGAATTCATTCTCCACTTCCCATGGGCAGGCAGGTGTTCAGCCATCCCCAGGACAGCAGGGCAGGGCTCCATCTCGTGTAACAGTTACTTGAGAAGACAAATGCTGTAACGCCAAATGTCCCCCACTTCCTTCTTCTTCCCCCAGCTTATATACTCAGCATGATGTCATATGTTATGGAATGTCACTTTGGCTAGTTCAGGTCAGCTGTCCTGGCTGTGTCCCCTCCCAGTTTCCCGTGCCCCTCCAGTCTTCTCACTGGCAAGGCCAGAGAAACTGAAAAGTCCTTGACTTAGTAGAACCATTACTTAGCAGCAACTAAAAACATCACGTTATACACATTATTCGCACACCAAATCCAAAACACAGCTGCACCAGCTACTAAGAAGAAAATTAACTATATCCCAGATGGAACCAGGACAGTGTCCACCCCTTATTTGATACGATTTATGTCATGCCACACTTTCCAATACAACGTTATTAACCACCATCACCTTCTCATCCTTAGACATAATACACAGATAACATTGACCTGGTCTATGGACCACCCCTGTAAAAATGTCTATAATGTCCACAGATGTCCATAAAATGCCCATTGAACTGATTTAGTCTGTGAGTTTGGTCTCTATCTATTACGGTGGTCACTCAGGACAGGAGAGGTTGTGTGTTGCTTGGGCTTATTGGGCATCAAAGCCAGCTCAGGTCAGGTCACTGCTGCACTTGCAATCCTTCTTGTAAGGCTCATCCTCCACCAGTTCAGGTAGTTCCTCTATAGTAGTTCCTATAATATGCAACTCAAATCATGGGTTTCAACAATTAAAAGATATATACATTACAATCTACACCCCTGGTCCCTTTGGACCAGCCTGTAGGGTTTAACATTGCAATGAACTTCTTCTGTTGCCCCCGCTCTGGCTTGGACTTATCCACAGACTGCAGTCCCTTAGGGTTGTACCAGCTCCAAGAGGAGCCGTATCTATGAACCACAGTTTCTCTAGGGGTGTACCTGCTGCAGCATATACAATGCAAGCAGCAACATCAAAAAGCAGCCACTAATGACACTAGACTCATACAGAAAGGCAAGCAAGCCCCATGGCAAGCACAGGAGCCTGCCATTTAATAGCTAAACAGCAATAACAACTATAAATTTGATCTAGTACATTTCAATCCAACCTTTTATCTCGAACTCTTAGAGCTCTATGCTGGGCAAAAAAAAAGGGCTGTCGTGGTTTAACCCCAGCTGGCAACTTAGCACCACACAGCTGCTCACCCACTCCCTCCACATGAGCATGGGGGAGAGAACTGGAAGAGTAAAAGTGAGAAAATTCCTGGGCTGAGATAGACAGTCTAATTAGGTAAAACAAAAGCCGTGCACACAAGCAAAGCAAGCTGGAGCCTGTCAACCATGTTACGACACAACTTTGGAAGCAGGTTTTATTCCACTGACCACAACTGGCCACCCTTTGAGCATAGGTGGGTGTGATCTAGGGCTAAGTTATTTCCTTGAATATTTTTTCCCTGTTTTCCTTATTTTCCTTAAATATTGTTTTGGATTGTTATTAGAGAAAAATAATCTCCACAGAACCTCTGCTTCCCGTCAATCCTTTACTAAACTCATAGGAGAGGTGAAAATACTAAAGAACTATCAATTCCCTGTACTTGAAACAGAAAAGGATGCTGCTTTGTCACACAGGAGTTTATCTGAAGTTCTTAAGCTTAGTTTCAGTCCTCCAGATGGGACATGCTCAGACATGCTAGTGAGAGACAAAACGATAGATAGGATTTTCTTGTTTTTCTCAGGTTTGGTTTTTATGTCTCATTACTTCAAAGATGGTGTGATAGGATTAGGTGGGAACTTCTGGCAGGAGGGGAGCAGCTGAGCATGCCTGTGAAGGGAAGTTTAGTAGCTGGAGTTTGGAGCGAGCAGAAGAGCAAGTGATCACATGCAGGAGCCAGGAGCTAGCAAGGCTGGGAGGCTGCTGGGAGCAGGGTACAGATGTCCCTTCAGGGACCTCACTGACAAAGACCCTTCCTAGAGACCTGGAGGAGTTATGGCATTGAGTATCCTGACACCAAGGCAAGGCCTCATCTGCAAGAAATGGGCAAAAGGAGATTTGTTATATATAGATTTTTTATTATTATTGTTTAATTATTTTAAATAATTATTATTGTTAAATAATTATTATTATTTAAAAGTGTCCTTTTAAAAGACCCTTTGCTTTCTACCAGGAAAATATCTAGGGAGACCTGCTTCAGAACTCTGTGGTCCTTTTGCAAGCAGAAAGATAAAAAACTGGAAAGGCAAACCAGATATTACCCTTTCACAGTTTTATCAACACTGGGCTTTTTTCTTTCATTTTACAGCTTTGTCTACATAGGTACAAATCCAGCAAGAACAGCATTTCTGACACCATGTTGTGCAGATGTTCTTGTAATGCTGTTTAGCTGGAGTGGCACTGAAAACTCCAGTAGCCACAGATGTACCCTCCTCAGTGAGAAATGCAAGAGTTAAGATTATGGCCAGCAGATAAAAATATTGTATGTCTCCCTTCTGTAATTCTCACTTTGTAATATCCTAATGCACAGCAACATGCCCATGATGGTAGGCAATTACAGAAATTGCATTTATTTTAAGATGAGTCAGGATATTACCACGCAGTACTGTAATCACATGGGCCATAAAAGGATTTGTTGCTTTCTCTGAACCACAGGGGGAATACCGGTGGGTTCCACCTCTCACTCCTTTCAGTCCATTCTTGTATTTCCTACCAGTTTTGCCTGTTTCCACATTTCTTTCCTTCCAGCCCTGATCTAAATGCAATTTCTATTCTTCTTTATTCCTTAGTTTCTGCTTACAGTAAAAGGCACTTCATGCATTCAGAGGCACGATCCTTCTTTTTTATGTTATGTTGCTACTGCTTTGTATTTACAACTTCTTTAGCTTCTCTTCTGATTTTATCAACAAATTCTCATCTTACTAGCTACTGCGGGATTTACTGCAGGACTTTGTCACAGTTTGGTTCCTCAGCATGTTGCTTTCAATTTTATTTGGACTTTTACCTACATTTATTCTTTTCTGTTATTTTTGACCTTGTTTCATTCATTAAGCAGACTCCCACTTATGGCATGGCAATATTTTCACTGCTTACTGTGAAACTGCAGAATGCTTCTGCTTGGTGGTAGCTATCACAGCCTTTCTCTCTCTGATACGTTTTTTGTTCTTTCCTACCCTAACTAATGCTCCTTATTTTCCGTTCTCAGACCAGTCACCATGTCTATTTGCTGCTCACTCTTAATAGTGTTATGATTCTCAGGGGATTTCTTAAGCCCGTTTAGTGCTGTGGAAGTATCTGATGTGTTTGTGGAACACAGTGCTACCCTTCAAAGAGTCCAGAGCTACTATTAAAACCATATTTGTCAGATACTATGAGAAAAGCTGTATGGAATTATAAAAAGTTACTTTAAGATATAGCACACACCCCACAACCCCCAACCTACAAATTCTTTTCACATGACATAAAAATATGTGATGCTTTTTAATAATGCGAGCTCAAGCTTTGTTAAGACAGAACCAGCTATCAGAGATGACAGTCCCTAAAATATCTATGCATTAAACAGTAGCATGCATGACTTATTATTGCTGACAACCTGAACCAAAGCAGGCTTACACAAACACAAGGCTTTACAATTAATGCTCAGTAGCACTAGGCTATTAAAAGCCTTACTTGATGTTTGCTTTATGATTAGGATTTTCAACAGAACTTGGGAATTGTAGATCATGTGCCCCACCAAAATTCAAGACCAGAGGGTTTTGTCTAAGTTAGATTCTGCCACTGACATTTACTAAAATCCCAGGCCCATAGAGTCAGTGTGAGTGTTAACAAGGACTTAAATGAAGTTCAGGTTTCACTCATGGGTCTTTTGCTTCCATTAACCTTAATGGACTGTGAATCAGAGCTATTGAACAACAGCAATGAGAAATCAATTGCTTATTATAATATGATATTGTGTGTGAGAGGGGCAGAGGCCGATCCTACCCTTTGATTTTATGCTTTCCTACATCTCCGAGATTTATTTTTCATTTATAAAACCACAGATGGACTAGCTTATGTGGTTTCACAAAAAACATAACCCACACTCAGATAAGAGTCACTTTAAAGTGGTAGCCAAATCTACCCAACACATATCATGTTCAATGAATTAGCTAATAATATAACTTAGTAGGTGGTAAATGAGCTAATAAAATATGTAATATAGTTCTATGCTGGAGTCCAAAACAAGTGTTAAAATAACATTTACCATTATATTTGTAGTAATTTGTATAAACTGCCTGGCAGTGGGTGAGTGTGCTGCACCATGACAAAAATTACAACAGGAACAATCTCATCATTTGTATCTGGGACAAAAGGAGGTCTGTGAATTTATCCGACATTATGGGCTTTATAAAGAATTGACTAAGCACAGAGGTCAGCATTGGGTATTAAAATTCAAAGCCCAAGAACTAAAGGCAACACTACCCAGTGAGTCAACAGGGGCTGCCTTAACTGATCATAGTAGCCAAAAAATAAAATAAAATAAAAGTGCACCATTGTATGCTCTGGAAAAGTAATAAAATTACATAATGTTGATTTGAGTAATTTTTGCTGATTCCACAAAAAAATGAAACAAATGAGAACTGAAAGCAAATCCTAACTGAGAAACCTAACACAGAGAGCTATATCCCCTGACTTTAAACTCTACAGCAATTGCTTTGAAATACATATAAGAAATTGTGTAGTGAAATGATCATGCTGGGTTTCATTCTGCACCACTGACTTTAATGGGATTTTCCTGAGCAGCAAATGCAGGATTCAGCTCCAGTTAGTGGCAGTGCCACTTGACTCCAATCACATAGCTAGTCAGAGAGACCTGGGAGTAGAAACCATGTATTGAATTGTTATCACCTACCTAAACGGGGAAAAAATGTTCGTAACACTTTTTTCCAGTATAATAACTGGAAATATGCTAAATTCTTTTGAACAAAGGGTCAGGTAAGTTATTATTTAATTGAACCTGCCTTGACTATTAATGCTTAGGGGTATCTGCTCAGAAAGACATGTATATCAATGTTTAAATCCAGTCCCATTCAAAACATCATTTTCACATACACCAAACTTTAAGCTTAGGAATTCCACCTGTGTAAGTGCTCTCTTCCACTCCCTTTAGCCTACAGACTACTTCAGGCAGAGGGGTTTTGGGATGAAGATGTAAAATGTAACATCTGGAAAATGAGTCAGCTGTGCTCCTTTGGAGTGGAGGAATGTTACCTCAGCTGCGCTGTATTAGCAAGACAGTGGTCAGCAGGTCAAGTGCTGTGAATATTCCCTTCTGCTTGGTTTTCTTTAGGTTGCATCCAGCCTACCCTGTTCAGTTTTGGGCTACTTGGTTCTAGAAAGGGGTTTGTTCAGCCTGGAAAAAAACCCCAACAGTCTAAAAGGACAGCTAATTGCTGTCTTCCACTGCTTAGGGGCTAAGGAAGAGCTAGGATCAGGCTTTTCAGAGTACAGTGAAATAAATAGAGATCACAATCACAAGATGGAGAAAGAAAAAAATTGTACTTTTACATAAGAAAATATTTTTCATTATGAGAGCGATGAAGTACTGAACAAGATGACTGAGAAAGGTACTGGAATCTTGATTTTTTAAAAGATATTCAGAAATTCACAGCACAGAGCTATTTTGAAGTATGAAAATAGATTTTCAAAAAAATGGATACTATTTATTGTGAAATTATGACATTGCAATCCTCTCTGAGTCTTTTTATCTTTTTCTATCTGGAAGTTATGCTCAGATATGCTATTGTAGATGTTTGTGATTCAGCTGTTCATGTTATTGCAATGCTTTACTGGTTTAGAGAATGCCAGTGGGTTTCTGGAGTCCCAGTATATGATTAAGAAAATGTCAGGGAAGGTATAATTCAAGATCATAAAACACCAGACTTTGTGCAGACCCCAATATACAGGTTTTTATAATTTACATTCTGTTTTAATTCTCAATTTATTTTATATTCTGTTGAAGTATAAATATTGATTACTGAGATTTTTCTGTAATTGAAAGTCATAAATATACAAAAAAATCAGAAGCCATGTAATAAAGACTGTCTCCTCAGAAACTGGACCATTTCGGAGTATTTGAATTGGAATATTGAAATTATTTTTAGCTGAAAAACTGAGGCTGAGATTGATTTTGAAATATCTTTAGTGCAGAACAATTGTAAAGGTATTCTACTAAGAAACAAGCAAACATAATGGTATTGAGATCCTAATTAGAGTTATAAATGCTGTTAAAAAAAGAACTTGCTTCTGTTCTTTTCAAAGTGAAGACCTCTGATTCATAGAAAAGTATTTTCAGTAAAAGGACATAGTAAAACCATTGGTTAGCTTTTATTTGATTCTTATTTGCTCTCAGCATAATAAATCTTGGTTCCTCTTTATGGCTAAGATGACAAGAGCCTTTTAAGATGTGTTGTAAATGCTATGTATCTTTATATAACCTTCATGTAATAATTTCTTAACACTCTTGTAGATGAATAATTACATGATTTATGAAGAATATATTGAGGTCATTTGATAATACAACTGGTTATTAGTATAAGAATATTGATACCAACTGGAGAAAGTAATTACCTGGCAATGTTTAAGCAAATTCTTTCCAAGCACAGCAAACCCAGAGCACTCTGTCCGGAGGATGCTAAAGCTGTTTCAGACTTTGAGAGGATTTGTATAAGAATCCAATAGTTTTTTTTCTTGAAATAAAAGAAAAATAAGCAGTTATGAAACCCAAATAAAATGTAAAAGCTTACACAAAAAACTGAATGAGTAAAAGAAAAAAGATACAGCTGCTATTTAAAAGTTACTGGGAATTTTGAGGGGAAAAAAAAATAAATCACTCCAAAAGACTAATTTTAAAACATCTAGATAAAGCCGGCATTGGTTATTGGAGTTGTAGTATAATGCAGAAACTAGTACCTGTGAAGCACCAAATTGTTCAGTGACCACGTGTGCTCAGGGGGGAGACATAAACTAAGGTTTGCTGAACAGAAAGGAATAGGGCAATTTAACTTGGATTCAGGACTCTTTCTGCTCAGTGATTTGCCTCTTTCAAGGCAACTTCTGTGCCTTTTCTAGGTAACTGACTTAACTGCTTTCTTTGTTTTATAGGAATTATTTACGGGTTACAACACCTAGTTCTGTTACAAGATATTCAGGGTATTTAGTCTGCACAAGGCAGAATTAACCAACATAAAAGATGTTTACCTATTTATTTCTTGCTTTAGCTATTGTTAGTGATCATTTATATGGGAGATAAGACAGTCAGGTCCTGCCCCTCCCCTCCCTGGGCAGGCACTCCCATGTTTTTAAGTCTTAATTGAAGGTATGAGTGAGCCCTGCAATTTTGTTTTCTGTTGTCTATTTTGTTTAAATTTTCTCTTTTTAATGTAATAAAAGTAATGGCGATAATTATCCATTATCACCATTGGATATGGTGATATCCATGGTGATCAACATGATTGTTGGTCATTACGATTATTTTATTTGTTTCAACCATCATAGCCCTAGGTCTGGACAAAGGTAATAAAAATAGTGCTGTTACCATTCAATAATTGCTTCCACAGAGGCAGTAAGTAAGAGTTTAACCCCACCTTTTCTCAAGACTGTGAGTAGCTGTTTTTTAAGATAAAATTATTTGACATTTAGCAACAGACAGATAGTAAGCACAATTGCTATAATCAGTGACAGGGAAGTTCATGGAAAAGAAAAAAAAAAACACCTTACTAGGGACTTACTTATTAAAAAACCCCTCAACTTCTTTGCCTTAATGGGATGGACAGAACAGCTATTAAGTGAGGAAGAAGTTACTGCCAATAGAATTGGAATGATGGAAGGTAATTTCTGACAAGGAAAAAGGAATTGTTCTTTGTTGTTCCAGTGTGATTTTAATAGACTGAAAAAAGCACTTTGCACTACTGTGTAGGAAGTAGTCCTGCACTAGCAGACTGTGAATGGCAGAAAATAGGCAAAAGGATGTAAAAGGTCTTATGAGTTTCTAATTAAATGAAATTAAATTTGAAAGGATAATTTATTTTTTTTTAGCTACAGTAAAGATTTAGACTTGTGGTGAATGGACTAGAACGTAACCTTTAATGACAAGAAAAGATAGTGGTATAATAAAAATTGCCTTCTACTTACTGACATAGCTAGATCAATGTTTGATTAGTTCACAGACGGTAATTGAATTAAAGCTTGGAAGTACTATGTATAGAGTATTGATTTTTTTCCTGTTGACTAATCAAGAAGCAACAATTTAGATGCTGAGAGAGGAAAAAAAGATTGCCAGAAAATATAATTGCTATTAAAACACATGTTGTAAGGCAATGACAAAATCAATAGAAGACTGATACTATGCGAGTCTGGGTACTTTTAATTACTCACAATTATACAGTCTAAATTCTGTATTTGCTTTATACCAAATATAACCTTATTGATTTCAGCATGAAACTGGGTTCAGTACCTACACAACTCTCTACTAATTTTTGTTTTCCGTTCTCACCATGGGTCTTCCCCTGCTGAAACCAAGAGCAGAACTCACATTAAATCTCAATACTGCATGATCATGGAATATTGCTACTCAAGGAGGCATTTCTATGAAAAATGGGAGAAATAATTTCTCCATTGATAATAATGGCAGTTATATTGATGAGGCTGTTGCTTTGCTACATTAGTTGCCTGTTTGTAATCCATTTTTTTTTTTTAGATGGCAGTTAAATATAGAGGCTTATAAGGAAGAGGACTTGAATAAAGAATCCAGGAAAGCATATCTGTGTATTCTTAACTTCAACTATATGAATTAAGTCAATAGAAGTCAATTGATGGTTCATTCAAGTGTAAAGCTAAAGATGTGTATACAGAATTTTGCTTGGTCAGTTAAAGCATGCACAATACATTACTATACAAATATTTTCTGCAAATGTCCTTCTAAAGCTTTATCTTTTTCTCCAAGTGACTGTGGTTTTGGAAAAATGTGTACATTTTGGAGGAGCAGCCTACCATCCATGCTTTTATAAACTCATAGCTGTTTAAACAAATATATTGTATTTTAAATGATTATTTTTTTTTACAGTCCCACAGAGCTCTGCAGTTACTAGGTGTTAAAGAGTCAGACAATAGTTGCAGTGTTGTTTTGTTGTCCCCAGCTGCATTTCAAAATCTGCCCAGTATCCGGATCTTGCATTACTCCCTATGTTGCTGTCTGAGCTAGCCTGTGCAATTTGAACTTTGTAGTTGAGTGACATTTAGAGATTAATACTTTTAATGTTTCCACATAGTGTACTTCATTTCCCTATTGGAACTATAAGGACACTCCTTTATTATGGTTTACAATATAATCATTACCAAAAAGGGTTGCATTTAAACAAAAGTAGTTTCAAAATCCAGTGCTTATATGTAATTTGCTGAGGCCTTGGTGACTGAATGAAAATATGCCTGTCTGTCTATTATGCCAGATGTCCCATTAGAGATATGATAGGTATTTTCAATCCCAGTGATTAATATACTGTGACATCCATAGATGGATGGGAATTGAAGCTGATTCTGTTAGAGAATACTGTCTGGTAATTTACGATATGTATACACACACATATATACAATTTTTACATTGACTATATGCAGATGTAAATGGAGTTCTATCAAGTAGGTAAACTTTTATGATGATGTAGAAATATTTAAAATATATTTTGGGTTTTAACATTATATTTTTCCTCTAGATAATATCCTGCTTTCTCTCACTAGCCTTCTGAATAGCATCCATGTTGCTAACATACCTCCTGCTTTACCCTTAAATGGAACCATTGTGTGCTGGAAGCCTCCAGTTCTCTATGATGACTTACAAATTAAAAGGCAAATATTTTTTCCAGTGTAAGAAGAAATTAACATTTCTATCATGGTCATACAAAATGAGAGATGTGGACTCTGGCTACTTTAAGAAAATGAATTCTTTGGGGGGATTAAGTGAAACGTTAGTCAATTATATTGATCGACCAGAAGTTCAGTGAGTCAGAAGTATTATTTGGTAAAAAAAGCTGCAGATCTTCTGCAAGCAGATGATTTCACATAGCCAGCCTGGTGGCAGAAAGTAAGGTGGTTACTTGAAAACCATATTGTCTCAGATAAAAGATTCAAAGAGGATAAGTGTGGTGACTCATGGAAGTAGAATACAGAGTTCAAAAGTGAGAGGCAGAGGCAGCTCGGTAAATGCACCCCTCTCTTTTTGAAGAGAATCCTACAGAGTAAGGAAGGTAAGGTAAGATGCATCTTCAACTTAGAAATTTAAGTGAGTCACTTTGGGGAAAAAATTTTTCAGAGAGCAGGGACTGGTTGAGCTGGAGAAGTTCCTCTTTGGACTGGTCTTTGGTAAAGTTATATCTGTGAGACTAATGGTTACTGTTACCTGTTAGGTGATTTTCTGGCTGAAAGTCCTCACTGTCTTTCCTGTAAGTGCTCTGTCTGCCAGGCTAGGGAGAAAGGTTTGTTTTTGTGAGGTACTTGAGAAGGAAGGCACTCTTTACAGTACTTTGATTTATCTTCTTTACTACTAATATTTATGGAAGTTCTGACAGGTTTGTAATGTAAGAGCTTATTGACTGAACTAAGAAAAAAATAACATTCACTTTTTAGTTGTTCATAACAATTTTGGGGTATTTTTCCTTACTTGTTATTCATTTTCTTTAGAAAGGTTAAGATATTAAAACGTTAGAGTAAAAATATATCAAAGGCCAGTTACATGTCAAAAGTAGTTAGTTTATGAGGCCAGTTACATGTTAAAAGTAGTTAGTTTATGCTCGCAAACAGTTCTGTTATGAATATGTTTTGTTGAGAATATTTTGTGAATATATACATTGAGAAAAGGAACATCTTTCAACAAATCATTATTCTAAACTCACTAATTTTTTATGCAATATAGTATATTCATGTATTTTTATGTAGTATAGCATGTACTGTGTGTATGCATATATATACATATAACTACATATGTAAAACAACTAGCATAGAACACAGATCCCCAATTTGAAGTGCAACAACCATAAAGCAACATTGCATAATAACAGTAATATTTGAACAGTTTTCCTTGCCCACAGTCACCTCTAGAAATCTGCTGTACTTTCATGCGAAGTGTAGCCACGTTGATTACTCCAAATCTGCACTGAACTACTTCACCATGAAATCTGGATCTCTACCTGGAAAGACTGGGAAACAGAATATGTTTGCATACCTTGCCTGTACAGAGTATAGGATTAAGCATCTGAGATTACTTGAAAGGAAGCTACCAAGTACTCATCACTTTTGACATCAAGTCTCTTGCCTTTTGAGCTAAATACAGATTCAGAAACCTAATTGTCCTTCGTTTTTAAAGGTTTTCCTGCCTAGGGGTTGATTTGGGATCCTGTCTCTTAGTGATACTTAGTGTATTTAGTGTTGTGAATGAAGCTTTGTTAACTAAAATAAGTTTATATTTGATTTATATTATGCAATTTTAGCTTCATGTCTAATTTATATTTCTCAGGGCCTAAAGAGTTTAAGGATTTGTCTATAATAGTTCCCAAATCTCTTTTTAGGTCAATGCCCTGACATTCATTTTCCATTTAGCAGCTATACACTGTCTTTTTTTTTTTTTTTTTGATCCAAACTCATTAGTCTACCTTTATCTATATTCGCCATCCACCAGACAGGTGCATCCATTATTTACATCATCATGTATTGCGTTGCTTTTCTTCATTTGCTGTTCTGCCTGACACAGCTAGTAGTGTAGTAGGAAACAATCCACGAACTCACCACATTGCTATCATGGCTGTTACTGCTTTCAAAGAAAGAAACACTGAGTTTGGTTCAGTACAATTTGTAGTTATTTATGACAATTTGGACAGATATTGGCAAGTCACAAAATATTTATTAATTATTGTATGTTCATGAATTATCAATCATAAGTCACTGCTCACCAGAAATCTGTAGAAAACACATTGTCCTGTCTGACATTTACTGTAATTTTTTTTTTCATTCCTAAAACGATTGTCATCCCATCATAGAGAAGAAATTGACACAATGTGACTGAGGCAAGTAAGCAGACACCTCAAATATCAATAACCCTATTTCACGTAACTCCTTTGATACACTTGCTTATCTGATGTGCATGGGTTTCTGTCATTATTAGCTCAACTGTATCCTTGTGTATTTCCATATACTCTGCTTCTCAGATGCACAGACAGAAAGGTGTGAGTACTCTCTGAATAGCTACACACGTGGACATCCATTTCTTGTATCAGTTGTCTGCTAATACATCAACTTATCATTCATTTTTAACTGTTTCAAACTGTATAGTTCAAACTATAGTTCGAATCATATTTTACTGCTTGACAAGGTATAGAACTCTGATTATAAATCAGATATCCCCTTCAGATATCTGCTAGAAGTACAATCTGCCCTACATAAAGCTTTTTATGTCTGAGTTTTTGTTATGGTTTGTCACTGTGCTCCACTCACTGATCAAAACACTGCCATAAAAATCACCAATGCTTTTTACATGTGCTTTCCTACTGTATTACACAGTTTAAACAGTAGCTTTTATTTATTTATTTATTTATTTATCTATTTATTTATGCTTTCTCCTTTCTCAGAAGGAGGAAAGTCCTGACCTCCTTTGCCAAGGCCTCACCATCACCTGACTATACTCCCAATTCAATGGTTCTGAATTTACAATTTGAAGTGGTGTTTCTGATACTGTACTTATTCCATCCTTAGTGAAATCTCGCCTGTAACATTTATGCAACATTATCTGGAAAGTCGCAAGCAGACACAGTAAAAGTAAATCCTTGAGACAGCAAAATTCAACCCTCACTAGACAAAGGTGGAGGGATACATTCAACAGTAAAAAGAAAGTTATCCAAATATTGAAACGTTTTTATTTACATGTTAAAGTCAGATGTTTTTTACATACAGTCTTACACAAACCACCCATAGATTTTGAGCATGCAAAGCTATTAATGAGAAAAACAACGTAAATGAATGAATTAGGAAGAAGAGCACCAGTTCTGAGCTATTTCAGGGACATTTTTCCTGCTGAATGAGAAAGGGAATAAACAGTAGTTCCAAAATTCATGTAAAGAAATAGAAAAACTTTTGGCAGGTAGATCAGTTCTACACAGACTGAAGATCCAAAAATAAGTGAGATGTGATCATTACCACAAAATGCAAACTACCCAAGTAAAAACAACGCAGTAAGTTGTTCTGACCCTGGTCACTGCATTATCCTTAGGTAAGCCCTCCATTACAGGCTGAATGCTAAGTTCTCTTTCTCTGCTCATATATTTAAAACACATTGATGATTTCTTTAAAAAATGTCCTCCATCAGCCTTGAATATTATGAGCCACTTTCCATTTCTTTGTTCACATCAAATCCCTTCTGATTCCATAATACACATTTTTACTTGCATACTGTAATTGCATAAATAATTTCTTAGGGAAAAAGCTGAAGTATAATTTTAAGTGTTTGTTTAAGCAAACATTTTAATATTTATAATACATTTAATCTAGAAGGCAGTTAGATCCAAGCATCTTTGATAAAGTGATATTGATTTGTTCAACTGCCCTAAGCAAAATGGATAGTATAATTTCTCTTGTTGATTAGTAAATGCTCTTGCTCTGTTGGCTTTATTTTTTAAATGGTTGACAGAACGTTTGGGGGAAACAGACAATGAATTATCTTTTGAGAATTGCAGCATAAATTTAAATTTGTTTTAATTTATTTTGATGTTATGTTTAGAACTATGGTCATTGCAAAGATTTATACTCTTGCAGAATGCAGGGACGAAATTTCTAAAAAATGCATTTGATGGTTCCCTTTACAGAATATGAAAATTATTTTAGAAAGAAATAGCAACTGCAAATTGCACACAGTGACATCTATAATATTCATGTGAAAAATGCGAAAGCAAATGTGAAATTTATGAAAAATTCTAATCATTCATTGTTGCTCAAAACTGAATGAAATCATAAAAATGCTGCTGGAACATTCTCAGCAAGTTTGAAATATATTTTTCAATTACATGAGCGTCATTCACCATCTGTCAGTCCCCATATCTGGTCATTTATCTATATGATGCCTCACTGCAGGGTGCTGTAAGTATCACCATTACTTTATATAATGCGTACCCTGTCTATATGCACCCTTCTTGACAGCTTGTGTCCATATCATTCATTCATTGTCAGCCTACCATCAACATAACAAAAAAGGCATCCCTGGCTGCTGTCTCATGGCAGCCTGCTGCCTTTGGTAACATCCATTCTGCATCCATCCTGTCACTGCCGAGTCCATTCTCATTGCAGCACCAGCAACCTCAAAGTTACTTCAGCCCACACTGTTGCAGTACTTCTCCCAAAGGGGGGATGGAAACTCACTTAGGGAATCTGACATCACTTTTGACCTTTAGAAAAAATGATAATCTGATATAAAGGGAGAGTGAAAAAGAGATACTGATTCACACAGGTCATCTCCATGGAGAACATCCGGAAGGTTCTGGTGCAAGGAAAAAATTGCATGACATTTCTTTATTTGTCCCACAGCTGAAGTTGTCCATGTGGGAGAGAATTCTTCTTCTCACTCCTCCCATGTAGGAGATCTGGGTCCAGATATGGTCTGTGGAGCAGAATTAAGACTTAAGATTATTAATTAAAAGCTGCATGTAATGCTGAAATATAGAGTAAATTAATATGAGAAACATGGGCAGGGTCTGTAGAGATGTTAGAAAGAAAACCCCACAGGAGGAAGTGCAAGGGTTGCAAACGCATTTTGAAAAGCACCTTCTGCTGTTATTCCTTGTAATTTCAAATTTTATCAACAAATGCAATTAAAATTCTCACAGCGAGTCAACATATATCAGTACAAAACCATTATGCAGACATCTAGTATATCTTTCCTTGTAATCTAGTAGTGGTATGTCATCCGTTTTCCCTAGTCATCCAAACCTACGAAAATCCAAAAAGGGTTTCCTTTGAAGTCAATTCTCCTGTCTTTCTATACCATGTTTAAGTGACCAGCCTGGATGTGCTTAAACAAGGGCTCTTTATTCTGTGTGATAGGAATCTGTTGGGAAAAAAAAAAAAAATCCCACATGGAGTTACTAATCATGGAAAAAGTTCTGCTGGCTCCAATAGCCTCTGTTGGAGGATATACTTCCAAATTAATTAATATTCACTAGTGAGGGTAGAAGGAAAACAGTGCAATGTTTCTTTCAGCAAAGTAAAGAAAGGAACGCTCATTCTTCTATTTGGTTGGTTAAATTTTATAGTGGCATAAAGTAATGTTTCTAGATTTGTTATTTATTGACTGTATAGTTTTAAAATGTATCAACAGTGTTGGTCAGCTATATAAAAGTTAATTTCACTGGTAGAATGAAAAAGAATTTAAAATCTAATGAGAAATGCCTATCTGAAGTGTGAATAAGAGAAAAGTTATTACAACTTGCAGTGGTATAGGTGTATAGGTGGTAATATTTAACCCTGTTGATGGGAGAGGTTAAAATCATTCTCATTAATAATGAAGAATAATAAGGATAACAGCATGACATTCATAGATCACCTTCTGTTTGCATTCAGATTATCATAAATTATGACTCTCTGCCATTGGGTTAATCAATGTCCACAGACCCCAGGAGAAGACTGTCCAGATCTTTTCCTCTTCTGGCTTGTTTTCTGCCTCTATGGAACTAAGAGTCACCTTGGAGCGTGAGTGATTTTTTTTGCCTCAGCTCAACACAGAGCATCCTCCTGTAAATGATGAAGCAGCAAGCAAACAAAAGCCCCTTTTGTCTCAGTTTTTTCTAAGTTAGATACTCAAAAGGATAAGTGCCTAAAATATAGGAAGCAATTGGTATTCTAGGGGCGGACACCATGAACACAATACTTCACATATATAAATAAAGCAGGTAATAAATATAAATGAGGAGATACAGATACAGCTAAACGATGCAGAAAAGATGTAAGAGATTAATGTATGCTAATAAATTTCCCTTGAAGTAAGGAACCATAGCCAAAGAAGGAAAGTTGTCCCAGCGATATTAGACAGAAAATTTGCTGGCAGAGATTCTGAATGTGGAAACACCCATCTATTTTTAAGTGATTCTACCTGCAGTATTTGGCTGGTATTAATGTCTGACACATGTAAGTGGTCAAAATGGAAACTGCCTGACCAGACTTTGGATATGAACTTCAATACAAGAGCACACTCAGTGAGAAAATCCTCAGAGAGGACATGTTAAAAATCCAAACCCTTCTCACTGCAAGTTCCAGCCCAAGACTGGTTATCAGGAATCTTCTCACTACTGTAACAAAAGTAGCAATTAAAAGGAAAAAAAACCCATCATCCTAGAAGCCCAGATGTAACCTAGGCAACTTGAGAAATGTATGAGGAAACTGTCACAGAATACACCTCCCCTGTTGTGCATTCTTGTAAATACATGAAATAAAATTATACTTATTTTCTTCAAATAAACAGAACAATCAGTTCTGAAGCATCTGTTACATGTTATTTTACAAAACTGGCAAGTAAAGCAGCATTTTTAATGCTCACATAATTTAAACAAATATAAATGTAATTGCCTCGAATAAGCTGGTATTTCCTCAGAGTACTCTAAGCAAATACATCCTCTTTCCCAACAAAGACACAAATGAAAATGGCTTCTTGCTCAATAATAAATAAAGCAGGCTGGTTAATCAATCTCTTTCTCATTTCTTAGGCTTCGTATTTCTTTTAGATTCCTAACAGAATAAATTAAATCAAAGCCTAACATATACTAACATGTTACCTAATATTTACTAAATTTGCCTTGTCATTATTGTTGGGAGGAGCAATAATTTTAAAAATTATTTCTTGATTTTGAAAAAAATGAACTCCTGTTAAGTCTTAAAAATATGCATAACTATATGATATAACCACATGAACCGATGAACTCTAAATGTTTGCTTGGTTGCACAGGTAACTGCAACTCAGATTGCCCATTTTGCAGGCTTTTGCTGGTATGATCCACTAGCCTAGAGCATCAGAAAGAGGTTCTTCAACACTGTACACACTAATAAACTTTCCATGAGTAATCTGCTACTTTAGTAATCTACTAGGCAAGACCAAAGCTTCCAGTTTTTGAAAATGAAATCAAACAAAAATCATATTCTACTCACTTACTCACTTAAATTGGGCATGCCCATAAAACTGCATGTATTGGTACTCAGAGTTTTTTTTGTTTGTTTGTTTGTTTGTTTTTTTACTCGGTAAGAGCATACTCAAGATCTCCTGCTGCATTTTCACTCCAGTACAAAGACTACTAACGGAGAAAGTTTAGTTCCTTAGGCCTATAGTTCAACACAGCCAGTGTTTGGTGCAGAAATTTTATTTAGATTTAAGTTGCATATTACTGAGAAGATAGCCCTAAAATTTTATAAGAACTCCATCCTAGGATAGTTTGTCTTTAACTAGCCAGATAATTTAGTCAAGAATTTAAGCTTTCTCAGTCAGTAGGCAGATTTTCAGTAAAGTAGTAACCTGTTGCTTAGTACCACAGTGGTCTAGACATGTCACTCATTTCTGACATTTTACAACTATTCTCTCAATTTATCAAAAATAGATGACATGTTGGTTAGACAAGGATAGAGTTACCACAGGATAAGGGTTATGTGTTAAAGATCCAGTGCAAAGTCAGCCAACAGCACACTTGACATCTGGTGAGATTTCTTGACATTTATTAAATATCAAATCATGACATTTAGGAAGGCAAAAGCACTTAACCCGCTACTAATAAGGTCTCAAGATACTATTGCCTGTATGAGCAAAACTAAAATAGCAGCAAGTATGTGTATGTATACACACATATAAACACAAATACACAAAATCACTAAGCTATACCCTGGCTCATGTACTATTTAGCATATGATTACTCATTTATCATATTCTCTCTTCAACAGGCTATAACATATGTACATCCAGTATGGAAGATCAGCTCTCCCTGAATTACTGGTGGTTGGTTAGTATTCCTTGGCTCAGTTGTAAATCAGTGTCCTGAAGTTTCAGGAGTCTCTGCTACACCTGCAGGTAGATTTTGGGATGAATCAGTCAGCGAGAGAGTCTGACTCCATAAGGAGCAGGCAACAGGAATCAAACATAGTGAATTCACACATTGCAAATGACATTAAAAGCAGTTTTGCCCATCCACACCACTTGGTTCTGGGCTGCCTGCTGATATTGATGTGCACACCAGACTTTCATTCTGTGTGAGTTTAGTCATACACCCTTTTAAAAATTGTTAATAGGCAACCTGAAAAGATTCTGAAACACTTCAGAATCTGAAAAGAAACCACTTTTTTCATGTAATTTTATGCTGAGGCTTGCTTTTTGAGGATTTACATTGTCAGCCTTTTCTAAAACGCATTCATTAGCCTTATTGGTCTGTAGATGTGTAACATCCACATCAGAACATCAGTAATAGGTGTGCAAGATTTTGACCCCATATGTATTGAAAGTTCACTAAAGAGGTCACTCAGGAGAGGTTTGGAGAGAGTGTTTTGTTTCTACCCATCAAGACAGGAAGGTTTTAGTGGTAATGGACCTTGGGCAAGACTGATTTGCTTGATTTTATTTATTTATTTTTATTTTAAATTTAATACTATTTGGGTTGTAAAATTGTTTCTAGCTTGGGAGTGTTATATATCAACCAGCAGGTGTTACACATGAACAAAGCATGGTGTATTGCAAAGAAAATGGATCATGAATAATACATTCCAGATATGTAATGTATTATTCTTACGTTGGATTATTTTTCAGTTGTAATGTTGCTTGGGAATATTTGCTTGTAATTCCTGATGATATATATCTTTGCTGATATATATCTACTACTTGGAATTTTTAAGAAGATGGACTACAAAAATCAATGAATAGGAAAAAGAGATGCAAAATGAGGAAATGGGCAGGGCTTGTTTTTTGATTTTTATTCTCAGGTGAAGCAGGCTGTCTTGAGAGTTCTGTCAGGAGATGACCTGCCAATGCCAGCTTTTGCAAACACGGAGAGCTTTTGCATATGGGTTACAAAACCAGGCAAAACAAAATGAGGCTTGCTTTATTCTTATGCTTGTCAAACTATTAGCAGCAGCTGGTAAGCAAATAGATTATGGCTGATAAGCTATTTATGGTTTTATGTAGGCCACCAAAAAACAATAAAAGTGTGAGCAGATAACAGACTTTCATGAAATTTTGGGTCAGTCTCTGAAGTGTCAGTGCCACCTTTGAAGGTGGATACATAGATCAGATTGTAGCATGAACATGCTGAAGAGGAAAGCTGGCAGAGACTAAAAAATGCAAGAAAATGCACATTTCAATATACAAGGTGCTGATTAAAAGATTTGTATTCAGGTCTTTGCCCAGGTGACTCTACCATGACACCCTTTAACGAGCTGTAGACTAAAGTTACCATTGCTTCTGGCTGCAAAGCCTCAATGTTGATTTCAACTCTAGGAGGGACATAGCTGCATGAATCCAGTCCCTGGAAGGGACTAGGAACATATTCAGGAGTAATGTCATGGCCAGTGCAGAAAATCAGCTCTCCCTGAATTACTGGTGGTTGGTTAGTATTCCTTGGCTCAGTTGTAAATCAGTGTCCTGAAGTTTCAGGATTCTCTGCTACACCTGCAGGTAGATTTTGGGATGAATCAGTCAGTGAGAGAGTCTGACTCCATAAGGAGCAGGCAACAGAAATCAAACATAGTGAATTCACACATTGCAAATGACATTAAAAGCAGTATGTAATTATACAAGATTTCTAGCTGTGCTTTGACATTACTTATTCACTGCCATCACCCCAAATTTAAAAGTTGATCATCAAAACCAAGTGAGATAGAACAGACGTAAAATGAAGCTGCAAGATTAATTCAGGCCAATCTTAATTGCAATGATTTATCATTGTCCACTGGGCATTGCAAAAATATTAACAAATCTTGCAGAAAGATTAATAGATACCAAGTAATAAACTTAGTCTCCACATCATACATAAAATTAAACATGAAGTTTCCTCATGAGACTCAGATTATTATTTAAATACTTGAATTATTATCACTTCAGTGTCTCCATTTTGTAGAATTTCCATTTTGGCTTTAGCTTTAAGTGAGATAATTTGTCCAGAATTGTCTTGGCCTCATCAAGAGTCATGAAACACACAGTGCTCAGTGCTGCTTTGCCATCCTATAGTGGGTATGTAAGCTTGGCCTCCACTGTCCTCATATCTCACTGATCTTAGCGGGAGAAACCAGGAGCCCCATGAGGTCCGTTACGGGTCGTCCTGCAAGCTATTTTCTGAGGGGCTCAACATCCCGCCTCTTCTGAGTGCAGTCCGGTTGCAATAGACAGGGACTAAATGCTCCTGGAGCCAAATGAGGAAGCTGGTGCTGATAGCAACACTTTTAGGATGGGAAATGCTCTGGGCTCTGTCTCCTAGAGCTCAACCCAGAATCCAGCCAGGTGTCCTACGTTGTGTGCAAACAGAGGAAAGCACCTCAGTATGACCCCCAAACCATGACAGATGAAGAGGAGCAGGCAGTGTGACAATACAATTATTTATATATTATCCAAAACTTACTCTTGAGCATAAGTAAGTGACTGAGGACTGTAAGTTAGGACCTCTCCATGTTTAGCATGTACAGACCTGAAGTCTTTTTTGGAAGCGAACCTTAAGTAGTTCTTTTCTTTCAAAATGTGGTAGTAGCAAACTCAAATTTTGCATGCTTTTTACATGTCTAAAGTGCTCATGGTAAGACAAGTCATGAATACCAAATGAAGTCATCTTCCAAGCTACTGGCGTAGCATGGCAGGCATGTGCAGTAAGACAGTAGAGCACCTCACCACCAAAAAGGACTCTTCATCCCATTTTCCTTGCTAGGGTAACAGGGAAGTCCAAGAGATTTCCTTGGAAGGCTGGAGGTGAGCAAAGAGGAGGCTAACCTATGGGTTTTAGGGGTACATAAAACTGTCCTTTCCTAATTTAGAGGGAGTTCTGATTGTGTCACCATAGGAATAGCAGGTTTGTAACTACAAGAAATGGGGAAATATTTCTCCTTCTCGTAGGTTGAACGGGCAAATAATGAATGTTTGTATGACATGATGGATTCAGTGGATATGTTTAATCCCTTTGGTAAAACACATTTCACAGCTTCTGACAAGTAACATCCATTAACTGCTCTTCCTACCCTCAGGTCATTTCTTTCTGATGTCTTTAATTAGACTTTTAAAAATGGGCTGATCTTATTGCATGACATTTTCTGCAAAATTCTTATGTGAATAGAATTTTATTAAATGCTTCAAGGTAGTCCCTGTTGGAAGCTTTATCAATAAAGCAAAGAAGCAGAGATATTAGGGAGATGCAAATAAAATTAGACGAAACTGTATAAACATTTCCTAATCAACATATTTCATACAAGTAAAGTGAAAGGTAGAATGGTATATCCCAGAGGTTTTTTAAGTTTATGTATAGAAGGAGCTTTGCAAAAGTCATCAGATGACCATACCAGTCATTAATTTCATTATGTGGACTGAGATCTGATGGTTGACTAAGATGTTCTTTGTTTATTTGCTTAGGTGCTGCTTTTTAGGAATTTTCTTCTCAAGTATTATATGTAGTAGAAAATCCCCAAAGTTATAGTTTATAGCTTTAAATAATGAAGTAGCTGAAAACTTGTATATTGATAAGGAAGGCAGAGTTGATGGGTATCTGCCTGTCAGCATTCTAATTGTGTTTTATAACATTACTTTCCTCACCTTTTCCTACGGAAGTGAAGTTTTTTAAATGATGTAATATTTGGTTGAAGAGTTAGAATGAAATGATACATAAAATAAACAGCAAAAAGTACAAGAATAAGCAAGAAAATACCAAACTACAAAACGACACACTACAATAAAATTACGAACTGTGGTACTGGCTTTTCATTCTATGTTTTATGTTTGTGCTGAGACTTTACACTGCCTACTACTGTTAACAACTCCTGGGCTAATTAGCATATGCTTAAACTCTCTAAAGATTTGGCCTGGAATTACTAATTACCTACAGTATGTCCTAGGCTGAAGAGAAGATGTAAATATATGGTGTGTGCCATGCACCTGTCAGGCAGTCACTCCTTACTCGTAAGAAAAAGCACGTGAGATTTTGTGAAAGACCACGTCTTGATTGTCTTAGGGTGTGGGTTTTTTAAAAGAGTTTAAGATCTCGTTATATTCTCCTCTTTGATCCCTCACATTTCAACATCTGATGAACCTGATAATGTTTTGATAGAAGCTTTTAACTGACTGAAATCTTAGGACAAATGCTGGAGCGAAATGGAAGCAGCACCTGTGCTTACAAAGAGCAAAGCTGCTCATTGTGTTACTCAGTGCCTGTGTAATGTTTACATAGGGTTTCAAACTGATACATTTAAATCTTAAAAAAACAAACAAACCCTCCTCATTTATAAGGGAAGCTTTAGAAACTGACCTCCTTAGGTGGCAGACTGATACTGTGTTTGGAAATGACTGGAGTTTTATATGGCCATCTTTCTGCCTTTTAAAAAATAGTGTCAAAAATCACTGACAATTGTCTCGTCTTTCTCAACTACTTACATTTCAGAGGTGTTTCAGTGCCTCTGCAAACAGGCAATTCCGTGTCAACACATGTACAGCACAGTATAAACACTGTCTGAGATTCCTGTTTTATTATTTTTTCACCCATTTAAACTAACATCTTCTTTGTGTAATGAACAGAAAGAGAAACACCTATCTGCACTTAAGCTAGTTCTTTTAATACTGTTATTAAAGAATCATGGCTTGAGTAATGCTTTGATGTATTTTATTTGCAATGCTTTTTACAGAGTAGGTTGCTCTTCTCAGCCTAATTTAGCCTAACGACTGACAAAACTGGGCCCATGTTGCTTAGAGCTCCATTAGTCGTGTTGATTAAAACACTTATATCTATCTATTTTCAGTTCAGTCCTACACTATCTTACGTCTTAAGGCCTAAAAAACCTCTTAAGAGTATAGAGTGGCTCTACATGCCAGAGGTTACTGTTCCAAAAGTCCTTTGAAGGAGAGGATCAGGCCAGATCAGTTAGAAGCAAATTCATTAAATCCTGATGAAAGCATTTTGAAGTTAAACTAATTGGATTTTCCTGAAAAAGATATTGGACCCTCACGGGACTGCTTCTCCATTGGAGCTCAGCATAGTGGTAATACCCAGATAGTGGCTGGTGACCTCTTTTACCAACACAGAGGTAAAATGTTCCTGACTCTGCTGGTTTTGGCTGGGGCAGAGTTAATTTTCTTCACAGTAGCTGGTATGGGGCTATGCTTTGGATTTGTGCTGGAACCAGTGCTGGTAACACAGGGATGTTTCAGTAGCTGCTGAGCAGCGCTGGCACAGAGCCGAGGCCTCTTCTGCCTCTCACCCACCCAGCAGCGACCAGGCTGGGGGGCACAAGGAGCTGGGGGGGGGACACAGCCGGAACAGCTGGCCCCAGCTGACCCAAGGGATGTTCCAGACCATGTGGCATCACGCTCAGGGTATAAAGCCGGGGGAAGGAGAAGGAAGGGGGGCATGTTTGGAGTGATGGCATTTGCCTTCCCAAGTAACCATTAACACATGACGGAGCCCTGCTTTCCTGGGGATGGCTGAGCACCTGCCTGCCCATGGGAAGTGGTGAATTAATTCCTTGCTTTGCTTTTGCTTTCCCTATTAAACTGTCTTTATCTCAACCCACAGGTTTTCTCATGTGCACCCTTCCGATTCTCTCCCCCATTTTTGCCAGTGGGCAGTGAGTGGGCAGCTGCGTGGTTCTTGGTTGCTGGCTGGAGTTAAACCATGACACTGACCTAGGACTTTTATATTTTTTGGAATACTCGTAAGTCTTAATTTTACAATTTCAAGTACTGTTAAAAACAAGGAGTGTCAGCCTTTGCCAGTCATGTATGTTTTAGCAAGCATGGGAGCAAATGGTGGGGAAACACATTTTATTAGCCAGTAGCTGACTATTAAAATTTTCCTTAAACTGAAGAGATATGAACTAATGCTACACTTATCACTTTAATGGTTGTATTTGTATTTTTAACATCTAATCATCTTAATGAATCTTGAAGATGTTACACATAGATATCTGATTTATTTCTTAATGAATTTTTATGGATGTCTTATCAGTAAGCTGGAACCATTCCTGACTGAGTGAGTCTGATGTACTTAAAAACATACTAGGAATAATGAGTAAGCAATACATAAAATCACAAACCTTAACATAACAAAAATTAGGTGACATTCTGTAATGTATTTTATGTCTGATCTTTATGGTGGCTCAACTTTTCTACTATACTTCATCCTGATGAAAAAGGGCATTGCTCATACACAGTGACACTGCTGCCTCTTTAACTTCACTGCTGCATTGAAATAAAATAATTTTTGCCTGAGATTCAGAGGCTATATTTTTCCAGACAAAGAAGCAGGCCATTCAAATGCACAGGAACGGATCCGAAAGCTACAATATAGTTAAAGGAATCTTTCTCTTAAAGGACAAAATCTGCGTTTTTACCAGAAAAGAGGAATGAAAGTGCATGCAACTTTAGATGTCATATTTAAATCCCAGTTGTGCACTTATGACAAAAGAAGTTTGTTAGGAGACAGAAAAGTTGAAAGAATATATAGCTTTATTAATTTTTCATATATATTTTGATTTGTATCTTCTTTATTGACGCTCTGCTATAAGGTCTACACATATAACCATTTTCTGAGAATTCAAAAATGAGTAAGTACTAAGTTAGTTCAATATTGATTTCGTAGTAGTTATAGCATATATGAGCACAGATTTTATACAAAGAAAATGCTAGTTTAAATTCTAAGAGATGTTAAAACCCTTATTTAGAAAAAAAAACCCCAAAACCCAACAAAGTAACTTCTGGCTCAGGAAAAGCTGTTGCTTGTCTCTGGAATCTCTTCCTTGTTAGACAGGTTTATTAATTTATTTGCTATTTTTATTTCATTTGTGCTTAAATTTTCAATATTTACAAAATTTAAGGTTCATTTCACTTTTAGGGGTAGATATATAAGAAAGAATAAAGTTGAAAGCAATCTTAAAAATAGGTGTTTGCAATGAACAATGTAAATTTGCTATATGTGTTTAGGCTTCTACCTGTTCAGAATTTGCTTATACAGAAAAATTCAACACTGAGCAAGCTAAATTATGGCAAAATAAACCTGTCATTCACTGTCATCAGGCTTTCTTGGTTTGTATTCTTGTTACTTGCATAGTGTCAGTCATCTACGTGAAGTCCATGAAAATGCATGTGGATCACAAATGTTTTATGAATCCTAGTTATTCAGCTACCAGGCATATTTCTTTCTGTTTTGTAATTTAAATGCAAAATTAATTTGTCTGTGACCTGTTGCACAATTCAGTGCATTGCTACACAATTCAGTGCATTGAGCAATGCATAATGAAGAATACCGGAAATGTGGACTGGGTAAGTCAGTAGCAGAGATTGAAATTGCAGCTAGCAAGTCAGCAAATATGTGAATGTTTGTTCCTAGCTTATGCCATTTTGAAGCAGGAATAAAATTCTTTACTACTTACACATATATAAATGAAGTCCTTGAGAAATTACAAGCTTGAAACACACGCAAATGTTAGAGATTAAGGCAATAATGGAAATATTGCTTCCTCTTAGAAAAAAGCCACTGCCATTTTCAGACCCCCCCTGCTTTCCTGGAAACTCTCTGCATTAACCTTTTTTATATTTTTGCTGTCCTTTGCCTACTCACGCTTTATTATTTAATGCATTTCTTATTCTAACAAGCAGATGGCATCAAAACTCACATTAGTATTTCTTCAGAAATCCATACAGGGCTTTACAAATCTTTAAATAGATTTAAAATCTGAGGGAAAGGAGGGTGAGGTGCAAAAGCAGTAAGACTAATGTAAAAGCAAAGTAAGAAAATAAATTCAGGGAAATATAAAGACAGTAAAGAGGTATCGTTGTTCATGAACATTATGTGGTAAGATTTGAATCCTCTTCTGAAAGTTTAGCACTTAAAGAATGGACACATCTCTAATTCTGATCTAGCTACACTGGAATAATGAATTGAAATTGAACCACATAAACCATAAGGTTTTATTGCATTGGCTTTCTTGTGAAGCTTGCATACAGCTTCTGTCTTTTTTTTTTTTTTTTTCTTTCTTTCTTTTAAGGGGGAGTGACTATTAGCCTGACTTCCATGTGAGTTCCTCTCTCTCTCCAATATAAAAAGAATAAAAAATGAGTAAACAGGTGTTACAGCCATGAGAGTCTGGCAATATTATGCCCAACAGGTGGCATAAAGGTCTGGGGATGTTTATGGGAGCTAGAGCACACCAGGGTATCAGTAGCAGACTATAAAGTGGGAGCAAAATCAGACAAAGATGACAGGGCAATCAGCATGCCTGTACTGAGGACAGTGGTAAGTCATGTCTGCTTCCTGCTATCTTGACTGGCATCTTAATTTTTCTTATGTAATGGATTTAACTTAGATGGTTTAGAAAAGGATCTGGCACCAAAAGAAATCCAAAGCTCATTGTATTATTAGTGCATCAGATCAATTCAGCAGTTGCAAAATGTTATAATTTCTGTTAACTGGGGATTTTTAGGCATGCTGCATGATGCACATACCACAGACTTAAAACAGTGTCATCTGCAACTTAAGAAAAGGCAGCAAAAGAAAAAAAGACCCCCCTCACACCACTCCTGAAACCGAAATTTCTGATACGTTAATTCATCATTAAATATTGTTTAATGCTATATCAAGTGGATACTGTTAGGGAAAAGAGAACAGATTAAATCTTGCTTTTAAAACAGCAATAACTAATGGACTGCAGAGTGTATGTGTATATATATGTGGATGGACTCCAGAATGGATTACTGCTTCAAAGGCAGGCTTGTGCCTTAGGGTAGGCTCAGCTTCTTCTGTTATCGTAGGAAACCAGAAATGTATCAAAGTGATTGTCATGGCAGCTAAAAGAAGTCCTTTCTGGAAGGAAATGGGAGACCTAGTTACCCAGGACATGGGGAAGACTGGGGTACTCCACAATTTTTTTGTTTCAGTCTTCAGCAAGTCCTCCAGCCACACCACTGAAGTCACAGAAGGCAAAGGCAAGGACTGGGAGAATGAAGAACTGCCTGCTATAGGGAAAGATCAGGTTCAAGACCATCTAAGGAACCTGAAGGTGCATAAGCCCATGGAACCTAATGAGATGTCTCTGTGGGCTCTGAGGGAACTGGCAGATGAAGTGGCTAAGCCACTATCCATCATATTTGAGAAGTCATGGCAGTCCAGTGAAGTTCCCAATGACTGGAAAAAGGGAAACATAAGGGAAATAAGGAAGACCTGGGAAACTACAGGCTGGTCAGTCTCATCTCTGTGCCCAGCAAGATCATGGAGCAGATCTTCTTGAAAACTGTGCTAAGGCACATGGAAAATAAGGAGGCAATTTGTGGCAGCTAACATGGCTTCACTAATGGCAGATCATGCCTGACAACTTTGGTGGCTTACTATGACAGGGCTACAGCATTGGTGGATGAGGGAAGAGCAACTGACATCATCTACCAGGACTTGTACAAAGCTTTTGACACTCTACCCCAGGCATCCTTGTCTCTAAACTGGAGACACATGGATTTGTTTGATGGACCAATGGACCACTCAGTGAATAAGGATTTGATTGGATGGTTGCCCTCAAAGAGCTCCATGTCCCAGTGTACACCAGTGATGAGTGGTGTTCCTCAGGGGTCAGTACTGGGACCTGCACTGTTCAACATCTTTGTTGGTGACACGGGCGCTGGGATCAAGTACACCCTCAGCCATTTAACCAAGACAACACCAAGCTGTGTGGTGCAGTTGACATGCTGGAGAGAAAGGATGCCATCCAGAGGGACCTTGACAGCCTTGAGAGGTGGGCTTACGTGAACCTCATGAAGTTCAACAAGGTCAGGTGCAAGGTCTTGCACGTGGGTCAGGGCAACCTGTGGTATCAATACAGGCTGGGCAGAGAATGGATCGAGAGAAACTCTGAGGAGATTGACTTGTGAGTATTGGTGGATGAGAAGCCCAACATGGCCCAACAATGTGCACTTTGCAGCCCAGAAGCCAACTGAATCCTAGTCTGCATCAAAACAAGTATGACCACCAGGTCAAGGGACATAATTCACCTCCTCTACTTGGCTCTCCTGAGACCCTCACCTCTGAAATACTGTGTTCAGCTCTGGAACCCCCCAAAAGAGGGACATGGACCTCTTGGAGCGAGTCCAGAGGAGGGCACAAAGCTGATCAAAAGGCTGGAACACCTCCCCTATGAAGACAGGCTAAGAAAGTTGAAGTTGTTCAGCCTGGAGAAGAGAAGGCTCTGGGGAGACCTTACAGTGGCCTCCTAATACTTAAAAGGGCCTTATAAGAAAGATGGGGACAGACTTCTTAGTAAGTCTGCTTTCAACAGGATAAGGGATAATGGTTTTAAACTGAAAGAGGGTAGATTTAGATTAGGTATTAGGAAGAAATTTTTTATTTTATGGGTGGTGAGACACCGGCACAGGTTTCCCAGGGAAGCTGTGGATGCCCCATCCCTGGAAGTGTTCAAGGCCAGGCTGGATGGGGCTTGGAGCAGCCTGATTTAGGAAGGTGTCCCTGCCCATGGCAGGGGGTTGGAACTAGGTGACCTTTAAGGTCCCTTCCAACCCAAACTATTGGATGATTCTACTGCTTGAAAACCACACCACATCAATATTATTTGGATTTATATTCTACTTACATGCAGAGGGCTAAAGCAGTGACACATTGCTATTATTACTGTCTATTTTAGATTAAGCTGACAAAAACACTCAAAATAAAATGTCCCAACCAAGTAAAGACTATAATATCTATTTATCAATGTTACTGTTCCACAAAGGACATTGAGGTGGGTTGATGTGCGAAGGGATGCCATAGTGGGATCTGCAGCTGATGGCATACAGTAGAACAGAGAAAGCAGTTCCAGAGTAGGATAAAAACAAAGGAGAATGAGAGAGAAAAGGGGAAGAGAAAAGCCTCCATAGTGGTCAGCATGTGAAGGCACTTTCCAGTACAGCAGGTGGAAATGATGAAGGTGATGATGATGAGTTTTTTGCCGTGCTTTCTCCCTAAAACTATGTGCTTTACACTGGGACTTGATCAGCCTCCCTAGAGCTTGTTCTTGCTTATGAGGCTGTTAGCACTGATTGGAGTATGCTAACCAGATGCAAGCACAGAATCCCATTTATCTATTAAATTCCTGTAGGCATGTATTATTGGTATACATTAATGCATTTCAATGATTGTTACTGACCTTAATTTGCACTGCGTTTAGCTTTCTCTCGTATAAACAAAAACTACAAAAGAGTAGGTAAAGGAAAGCAAAGGAAAGCAGGGCGATGCCCCACCAGTGGTTTTTGATATCTGTGAGAACTGCCACAACAAGAACACCAGGGTTTTGCAGGTGGCAGATCATGGCACCAACAGCACAAGAACACCAGTGTGGGAATGCAAGGGAAGCCACTGCCACAGAGGCGCTGAGAAGACTGCCACAGCAGCTGACGGGGCTCCAGAGCTGCAGGCAGCGGGGCTTTAGCACTGCTAGGGCGAGAGCAATAAGGCAGCCGAGGCACTGTGCAGCAGCAACAGCCTGCGTATCCTGAGGGCTGCATCTGGTGCATTTTAGAGGTGATTTTTTGTTTCCTCCTTTGTCCTGTAGAAGTGATACCCCAGTGAATGGGAAGACGTGGGTAGCTTTGTAAGGGAGAATAAATCAATTTCCAAAGGGCAAGGGCATGATAGACATTATCTTGGATTATGTCATGAAGAGAAAGCTTTAAAACATTTTTTTAAAATAATTTGAAATGTTTAGACAATTTACATATTTTTCTTTTTAGATTTTAACATTTTTACTTTGTAGTAGAATATTTTTGAAACTGTTCCTATTTTTGAGCTTATTTTATAATGACTTTATTAAACACACTTCATTGTGAAAAAACACCTGCATTCTGAATTTTCTCATTATTTTTAAAAAAATGTTTTTCCATTATTTATCAAAATGATAGTACCTGAAATCAATGTGCCATCAACCCAAATGTTCTTAAAAAACAAATCTCTCAACTGTTTTCCAAACAGTTCTTGAAAGGACTTTTTAGAAGGGAGCAAGCACCCTCTATAACTACAAAACCAGCTGACTGAATTTCCATATGAACTCTCAAATCCAAACTTAACTATTGCTGCCTCTGCTGCTTCTGTGGATTTAAGAAGTAACAACTGAACAGTTAGTATACCTGGATACCTCTTGCCCATGTACCCTTGTATATGTATGTATGTATATATACACATATGTAAACACACACTCAGTGCTTTTAATTACTTTTTGTTTTGTCTGAAATGTGATATTGATTTCTTCCACTTGAGAAAGATCTAAATGATGAGCTAGAAAATTTCTCTGGCCAGTCTAAAGTGCAGTGCTTTACAGTCAGTGCTGTTCAGTGCTGTTTGGTGGCTACTGCTGTCTAGTTGCATAGAGAAAAGAAAAGACAAGCTCTAGATCCAGAATTCTCATTTTCCTGCTAACCAGCCATTTTTTAAATGCATTTTTGTTTTACTAGCAAATACTTCTATCTATAGACATTGTTGCATGTGGGAGTGAAAAAATTCCAGATAATTCATAATTCAAGAATAAGCAGATTAATAATAAATGAAACACAAATAGAGGCATTTAGTCTGGGAAGCTTCTGGACTAAAAGACAGAAAAAAAATGCTTAGAAAGATGCAGGAGATGTCAGTGACTTTCCGTATGGACAGGCAAAAGTCAATGGCAAGTTACAGAGGAAACATATTACTCTCCAGGATAATAGCTATTTGAAGCAATTTTTTCAAGAAAGAAGGCTAAGAGTCTGTTTAATGGGGAGCAGGAGCTTGTGCCACCCTAAGAGGTGGAGAGAGGAACAAAACAAAGCAGGATGTGAAAGGAACAAAACCAGAGGGAGGTAGCATGATGTGATGGAAGACAAAAGGACAAGAAAGGGAGACAGACCTTTGCTTTACTTTAAGGCTGTAGTGGGAGTTTAAAGGTGATTTGTTAGGTGCCAATTTAATGCTATGCCTTTTTCCCTCACACTGTTGGTTGTGGGTTTTTTTTTTTTTTGTTTGGGTTTTTGTTTGTTTGTTTGTTTTTGGTTTGGGTGGTTTTTTTGTGGGTTTTTTTTTTGTTCTTTTTTTGTTGTTGTTGTTTTGTTTTTCTCCCAAGGAATCACAGAGTACAAAGAATTTGCAGGCAATCTGCAGTTACTGGCAAGAAGTTTAAGGGGATATGTTGGGGGATGGAAGAACAGTAGAAAAGGAGAATAAATAGGACTTTTAAAATTCCCCATACCTAACTGCAAACATGTCAGTCAATGTCAAACCAGAAGCAGCCTTCATTCTTTTTGTGTAGTTATGACAGAAAGAAAACAACACTTAGCTGGGGAAGGACACATTTTTCCCTGAACTTGTTTTGCTGTGGTGATCTTAAGTGGCAGCTTGCCAGTTAACCTAAACTAAGTTTGATTATCCCTTTTTTGAGAAATATAAGGATCTGTACATAAAACAAGTTTGGTCAAAACTGTCTCATTTGGACTCTTATCAGTGGGATTTGTATTTGCAGCTGTACACCCAAATTCTTGTGTGCTCTTTCCTGCATATGTACTTTCCTACACAGTGCCATTTCAATATGAGAGTCTCTTAAGGTCTTCTTCTCCAGAATAAGATTTAATAAATCCCTTCAAGATCAGGCCTGGAAGCTGGGGTGATCTTTAATATCTTCAAATTTTTATGTTATGGCTGTCCCAAGAAAGGACTTTTCCCAAGAGGTATGTTCTGAATCTTTTGGTGATGATGAGTAACACATTGCTATGCAAACAGTACCATTAAATTTTCTGTGATGTGTCTTTTCTATCACCTTACTTTAGGTCTTAATGAAATTTGAACTTGGATTGCTTCCATCTCAGTCTGGATCATTAATTCTGTTTATGTGATGGCTTATGCTCTGGCTCATCTTTCATATATGATGTTGCTTCTTCTGCCAGGAAAACATGGGTTTGTTGTAGAGCTTGGCTTGTATTTGATCTCTCTCCCCAAACTGGTACAACTGCATATGAATACTCTTCCATAGTTGCCCCAGTACATTTGGCATCTTATGTTACTCTTTCTGACATATTCAAATACTTTTAAAACGTTTTATATTCTTCTCCTCCTTTTCTTAGTCTCATCAGGAAACAGACAAACAAAAAAGAACAATAACTGCAGAATAGTTTTAATCCACTGCAGGATGAATAATTTGACTGTTAAAGTGACTACCAAGGAGCAATCTGAAGTCATCTTCTGGGATCTTGTTCTTGCAGAATGGGCTAAGATACTGGGGTAGAGTTTTTTTAAAAATAAAGAAGTGAAATAGCTTTGCAGTAAAATGAAACCATCTCTACAGGGCAGTACCCTACATTTCCTTAAACTTGAAAAGTTTTAATAATTTCTCTAATGCCAGAGATGTTATGGATGAAATTTTAAAAAAGAATAGGGAGATTATTTGTTATGAAATAACAACATGATTTAATAGCAACATGAATTTGCTAGGCTTTGCTTTCATATGTCTTTCTTTTCCCCCTGGCCTCCAGGCAAAGTTGGAAAATACTATTTTTAAAAAAGAATAGTTTCATTCTGGTATCCGAATCAAAGTAATTTTCAAAAAGGCTGATGAAAACTCAATTTCAAAAAGGCTGATGAAAACTCAATGCTTAACGAAACCTGTTAAGATTTAGACATTACTAGATATTTATATACAGTGCTGTAGTTTATTTTATCCTTTCAGTAAGTGACGTTTGTTAACATATCTTTAGCTAAAAATAATAATAATGATACTTTTCTATGACAGTCCAAGACAGTCCAAAATATGCTATTTTGCTACTGGTAAATAGAAGAGATTTTAAATCTGGCCTTGCTTTCCATCAGACATCTTCTGAATGCAATATACATATTCCGCTCCCCCCCCCCCCCCCCCCCCCCCCCGCCCCGTATTGTTTCTAGGACAAAAGTACAGCTGTTTCAAATAAATAACCATATATTTTATTTTTAGCTCCTTCTATAGGTCTTTCGTATCAAAATGCCAGTGAACTGAAAGGGCAGAAGGTAAAAGCTGTATGACAAGGGTGAAGTAATATTTTTTTCAGAGTTAAAAAAAACACACCACGATCCTGGCTTACAGTACTTAGTGGACTGTTTAATACTCCTTTCAGTGTGTGGTTTCATTTTGTTTTCCATGTAAATCATTCTAAGAACAAACTACCAAAACACCTAGAACTGTTAATTTTCACCAGTGTTTCAATGAAACAAATATGCAAAATATTTACACGTATGCTGGAAATAAGAATGTTTTTACTATTCCTTTTTTTTTACTGAGTTGTAGTCCAATACTTTAAGGTAAAAAAATAGGAAGAAAGACCTCCTAGATCTAACAGATTATCTGAAATCACAGTAACTGCCACTGAAAAAACAGTTTAAAAAATAATACAGAGTTCACTTTCTGTTTTGTTTGATTGGATTCTTAGGTTGATGTTACATTGCAATTTAAAATACATCAACAAAAAAAGACCCAGATGTCTTGTGTTGGACCGAAAAAAGCTTTGTACATTAATGTACAGGGTTGCATCATTTAAACTGCTGCCTCGGAGGGAGATGAAAAGCACAGGCTACCTGGGTATATCTTTCATTCTTCTCTTCCCAGTGGTTTGTGTATCTTATTCAAGACTACAAGTACTTCACTTAGGATTCATAAATTAGATTTCTATCTTGGGTGATTTCATTCAAAACCCTTTCTTTCAGCTTGTCTCTTCCCAAAGGTGTTCTTAGTCTCCCACAATAATTTGGTTTTATGCAGAATACAGAGGAGACAAATGTGATAACTCCTTTTTCAGAGATAGGTCCAAATCCACATCCTTTACCTTCTGGGAGAATACCCTAATTAAAGGGCTCACATAGAGTGTCGTGGATATAACTTCTTTTGTGGAAATTCCCGATTTGGACAAAAAAATTTCAAATCCCCTGACTGGTGAGAGAAAGCTTGAGGAAATATCCTTCCCCTTGTAACACTGACCTGGAAAGGCAATGCAGAATCCTAGTTCCAGTGTGAGACAATGAAATTTACAATAATTCTGTTAATGACTCATGGTTACATGTGCTAAATATTTCTAGTAAAATGTCATACCTTATCAGGGATCTGATGTACAATACGTTGTATTGCCCATATCAGACTGAGGAAGGGAAAGGCCATGCAAACATGATGGTTTGGGGGTTTTTTTCACTGTATAAGTAGGAATTTATTTAAGCAATTGGAAAAGCTGTATTCCATTATGATTTTTCAATCTTCTTTTAAGCAGACTTCATTTTTCCTCCTAAGAAATTGTGTCAGTATACATAAAGATACCAGTACAATGTTGAGAATATTTCTCAGGCCTCATAACTTTAATCTTTCTCTCAAATCCTATAATCTGTCAGTCCCTTCTCTTTTATCTAGACTAGTATTGTATACCCTGCTAGCTTCCTTTCTATTCTTATAATCAAAGCAGCACTTCTTTTCAGCTTTTATCTACTTTCTATTTCCATTAGAGTTCCAAGATCCATTCTCCTTCTTCTGTCTCCTACAGATTGTCCTCAGGCCCCCTCATCTGGTCCCATTTACAGATGATATCACTAAATACCACCCCTGAAATGACACCTTCTAGATCTATGCATCACACTTGACCTTTCGCTGTCAGTCTGCTTTCTGTTGCCACTGCACTGCTGCCAGCTCAAATTCAAACTGGCAAACTCATGTTTATGCTCCAGAGCCCTGCACAGCTCTAATGAAATGTGATTTGAGTGGCAGAGCATCTCTCCTGCATCCCCTTTAACGTTAAGCATGCAGGCAGCACTGCCTGAGCAACGACAATGTTTCTCATTGCTACAGAAGGACCTGCAAATGATGTAGTCAAAGCTCAGTGGCACTGCACAGGACGCCAGTTTGGCAACTGGGAGTTGAAGAGAGTTGGAAGAGAAAGACCCTTTGTCTGTCTGGCTGTGGAAAATGTTGCTGGTATCAGGGTTCCTTTGTGGAAATCAGTCCTGTGCTAATGAAGAAAATCTTTCGGTGCAGGCACAGCTTTTTGGAAGTCCATTGACACTGCCAGACAGATTGTAGTTTTATTTCTTGGCCATGGTGTTCACTTAGTCCTTGCAAGGGACTAATGGGAAGGCCTGCCATTATCACTAGGTACATAGCATTAGTTCTAACATCACCAGCTAAACTATATTGCAAGGAACAGCGAGGAAGATTGCTGTGTGCTGCATTTTTATTACAGATACTGTATCATTGTAATGTATACATAAGGGCTTCCTGTGCCCTTTAATTGATCAAGCTATGACATACAGAACTGTTGAAATGATTATAAATTGAGGATACAAGTATAAAGATCCTTCAAAATTGACTACATTTCTGTAATGCATAATTAAAATGTTCATGTCAGCAAATACCATTGATTGCACTTGATAGTGTATTATGCTACTGCTCCATTGAACTGGCAGAAATACTTGCAAAAAATGGTTATGTTTTTAATAGAAAGGGACTGGAAATCTATTTCATATTCTCACTCCGTCTCCTTACCTGTAATGTGATTTTATACATATATTTTTTAAGGGCAAGTATTGACACCTGAGACAGTTCTGAAGGATGTATAATAAGTATAAATAAAAAAAAAAAATATTTAAAGCTTCCTTGGCTTTCTAAATGTGATCAGTTAAAAGAAAAGTGAATCAGCTCACTGTATCTTGAGCAGTGAATAACATTCCTTGCAATAACGCTTAGAACTGGACAGTCACTGACCATCCCTGGCTGCATAATAAATCAAAACACAGGTTTGTTTGTTTTTTTTATGCAGCCCTAGAAGATATAATGCTTAGGACACAACTTTGCCTTAGACGAAAACTTTGTTAAAGCCATTCTTGATTCATGTTATGCTGTGATCACAACCAGATTTAAGTCCTTTAACAATACAATTATAGAAAGTCTTGTAACATATCACTTCTAGTTTCCTCACTTTCTTTATCTTCCCCAACACAGTTTATTTATGACTTCTTTTATTCTCTGAATTTGAAATTTTAAGTATGATTTTCTGCCTTGCTCTACTGCTGCTCCTGCTGAAATCAGCAATGGCCTAGTATTCATACACAGTATCCAGAAATCTATTAACTCCTTTCTTCTAGGTTGGTAATGATATTAACATGCTGTATATGGAGGAGGTGGATTTTCCTCCTGGGGCAGTGTAATTAAAGTCTATGTTTAATTCCACATCTCTTTCCTTGAAATAGGTGTATTAGCTGTGAAAGATATGGGGGCTTAAAAAACCACTTAAAAACCCTAAAGGTTATCCAAATATGCACTTTGATCAAATCAGGAGAGAAACCAATGCTGAGTTTGATTCAAACGTACTATGATTCAAATGATTCTAAACACTTTTTCCCTAAATATGAAGGAGAGCCATTGCCTTTCCAGCACTCCGTGATGCTTTTCAGTACAGACTGAGGTGAAAGGTCTGTCTTCAAGTTTTGTTGAAGTGAGGGAAGGCAAGGGAAGAAAAAAAAAAAAAAGAGCAGGAAAGTGTTTCCAGTGGTTCCACCAAAATCTCCTTATTATTCCCTATTCCCTTTCATATTGAGATAAACACTGCTAATCCCAATAGTTAGCCTTCTGTCTTTTCTGTTTAGCTCTGGGAAACTTCTTACCCACAAAATGCAGTATTGCCCTCCCCATCTCATGTTGGTACAGTGGGCAATCAGCTGTTGATTCAGTCTTGAATGTCAGGCTGGGAATGACATGTGCCAATTTCCATACCATTTAACTCAATGTTCAATGCTATTTATCTTAAAGCATGACTTTTCAAAACACATGACTTGCTTCAAAAAGAATAAAGAATATCTTTTTTTCTCAATTAGCTCTTGATATCTGACATGAGTCCTTTCTCTGACCCCTGATCTTTTCTATTTGTTTTAAGGACTATGTGTGATTTTCCATATAGCACATGAATACTGACTCTCAAAATAATAGAGTTTGGAAGTACTCAGTCAGGCTTAACAAACTTCTTTGCATGCAAAAACATGTACGGTAATTTTCAAGAGGAAATTTCTACATCATCCTTTATTTACACCAAAGACTAGACGCAGCCCAGCTTCTGAAGGTGCTTAGGCAAAATTTCAAAGTCCCTAAGAATATAGGCAAGTGCTTAATGTAATTTTCAGAAGCAGTTATGATTCAGATCAAGTTTCTGCTACCTTAACGATTCAGATCAGGTTTCTTTGTGCATGGGATTCGTATTTGTCAGATTCAAAAAGGAAAAGGAAATAGTGCAAGGACATGAACTCAGTATGATACCTGTGACTAGGCAGTGCTCTTAAACATACACTGCAAGGGAAAAATTAGAGGTACTGCAAACTTTAAATGGTTTCTTACAGGATGGAACAAAAATGTCTAGAAGAACATTACATGCTAATTTACATACCATGAAAAAGGAAAAGAAAATGAGTGTTCTAAACCCAAACATTTAATGAGCTAATTCAAAACATATATAAATGCATTATTTTCACCAAAAAAAAAAAAAAAAAAGGCACTATGTAGGAACAATAAAATAATGGTATAGAATAAAGATGGTATAGTTTTGAGCTCAATGTTTTGACGTTTTTTTTTTTAATCCCAGGATAATATATCAGTGTACCTCTTCAGAGATAGTGTAAGAATTTAAGTGTAATGTTAGAATTTTTTTTCGTTTCTATTTAACTACAAACTGGAGTTTAACAGTGGATGGAAACCATCTAGGTGAAGTGCAAGTCTGTAGGCAAAGATTCTCACAATGTTTTGGGAAAATGAATTGATATACTTCTTGTACTTCTAGTCAGGTATCAAAATTGTATAGAAAAGACTTTAGCAAAACCTTTTTTACAAAAACTTTACCTGCCATCATCAAATTTGATGTGATTAAGTAAAACATCCAGCAGAAGTTCTATTCTTGGGTGAAAAATTATTGATTACACAGTTGTTCCTCCATGTATTGTAAGCAGACTAAGCAAGCATAAAAATAAGACTCTTATTAACACAAAAATAAAAGGTAACCATTCCACTTATGGGATATGTGACATGAATGTTTTAAATTTGTGTTGTAGACCATTAGTATTATGGACAGATCACATTGGATTTCTTTTACTACTATAGTTGCTACTTAAGCAAAATATATCAATGTCCATCACAAATCCTGAGAGCAGCAGGCAACAGTGCCAGGCTGGTGAGGGGGGGAAACATGAGAAAGATCTAAGTGTGTCAAGGGTATGAAGCTACCATGGGTTTGGGATTAGTTTGGATCAGGAAAAACAGTAAGTGGTATGAAGATATTCCCAAAAGGATCCTCTGTGGTGAACAAACGTATTTTAGTGGGGAAAGCAAAACCAGGAAGAAAGCACCCATCATGCTGTCTCTAAAAGCTGTGGAAATACAGGAAAAACTTCCAGGCAATTTTCCAGAGCATCCTTGACTTAGGTAATAGAAATTCATAAACAACCCAGAATTATATCTTGCATAACTATATAAATGTTTGCAAAATAGTGTAAATCTGATAGCATCTACCTGGATATTGCCTAGCCTTCTGGATATGCTCACTGTGCTGTGATGAGAACAGGGTTAAGAAATGTTTTGTTTTACCCTTCTCCAGATTGCAAATGAATGCAAGATCAATGGTACCATTACTGGTCTTTTTTTCTGAATCAATGTATTTCTGACAATGTGCACTATGAGCATAAGAGGATGATTTGACCTCTTTATTGTAGTGGGATGTGGCAATTAATTTTTTATTGAAATTTCAATTAGCTTTTCTGTTCCTATAATGTTTTACCTAAATCCTCTTTTTGAGTTCTTACTGAGGTTACCAGAAAAGATCATCTAAGCATGACTGTGTTAAAAGGTAGAGGTAAAGAAAACAAATTATTTCTATTGTGTACAAAATTGAGGTCACTTTAGGTTAACAGAATCAGATTCCTTGAAGAGATGAAGACTTTCCACATCATGAAGAATCATTCAGAGAATTCTAATTGAAAAAAGAAAGACACCAGCCTCTTGTAAAAAGAAAAAAGATACCGAGATTAGTACAACTGAGCAAGAAAACCTGAAACAGGTTTTACAGACTGTTGCCTTTATGACCCCTATAAAAGAAGAATTGCCAAATGAAAAACAACTGAGTAAACCCTGCAGATTACAACTTTATATTAAGCTGTCTAGCATCCTGGACCAATCCTGGACCAATCAATGAACAATGGGATTAGGTCCTACATTTAGGTTTCTTACGCATTAAGAAATCTTCAGAGACAATTTCAAATTTCATTTGGCAGTGACTACTATTGCTAAGGTTAAGATGATCTTTCCTTGGAAAACTGTTATTTTTGTACACGTGACTTCCTGAAAAACATAGCAGTTAACTGAAATGCTATATTATTAACAAAAGCGTAAAACACTTTTTGCAATCTTTAGCCTGCATCATGCAGAAGGCATTTTGTACCGATGAAGCTACTTTAAGGAAATGTATATATGTTAAACATAGGGAATCTGATGCTCATTAGCCCTTGTATCGTTTAAGTACTGAACCAGCATTTACACTTAAAATCAGCTTTACTCAATGCCAAAAGCTGACTATGTTAAAAAATATGGCTATATTGTGAGGTCCTCTGTTTTCTGTGAAAATGTATGTCATTTGCCAAGCTTGGTTTCTGGGATGCAAATGCATTTAAGAGATGTTCGTAAATTACATACTAGTAACTTCCATAATAAAGCAAGTAATTCTTACTGTTCTAGCCAGGAAGCCAATAAGCCCATTTTCACAATGATAATGCCAGTATAACTCATAGTGCATTTAACTCCATCCAAGAAAGGAAGAATAGATAGATGGGTGCTGGTGCATGTGCCTACATTGCAGAAAACTGTTTATCAACTATTTCAGTGGTATTGAGTCCCTTTCATGAAGGGTGGGGGTGGGGATGGGGGAAAGAGGAGTTATGGCCTGTTCCATACTGAAAGGAGGCTTTTTAAAAGACATGACAAGAAGAAATTAATGTAAGCTCAGGGATTCAGTGTATATCCTCTGATTTGCAATAACACCTGGTTGAAATTCACACCACTACAAACGGATGCCAGCCCTCCGCGTCGGGTGGCATCCCGCCAGCCACCCAGGTGGATGCTTTGTGCCTCCTGTGTTTCCAGTCGGGGATAACAATGCTGCGCGATGGATAAAATTCCTCTGTGTGTTTTGAAACAAAAATCTGTGCCTCCAGAAAAGATGTATTTTTCTGAGTTCTTATGTAGCCTATAGGGAGATTACAGAGAGAGGAAAAATGTCAACTACCTCCACCTGTAATCAGAGCTGGTTGCCATAGTAGCGGCACCTCGTTTTTGTGTTAAGGGGGATCAGACTGCAGTGCAGTCCCCAGCTATCTCTTTTTTTTCTGTCTCACAGAGATACTCTCTTAAACTTTGCAGGTGCACAGCTGGTAATTTGAGTCCATTTTTACTCTTTTTGGTTTTAATCTTCTAAAAGAAAACAGCTCAAAACATATCAGCGTTACTGCTGCACATCCATACATGAACAGCTTGGGAAAATTAATAATTTCTTTAAAATAATATTGCATGCATGCATTTTTTCACCTATCTTTATGTACCTGAAAGTAGTTAATATTGATGATTATTCAATGACAATAGCTTGGTGCAAACATAAGGATAGTGTTCTCTATGCTTGCATATTAAAAACTTTGCTATTTAAAGATTGTCTTTAAATGTAAAGGAACATAAAGAACAGTTTCCTTTTGAGACAGTGGAGGAATGGTTTGTGGAAGGAGGGCCTACACTGCTAAATGTTTACCCTAAAATTACACTTCTGATCAGCGTACCTAAGTTTTCTACTCTAAAAATTTCAATAATTTAATTTCCTAACTTCTGACTTTTGCTATTCTTAGCATCTTAGGAAAGTAGGTACTGAGTTCATTATTTTATGGTGGCAATTTTGTCTCCCAGAATGAAGGTGAACACGGATTTTCTGAAAACTGCAAATATGCATTGCTCTCACAAATTGCTCTTGTAGTATTTCAACACAACAAAACAGACCATCATCTATCCAAAGACTGGATAACATGCCAATGAATACATCAGTCAAGTTGCTGCCAGATCTATAGGTAAAGCGGTGATGTAAAAAAATACTAGGTAAGAAAAATATCTATGACTTGAAATATTTTTCCAAGTCTCTTCAAAATAGCTGAATATAATAAAGTCCAGAAAGTAAAAAAAATGATAGTAAGGTGTTAATAAAGCATATTGTTCACATCTTTCATGTGCTTGAATTCTCCCTCAGAGTTACAGAGAAGTGTGTCTAGAACACAAACATTGAAAAAATTGCCTTTTAAGTAAATCTGCGGTTCGCTGGGAAAGCCATAGGTCCTGACTACGTATAACCAGTAAAGTGATAAGGAAATATACCTGTTTGTTTTGAGATTGATTTAACAAAATGTGTTTATGTTCATTTTTGCATGAAACACCTGATGCTTTAAAGTTAAATCTGAAGCTCATTCCTGTTTACAGGGATCAATAAACTCTGTAACTGAATGCAGCAGATTTTTCAGCTTAATCTGTTTCTAGCTAAAAAATACTCCCGCATCTTTTCTTATTTGTTGGTCTGATGAATGAAGAGTATTTGGGCCAGTGAACAGCCTGAAAAAAAAACTCACTGGAATGAACAGGAACTGCCCTGTTGACGTCTTTGAACTGCTCTGAGGTTACTTTCAAATAACACAGCTGAACTTCAGTGAAGAAAATCATCTAACACGGATTGAAACATATGGATGACAGAAAAGACTATGACAATTTCAACATGATAAAGAGACGGTATAATAATACAATGATATTAAAAGTTCAAAATCAGCACCCACAAAAAAAAATGCATACAATATAAGGCAAGGAAACCTGTGAGCATTTAGGTGCTTAGATGAAAGAGTTGCTGTGGTTGACATCACTGAGTATTTTTCAAATGCAAACAGAGTGTATGTATCTTGGACAAAATACAGCACTAGTGTGAAGAAATACATCATACATCATAGGAGAAATGGACAGTGTTGCACTGAAGAAGTGAATAAAAAATTACCCTAAAGGTAAATATGACTTCTATTAATTCTAAAAAGAGATGTACAAGCCTATGAGAGAGCAGAAACTATCTCATAGAAGGCAGGAAAAGAAAACCTACGGGCAATAAAGAGTGAGAAACTCAGGTCTTACTGTGATTAAACTGTTAGCATTTTTGTTATGAACTCATTTTTTAGCTTAAATACATAATATTCTCTGACTTTTTTTCTGCTGAGATGTTACTTCTAGATGTTATCTTATCGGAATGAACTTAATTTTGAATCCTTCTCCAAAACACTTCTATTCCCCTGATTATGGATTTTTTTTTGTCAAGTTTTGTGTTTCCTAAGTATGAATAGACCAACAATGCTTGATTTTAGCATTGCCTTCTTTAAAAGTCAGACTGAAACTATGGTTTCAGTTGGTGTCCTTCAGCTGTTTTCTGCAGTGAACACATACTGCAGCTGTTTTCTTAAACAAATGTCTATGGTTGTTTTGCTGGTATAGGCTTAGTTGTATTCATCGGCTGGTCCATTGGATTTTGGGTAATATCTTATGGTTTGTACCTGTGTGCAGGTCAAGAAGGAGAAATTCCAGGCCCTTCCAAATTACTGGAATTATTCAGATGTGTGTTGTTTTTCATTCTTGGAAATTAGGTCGTTTTGTTATTCTCTCACATAGCCAGCATGTCAGACGTGATGCTGTGGAATATATCACTGCAGTTTTAGCGAACATATTGCCCACTGAGGAATATTAAGAATGCTGTGAAAAGGAGATGGTGTTCTATGAGGTTATTTTTTTGCATCATATATACCAGGATGCATGAGTGATTTTTTTTTTTATATATATATTTCCATTAAAAGTAGTAATTTCTTCTTTTTCAGAAAAGCTAATTCTTGCCAGTTAGCTGGTTGGGTTTTTTCACTTTATAAAGGTCTTCATTAATTAATGAAAATGGCAGAGTTTGTAAATGTTAAGATTCATTGTTCTATGTTTCTGTCACTATTTCTTTTATTTCTGGATGCTCCCAAACACTCCTGTGTTATGTAATTAGTTCTCCAAGTCTCCTCTCCTGCCCCTGCAAAGTGTGCATGAAGATTGGGAATGAAACTCTTTTCTGGGTCTGCTTTTCCCTTCAGGTTGTCTTTTTATTATTTCAAGAGCATATAATAAGACTTCTGTGGAAGAGCTCCCTCAAAGGCTGGAGTTCTGTTAGAAAAGTTCTCCTGGGTTTGAAATCCAATTAAGTTTATGTGTATATATAGTGAGAAGGAGACTGAGAGAGCAGGGGGAGAGGGAGGGGTGAAGTTTCTCATATGTATTGAGAAAGGCAATTCCCTCTCACCTGAATGAAACTCACCCCAAAAGGAAGGACAAGAGAGATGATGAGTTGGTGAAAATTTATATTAAAGACACTGTTGGCTGTTAAAGTCACTAAACTCTTCCAATGTTTATTGATTAAACTCTGAGACTAAATATGAGCAGGCATCTATATACTGCCCGCAATGCAAATAAAAAGCAGGACTTTCTTAGGTCACACCAGGTTTTGAGATAGCTGCCACCAAAACAGACATCATCAGGAAAGAACACCAGCCTTCTCACTTGCATTATCAGATCCTTACAGGTCTGATTGTTGTACATTTGACATTACCAAAGGTCAAAGTAAATATTACAGTAACATTATGGGATTCAAGTTTTTCTTTTATCAGCAGAAGATTTTCCTGTCCTTGATTAGCAGCTACATTTAAAATGTTTCGAAGAACCTTGTGCTGTTACTGCTGGAGAAACTGCTGTTGTATTAATCTCTGTTCCCCAAGAAAGCAGAAAACAGAGGATCAGGCTATTAACATGTACCTGCTTTTAAGGTGAGGCATACTGTCATTTCTAATTAATATATCTTTATTAGAAAAAAAGGATATGAGATTTTTAAGCAATCTAAATAGCTATATACTCCAAAAACATGAAAAAAGCCCTCAGCTAGACCATTTTCCCTCTTTATATCAAGCAGGAGGTTACAAAGATTTCAAATCCAAGCAGCTGTACTTCAGGTAGAAAAAGATCAGCTTTGCTGCAGTTTGCATCCTTTCTCAAAATCATACACAAAAAATATCTATCATTGTTGTGTTCTTTATGTACTGCTCTAGAAGCATGAGTTTCTGTGTCTGTATATTAATTTCTAAGTAGACTTACATAAACAACCTGTTCTTAAAATATCCTGAGATTTGACTTCCCTAAAAAAGACACGACAAATAGTATTACCTGTTTCATTAGTTTTAATCTATTGGTTTATAATGAATAAGCTGTGTGGTTGACATATTTTCAACTATCACTGGATTTACAGGTACTTGTAGTCATATGAATAGGTCAGCATGAGCAAAAGGAAAATGATCTTTCATCACATGCACATTTTATTAATCTCAGGGTATGCGGATATTGTTGTTTATCCATAGGCCATTTTATTTTGCTGTGGAAATTGCTTTTGCACACGAAGGTGTGGACAGCCTTTATTTAAATAAGTACCAGAGTCAGAACATCTCAGTTGCACGTCTCTCTTTTATTAAAAAAAATTGTCCTGTTCACAGTAAAGCAAAAATTATCCTTTACATGGTCTTTCTGTTTCTGGTCCTGGGCAGATGGTTTATGGTTTGTAAAGCTAATGGACATATTGCTTCTACATTTCCAGTCGTATTGGAAAAGAGCAACTATTATTGTATCCCGTAAGAATTGACTTCCCTCTGTCATACTATTTAGTTTGTACAAATGCATCCTTTTCCTGAAAAGTGCTCTGAACAAAACCACTTCCTCAGGATGTTCCATGAGAATTTGGATTCTCCTCAACAAAAAGTTTGGAAAAGTTTGACCATTCAAGAGAATTATTTAGAGAACCCTTCCAGGGACAAAGAGTGTGATGCTGCTGTTGGATCCTGCTTTTTCTACATGCAGTGGTGAATGGCATCATGACTGTCAGGTAAGCTTCTCTTCAGGTATGCAGTCAGTATCAGCTGTGCTTTTTATCCTGCTCAACCGTTATGGTTGTTTTGTATGCTATCGCTTGTCACCTGTCCATGAGTACAACAGTATGCTGCTCCACTGTCATACCACACTTTTAGAGGTACCCTTGACTATGTTCATGACCTGATTCCTGAACTAGTCCAGGGGTCCTCAAACTACGGCCCGCGGGCTGGATACGGCCCCCCAGGGTCCTCAATCCACCCCCCAGTATTTACAGACCCCCCTGCCCCCACCTGGCCGGGGGTTGGGGGGGGAAACCAAGCAGCCGCAGATGACTGCCTGCCACTGCATCCGCGTGCCGGCCCCCGGTTTAAAAAGTTTGAGGACCCCTGAACTAGTCAATATCAGCTATATCAGCTTGCTGAGCCTGCATAGGTAATTTCTTTAGAATTATGAACCATATTAAGAATGAACCCACAGATTAGAATTTATTCTTACTTTTTCACAAAATGTATGTTATTTTGGTTCACTCTCCTTTTAAAACTTCTTTTTTTTTCAGATGCTTGGATAGACTGATTTTCATATTGTTTTTTCCTCCACTTTTAATTACTCTACTGTACTGGGCACTTGAAGGGGGGAGTGGGACAGGTAAATGACTTCTTTAAAAAAAAGCTGTAGTTCATTAATATCATGATATGCATTTGTGTTTTCTTTTGCTTGTGATTTGATGGATACATGCATACAGGAAAGGTGTGAATATCACAGCTTACAATACCACAGCAAGTGCTTCTTCTGATACCGATGCTTTTAGCAGCAGCCCATGGCTTGCAGGGTAAAACTCTGACACAGCCAGCAGAGAAATAAGGCCTTAAAAACCCACCCACTGAGCTACATGGGAAACCTCAGAACACCGTTACTTGGAACGTGTTCAATCTACTTTTAGTCTTCTAGCCTTCAAACAACATTATGTAAAGTATATTCAAAAAACCCTAAATAGGTAATGCATCTGATTTCCTTGCTGTCAATCTGAAACACTTGGAGAAGAGCACCTGAAGGAGTTTAGCAATCTAATTCACAGAGGTAAAGTACATTTGTTGCCTATCCTGCTTCACTGATTTTTGCTTGAAGGCCTCTGTTCCTTCTGGTGTTATTAGAAATACAGGAATGAAAGGGAATTGGTGCAACTAGGAACAAATTCAATTTTTACTGAAGTTCCTAAAATACTTAAGAAAGGTCAATATAAGGCTGTTTCTGGATCCTTGTTAAAATTAAACAAATAAACTTTCAGGACCTTTACCTGCCTGTTTGGTGGTGTTATAAAGCAGTTCCTTAGGTCTTAAAAAGAGTGATCTATTAATCTCTGGATTATTAACACCAGCCTAGTATCCTCCCTGGTGAACAGCTGTCCTGAATAACTTCTGATAGCCTCACATGCATTTCAGCTGTCAGGGGTCAGGCAATCCTTAGCACTGTTACCACAACTATAAAGTGTTTAAGAATTTGCACAGCATTTTGCCATTGCCCGCTGCTTAAAGCATTTTTTTTCTTCCTGAAACCATTTTGTGCTTTTCAGGTAATTGAATCTAGCTAGATCAATATGGCTATACAAATAAGGAGGGCTTCCTCTTTCCTTCTGACTCTTTGTTTGGGTAAGATCTAGGGAGGTGAAGGGATGGATTTATTAGACCTGGAAGTATGCTGATAGGTTCTTTAAATATTCTGTGTCTTATCTAAGAAACTGTTTTATGTATTCAGTATTAAATATTAAGTGCTGGGTGTTGTGGGGTTTTGTTTGTTTGTAGGGTTTTTTTAACATTTGAAGTTCAAAGTTTTGGTAACTTAAAGGGAGTTTTGAATCATTTATAAATTACTTAAAGCAGTAATAAGATTATTTTTTTTTTACTTTAAGGGAAACAGAAAAACAGATTAGTATCTAGGAGGTGGTTTAAAACTACCGGGAGTGCCTTTATAGTTTGGAGAAGAAACCACAGAGCAAAGCATTCAGGAGAACCTTGGGTTATATTCTCAAAATGCTTTGGAAAGGTAGGAAATGGAAACAAGAGGCATCTATTGTTTTGTTTAGTGTATTTATTGCCTTGTATAAATACTGGGTGTTTTGTGTTTTTTCTTCAAAACTCTATTTTTACATCATCTTATATTGGTTTAGTGAATACTTGCATGTTTGGGGGGTTTTTATATTACATGCCCAAAATGTGATTCTTGTTTGGAATGCTTTCAAAAGGTCCGCTAGCCATGTGCTTTTGTTGCCATTGGCATCTGAAGGAGAGGAGAAAGTAGGTATGTGAGTTAGCATTGGTTTTAGGGATTACTCTTGTAGTTGTTATCAAACCAGTCACAAATTTTGAATTTAGCTGCTTTTGTCTCTAAGGATGGGAATGTATTTTAGCAGGAGAGCTTCTGGTACAATTTGGTTAAGTAACAATTGAAGGTTTTAAAGGTGCTCCTGTTGATTACAGAATTTAACTACCATTTTGAATGCATTTCTTTTGCTTTTGATGGCTATAAATTGTTCTTTAGAAACAGACTTTGTTGGTTACTTTAACGGTTCTGTGCCTTATATTGATCTACCACCTGTGTATTGACTTTAGATCATTTTCTTGCTGGAGGTGTAACTTCAGGTAATACACCCTTCAGATACTTTTCTTAGTGGGCATACTACCAGATTAGGCTCTTATGATAACTATGAGCAAGCAGTTTCAGATTGGATGTAGAAATACTGCTATTCAGTTGTTAACTTTTAAATGAATTCCTGTATCTTTTCTGAATCTGTGGGGAGAAGTAATGTGCAGTAGCATAAGGTAAGCATGCTGTTAGAGTTAAAACCTTTTAAAATCAGAAAATGTTGCTGTTGGTATTGCTATGTGGTACAACTAATTGGTGTCTTGGAGAAGTATAATGTCTGGATATATTGACTATATTAATTGAGAGAAGCTTCCTTTTTATGAATGATAGCAACTAGCAAAATAAACCCAGAAGTATTTGTGCTTCATTTGAGAAATGGAAAAAACACTTATTTGTTTTATTCTGAGCAATCAGAAAGCCAAATATCTATAATACCAGGAGCTGTTTTGCACAATGAATATTTTAATTTGTTTGATGGTAGTACTAGACTTTTTTTAATTTGTGCATATCCTCTAATTCTAAGATTGTAAAAACACTACTGCACTTGGAGAAGACTCTGCCTTATAGCAGGTGGTAGTGTCTGGATTTCACTGAAATATTATAACGAAAATCTGATAGCAGATGTTGAATAAACTTATTTGCAATGGAAATTTTAAAAAGGAGTTAGTTTTGCTTGGGCTTTGAATAGTATTACCTAACATTAACAGTACAGAGGCTCTTTTTTTTTGCTTAGTTTTGTTTCATACTAATGAGAAGAGAGGTTTTCTATAGGGAATAATTTAAGGTAGTAGTAATTCAAACTATTTCATGTGCACTGGCTGGTTTTGCTTTCTATTTTAGTCATGTTTTTAAAAACAGTGTTTCAATTCTGTACTCTGATGGATGAAAACTTACTAGAGTGCACTGCAGGCAGAGGAATTACAAATGCAGACAGTTTACTCTGATGTTCCTTATTGCTCATTAATACTGATGTTGATGACTTTAAGGGAACCAGTAGAGATCTGCTGTGAAACAGAAATGCTGGGTAAATTAAAAAAAAACAACCAAAACAACCAACCTAACCTAATAAATCCTGTTCCCAGAATATGACTTTACATTGAATGGCCAGGGACATAGAAATGCTATGTGAAATGCTTTTGCAATACTATGAGAACAAAAACTTCCATAAGTAAAGGACTTAAATTATTCTAAATTTAATTATATTAAATTATTCACAGCTTGAAAAGCATGTTCTGTAATTTTATATATAAAAAAAACAGTAACAGAAACTGCATTCCCACCCACCCCCCTTTCCTGGTTTTTAATATTGATATTTTTTTTTTTTCCTTCTAAGCAAGAATAGGGTCAAAGCACTATGATTGACCAAAATCTGCTGAAATTGACCTTCACTTTCATTGAACAAGGGCATTTAATACTACTTTGGTATTATCTAAACCCTGTTGAGCAAGGGAGTTTATACATCTGATGGGAATGCTATCATAGGACAGTATTTGAAGGTCCGGTTTTCCCTTCTGTTGTATGATTGCACACTAAACTATGGAAGTGTGCTGGCCACTATATAATTTAATTTCAAAACTCTAGTCTCTGACAGTAGTTCTAACAATGAATCTTCTTGTGATAGTGTTCTTTCAATAACACAAATCTGTTTTAGTGTGAACGTGATAGCAGCTCTACCAACTTCATGTTATGACATATTTTATTTTAAACATCTAGAATTTCATTAATAGAAATTCACACATACCTGTAAATGGTCGAGTGATCTACAAAGGCTCTTGGATCAGAGTTTTATTAGGGGTATGAAAAGGATAACAGATGTAGCTAGACATAAAGACAATGAATGTATGATGGCTATAAAAACATAAAACCTATTGGCTTGAATCATCTCTTGCCAGGTTTGTTGGTCTGTGCTTGAAAATACAGACTGACTCACCAAGCTACCTCCTCATCAGGAAATTGTATCAGACAGAACATGGTTTCAATTTTCATGGCTGGTTTCTAGGCACGCATGAAAGCAGACAGTGGGAATTTACACAAATGTATGCTGAAACTGGACTATAGCTGCTCCTTTTTCATGGTTAGAACCCAGTAGTATGATTTTTAAGGCTGTAAAGTTTCTTTGCAGAAGAGTGGGAGTAGAACGAAAATGCATTTGTCTCATGAAGTGTGCCTTACACCCGATCTCACTCCCCGCCAAGTTAATATTTTCAGATGCATCTGACAGTCCTGTACTAGAAGTTCATGCAACTTAGATGGTCAGTTCTTCAGGTTGCACAGTGCAGCCTGAATGATGAAACGGTGGAATAACGACTCTTGGGCTAGGGTTTGGAGGAGGAGGAGAGGAACCCCAAACTCAAATGAAAATCAAAACACAAGAAGCAACTTGCTTTTAGTAACTGGCCAACAATACCACTATGAATAACCAGGGTGTTGAAAGAGCACTAGTAATTCAAGGTTTGTTTCTTGTGATTAAACTGTACTGCAGCTTTCTAGTGAAAGCTAGGAAGGAAAGAAACAGTGACTCTTGGCCAGGAGCCAGAGACTTCTTTGGAGTAACACTAACTCCTGTTTGAGCTGGTAGGAAACGATTAAATTTAGGCCAGTTATGTTTTTGCAAAGTAATTTTTCAGTCTATGAAAACAAAATTCTTATTTAGCTAAGGAACTGCAGTATGTATCATTTGCATACTGAATTCCTTTTATTGGTATTTCTGGCAAGTACAAGCCACTATGTAATGTTAGCATAATTTGTTTATAACATTCGTGACTCACTCTAGGATCATTCACAAGGAAAAGTGCTCTATAAACATTAAAGATGACCTATGACTAGAGCAATTTATCTTGTGCTGCCTGCAAACTTCCCTGTAGTGAAGGAAATGAGACTTGGATCCCATTTAGTTCTTGCTTACTTACCTCTCACAACTTGCGGTGTAGTAAGAAACAAACACTATGGTGGTATTTTCACCTCCCACTCTTATAAATCAGTGTATTTTCCCCTCATGTATGGACATAGTTCTCCATGAAGCTAAGGCATCATGCCTTTTTTTATGCATTTTTGTTAGAAGAAAAATGAAAGAATTGGGATGATACATGGGTTGTTATTATTCATGAAAGAAGTCTAAATATAGCTTTGCTATATTAGGGAAGGGGCTCTGAGGTACCTGATGCTTTAATTTTTTTGTTTGATTGTCATTTTGTTTATGAAGATCAATTCACTACATAATAAGCTGTTACATTGTAAATACACTGGCTTCAGGGAACAGAAGAGGTTCACTTCCAAATCTTAATTAATTTGTCTTTTGTTGTTGGGTTTTTTTTTAATTTCCTACAGGCTTGTTGTAAGAAGGGGCGGGGGGAGGGGGGGAGAGGAGCAAGTGACAGGGGAAAAAGCAAGTGCATAATCTTGAAATACTCCAAAAAGACTAACAATGTTTTTTCAGAGGAAATTGTGTTTTTCCATAAAGTTTTCCAGTAAAATTTTGTTTACTCTGCATATTTTCAGATGGCTGGAGGAAGAACTTTGATTTGAATATTCCAGCATCCTGTGAATATGACTTTGTTCAAGGGTTGTTTCTATGCTAAGACAAATCTCTGAATTAAACAAATTGGTTAACTCCGAAATAAGCTTAGTTCCAAATTTTTGCCATGCTTACCAGATTGTTCTGCTTACTACCTTCAAGATGCCTTTATTAGCCTGGTAACATGGTGGTTGTGGTATACTAAATTTACAGGCATGTGACTTGATCTTTGGGTTTTGTTTATAAATGGGATTCTTGATTCAAACCTCACAATACTACCTTTTTTTTTTTTTGGCAAAAGTGCAGATGGTACTTCAAACCTTGGCAATTCTAAAATGTCTACTTAAATCCTGAAATTTGTTTTCTTCTGCTGACCTAGACAAAAACTCTTGCACTGTGGAGGTTGTATGCAGGGTTCTTTCAGTCTTCTTTATTCTGAAAATACATCATCATAATCTTATTGATGTAACACTTTCCACCACTTTTTCTCTCTTCTACCAACTAGGTCTTATTCTAGCCCACTCAAAATACAACTGTTTTCTGCTTTAGAGTCAAAAAAAAGGCATTAAACCAACTGACTAAGCAAATGCCTCATGATTTTAATGGTCTTTTTATAAACATGGGCTTATGGGGGAGGGGGAGTTTTAAAGCAATGGGATTTCAAAAGTCCAGCGATATTATTTTGTTTTCCTTCTGTGATTTGCTTTTTATGTTACTTTTCATGACTATTGCTGTTTTATCTCAATCTTTGGCCTAATTTTCATGGCAGTGATGGGTATGTCACTCTTTGCTCACTGCTCAGTTTGCTATTCTCTTGATTAACCCTGAAGAAGTGGTCAATAGCTGCTGCAGTCTGTGCTCCCTCTACAGAAATGCGTTGAAGTCATATCTGGGAAGGGTACTTGCAGGAACATGGTTAAAAGGGAGATGATAAGATTCACTGCCTGATAAATGGGTAGGAATTGGAGGCTGTACAGGGGATAAAACTGTAGTTAAGGTGTATATACATAGCAAAGGAAAGACATTTAACATTTCAGGGAGAATACAATGTTTTTTAGAAGGAAGAGATGGAATAGAGTTCTTAATTGCAATCAGAACCAGTTCCAGTTTCCAGCAAAGCAGCATGTTTCCTTGTGATTAATGTTATCCCCTAGGTGTTTTTCGTTAATATTGCTTCCCAGATGGTTGTTAAGATAGATGGAAAATAAAAGTGGGTTGGTTTGTGGTTGGTTTCGGTTTGTGTGTGGTTGGTTGTTTTTTGGTTGTGGTGTGTGTTGTTCGTTTTTTTTGTCTGAGCGAGTGGGATTTGCCCATTAAATCCAGAGAGGAGGAAAATGTTGAAATTCGAAGGGGAAGATTTGGACCTCTTTCCAAGCTGTTTATTTTAAAGACTGCTAATACATGAGAAGTTCCATTCGGAACTAATCATTGGGTTACCTGCTGTCCCTCATTATTAGAACAACCCCGTAAGCATTAACAGTTTTTAAACAAAATATTCTCTTCTGATTTGCTTCCAATATCATTGCAATTTTTCAGTGGTAGTATTATTGCTCCAGGTAAAGAATAAGCTTCTAAGGAAAAGAACTTGTTTCCATGTAAATTTCCAACATAACAAAAATAAGAACTACAAAAATGTTTCTCATAGCAAATTTTTTTTGAGAATATAATAACTGCCTGGAGAGATTCAGTAAAGCTTTTGACAAAAGGATTCATATTCCTGACTATATAGGCATATAGTTTCAGCAAGTGTTGCAGAAATGCTTATGTTTGCACTTGCAACACTGTTATCTACCGTGCATTTCAGCATTTTGAAGAACCCTTCAAACACTCTGCTTTCAAAAAATCTAATAGGCCCTACCTTAAAGGTAAGGTCTTCATTACTATCCTCTGTTACGTGTCGTTCCCCCACTCCCTTCCTAATGTCATCCTTTAGGTGACATAAAAATGAATGACATTGTGCCTATCCTTTTATGAAGTTAGACCTGGAAGTAACCAGCATTAACCTACTGCAGGGGGTAGCAGCATTCCTAATGCTAAAGCAAATGTGCTTCTGGAAGCCTTTTACCCACTTAATTAATTATCCCACTTATTTTAGGGTGATCAACATGGTTCTATTCTTTCTGTAACCATCTTCTGCACACAAAAATAATGAAAGTTGTCACAAATGACATCAGCGAAGACAGAAATAAAATGTCTTCTAATGTTTTTTGCTGTGTTTGTTTTTGTGGGTTTTTTGTTTTTTGTTTGTTGTTTTGGTTTTTTTTTTTTTAGGAAGTGCTGATGTCAAATACTGTCATCAAAGTTTATATTTCGGGAGGGGTGCCTAATCCAGACAATAGTTCCAGATCACTTTGGAACTCCTTTTAAAAAAAAAAAAAAAAAAAATCTGTGTACTTGGGGTTAAATTTTATTGCTTTAATTTTAAGATTTTAGCAAAACAAACATAGAATGATTTAGGTTGGAAGAGACTTTTAAGATCACGTCAAATATGTCGCCCATAACAGCAGAAAACCTAGAATTATCCTCAGCTGTAGGAAGTGATAAGGTTTAAGCACTTCAGATTTTTGCAAAATCTTGTCTTAAAAGAATGTTGTGTGGTACACTCTTCTGGGCCCTGTATTTTAAGTGAAATCCAGATGGCTTCCTGATGCAGGAAGATGCCTTTAGGTGCTTGGCTACACAGAGGTACATACAGTTAAAGCAGTGGGATAGATCTGTGTAAGAGCAGACAGTGAAACACAGGAACACTGCACATGTTGCTCAGATTGCATGATTTTAACTCAAGAAAATTTTGGTGTTGAAATAAACTGCTGTGAAATCGCTTCTTCCTCTGTCTTGGAGTAATTATGTGAGTGCCCTTTCTTTAATTCCCTTCACCCCTGACTCTTAACACCAGTTTTTCCTGAAGAAAAACAGACGTCCTTCTCTGTGCTTTCAGTCTTCAGGCATAGGCTCCTAATAACTGCTCTCCACATCTGATAATCAAATCTGCCACATTGGCAGGAGGTTACAAGTCTCTTAAAATATTATTGTGTATCTCTCCAATACCATGCTACAGAAACTGTTGTGACACAGTATAACGAGTACTAGCTCAAGCTGTCAGTATTCAGTTAATGTTCCCATTTAGCGCACGCTATACCTGAGGACTGTGCGGTAATTTATTTTACCATATTTCAATTCCCTTTTATTCAGTAAAGGGGAACAAACCCCCCCTAACTATTGGGTAAAATTGCTGCATGCTGTGTAGATTTTGCCCTTACCACAGTTATGTTGGTGAAAGCCAGTTTATTCTGGGAGAAAAAAATATAGATGTAAATCCGTGCATTAACACATGTGAAACTAAAAGTACCCTGGTGTTTAGGAACAGAAAGATAACCCAAAGCAAGCCTATTGAACACCAGGGATGGGTGCCTTTCAGTTTTAATCCATTTGTCTGTACCTCCAGCTCTGTGTTGCACTCTGAGTCCTCTAGCTCAGGACTTATGGAAACATATTCTTTGCTGAGGTAGATACGCACAGCTACGAGTTTAGGTGAGGACTGACCATATTTTCTGACTTTTATTTGTGACTGCATCTCTGTGTGTGTGTGAACACATTGCTTGTAGGCTATGTTTCACTAGCTCTGTTTGTAGGCTAGTTTTGAATCTGATTTCCCTCCTTCCACTTACCGGTACAGAACAGAAATCAAGGGGTTCTGGCTGGATAAAACACTACATCTGGCTGGATGCAAAACACTGGTACTGCCAGCCAAAACTGGTTAAAAACCCCTTAGACTTTCTGCAGTCTCAGGAGGGACAAGGACTTTTAGGAATAACTAGCTCGGGAACCCAGCAGATGTCCACTCTGCTGATGAGGCAGAGATGAAAGCAGCCCGTGTAATGTGCCCACTATCTCCCATTTGGAAGTGTTGCTTTACCACCAAGACTGGACATTTTACAGCACCAGACACCTAAACAAAGTACAAGGCGGGGATGACGACATGGATCTTGTTTAAGTAGAAGTGGAATAAAATCTTTCCTTTTCTGCCCTTTGCATTTGTGAGGGGGAAAATACTGCCTTGGCCATCATTCCAGCAGTGATCTCTGCATGCTGGGTTCATCGTTAAGGCCCCAGTCCTGCTGACTGGAACGGAGGATGGAGAGTAATGCCTGATTGGGCTATTCCTCTGCCTGTGGAGCAGAGCACCTTGGTACTTACCTAAATTCCCATTGCTATACATAGGGATGTATACATATGTTGGCTTTTAAAAAAGAAAGACTACAAAAATGTAGAGGTTAATTGTCATTAAATGTGATTATAAAAGTACATGTCTATGTGGCAAACGGATAACTAGTTTGCTTCTTCAACAGGCTACTGTGTATGTACTGTGCTTTTTAAATGATTATTTAAAAATAGTAACTGTACCACTAGAAGGAATACTGCTGCATTTGCTTTTTTCTAGTTTCCCTTTGGGTTTCTTAGAGGAAGGCCCTTAGCTGAAGGTGTTCATATGGGGGAAAGTCCTAGTGTGTGGGTTTGAGCAAGCAGGGAGCTGCAGGAGCAGTGATGCATTCTCATGTTGTTTGTTCAGAGATATCTTGTTCTGGGTCTCTATTTCTGTATTCATTTTTCTATATTCTGAGAATGCCTAGGCTAGTTTAATAAGCTTCTCTTAAGGAAAATATGGTATAATTCTACCACAAAGTTCTGGCTGTAGCTACGCTTTTCTAGGGAAGATCAAGAATTACTGGAAATAGGAAAGTAGGATCAGAAATTACCAAGTTGGCAAAAATTACTACTGTTTATTGGATAAAATCTGTAAATAAAAAGTAAAGCCTGAGTGTATAAAATTAATACTTAACCTTCCTGAGCTTTAAAAATCATCTAACTTCAAACAAAGTCTCTTGAACTCTTCAGAATTAAAATCTAAACAGTGATCTGCATAAATTCAGTAATGTTCCTTGGTTTTATTCTCTCTCTGTATTCCAGTAAGAGATTTTTCTAAAGGGAAATGTTCAATCTGCAACTTCTAAACGTTTAAATGTTTGTAGTTCATCCTACTTCTCCACAGGACAATGTAATTTTAAAACCCTTTATTTTGTATCTTATAGTCAACCTAATAATATAAACAATTTAATTCAAATGCCAACTAAACAATAGCTTTGTGTTGTCCTTGCATTGTATATTTTCAACATTTAAACTTGTTTACTATGATGTTTCCAAACACGACTTCTTAGTCTTTTCTGATGACGTCTGAATTATTGAAAGATTGCATCTTGACTGCGAAACTCACAGAATGTCTGAAAGAATCTAAATCTATTCCAGACAGTATAAATAATTCATGCTCAGTTCTCTCAGCTGTGAGAATGCTGCTGCTTATTTACAGCACACTTCAAGGGAAAAAGTATCTCATTTTATTAACATTTCTCTGCTATTATAGAAATCTGGTCATACATCCTAGAGTAGCTACTCAAATACATTTAATCTGATAAGCTGTAATAATCTTTGATTTTCTATGTTTATAGTCGCTTTGTTCTTCATTTATGAACTTCAATTAACAATTTTGCTGGACACTTTTTTTTAAAAACATGCTCCAAATGAGATAACATTATCAGTGTTTTCCTGTAAGGGATCCCCTCATTCCCCTTTTAGAGCCAGAGATGGAGAAGGATGTGGGAGTTCAAACTTCTGCAGGCTTTTGTTTCTGTGTGCCTGGCTGAGGACAGTAAGTGTGCTCATGGTGACATTTAAGGTCTTGGCATTAGTTTTCATTCTACTGTAGAATGAAAAGAAAGCTTGGGCAATTTTGATTCACACACACACACAAAAAAAAAATATTCAAAAGTACTTTCCAGATGAAAACCATAGTTGTATTTTTTTCTATGCAGGACTCCCCTCTTGGTAACTGACAACCAAGTCCAACCTATCCTAGCCAGTGCCTTGCAATAACTTCATGCTGCTTGCCTTCCATAAAGTGTTTTGATATTGCTGATAACAAGCATAGCTTGATGGATTCCCTCTGATCAAAGTGTGTTCAAATAGGCTCTGACCATACCATCTGAAGAAACAAAAGGGAAACTAAAATATAATGTTTAATATGCACTTACCAAAGCTTTATTGTCTACATTATTAGTATAGGAAGGCTTGAGACAGAATGTTTTATGTAAGCTTCTAGCTTTTGGATCTTTGTTTCATATTTCAGATCAGGCATCTCTAAGTGCAAATATAAACCCAAGTGTTAACTGTTAGAGCGTAACAGACCTCACAGATTTTGTTTTGCACTAATGCATGATATGTGTGCGTGATAACTTAGAGGACTGATACGGGAAAAAAGCTGCTCCTGCTGCAACCGTTATATTGACACGTGTAAGCCTTTTTGGTTACATAAATTAGTAATTCCATAGGTATAGTTCTGTTCTCCACACTAGACAAGCCATTTCCCTCTTGTAGCTGTAAATCCAGATGAATGTTATCAATTAGGGGAATAACCTACTATTAGTGTAGAACTATCAATCTCTGCTCAAAATAGATGTAGTGACTGGTAACACTGTTTCAGAGAAAACGAAACCATTTGATACTGGAAACTAATTACCTGGTTAAGGATGTACTTGCTCCTTTGTTCCCTACAGGTAATGCTTCCTTTCAAGGAGGTTTCTGTTATGATTATTGTCTATATCTTAACTTGCATCTATACATGTTTTCACTATACATAAAAATCTCTAACTTTTTGCCTGTTACTGCTTTTTGGGAACTTACCTTAGTATGTGTCTTGTAGTAGTGTCTCACAGGTTAACCGAGGTATGCAGAGAAGTTCCTTGAACATTCTGCATCCACTCTTCAGCAGCACTGAATGGATGCTACCTCAGAATCATTTGCATTTCTGTCTTGCAATTTCCAGTTTACTTAAGTTAAATATGAAGGATTCTGATAAAATGCATCTTCCTTCTTAACTTCTAATTTACATCTAAAGAAACTTAGAATTTATTTTTTTTTACTGACAAAAAGGATTCTTTCACTGTCTAGTAAAGATTATAGAAACATACAAAACTTTTAACACTTAAGTGATTAAATAATTAGGAGTTACAAGACAGGTATTAGATATCACTTTTTCAAAATACCTAGAATGAAAACAAATCGGTACTAAGCTTTTCAAATGACTTATCCACACACAATGTTTTAAGATATTTTTTTCTCTGCTAAAGGAATAAATTACATTCACAGAAACTAATCCTTTTAGTCCATAAACACTGGTCCTGTAGCATAAAGGATCATACAGTATAATATTTTTAATGTGGTTTTTATTCAGAATCACAGAATAGTTGGGGCTGGAAGGGGCCTCGGGAGATAATCTCTCCCAATCCCTTGGATCAAGCAGGGTCAGCTATACCAGGTTGTTCAGGACTGTGTCCGGTTGGCTTTTAAACATCTCCACAAATGGAGACAACCTCTTTGGACAACCTGTTCCTGTGTTTGACCACCTGCACTGTAAAAAAAGTTTTTTTTTCATGTTCAGGTTGAATTTCATGTGTCTTAATTTGTGCTCATTGCCTCTTGTCCTGCCAGTGGGCACTGCTGAGAAGAGTCTGGCTTTGTCCTCTTCATACCCACCAGGTATTTATATGCACAGATCGGATCCTCCCAAGCTTTCAGTTCTCTAGGCTAAACAATCCTAGCTCTCTCAGCCTCTCCTCATGTGAAAGATAATTCAGTTCCTTAATCACCTTCGGGGGGCCCACTAGTAAATACATATCTGTCTTGAACTGGACCTAGCACTCCAGATGTAGCCTCAGCAATGATAAGTAGAGAAAAGTTCACCTCCCTCACCCTGTCAGCAAAGACCTTAATGCATGCCAGGTTACTGTTGGCCTTCCTTCCCATGAGGGTGCATTTGTGGCTCATTGTCAGCTTGCTATTCATAAGGCCCTATGCAAAGCTGCTTTCCAGCTGGCCAGCCCCCTCTATGTACTGGTGCATTTCCCATTGCTCAACTGCGTGCGGTTCCTCTCTGTCCAGTTTTCCAGCCTGCCGAGGCAGACATCTCTGAACAGCAGTACAACTATCTGGTGTATTAGTCATTCCTCCCTTTTTGTGTGCACTTGCTGAAGGTGTGCTCTGTCCCATTGTCCAGGTCACTAATGAAGAGCCTAAACAGCCCTGGCCCTACTATTGACCCCTGGGGTGTACCACTAGGGACTTGCTTCCAACTGGACTTTGTGTGACTGATCACAACTCTCAAGGCCTGGTGGTTCTGCTAATTTTCAGTCCACTGTCCAGTCATCTAACCTGTACCTTGCCACTAATGTGCCATGAATTGCCAAAAAAAAAAAAAAATCAGGCTTAGTAAGAATTGCATCATGTGAAACAAAATCTGAACTGTTTGAGGAGGGATCAAAACTGTCAGTTGGTCTTAATACTCTTATTCAAGTTTTAGTTAACTGTTTAAGGATGAGCAATAACTTTCTCAGACCATCTGGAACAAATTAAAAATTTCCAGTAAATTTTTTTCTTCCCCTCAAAGGTAGAATTATTTTTGTGTATATACTCAGACCAATTAAAACTAACGTTTTTCAGTGTTACAACAAACCCTTGTGTATGTTGTATTTTGAGACTTTCTTTACAAGAATAGACTCCGTGCATTTTCCTTTTTCTTACTGGAGGGGAGGGAAAAAGCTGGTGTGCCACCACTTCAATTTTATCTTCCAGCAGTTTTTGCTTCAGTGACTCCATTCTCTCTGCTTTGTTTTCTTCTGGAACAATGTTCTGCCCATCATGACACTTGTTACACGGGTGCATTCCTCATGTTGTACTCAAAGGAAACTCTCCTCTGACTTCTTCCACTTACCTCAATGTATATCAGATCCGTTCCCTATTTTGAAAGTTCATGGAGCAGAATCTTCTGGATGTTTCCATTAATTATGCTCAGCTGTCTTCTCTGGTCAGGCCATAGGGAACAAAAACCACTTTTCAGAAGCCCTTGTTCTTTTGCTTGTCCTTTTCGGTCCACTTAAACTTTATCTCTGAATATCAACAAGACTTCTACTAATAATTCCTAATATTTTCCTATGTATATCTCTTTCTGTCACTTTCCTCCTCACCCAAGGTATCTTTCATAAGCTTTCTAAAGTAATAGGAAAAATGATAGTATTTGACTTGTTGGCTAGAATTACCACTTTGATTTTGGAAACTGTAAATTGTGTAGGAGATTCTACCACAAGAGGAAAAAGTAGTGCTTAAAAACTTAAACCCTACTGAGGTATAACAGGAAGTCATTAAGTGTCTCAGGTTTGTGTAGTGCCTGTCACATTAGGTTCTATTTACTTTACTTTACACTGGTACAATGCAGATGACAGTATTTAAGCGTTCTCTTAGCTATGTAGTCATTTGCTGTAGAGAAGGAGCATGTTCAATTAGAAAGGGAATGCACAATGTAACCTACTCGAGGTGATCCTGACTTGAAAGGGGGTTCGGACTAGATAATCTCCAAAGATCTTGTCCTACTTCAACTATGCTGTGAGTAAGCCTGTGGAAGGAGAGGAAGACCAGGTGCCCTGGTTTTCTATCTTGTTCTTCTAGATAAGCCAAATAGATCTTGTCCAAGCCTTTCAGAACACCCTTTCCTCACAGCTGTGAACTAATCAAGAATGAATGAGAGCTTAGCTTTGCTTCAGGTCCTGCTTCCTGGCCAGGTTGACTTTGGTTTGGGTGGAGTGAATGGTGAGTTACCAAAGGTCCTTTCTAAAATAAACAAGTGTAGCCTCAGAAGAAGAAAACAGGAGAGAAAAACTGGGATTGACTTGACTTTCTGGACTACAGAGATTCCTGGGGTTAACATCTCTTGGATAGTAGTAGAAGTAGCTAACATACTATCTATGTCTCTCGACTGTGCCTGGAGTCAGACTGTAGCCTACAGTGTGCCTGCTAGCGTCCTGATCTGAGATTTTTTTCTGTGTGTGTTAACAAGAAAGCTTCCGCTGAATTTGCTAATGTAAATTAGTTAATATGTATATATATATAGAAATAGTGGCTCTTCAGGGACTAGAGGAACATATACAGTCTGATTGGTTCCATTTCAGAAGTTGATACGTGTTCTCACTCATTTAAGAGATGTGCTAGTTGAGGATGAGTAGAAGATGCTGGACAGTTTGATTTGTACTGTTACATGGAGAGCTTCTGTGGAAATTATAAATCTAAATCAATTTCTTCTGATCACCTTCCCAAAAAGTGTATAGGAGAAATAAATTCCTGTATGTTCAAATTGCAATTCATATATAGCTTTAGTATTTTGAAAACTGTGGACTTTTAATCCTCATGCAACTTAGTAGGATTTAAAAAAAAAAAATATAGGAAAATCTAGTACGCTGTAAACAACACATGCACAGACTGACTGAAGGAGAACTTACAGATCCTACTTCTCACTTCCCTGCCACGGCCACAGTATTGTCTGTTGCGGGTAGAGGAAAGCATTTATTTTGTGCAGAAAATAACAAGAAATAGCAGAATTACACTTCTTGTTAGTACTTGAGAAACCTAGATTCCTGAAATAGTCACACTCTTCCGTGATGGTCTCTAACCCTTTAGAAGTGAGTTCTGTGTACCTAATATGTATCCACGCACATTCAGCAAATACTTCCCTTACGTTGTCTCATCATGTTTGATCTCTCATTTTCTCTGTGCCCTACCTATTTATCTTCCCTTCTCTTCTTCTCTAAATAAATCTACAACTGGATGGAGTTTACCAGAATGAAGGATATTTTTGATTCAGTATCATATTGTTAATCCTAAATACCATTATAGTTTGAGATACAGTAAAATTATTGTAGGTGATCTGACTGATTTCCTGTATGAATTGCTCTGTTAGAGCAATTTTTTTGTGTGTTGAGAGAACTAAAATTCTCTGAAAATATTTATGCTAAATTTTTTACTTGTAAATTGAATCTGGTCCTCACTTCTGGAAACATTCAGCTTTATATATTGATAGCACATCTTAATACATAGTGATTTACAGCATAAGGAATACCTGCTCTTATGGCCTCTTAACTACTTTAATTTCAAGGTCTTATATGAAATGTGTGTGGGAATGAAGGGGGATGTTTTTTGTTTGTTTATACTGTTATTTGCTCCAGACTGTCCTTAGAAGGTTCCAATACTGTGAGTTCTGTTTTGCTTTAGCGTGGGCTTGCACTTGTGAAATAATCCAAAGCAATATTGAAATCCTGTCTAATTCATGAGAATACCAGTGAGGCTTCGTCTGTTAAGTCTTCACAGATTTTGTTCACCTTCAGTAGTTAGCTTTTCAGGGTAGGCTCTCTCTGACACTACAAAAGCTCAGTAATGAAGCTGCATGTTGTACAGATTCCTGACTCTTCCCCACCCCACCCCCTGTCAAACGTGCTAATGCCTATTAAACGTAAAGCCATCTCCTATTTCAGTGACCCACTTTTTCCCTAAATTTCAGAGCATTCCCAGTGAATAACACTCTTGTAAAGAAAGACTGATTCCAGGAGAGATGGGTACTTAGTTGAATCTTTTCTGCCATGGATCTCTTCTGATGTGCTAGGTAAATATCTTAAATTGGTGCCCAATGCATGAAAAAGCAAACCAACAAAACAAAACCAAAACTATGTTCTTCCTTCCTTGTGTTGGGCCATATGATGGGGATATTGGAAAGCTTTTGCACATAATGGTGTGCTAAAAACAAGCTTTTTTTTTTATCTCCAATCTCACTATTTCTTATCCAAAATAGAACAGAAGTTGTATTACTTATTTTCGAAACATTACATTTCTGATAATGATAAGCACTAAACACTGCACAGCTAAAAAACCCAAATAATTCTGGATTCTTAGAAGACCTTTTTAATGTTCTTAAAATAAGGTATGAGGTCAGTATCAGATGAGATTATTTAAAAAAAAAAAAAAAAAAGCCCAGAAGAAATTATAGCCGAAATAGACTTCTTACGGTGATCACACAAGAGCAATACAGAAACATGTCAAGTACGTATTTTGAGATGTCAGTATGTCCTAATGTCAGAGCTTCACTTTTTAAAGTATTTGATTTTGTGTCTATAACTTACCCTCTATGATATTATTTTGATCATGCTTTCCATTTCTATTCCAGTAAGAAACTTATAATAAAAAAGTCAATATCAGGTTGCTCTTGTCAACTGTCACAGTGTATACAAATCTTCCAGAGAAGGATGGAAATGTATCTTATTCACACCAGTTCTGAGGGACAGTGCAGTAAGAATAAACGGGGGTAATAGACAATGCTTTTATTCTTGGAGATCTTGCACATGCCTGCCTCTGTTTCCAGTTGCTCTCTTCACAAAGTTGAATTTCTTTGACCCAGTTAAAATAGAAAGACTGAGAATCATAGGAGGGAACACAGCAGATATCGGCACTAATCAGTATTCAGAGGAGGGAAATGGACTCTGAAAAGGAGAAAGAAAATCAACCTGAAGCCATATTGTTGATGAGAGGCCACCTTGACTCTGACAAGTACAAAGGAATATTTGTCATGTGAAATCCCTTCAGAGTGATTCTTCTGAAGTAGTGAATCTGAGAAGAATTGGGGAACTCCAGTCCAGAGATCACACTGAAAATGAATTATTCATTTCTCTGCTTGTTAAAATATCATTAATCATAGGTGCGTGATCTTCAGTATTTGATTGGTTTGATGAGCTGCAAGAGGGCAATGCCTCTAATTCATATTTTGAACTGTTTTGGGGTGTTTTTGAATGAACTTGATCCTTGAGAGGAAGAGATGAAGAGGAAACATATATTACAGGATTTCTAAATTTATTTGAAGATGTGTAGAACACAGCTCTCCAGCTGATGTGGTACTCACTGATGCCTTTCTCTAAACTGGGGGGCAGGGCTGATGTTTACAGGGAGGGGGTTGCTAAATACACATGAACCGGTACCCTCTTCAATTGTATTATGTTATAAAAGACTGTTAGGATCAAGTTTAGGCTTTATTAGATCTGAACTTGATCTTGGTGTCCAAATGACTTGTTCCTTTGAGATTATGGATACTGGTTTTGGAACTTGCAACACTTAAGGACTGGACTAGATGTGCTCTTTCAAGGTAGGAAGCTGTGTAGTTTGCAAAGCTAACAATGCACAGTAGTGAATTTGGGATCTACCAGTGTTTTTCTCGCTAACCTTCTTTGACAGTCAACTTCAGTTTGGTTGCCTTCAAGTCCTCTGACAGGAAGTGATAGATATCTGTACAGATAGGCCATACATAGACAGCTAATATAGATACATAGGTATCTGAAGTTAAAAGCATACAAATAGTTTTGAGGGTACACACTAGTACTTCAGACTACTGCTGGATGAAAGTCAGGTCTTCCTATGCCTTGTAGTAGTTTGGGGCATCCGCGCATTTTGTTTTGTGCTAACATATCCTGGTAAAACAGAGTAGTGCTGCTGCAGAGTGAACACACAGGCATGTGTATATCTTGCTAGCACATTTTGACAAATGTTTTTGATATATCAGTTCTGTAGAAATTTGAACCCTGGTAATAAATATTTTGACAGAATTACAGTTTTATTGACTCTCTGTGGTTCCTTCATGTACCTTTTTTTAGATGTCTGATTGTTTCTTATTTAAAGACCTGCTTAGTGCTACCTACTCCTAAAGAAGAGGAATGAATGAGTAGAATATAACGGTGAGATCTTGAAAAAGCTGTGTACCATGAACATTTGAAAAATTTTTCACCTGCCCCCCAAAAAATGTGACTTCCTTTTGATTAGGTGAATGATACATAGCTTAACTCTTGTATACCACTATCTCGGGGGGGGGGGGGGGGGGGGGGGGGGAAGGAAGGTACCAAGTACCAGCTGTTTCATCTGTTTCTGTTTTAGACTGTGTTGTAATAGTTTTCAGGTTTATTATGCCTCCTGGAAAGCATTATTGGTTTCACTTAAGCATCCTTTTCAAGTGTGTACCTAAAGAAACCGTTTTTTCTGTACCCATTACTAGTTAAGTATCTGGGTTTGAACATGCCTGTTATTAAGATGTAGCTGGTGGAACTTAACATGAGAGAAAGAATGGGTGACTATGTCTTGAGATTACTAAGAAATTGCAGAATTCTTTAGATATAGATACATGAGGCAAAGCAAGAAAAAGTGTGAGGTGCATTGTATAGTATGTTTGTACCCTGGTGCCTTCCTAATACTAGAAAGACTTGCTAGACTGGATCAACAAAATTATGATCTTTAATGCATGTGTTAGACATTAGGGCCAGTATTAGGGTTCATTACAACACTGCCTCAGTATGATCATGAATTTAGAAGGTTAAATCTCATACCAGATTTTGTACACTTAATTGGAAAGGAGGAGTTCATTCCTGTCTGCTGGTGTGTTTATTACCTTCAGTGAGGACTCTGGACAGCTGTTGCACCAGGATAAAGAATTCTGGACTTAAAAGGATGTTCTTGGAAATGGTACATTATTCCACAAAATGGATGCAGAAATTGACTTTCCTTGATCTTGTGTTCTTAGACAAGAGGTTAATTCCCGTTTTAAATTCTACAGAATGTTTACACTAGAACTTGCTGAATAATAAAAAATTTGTTTGAAAACAATTTTTAACTAAAACAGTCAAAAACACTCTTTAGAGCAATTAACCCCAACTTATATTGCACATATAACACTATTAAAATAACTGTAGTTGTTGCTTTCTCTCCCAAAACATCTTCATTTTCCTTCATCTGGTCCAGTTCTAAAATCTGTGGAAGCCAGTGGAAACAGTTTCTTTAAATTTAGTGTACTTACTTTTCAGCCTGCTGTACACGAAAGGGATGGCTTATGCTCAGGACTTGCTGACTACTGTCTTTGGCCATGTATGTTGTGTCTTATTTGGCCAATGTAAATCTTACAGATGGCTCCCCCATCACATGCACCCAGCTTTGTCTCCTAGCAGAATTTTCCACTTCATCTTTGTGGTTGTGGGTTTTTTTTTTTGTTTGTGATGTGTGTGTGTGGTTTGTTTGTTTGTTTTGTTTTTTTCCTTGCATACCCATGTATTTGTATTCAAGTTCCCGTTCTTAGATCTAAGCAACAAACTGTGGGGTTTTGTCAGTTTTGTGTTGCTCTGGCCAACTCCTGGAGGCAAAGACAGAAACTACAGTAAGTTTGGGTTGTGTCTGTGCTTAAGCTGTAGATGTCTGCCAGGCAGTGTTCTTCATTATTCATTTCCAGATGATTTCTGCAGCTTGTGGGTTGAAGGATTGACTGATTTGGCAAAGAATGCTTAACTCATCTGACTTGGAACTAGAATTCGTAATAGGTTTGACAACATTTAGTATAAGAAAGTGCACTTACAATTAACCACTTCTATATTAAGATCATGAATGTGCATTAAACCTTAATTAGTTTAAAACACCATCATCTCCTTCCTGTGTAATGATTTCTTCCTTCTCGATATTTTCAATGTATTCATGAAACTGTATACCACTTACACTGTGACTGCTGAAGTTAAATGTTAAAGTTGGTCCTGCACCACTGTTTTCATACGATACAGGAAGGTTACGTAGAACATCCAAGTCTCTTTTGAATGACCTTTGGGAACAGGCCTATATGTTCACCTTCTCCACTCAAGGTCTAACTTTGAAGTCTTTTACTTTAATCCAGACTGGCTCACAAGAAATCAGAAACCTTTGCATATAATCAGTTTTGTTTGTTCATGCCTGTATTGCATACGTATTTCTGTTAAAGTTAATAGCTGACTCTTCCTTCATACATTATTCCTTGGTACTTGATAATGTTGATTTGTTTCTTATTCCTACTTAATGTAGGTTTTAAGGGTTTACACTGGCTTTTTTATTTGTCTGTAAGTATCGAGGTTCTAATTTAAAAAAAAAGAAAAAAAAAAAAAACAACAAACTAACGAACAACCAAAAAATCAAAAGAACCGCAACTTCATCTATCAATATAATTGAGTGGTTAATCAATAGAAGCTCTTAATCAATAGAGGAGGAATAGGTAACCTTCACAATTCATTAAGTCAACTCAACTGAAACAGAAACAAAAAGGAATTATAAAACCTTCCTCAGCAAGTCAAGAAAGAGGAAAACAGGGCTACATTTTAAAGCATGGAGTGTATATTGAAGAAATCCAAGATTTAATCGATGCTGCAATCTTTTTGTTCTGTTGGTATCCAGACTTACAGACTTTTAACTAGGGTGAAGATTAACCTCATTGCTTGTGTACCTCTGCTGTAAGATAATGAAATTGTTATGGAAAACTTTCATTTCAGTGCATTGACTGTATTTTTCCTTTCTATTTGGCATTTGTAGTTTCATAACGAATGTACCATAATGTTTATTTCAATCATCAAGTTTCACATAACTAATCTTGTTGGTATATTTAATCGTGGAATGGGATTTGCCATTTTCAACATGAGACTAGTAGACTTGATATTACATTTGGAACAAAATTTAAGGGTATGTAGCTGAATTAGTTTCTAGGGGAATCAAGCTCGTGTTTGACTAGTACCATCTTGCCAATTTTTTTTGGGTGTATTTATACAACTTGTGTCTTAGCCAGGCAACCTTCATCACAGTGTTTGAAAAATAGCGTTAGATCTAAAGTTACTTGCTAAAAAAAACCAACCCAAAACAAAAAAAAAAACAGCCAACAACAAACAACCAAAAGCCCACAACAAGCCCCAAACGATTAAGATTACCTAATGTACAAGAAGAAATGGAGAATGAAATAAGTAGGTATGGAAAGGCAGTGTCAAGTTTTAATCCCTTTTGACTTCTGAAGTATTTAGCAGAATCTTTCGCTGACTCTGGTTTTCATCAGAGCTCATCTATGAGTTACATTAGCTATACGTGCAACAGTCACCGGAGCAGGGCAAGTCTTCTACAATACAGAAAATATATTACAGGAGGCTCTGCATATGAATAATGCAAAAGGTTTGAGAGGTTCAATGAGGGGGAAAAAAGGCAATCCAAATGGATTCTTCCACTTACAGGTTTTAGGGGTCATTTCTAAAGATTTCACCCTAACAAATTGGTTGCATTTAAAAGCCTAATAAAACTTAAAGCTGTGTTACTAGACTGCATCTGCTTTTGGTACAATGGTTTATTTTAAAGCATTGAAGCTGCCTGTCAAGTAAATTACATACCCAAGAAATACAACTGACAAGTACATTGGATGGAATATAGTCTGAGCTGCTTTGAATTTTAACCACTGTGATATGCAGTACATCAGAAACTTTATAATGAAAAACATCTATTTCTTTTTTGTGAAATGTTCACGCTCCTTGGAACTCTGATTCCAATATGTCCTCTCACACTGAAATGATTTGAAGGGAGTTGTTGACTCCTTCTGTCCTATTTTCTTGGGATCTCTTTACATTTGTTCTTGGCTTGTTAGTATTTGTATTGATTCTTGTTTCCTTTTCTTTTGTGTTTTTTTTTTTTTTTTTTTGAACCTGGAGAGAAAAGAAAAATCTCACAGACAAATTAATGGAAAATACTGTTTTAAGAGAGCATACTTAAAGACCATGTTTATATAGCCCAGCAGCAGAGTGGATTGGAATCTCATGTTCCTAGTTTATCAGACTGTGTGAAGAAACTGATCTGCTTTAGTATAGCACACAGTACAATTCATAAAATATGGTACTTTGCCTTTTCAGGGGCTGCCAGCAAGCCCAGCTGTTGCTTCACAGGAGTTATCAAATTACTTCAGAATTTCTTAAGATTACTGAAATATCATAATTTAATACCTCATGCACAATATTAGTTTCAGTGTTGGTCTTACTGTGATGTGGGAAACTGCATGCACAATGGGACAACGAGTTCTTTCAGCTGGTGGTAAAGGAGCAAGAAGACAACAAACAGCAAAAGGGTCATTTCAGCCATACCTAGGACTTATGGGTATGATTTCACACATTGGCTTGAATACACAAGTTCATCTTGATCTCTCTATGGTTGCTATTGTAATAGAGGGACAAAAATCACAATGATAAATATATAATGACAGTCCAAAATGCTCTCTCTGGGGTCTGACTCTATGCTTTTAGTGCAGTAGTTTAGTCCTGAATGAAATAACCAACTTCCAGAGCTTAAAGGCTACAAGGGAATATGAATTCTCTTAGCTATTAAAAGACTACAGCAGTATCGGGACCAGGACAGCTTGAATGCATGTGTAGACATGCAACTAAGGCAGCAGTAAGGACAGCAACTTGAGCTTAAGCCAAAATGAGCATAAACAAATTCTATCGGTTACATGTTATACCCTCCTTCTACACATTTCCTACCCCATTACAGAAAAGAATGCAGTGCTGAAGAACTTGCTTCCTTGTTCTTGTTCAATAAAGATTAAAGATACCAGATTAATGACACATTTTAATGCTGAGTTTCATTAAACCTACTCTTCTAAAGTGGCCAAGAGGCAGGTGAGGGGTTGGACTAATTCACAGATTTAACCCTCTTTGGCTAGACTGAAGAAAACAAAATGGTATTTGGTGATATGTTAAAATATAAAGACCAGGCTCTAGTTTGTTCCAAAAGGCATCTGCAAAGATAATATGAAGATAATAAAATGCAAGGCTCTACTTAACCAGAAGTTTTGCTTTTTTAAAACAGTGTTGTAGAGGAAGGATTTTAGGTATTTTGAGCACTTCTAGAGACACAGAAGTACTTTTGTATCAGTTTTAAAGAAACCAATCATAAAGGCATGAGATGTGGGACAGTCAGGAACTCCCTGCTTCAGCCACTGTTGGGATGGATAGCATTGACTTCTCTTGTATCTTAGGCCAGTGCTAAAATTATCAGACTGGTAAAAAAACCTGAGGTTCTCTCCTGACAGCCCATGACCAGAAAGAGCCAGAAGAGGGGAATAACTTGGGGAAAACCTCAGACTTTATGATTATCAACACATAACTGGAAATTACTTGGATCTTAAGGCAGGGAAATCGTGACTGCTGAAGCATTTTAAGTTTCAAAAAACTTGGTGTTCTGAAGAAAATATTTTCTTTCTCTGGAGAGTGGTTGGAGGTGGTTGCCTTCCAGCTTCAGCTTGGTCATCTGCCAGGAGCTGGCTGCAGGACTGACCAAGTCTGAGTTTTTTTTCCTCCCCTCCCCAGTTCCTGTATGCATGTGTGTCGATGTCTGTGATAGCTCCTATGCTGTAGAGTAAGGGTTGTTTTGGGCTAGATAACTTCTCAAGTCTTCACTGAGTGAAAATCTTTTGTGCTCATTGCTAAACATAGATATCTCACTTTCTTTCAGAATGGCAATATGTCTGTTTCTGCTTTATCCATCTGTCTAAATCTCTCACTTTGGGCTTAGCTCCAAAACTTTTGCAATATCAATGTGCCATTTTCGTTGTCCCTTGTTTTTTGTTTGGATTTCCTTTGGCTTTTTTTTTTTCTTCCCTCTCACTTAGCTGAGTCTAACAGCTGTATGTCAAGGATCATGTGGCTAATCGAACATATAATTCTCCTATATCAGGCCTGTACTAGTTAACAAAACAAAGAATTTTTCCTTAAAGTTGAAGAACCTTGGTATTGCTTTCAGGAGCCAGGAATTTTGATTCAGACAAACATTAATTAAGATAAATAGTCTGTCCTTCCTTATCACATCAAGTGAATGAGAAGATGGTGACTGATTTCCCTGCCTCCCCCCCGCCTTCTTTTCCCTTGCTGTTTTATATAGTGAAAAACGTAATATTGTTAATGAGAGGCAAAATGAATAGGAAAGTACTTACACCTGTGTTTGTGATAGTATTAAGAGCTTAATGAAGGTGGAAGCCTCATTATTGATAAAATTCAACTGATTTGTATTTAATAAAATGCTTTTGTTCTGTAGCATAATTGCAGTTTTAATCATTTTTTTTTTTTGAGACATCAGGATTATTGAATGTTATCTATACTTACTGCTCTCAAGAAATGGCTAATTAAGAAGACAGTATGACCCTTTTAATTCAAGGCTAAATTCTATTCTGTTAACAGGGGTTCTTCCCTGATGAGATTTACCTGTATTAATCTAAGACCCAAGACTGATTCATTCTGCTAGCAACAGAAGGTAGGAGTTGCGCCCACTTGGACCATAAGCTGACAAAGCCAAACTGATAAACAATATTTAAGAGACAACTGTTACTTTAGCATTTTTATGAATTTAATTTTTTCTTACAAATACCTTACTCCTATTGCATTCTGTGCTATGTAATTCAGCTGACATTGCATGCTGAGAAAACAAGTTACATCAACTTTTTTATATAGATGAAACTGTTAGGTTTTAAAAGTTGTCAGGAATCTCAAATACATAAAAAGCAAAACAATTCAGAGAATATAAAACAGGAGCTTTTTAAAAGGACTTTTTAAAAAGGAAATATATTTATTTTTAATTTAAAAAGTGAATTTAGTGGAGGAGCCAACTTTGTTCTGTGTAAGAAACTTGAAGGGATTGCTGCTTTCTATCATAAGTAGGCTGTATAAGAAGCTGGATCCTGACTTGTGGTAACCTTTCTGAAGGCTGTTATCAGCTCTTCAAGACTAGATGTTTTCCAAATAACAAATAAAAGCCATAGTAAACACATATGCAAGGGAATCTGTGTTTCCGTGGTGCACCTTGCTTACACAATGTACGGAAGACAGTTTAAAATGCAGTGGGTTTGGAAGATCTTTACCCCTTGTAGGAAGTGAATTAGCAGATGGAGACATTAAAATACTAGTGAATGCATTTAATTCACTTTATAGTTGTCTTCACAGTCCTTTGCTATCCTCAGGCACTTGCAAAGCTGAAAATCTGATGAAAACTTCTATGGTTTGTCTTCAGGAAGACCTGTTATGAATTGTTCATAACTGCTCATTAGCTGGAGACATTACAATGCTTCCTTAACATTTCACGAAAAAACAAAGAAAAAATGAGAAATTAAGGAAAAGTAAGAATTTGGAGACATATCTGTTGATCCCAAGGTTTAGATCACAATAAAGTGGAAAGAGAAAGTGGAATACACTCATAATGTATCAAGGGACTAACAAAAGAAACAGGGGAAGCACAGTACTTTTATACGTGATTAGAAAAAGAGGTTCAGGAAAACTGGTATGTATACAAAGATACACAGTTTCAGAAAAACTATGACACAAAGGGAACAAAGTGGAACCAAGAGAAGAGAGGAGTAAATGAACCAAGCTTTTAGTAATTTCTGCTTAAATTTCAGCCAAGTATGTAAATGCCTTTGCAAGCAATTCTGCATAGATAAATACATTTTGGGGGTTTGTGTTTCAGTTTTTTGGTTTGTGGTTTGTTTGTGGTTTTTTTTGTCTTTTTGTTGGTTTGTTTTTTTTCCTGTGGTGGTGTTGTGGTTTCTGTTTTTTTGTGTGTTGTTGTTTTTGGTGTGTGTGTTTTTTGGTTTTTTTTTTTTTTTTAAATCTATATGTGGCCTTAATAATGAAATGTCTTTAAATTAATAGGATCGTAAATGTTAATGTTATTTTTAGAAACCTTGTGTGTGTGTGCTTTTCAAGCAAACTGAACCCTTGAGAGATTTTTAATGTGTATCTATAGAAAAGTGAGATGCTTAAGGAACCAAGCTGTGGAATCCAGTATGTGGAGGGACCTATTTTGGTTAGGATGCTTGAGTAAGAGATAGACTGTACTTGGATTTGGAATTAATATTTACATTTGCTACATGAGGTAGTTTGAGCTATATGTGTAGTGCTGAATCTGGACTTTCTCCATTTTTATATCCACTTTAACCAAGAAGTTACTTGAAAATGAATTTTAACATCTAAAGCCTGTAAGTCACACAGTGCTAAGGTCAAGTTTTATTCAAAATTAAAATGTAGATTGCTATTCTGATCTGATAATGGAAAGCCAGGATGCCTAGTTATGTGACTCCTCCTTACTACCAAAAGTCAACAGTCACTGTTCACCTGGACTTCATAGGGTTCTAATACTGGTGGATCTACTACTTCATAAACAGTATACTTTATAAAAATGAGAAGGATGTTCTAAACACCTTACATTTGAATGCAGTTCAGTACAATTACATCTGAAAGGTGGAACAGATGAAATATTCAGACTGCAGATGCACTTAGAGGTACTAAGAAAACTTGTGTTCCAGTGAAATTCACTAAAATTTAACCTGTTAAAGTTGGTCCATCTGTAAATTGACTTGACAAAATACTGATGAATCGAATGTCATAATTACAAAGAATATGCTGTAACACTAATTTAAAAAAAACATTTATTCCATTTTTTCATCTTGGTATACTAATTGAGATACTACTGATGTGTCCATTTGGCATGATAAATAATATCCCTTCTTTCTCATGCTACTAATCATCTGACTTTTAACACATTAAACAGCAAGCACATCTGACCCTATATCAAGGTGCTGATATCATCTGAGTATTACAGTAAGAAAAATGCACACATAAATGTGGCTTTGTCCAGTGTTATTCCCTGTTTGACTGTCCAGGGAAAATGCATATTACTCTCCTGAAACACTGAGAATATAGATGAGAAAGCTAGAGAAATAAATGCTAATGCACCAGAACACTGCATGAAAGACTAGAGGAAGGTGGGAAAGTGTGAAATGGTTTTAAAAATGGATTTAGAAAGCATGATTTCATGCCAGCACCATGATTACTGAGAAGTTTACTGCTAGCAAATTAATTCACTCTTCCAGGCTGGAATGAAGGAGCGTTATAGATTTGATATTTAGTACTTTGAAATTCTAGTATAAAAAGATAAGGTAGGAAGAAAGAGGCCAAATATACAACAAAAAGACAAATGTGCATATATTTCTACACTGATTCACTGTAATCTTTGCACTTCTTCTCATTGCCATCATCACTATTGGCAGCAAGACTTATCTGAACACTTAATGTCTCCAGTTCTGAAATAAAGGAGTTCTCCTATCATCTTATTTTGTACACCAGGGATCAGATCTATACCCTCTGTCCCGATAATCTTATTCTTACTTTGGTTCTCCCCAGTTGCATGTCCAGGCTACTCTGCGATTGACTAATGGAAGATGACTATTTAATTGCTTGCATAGGCAACTAGGTGATGGATCTCTCAATTATGTGCTTTTAGGAACTTGGGCATGGCTGAGGAAAAGTTGATTTTGAGTTCACAGCATGGCTTTTTCCCTAATAAAAGACAGACTTCCAACTAGTATCATAAAATGGCTTCCTAGTTGTATTTGGCTAGCAGTAAATATTATTTCTTACTTTGTCACAATAATTTCCGTGCTTAGTAAAAGCTGTGCATGTACAAACTAAATGTAGCTTTAATCCTCTAATATTAAAATAAATACTAAAATCACAGGAGAATTATCTTTAAAAATTGTGGTTAAGTAGATAAATGCTGAATATGTGGCAATATGGCAACTCACTAGAAGTTAGGTATTAGCTGCTCTGAAGAATCATTCCCTAGTTCCCAGGGGAAAGGGGAACTCAAGCATTGAATCTTGAACTCCAGTGGCTATGGTGGGTCTGGTCTGACTTTGAGGTGCTGAGAAGTTACTAGAAGAGGAGCTGGCGGTTCTCCTGCCTACTTTTGGCAGTATAGCTGTGACATTAAACAATAAAACACTTTGCTCGTAAGTTTTCCGGATCTCTGAGGAAAACCTAGAAATATGGATTCACTCAAAAGCTTGAGCTGTTGATTAGCGATCTTTCTATTGCTTTTTATACTTGGCTGCCAATCCAGCCCTAGGAGAGGGGTTACATCAACAGGCCTGAAACTTCTAAATGTTCAAACAGTTTTGAAAAACTTACCTCACATTCTTAGTTTATTATGCTACAGGTATTTTAAATCCAACCTGAAGTACTTTCTGTTTCTGTTAACATCATTGCAAAGAGTTTAAGAATTATTTCAGACTTTGATTCTCTTATGTGATCAATGTGAGAGTGCACAGTTACATAATCTACACCTTTGAATTAAAAAAAGTATATAAACCATGGGATCACAAATTTGGAACGTTTCCTAATGATTACTCAGTTGTGACGTTGTATTTTACAGGTTTACTGCTTGTAAACTGGAAGCTCTAATTTTTTGCATGTTCAAAGATGTTTAGTTGTAAAAGATGCAAAATTACTCCGCAGGTTTCGTCCTACTTTTCACTTCGCATAACTTAAGTGAATACAGTAAAGCAGAATAGAGAGTAAGTTTAGGTGATCCCTAGTCTGGAGTTCCCACTCAATCCAGTATGCAGCATCAAATAACAGGTGGTGAGGCTGATCTACTTGCCTCAGCTATTTTTTAAAGGAAAAATCCTATCTCATTTATTTTTTTCAAAATTAAATTCTGCCAGGTAAGTATGTATGTTTTTTTTAATGCAACCTATTTATAATTGCACTGGTGTTCTAGTAGATTTTCAGCTTTTCTGTCCAAATCATTCTCTGCAAATGTAATAAACTGTTAAACACTATCTGAAGAATAAAGTCTGCCAGGACCCATGTACTTGTTCTATCACTAGCTGGTTTATTGGAAATCTTTTCTCTTCCCTGCAGACAGAGGAAGAGTTGAGGAACTTTTTAATACAGCAAAGATTAAAAGATAGAAGGAAAACAGATAACATATGGGAAGAAAAGAGAAACTGAAGCAAGTGGAGATATGATTAAAAATGTGAGCAGAGGGGAGAACAAAAGGAAATTAAGCATTATTAAAACCCCCCAACCAACAAACAACTCTTGTATCTGCTTGTTTGTTATGGTGGGTTTGGAATAGTAAAGGTCTTGTCCAGGAGGTGTGCTGGGGCCTTCTAAACAGTCTGGATCTGTTTCAGTCTGATGATTCTTATAATTATAGCACACCCCTGGAAGCCATAGACATAAGGATGGAAATATCTTTTAAATATCTGTGAACACTCTAAAGCATTTGCCATTCAGAATGCAGAGCTTCTAGAAAGGGCACAAATGTTTTTGTTATAAAAGATGCATTTGACTACAGCAGCCAAAGGATGGCTGTCCATGCTACAACAAAAGCCTGAACTAGTGCTGTATGCTGCCTTTATCAGCAGGTATAAAGAAACTTCTATAAAGAAGTGAGGAAAAAAAAATGGTAATTTCCTAGCCTCCAGATATTTCGGCTTTGGGGCCCTTCCAGAGACACAGACACATTTGTGCATTTGATGACAGTGCGTTTGTCATCAAAATATTTGTTAAGGGTCTCCTTGAGCATATGTAGATATGTATTTAGTCACAATATTATCTGGCAGAAAGTCCTACAAGTTTATTATCTCTTGCACGAAGAAAAACTGCTTTTTGCTTCTTTGAAACTTGTAACCTCCTTTAACTTGATGGCCTTTAATTCTTGTTTTGGAAAAAAAAAACCAAAACAGTGAACAAGTGATTCCTGTCTGACTTTTAGGTATAAAAATCTACCAGATTTTTCCTCAGCTGTTTCTGGTCTAAGGAGACCTAACTGATTTAGTTATTTAGTTACCTGTCCCTGTAATTATTGATACAACCCAACTGAACCTTTTCCAATACTATTCCGTACCTTGGACAGGAGGTTTGAGGTGGGCTGAGCTAGTTGAATGCCATGACTTTAAATTGTCTTCTGTTTTCCTAGAACTAGAAATATCGTAGACCTGATTTCTGTCAGTATTCTTCCCTCTGAAGAAATGTCTATGTAACAATGGGGTTTGTATGCTGTGATTTGGATACATATTTAAGAAATTAATAGACTCTTCCTGGAAAAGTTGTGCAGGAAGAGGCAGCCCTCAACTAATTGTTCCAGAATGCTTGCTGGAGAAGTAAGGTGATACAAATGAAATGAAAGAGAATATGGGTTTTTCTGCATGAGACTGCAGGTTCTGCCACAGCATTAATCACCTGAGATGTGGGGAGCTACCACATACTGCTGTATCAGTCAAAGTCCTGAAAAGCACCTATTGCTCCAGCTGTTAATCTCTACCTAAGGATTGATCTTGCAACTTTGAACCAGATGTTGCTTTGACTTGCATAGGAAGAAGCTAAAATTTGTATTAATGAACTTTCTTCTGTAACATTATTCAGCCTACATTCTTTCTCCACCCCTCCCCACCCCGTCCCTAGTCTCTGTAAAGATTTTAGCTTTTTCATTCATTATAAATTTATTCTTGTCACCCTACGTCCAGGAGAGCATTTGAAAATAATTCCATAGTTTGATTTCAGTGAAAGTTTCCAAATGCCCAAAACAGTTAAGTGTCATGAACTTAATGGGTGCTGTGCATTTAATTTACTTTTTATATGGTAAACATTAACTTTATTCTTCTGTTTTTCTTATGATTTACGCTGTAGCTTTTCAAAAAGAAATTATTTTCTATGACTGATTTATTTTGAATGCACTTTTACTATATATAAACTGACAAGCATAAGTTTCCCCTCTTTGGAGGAATCATTAAACCAGAATAAATAATATTACATAAATTAATGTGTATTTTAATGATTTTTAATAATTTTAATTTTTAATTCATAACTAAATACCGTTCTGTTTCAGTATATGATAAGCCCATTATCATAATTCAACATGATGTTATACAACTAATAAAACCAAATTAGCTCCTTCTAATATTTAAAAATATCCTGAAACCAACAGATTGTTAATATTAGGTAGCCTGGTTTAAGCTGTCAGTCAAGCTAGAAGTCTTTATTGCTGGACTATTTGAAAGGAATGATGGGCTATCTCTGTGGGTTTTGGCTCCATGTTTAAAATTTCTATTTGCTTGTGAGCAAGTGAAAGAATAGGTGTTCACTTTACAAAGATGCTGTTTTTCATGAGCCATGGCAGCAAGCAGATAAAAGAAGGCTTCTAGAGTTTGTGATGTAGAAAAGCATAACAATACAGATCTTCACTTGTGCCAGAAGTAGTAGAAATATGACTCTAACAGCACCATTCTGTTAAGCCTGGCTTTCGTCACGTTTCCTTGCTTCTAATCACTTCTTTTAAAAGACATCTGATTTGTAAAAGACCCAGTTTGGTTTTTGCTTTCTAAATCACTCTATTACTACTTTTAAAACTATTAACGATAGAGTTCCTGGTTGACGGCTTTTCTTCTTCAGAAGGAAAAGTAAAATTAGAAGTTTATTTGAATCGCCCCTTTTATTCTCCTGAGAACTAGTGTTGTAATGACCGCTGAAAGATTCATGGAGAAACTTAGCTCTTTGGTAATTTTATTACTTTGTTATTAGTAGTATTTTACTTGTTCAGGAACTCTTTGCAATGCAGATTTTTTCAATTATTATTTATTTACCCTCTAATAGAATATTCCATTTCAAAACTCAAAAAGAAGCTACAGGGAAAGGGAACACTGACTTGGAATTTTTTCTCTTTATAAATAAGTAGTTAGTCTGTATTATTAGTTTTCTTTCACTGCAAATGAAGTGTGTGTGTATCTAAAAATCTTTTTACAGTAACTACATTTAGCTGGCTTGTAGTGAGGTGGCATCCATTTACATGTGTTAGTGTGACTGTGACTCCTTTTACAATTTTTCTCTGAATGGGAAGAAACAAAGGTTCAGTAAAACTGCATTTCAGACTTTGAAGGGAGTTTGAAAGAGAGATTAATTGATACCAAAGCCTCTCAGATGAAAAAGGGAATATTCCTAAATCTACCACCATCAGTAAAACCACTAAGCCAAACTAGACATGATCCACAAAGCTTAAATACTGGAACAGTTTCTGAGTGCTAACATCTGTCTCATAGTGCTCTGTGGCTTCTGATTTCAATCCTGGCTAAAAGGAGAGATGAAGGAAGAAACTATGTCACTGGGGAAAAAAGCAAAAAAAAAAAAAAGTATAGTGTGTTGATACAAGATAATTTTTATCTTGCCCTCAATCTTTTTGCTTGTCTTATTCATCCTATACTCTTTCCTTTCTTCTTAAAGTTTAGAACAAGCACTGACAACGGACTATCTGAAGACTCTACCTGTGATTGCTTAAAATGCTGCTAGTATTTTATTGTATATACATTTCTACTAAAAAAAGGCACTTTATATTGCCGTGTCCTTGAATCAATTGTCTTTCCTAAATATCTGGTAGATAAATATTCTGTGCTTGAAAAGGACAGGACAATTTCCATTTGTTTTTCTTGCAGTGAATGTGCAGGTGGTTGCCCTTGGGGGTCTAATCTTTGTGGTTAACTAGTAAAGTGGAAAAGAGGTAGGCAGCTGTGACCCCACAGCTAAAAAGAAATAATAATATATAATAAAAAATAAAAATATAAATCCTTATGAGACAGCAGGCATGATTTTTTTTTCCGCTTGATCTTGAAAGACAGAAGTTAAATGATAGGTAGGCTCTGAACTACAAACAACAAAGATAAACAAAAATTTAGTATAAACGCAAAACTAAGAAATAAGAACAAACAAATGGGTAGAGCTTGTGGTCCTTTCAGATTCTCAGTAAAAGTGAAAACTAAATCCTTGGAAATAAGTTACCTATACTACTTGCCTTCTGGTAGCATTGCATAGCAGTTCTTTCCTATTGACCTGAACAAAACTCCTTGTGGTAAATTGGAGCAGGGTGGAAGGAGGGTCATAGGGCGGTAACTCTTGGAGGTCACTTAATTGAACGGATATAAGATATTCTTGAGATGGGGGCAGGAGAACATACTGCTATTTAATAGTCATAAAGATAGAAGTGTATAAACCAACAAAAACTGCAATTACTATGACTCAACAAAAACCAACAAACCAAGTTCCTAGCAAATGATCAATATTCCCAAACAATTCTGTTCCTGTCTAGGTAAATAAAAGAAAGATGATATTTGAGAAGTGATTTAAAATGGAATTCTGAGTGTGATAATATTATGCAAAGAAAACATCTCTTTATTCTGCTGAAAGCAATGCAGAAATTTTTTTTTTACTGCATAGATATAGAATTATGGCAGAACTTAATGTAAATTATCATACCTATTGAGTATTTAATTGCCATTCTTTCCAGAAGGAGAAATGAACAATAAAAGTAGAATTCAGTTTGGTTTCCACTGCAAGATCATACCATATACTGTTGACAAAATAGTACTGTCTAAATCTAAGCTTGTCATTTGACTGGCAAATATTTATCATGTGAGAAAAAGCAATATAAAAGTGACTAGATTATATTGTTACTAGATAGTACAGGTGTTGTGGTTTTTTACCTGTAATTGGAGTAAAAATGGAGAAAATGCAGGCTTCTAGTATGTGTGGAGTTTTTTGCTGTGTTTTTCAACGGCAGATCTTTACAGCTGTGATGCTTTCTTGCCTTGACAATGTTGTCAACTGCCAATAAAGTGGCTGTTGTCATCAAAACAGCAAACAGAAGAAAGGAAAAACTACTGTTGTAGATGTACAGTACAAACCTAGAATCTTCTGGGGGTAATACACAGTGCAGATACTAATTGGACAGTCAGTACTTCAACCTCAGGTAGAATTCTGTACAGAGAGTATGTGCCCGCCCAGGGTGCAGTGAAGGTGCAACACAAACCAAAGTGGTATGAGCACTGGAATGCAAAGCTAAGGAATTTGGTATAAAATGCACATTGTGTATGAATGGTATATAGCTGAAGGCTTTAAGGGTTGTTTGGTAAATTTTTTAAGGATGTTAAGACATGTACTGCTCTTAAAATCTTAAATCTTAAAATCAGTAAGCTTATCTAGGGCATGATCGTGCATTTTAAATCTGACAGAATCCTTTAATAGATTGCACCCTTCCTCTAAACATGACTTATGCAGGTGTTAGCCATAATAACAGGATATTGTGACATGACTTGTCCTATATAATGCATGTAATCCTTTCCCGTAAGGCTCTATTTGGGACTGCAATAATCATTCTTTAGAGAAACACTTGAGCACAACAATAACCAAACGCAATCTCAGAGGCTGTCACTGTAAAGCTTTCCTGTGTGTCCACCAAATGGAAGATAAATTAAAGGGTAGCACTGCAATGTCAGATGAGATGGCATGAAATGGTTCTGTACCTACATGACTCAAATTATTAGCAAGTGAACAATGAAAGGATACAGCTACTATTCTCTTAATACACTTGTATTACTTTGTCCCAAAGTAATGCAATGTGTTTGTGTTTTGCCTTCCTTGTAAGGCATGATCTGGAGAACAGTTTTCCAGTCCATTGGAGTTGAAGAAAATTCCAGGTTTGTTTTTTTTGATATTTTTTTTAACTAACTTCATAAAAAAATAAAAATCTTTCTTCTTTCTTTAAAAATACTTTTGAGATCAGATAAAAAGAGAAAAACCTCAAACCATAGTAGTGAGAGCAAATTAATGTGTTCCATATAAATATTTTCATATCAGAGACCTGACCTGAACCTTTAAGCTATGGAAGGCATTTGTTTGCACAAAATTAGATTTGAATAGTAAAATATGCCTGCATTCTAACAAAACCAGGTGATATCATCACATTCTGCAAATGCCATGAAAATATTATATTAATTTGAGGATTACAAACATCTGAATAACTGAAAGAAGAATTCAAGTTTTTTTCCTAGGTGAAATTATGCAGAACCAATATTTTCCACTGTCGGGGCATCTCAGTTCTTTCTGTGAAACTACTTTGTAGAATCCAGAGGAATGAGAACTAAGAGTAAGTGTATTAGTCTCAAAACTGAAGAAAGATTAAACAGAATTCTTTATTTTACAACTTGGTAGGTAGACGGATGTCATCATTATTGCACAAATGTGCAAGCCTAACTCTGTTGTCTTATTGACGTAAGTTAATGCTACCAACAATGAACAATGTTGCTCATGGGGACTTGGCAACCTAATGTCAAAGCTACCCAAAGATAAAGTAAATTCCCTACATGTGTATAAATCTAACTCTCTTCTCTGAGCAATTAATAAAATAATTCAACAACTAGCCTTGGTGATTGCTTGGCTGTTTATCCATGGAAAGCTAACTTTGCTGCATGATAGAGGTTTCTCTTGCTTCCATCTTCTGAGCTTCTTTGCAGGAAAACAGAAATACTTATATACTCTAAAGCTCTTGCTTATATTTTAGAAATTGCTATGGAAGAATGGATTAATTAGTGAGTTACATAGAAAGATACAGGTGTGCAAGAGCACTAAAGCAAAGTTAGTACTAAATCTAACTTGAGACAGGGAAAAAGGGAGTGATACTCATTTAAAACAACTACTTGCAATAAAAGATTGGAGAAAGAGGAGGATGGATTACTTTGAGTCTAGATGTTATGAGGAGATTTCTCCCATTCTTGGTTTGCCCATTCATCATTGTCAAGCTGGTGACTGGTGGTGCTTATTTCTGATAGTCATTGATCAGTGGAAATGACAACAGATTTATAACTGAACATGATTGCATGGCTCCAGGCAAATGAAAATATAACATCTCTCCTTTTCCCTTGTCTTCCAGTCAAAAAGTCATCTTTGTATTCTGTGGTAAGCCTAATGGAATGGTAAACCTAACCATGGTTTAGCACAAGATAGCCATTTTAAACTAAACTAAATTACGTAAACTAAATTACTGTGTGCTTAGCAAATTCATAGTTTAGTTCCTAGTAATGAGGCAATGTAAATTTCCCCATAAATCATAACACATAAAAGAAAATCCCAATGATTATTTCAAAAGTTTGTTTCTGCATAGGATTACTCATGCTGGTGAGTAGAAAAATCATATTGCCGTAAACTCCAATGTATAGTTACATTGTTTACTTTGGTGCTATGCTTTCACACAAAAAAGTGAGAAAAAACCAAACAAAAAATAGTCCATAGAGACGTGAAACAGAATTATAATTTGGGTAGACTTAATCCTTTCTTTCCTGTCAGATGGCCAGAAAACAAGTTGCACCTGCAGTGGCTAAAACTGTTTTCCAACATAAAGATAGAGGACCGTGCAATTTCAACACTGAGTCTGTGAGTAGGGTTTTTTCTTTGCAATGTGAACTAACATGGACTTAAGTAACAAGAACATGAGTTTGTAAGCTTGCTGCTGCTGGGATCTTTATTGCAGATGATGTTGATAACTTTATGTTGTTCCTAAGACTTATTTCAGCCTCTTCAGGCTAAGAAACCACTTTGTGGTATCCACATGGATGTTTTGAATCTCTCTTGTGAAAAGGCTCTGAATTAGTTATTAACCTGTCTGTGTACAAGAAGGATAAATTGCTCCTTCCAAAGAACTTTCCTTTGTACGTGTTTTAAAGCAAATATTTCACCTGTCATTCTGCTGGCAAATTGTACAAAACTAACCTCTTGTGGACTTCTGAACAACTAGTTTTAAAAGAACACCATGCTTCCTTTTCCCTCAGAAACAAGAACACATCTATACTAATTTAAAATGTTCCATGCTTCTTTCCAGTGCTTTCCTGATGCTCCAACAGGATTTCACCTTTTCATATCTTCCGGTTTTTCCTGTTACTGAGCTGTTTGTTCTGATATTGAACAAGTTCCAAACATTACATTTGTGAGTCTTGCTTTTTAGATTACTTTTTGGTAATGGTCTTATATACTGCTGTTCATGTCCTCTTCTGCCTGCCTTCAGTGATAGCAGCAGTCTTGTTGAACTACTTAACAGATTATAAGAATTCTTACACAAACTGCAAGACCAAGCTGTATTTCTAAATCATACGCTTACCTCTTGAACTCACAAATTATTGTTCCAGACCTAGCTGGTTAACCTCTTTATTTTTATTAATTAATTAATCTAATAAATCTGTTGGCCACCTATTCATTGGGTGTCAAGAGGAAATGGCCTCAAACTGTACCAGGTGAGGTTTAGATTGTGTATTAGGAAAAAATCATTCACCAAAAGGCTTGTGAGGTGTTGGAACAGGCTGCCTGGAAAAGTGGTTTGAGTTTCCATCCCTGGAGGTATTTAAAAGATGTGTTAGATGTGGTGCTTAGGGATACGGTTTAGTGGGGGAATTGGCAGTGCTAGGTTAATGGCTGAGCTCAATGATCTGAAAGGTTTTTTCTAGCCTAAATAATTCTGAGTCTATGATCTCTAAAATTAGGTCTCTACGTACAGGCACCTAGTATACCTCTGTGTGTGTGAAGTACAACATTTCTCATTATAGCTGCCTAGCATGAGGTGAGGTCATCTCGTACTGTTACTTCTTCAAGACGAATTTTCCACGGACTCTGTGCTTGATTTTTCCACTATATGCAGATGTTTGAAATATACCCAGGCATCTCAAATACTGCTAAACCACTATGTTTATGCAACTAACTATCTTGGTCTCTCTAGAATTGGGTTGGTAGAATTTTAGGAATCTTCCCTGTATATATGAAGGCTGGGAGAAATTCCATGAACTCCTGTGTTGGCTCTTGCAGTATACATTAACTATTGTTCAAGCCCTCAGTATTCACCAGAAGGACCTAGGAAACTGTGTAAGCCAATGCATGATGGAAGTTTAAAAAAAGTTACAAAGTTGTTGAGGCTGGATCTCAGGAAAATAGAGTTGTCTGATATAGTAGACGTGATTAACATGGAAGGTTAGGTAGCCTTAGCATGAAGTAGTTCACAAGGTCAGGGTCATCTTCACATGTTTGTAAACAAAACAAGATTTTTCATACTATTCAAAATCATGAAATTGAGGCTTAAATTTGCTTATGAATAAGTGGGGAAACTATTTTAAAAATTATGTAAATCAAATGGGATGACTCTTAGGAAAACATGAAGTTTTCTTTCCAAATAGTTAACTAAAGGAATTTGAATAATTCAAGAAATCTGAAAATTTAGAAAAAAAATTTTTTCAAGCACCCACTTTCATGTCAGATACATAAAAGTAAACTTTGGAAGTAGAAAAGATTATTGTGATCAACTTCTCAAATTACTGGATTCATTAAAAGGTTGACTTACAGCTCTAAAACATGTGCATAAAGTTAAATCAGACAACATTAGTATTTAATGAGTATCATCCTTGATATTAGCCAGATGTAGCGTAAAACATACTCCATCTTCTTGTTCTGTTTCTTATTTTTGCACAAGTTTCTCCTACATCCTCCTTCATACACCTTAATTCATCTATGTTTTATTAATTTATGGAATAAGGAGAAAAGCCCTTTCAGCCACAGTGGACCTTTGTTCTAGTTTCTTTTTCTTTTGTAACTTGAGTTTTGCAAAAGACCTGGAAGTTCTATTCCCCTGTCATTTGCTTAGCAGACAGAAGTGTACTCTGGTTGGTGTATTGCCATTGAACATTGTTGCTTTCTTTTTAATTTCCCAGTGTACATGTTGGATAATGAGTTATATGCGATCATCAAAACCAAATGGAGTGAGTTATCTGTGGAGTCAAAAGGAAATGGGAGAAGGGACTCAAAGAATTGACAGTGCTGTGAATTAGTGAGGAATAAATAATAATCAAATACATACTGCTCCCTGCACTCTGACATCTTTTTCTGTAAAAGTTACTTGTAAAAATAACTGGATCTAAACTGGGATGTGACTTGCCACTCCCATTAAGAAAAAATTACTTAATGAGGTCAAAGTCATGAGATCTTTAAGAGGATTTGAGATTAGATTTCGGTTCATGGTCCTTTCTAGCACGAACATTTTCAGACAATAAAGCTGCAACAAAATCATTATTGGAAAATAATTATTTTGGACTTCTGGTACTTATTTTCATATTTTCTCATACTTGCTATCAGACCTTGGTCAAAAAGCATAACTCTTGGAAAATTAATCTCTTGTTTGTGTATAAAATGAAAGCAATATAATTTGCTGTCTCTTTTATCTCTTAATGCTTCCGGATTCTTGTGCAGAACTTATAGTAGCCTATGTGTAGCTTAGTCTCTAAATTGGAGAACACAGAACCAAAAATTAAGGTGGTGATACTAGTAACTGAGGATCAAAATAAAAAGGGTTGTCTTTCTTTTATTCTTTGCCATACAGTGATCAGCTTTATGTTCTGCTTAAGGCAACATGAACTCAATGTGTAAGACAGGCAGCTAGAATACAGCGTAGTACCTTCTAGATAATGTTGCAATAGCAATACTTCTGGCAGATGTAGAAGTGAAGCTCTGTCAACTCGGATAGAAGCAAAATTGGGTGAAATGGAGGAGAACATATGTGATTTGACAGTACTAAAAATCCGAAAGCTTACTTAATAACTATGGCATGAACTCTTATGTTTTGTTTTCAGCATCATTTTCTTTGTTAAGGAGTATTTGGAATGTCTTTTTTTATATATATATAGTTCTTGTTTCAAAAAAATGTTTTAGATTGTGTGAACAGAACACCATAGCCCTTCTTGGGAGGAAAGAGTCACAGTAACAATTGTGACTTTTAAACTTACAAAATAATAGTGACTTATGAGTATATTCCATTCTATACCAGAGTATCACTGAACTAATAAAAGACTGAGTAGTAAGAGAATAATGTGATTAAACAATAAAGCCTGTGCTTTGGGCATATTTTTCCCATTGCCTTCAGTATGTCTTAGGGTGTCCATCAGAGTAAATACCCAGGCAGCTCTGACAGCTCCCAGATCCTGGGGGAGTCATGGAGTAGATCATGACATATGTTTGACCTTGAATAATGTTATCCTATGCTAATAACAAAATAAAATTCAAACATTCACTAAAAACTTATCCAGGGATTTTTTTTTTTTTATTCTTTGTTACAAAGAACTTCCAGAGTAACCTTAAAAACCTGCTGTCATTTTCTTATGTGCTGTAAGAATACTGACTTTTCACAGAAATATTTGGCACAGGAGAGGACCTCGTTCTCTAGCAGTTCCTTGGAGTCCTTTGGACTGAGGTGTAACCAAACAAGAGCTTTTTAGAATGAAATTTTTAGCTGAAGCCCCTATATACTAACTAAACTCCCTGCTAATGTTCCTGTGTGAAGAACATGAACAGGAGTGTTTTTGGACTTCTTCAAGGCGTAACTTTACTCGTCAGTGTTTTCAGGGTCCACAGAGGAGCTAGAAGTCTGCTTGCTTCTGTCCCTGCAGGCAAATGCAGTTATGTTTCTTCAGTAAGCCTACCTACCATTGCTTCTTCATGCAAAAGCTGTAGGATGCTTCTAACTTTGAAGCCTCTCTTGACAAAAGACAAGAGACATCTCCTTTAACTTTGTGTCTCATTCTACACGATCATACTAGACTCTAGATAGGCAGTGGGGAATATTTACTTCTGAAACAAAACCAGTTTAGCTTTCTGCACTTAATCTTATCATAGAGCATCCCAGAATGTGGATCACAATTTTTTGTAGTTCAGACTTTGGTTTAGGCCCCTACTTTAAGGGTCAAAAGGATTTAAAGCATTGCTTTATTTTCTTTGATGCTCACTTGCACAAACAGCTGCATATGCAGATCCGCAGTAAATAGCAGCATGTGCCAAAGTCTTGCTGGGCCTTGACAATACACAAGTGAAGAACAAAACACCAAAAAAAAGTCTACTTCTGTGGCTGATCTTGGAGAGCAATCATTTCTCCCTCATCTTCAGGTTTCTTACAGTTCCCTAAACACACTAGTTCAGAAGCCCAGAGTCATCCTCCTGCTGGTTGCCTTACTTCCACTGTCTCTTTAGATATTGCCCTCTCATGGTTATGGCACCTAAGGTTGCCTTGTGCTGCCAATCCTCAGCCAGTTTCTCCTTTTTTTCCACAAATAGCAGGTGCAGCAGAGAGCCTCTCCTATTGACCTATCCAGGTAGTATGTATCAAAAAGAACGACCAATGAAATTCAAAAATTTCCTGAATTGCTAATACCATTCTATGTTGCCTTCTTGTTTTTCCTGAAATGCTTGTATCCTTCTAATGCAGCACTCCTGTTGTATGTACTACAGCATTGCATCTCTGTAGTTCCAAAGATACCATAACTCTGTGACTGCTCACAGACTTCCAGTCCCTCTCACTAGTTTCTCTATGTACATGCCTTTGTCTATAGGCACTTCGGATGGCCCCCTTTCTCTGGTAGATAGTTTGAGCCAAAACGTGACTTATGATTTACCAAGGTCTAGTTCAAACTTACCAGTTTTAATAGTTAAATTGATGCATACCTTTTGATATAAGTGCCTTTTCTGAGGACTGTCACATCAAAAAATTAGAAGTAATAGTTTTGACTTTGTTTCAAAATCTTCCACCACTGCTCTTACTTGCATGATGCATACCTGCTTTCTGTGTAGTAAGCAGTTATGCAAAGGAGAAGTTATAAAGTTACTCCTAAATACTGATGGAGAATATGTATACTTTAGAGTAATTTCAGAATATTTAAAAAGCCATCTGGTGTCACCTTAGGACACAAACTAATGAATGTTTTGGTCAGCACTCCTGGTAACAGTTTTGTTCTGATTCTGAATGCAGCCAGAAACTTGTAGGAAAGTGAAGCTCCACAGACCTAACACTGTTAGAAATGCCTCAGTGTGTATAATGGGAAAGTTTATGGATGTATGAAAATAGCCTATGGACTCTTAAAGGCAAAAATGCTCATAGACTATAACTGCTCCCAAGAGTGGAGGGTTTCCACTGTAGCCTGATGCTATAAATGAAGTGGTAGCCACTGAGTCAGATCAAAAGTTGGATCGTCAGTGTTAAAAGGTGTCTGTATTTCCATTAATGATAGGCAGGTATGTACAAGGATAAGGACTGAAAAATAAACTATCTGTTGATGTTACTTACATCAGAGGTAATGCTTATGGTAACTGCTTATTATTACTCATGTATTTGACTTGCCACACTCTTTCACTACAACAATAAGTTTTATATGGGGTTAGTATTAAGTAATTGGGTTAGGATGGGCAACTTAAGTATAAGGATGATGTTTGAATCTTTTCTTTGCTCACTTCTGCTATTTGCTATAGTAAATTATATTCTGTATGCTATCTGCCAGGGTACAATACACAAGTGATGCATTTGTCACTTAACTACCTGGCTTCTCATACCTCCTTTGAAATGAATAATTCTTGGCTCAATGCGTCTTTCTATGCTCATTTATGATACGGTATCCCAGATGATCAACTAGTTGAAGAAGTAAATAAAGAAAAAACTGCTGGTTTCTAGGAGATAAGAACAGTACTGACTGGCTTGCTGGTTTGCTGAACTACTTAGCAGTATAAAAGGAGGAAAAGAAAGCATGTGGTCACTTAATTAAAACTAATTTTTAGTTATTCTGCATCATGGAAATCTATGCTCAAATGTCTTCAAAGAGAGGAACTTAAGTAACAGCCATTAAGTGATATGACTAAATTCCCTTTGTGGAAATTCTTCTCCTTGAAGCAAATGAAAAACCACTATGAAGAAAATTATCTTTTCCAATCAAATTATGAAGAAAAAAAAATGTAGCTTTTGAGTACTGAACTTGATGTAAAATATAGTGGATAAATCTGTCCTAGTCACAGCTGAAGACAGTTATCCTTGTGCTCTGGACTGGACTCGGCAATGGATTAATGAACAGAATGAAAAGCTAGAGCTCAAACCCAGTTCAGATTTAAGGTTAATGAAAAAAAAGGCTCTAAGATATTTTTTTTTTACAGGGCATTAGTGAGAGGGAGGGGCAAGGGGAGAGAGAGTGAGCTTTTTTTAAAGACCTGATTTTCTGTACTGTCCTCCCTAGTTTTTAGTTTTTATTTGTGGTTTTTTGTTTGTTTTTTGGGGTTTTTTTTTGATGCAAGGAGTTTTGTAGTGTGATAGAAGTTGAGTTTTTACTCATTGAAGAACGCTGGCTCTTTAGGGTGCTTAGTATAATGATGATGTCTTGTTTGATCCACCTCAAATATCTGGCCAGTCTGGGGTCTTGTCCCTAAATATGTTAACAATTTAATTGACTATGCATGACAGCTGTTCTGTACCACAAAGGGTGAAATGGATTTCAGTCAGCCAAAGAGACTCTATTCCAGTGTGCATTGCATATTCAGATGGAGTTTGACCCTTGTGATCTGAACTTCCTATACCAGGTTCAAGGATAGCTGTCTTTTAATGTTTTCTTCATGTCTGGATGAAAGGAACTTGGACATTTATTTGCTGTCCCACAACCAAACCTCTACTGAAGTTTCCGAAATCCAACCCTGTCGGTTACTGTCAACTCAAAGAGCTTGCATGCGTTCATAAGCAATTAAAAGATGCAAACATATAAGTTGGAAATTTATAGCAACAAAAAGCCTGGTGACAATAGTGTGTAAGATTAAGAACACATCTGTCAAAATGAGGGGAGAAGTATGCTGTTTGGAAAACATAAGTACTGCACTAGCTGCTTTGTAATATATTACAGAAGGATTTTTTGTGCTCCTTGGTTTAACATTGAGCAGAAACTCTAGTCCTTAGCGGTCAAAAGCTACTCTTAACTATATGCAACATTCTGCACTGTAGCCATTTATGCTTGTCATTACATGGAATAGTGCCGATATAAAAAGACAGTTTTCACAAAAAAATATGATTGTCAGTAAAAAATACTTTTATATAGATACAAAATTTTAATGTGTTTGATTTCATATAATATGTGAAAATATATGGTCACCAATTCTACAGATACAAATATCTTCAAAAAGAATAGACTTATCATAGCTAACACTTCTGATTTTGGCTCATTGAGTATAACAGCATAAAATCTTAAGAAGGAACGTGCAGTATCTTCAAGACTGTAATGCCAAATATGCCTTATAAAAGACCTCCCCTACTCCCCTTTACTCCATAAAAGTCTTTATAAAATGTTTTTTCTTTAGTGTACATTACGGACACTACATAAAAACATAATACACTTTATTGTCAGAAGATAAAAGGCAATGGCTCAAAAGTCTGTTCAATTAATGAGTTTTACTGAGTAAGGCTAACAATGGGAATTGAAATTTGAATACATTGGATATTTTCAGTTTAATATACATAAGCATGGAAAAAAATACTTAACTTATTATTATGCTGAATAAGCATATTAAATTACCATGCTCAAAAAATTGTAAAAAGAGAACTGACAGTCTTTAAACACGATAAGATATTAAATTCTCATAGATTAAACAGTTAAGGATTCGAGAGTCTTGATCTACAGCTGCTCACTTTGTGGAATCACATAGAATCATAGAAACATTCAGGTTGGAAAAGTTCTTTAAGATTATAGAGCCCAACCATTAATCTAGCATGACCAGGTCCACCACTAAACAGTGTCCCTAAGGACATCTACAAGTTTTTTAAATACCTCCAGAGATGGTGACTCAACCACCTCCCTGATCAGCCTGTTCCAATGCTCGAACGCATTTTCAGTGAAGAAATTTTTCATAATATGCAATCTAAACCTCTCCTGCTGCAACTTAAGGCTGTTTCCTCTTGTCCTGTCACTTGTTGTCTGGGAGAAGAGACCAACCCTCAGCAGCCTACAACCTCCTTTCAGGCAGCTGTAGAGAGCAATAAGGTCCTCTCTGAGCCTCCTCCTCTCCAGGCTACACAACCCTGGTTCCCTCAGCTGCTCCTCATCAGAATTGTGCTCCAGACCCTTTGTCAGCTGTGTTGCCCTTCTCTGGTCATGATCCAGCACCTCAATATCTGTCTTGTGGTGAGGGCCTGCAACCACACACAGTAGTCTAGATGTGGCCTCACCAGTGCCCAGTAAAGGGGCACAATCACTTCCTAGTCCTGCTGGCCACATATAACTTCATTTTTGTGTACTGAGAAAAGAACTGGACTCAGACTTAAACCAAGTACAAAAAGTGTATCTCTTTTGACATTGAAATAATAACTGTGTATATTATCCATATCTAACTCTCTTTTCTGTAAATTTTTCTATCATGCTCATAGATATTTGTCAATAGGCAAAGTTTTATTTTTATAGGGGAAACTCTTTCTGCTGTAAAAACAAAGCATACTTTGGGAAAGTGTTTAGGTTACAATTTTTTCAGAGGACAATAAATATAGACTTAAAGTTTAATGCTAAAAAAATATTTAAGTACCACAGTGGAATGTATGCTTCTTAAGGAATTATTCTGGCAAGTATATAAGGATGGATCCTCAAGCCAGAACTGAAATGAGGATGAGAGTTCAAAGAACTGGGGTTTGGGGACAAAATACTGGACAGATATGCCACATCTTAAGATGACTGTTTTTACTGAACGTTGACTGTAAAGTATTATTAAAAAATTCTGAAGGAAATATATAGATAGCCTTTAGGCCACCCTTTTCATAGACTTTTCCAAGGGATCATGATAGCAAGAGATGTACTAGTTGTAATGCAAGCATTCTAGGATTTATTTATACATATATACACACATATATATGAACGGAATATATTACAGCTACTGAAGATAACTTTTAAAATGCCATGGGTCCATAGGAAAAAGAAGATAGCGATGCTATGCTTGTCTTGTGTTCATGCTGAGCCTTTTCAGTGCTAAGCAGTTTTTGCGGAAAAAGGCCTTTCTTTAAAACTGTGTTGTTTCCTAAGTTACTTTCTCAATGTCAAGCATCTGGATAAAGAAATCTTAGGTTTTAAACAGGTGTAACAGATGCAACCCAGGATACTTATGCCAAGAAAAGAACTAATAACATTCATATGAAGTCATGGGGAATTGTCTGCCCTTCAGTGTCTTTGGAAGTGATGAACTTCCTACATGGAAAGAGAAGTCTAAGAATTAATAAAGAGTTTTAATTTGGCCTAGATAGATATTCACTGGAAAAGAATGTGGTTGATATGACTGTTCATCTGTTCTTATGATTTAAAATCATATATCTGCTGGTTTTACATTTCATCTTCATCTTAGTATGGGGGAAAGAATGACAAATCACAAAGCAACATTCTCCATGCTTTCCAAATTTTTTGACTGGAAGCAAATATTTCTTCAAAGTGAAACTCCAATGCTAGTATCTTAAATGCTGAGCTGACCTTGAAATAGTCTTTGATCAGGCTCATTTTGAAAACAGTTTCATTTGAGTAATGATAAGTAACAGGCGTGAACTTGAGAATTAGTAGTATATCTGAAACAAAATTGGTTTGAATCTAAGTATTAAAAATTTGGGTTGCCTTGCTTTTTGTTGTCAACTTCCTCCCCTTCCCAGACCTGTATTTCTAAAATATTTTTTTTTAATTGCAAGAAATCCTTGGTTTTCATTATATTTTTTTTTTATTACCTCTGAGGTATTCTGGATGACAGTTCTATGTGGCTAAGTACCAGTTGCCATTCTAGCCAACTCTGCTACAGTGCCAAAAAACAGTGGCAGGAACTATGCAGTTGTCTGAGTTGCTTTACTGCACAAGAACCCCAAAGTATCATTTTATAACTTTGTAGAGGTATAGATCTACTTGTAAAGTTTATTGCTGATTTCAGCAGTGATAAGTTGTCTCCAGAAACAGAGGGTGCATCTAGGACAAATGAACTATAACTCTTTCAAACTATTTCGCTATTTGTTTCTCGTGTTCTGATTGTTGTGAGTTTTTCCTTCTTAGCTTCCCTGTTAGGTCACTTAGCTTAGTAGTCTTTTTCTGTCAGTGATCTGTCAGGATAACATGTATGAATTATGATCCTGCTAAAACCAAGGTTTTTTTTTTTTAAAAAAAATACTAATTGCTTGAGTCAGTGCTCGATTGTTGTTACTCTGAAAAGTTCTTGGTTTATTACTTGAAAGGAATTACTAAATCATGTCTAAACCTGTTTTATATAGAACTCACAGCTAAATTAGTGACTCAGTGCATCTCTTCTAGCATAAAATATTTGTCCCTGGAAGTTTACTGAAAAGCTACTGTTCTGAGCGGTGGCTGCATAAGGAAAATAAAACATTGTTAACCTGCTCGACTTCATGAATTTGACTTATTCAGCTAGTCTCCTTAGACTCCCTCTAGACTCATAAACAGTAAGGTTCTCAGAAGGTGGTTCACCGAAGGATCACAACTTACATTTTCTGAACTACTTTTTCCACGAATCCACCTCCCTTACTTATGCAGGCTACTGGCTCAAGTAGTAGCAAAAATAGGCCTTTGATTTGTGTGGTAAGAATATCTGTGTGAGTCACTCATATAGTAGAAGAGCTTGGACTTAAATGCAGACAGTGTTGGGAGGGGGAGAGAAAGAAATGGAGAGCAAGGCAGTGGCAGATACTGTAATGGGCAGATGGTAGTTTTCAGATGGAAACTACAGATTTATTTATTTAAAGTTGTAATAGTATTTGTGAAGTTAGTGTTTCAGAATTTATTTATAACAGAAAATCCACTTCTATGAAATTGAGATTCTTGCCTTTTTTTCCCCCAAAAATCTTTAAGTTTCCATAAATGAAATAAAAACAAATTGTGCTGATTTCGGCTAGCTTTTGCCCAAATAAAAATAATTTATTAGGAAGACATATTTCTAAGGTCTGGGAAAATGTGGCTTTAAAACTTATTTGAACTGTCAGTTTCTGTAATAGTTGATGGAGGGTAAGATTTGCTATGGTATCTGTTGGTCTTCCTGAGTACTGTAGCACCCTTAAAAGAAGAAAATTACTTTCTTCAGCAACTTTCCTCATTCACATACTACCTGCAAAAGGACTGGCCCATTGAGTGGTGCAGATGAAATGTATAACTTTCTCCACAATAGATTGGGTTATTATGGAGAAAGTAACGTTTGATGTTGAGGAAATGAAAATCAGAACATTTCCTATATGTTCAAAGAATGAATAACTTGAACATCACCACTTCTTTAAATCTATGAAGTTGAAATGAAATATCCTAACTGGGATTTTTCCTCTTGTGAAAATACACTCAAAATTTGTGTTTACCTACCTCACCCTAAAAAAATGGAGTTTAAAAAAAGGTATTTTTTAAGTGTTGTGAATTATCATTGTTCTTCAGATTTTTTTCAATTGTAGTTCAAACCTACAGTCTCCTGTATTACACGCTTTTGGCTTGAATGTCTCTTATTTCTCATGTCCTGTTGTTTAAAGGGCAATAGGAATATCTGTAGGCAGGAACAATAGAAGTCCACACAAGTTCTTGCATCTGTCCCTTGAAATAATTTTGCTTATTCCATTTTCTGTACAGCTGTCTTTATGCTGCAGGATTGTTTTTAATTAGTTTTAATATTCACAGCTTCTTATTGTATTCTTTGAAATTTTTCTCTGTACTTGGCATCTACCAGAACGTTACCAAAATCTGTGGGTCAAGATGACCCCATGCCTTTTCATATTTAATTTCAGTGAGGCTCCAGCTTTTTCTTATTGTGTGGGAGTTTTTTGTTGGTGGTTTTTTTTGTTGTTGTTGTTTTGTTCCCCCCCCGCCCCCCCTCCTTCTTATCTTCCCTCCTGTGGCTATATTGGCTTTTTAAACTCCTCGTTTTATTGCTGTATGTTATGCATTCCATATCCTTTGGGCACACTTTAATCTCATTATACACGTTTCAGTTTCTCTCTGCAGTTTCCTCTCTGCTATTTTATTACACTCAATTGCACTCAACCTGCTGAATTTTTTCCCCCTAAACTCTGTTATTCTGAAATCCAGTATCTTCATTTCCCTGCTTTGGCTTTACTCTAGATGTAATTTTACACTTAACTAGATTAAAATTACAGTGCAAAGCAGATTTGGTTACTATACTTGTTCTATAAACTTTAGCTCAAATACTGTCCAGAACTAAAAACTTCATTACAGTAAGAAAAAACCACAGAAAACAAAACCACAAAATCTGATTACATAACAAACACATTAACCATTCAAACAGGTCTAGAAGTGAGGGAGGGTAAATTAAAAACTCCTCAGAATGGCCTAGAAGCATGTTCAAGAGACTGGAAAACAAAATACAAGATGAGAGTAGTGATATAAAGATAACACAGATACAAACCATAACATAGATAAATAATATTAAACAGATGAACAGGAGCAGAGAAATAAGATGGCTGGAACTGAATGATTACAAGAAAAAAAAAAAAGAAAATGTTGGCCTTGCTCACTGTCAATATCAGTACCTGTTTCCTTCTCTCTCATTGCTCAAATTGTCATGTCTTAAGAATTATTGGGCTGAGACATGGCCAAATGGGAATTAACATTTCCAGGGAGCAGTTAAAGGTATTCGAGGTAGAAATAAACTTTTTTTTCTGTGCACTACTCAGAGGTAGAGAGGGGAACTTTCTCATATGCCACATAAACATGACATTAGTCAGGTATGACATGCCCCTGTAGACCATTACTCTTTTGTATAATCTGCACTTTATAGTGGACTTTATCTGTTTGCTTTCACACTCAGTAATTTCATTACTAATTACATTTATATCAGCTATGCTATGTCCTTGCATTTTCTTTGGGTTTTTGTTTTTTTTTTTTCTAAAGAAACACTCTTTGACTCGAGCAAAATAAAAATTTATTAGTGTAGCGTTTGACCATCACCAAGCTCAACAGAAATGGAGCATTTGGGATCATTAGACTTTCCAGAGGAAGAAATCACTGTTATTTTCTTCAAGCTTCGGAAAAATTATGAGAGGAATTAGAATTTCTTTTAATTGGCTTGAGTGTTCTATGATTCTGTTTCTCTACTAGCACAAGAAATTAATAACAAGTGTATTGCAAAAATATTAACTTGACTTCTGTTTAGAACATCACTTCATATGAAAATTGTTTGTCATGTAAGTACTTCTGTGTATTCTTGCCTTTCACCTTGTCACTTTTTCTTTCATTTAGAGATCCCTTCTAAGTAAACCTCAGTTAGATCTTACAATAGATTGCTCTAATATACTGTTATTTCTTCATACTAAATTAAGAAATATGCTGACCTGCTTTTTCAATGAATGACTATACCCCTCAGGTTTTTTGAGAACTAGTGGCGCAAGCATGAACAAGTTTTTAATTCTCTTGTAAATGAGGAGTGGTGGGATGTCTGCTTTGGTATTGTTTGATTTCGCCCCCCCCCCCCCCCCCCCTTAGGAAGCTGCCAATATAATTGATTTGAAGTCTTGGCTTCTTCCAGTCCCTCTGTGGCTAAATCAGTCTATGAATGGGAGGGAATATTAAATAGATTTATAGAAAGTTGATGGCTATATCAAGGTTTGAAAATGGATTTATTTATCCACTTTTCCCCTACATTAAGAAGATGAGCCTATCTTCCTTATTTACCACGTCGTTACCAACTTTTACTATGACATGTAGCTACCTTTTGATTTATATAGAAACAATTCCCTTGAACAATTAAACTAAGTTCATCCTGCAAGAATTTTCCTGTTGATTTACTTCAAGCATCTTCCCAAACCAAGCAGTATCTTTTTTTGGTGATCTGTTGTTAGCAAAATAGGAAATCTGAAGTTATGCAAGAGAGAGAATAAAGACTGTTCTGTATAAAAAGACTTATAATTTGACCATAATTATAAAAGCTGCATATAATTAAAGGCTTCTATAAAAGTCTTAACTACCTGTATACAATTCCTGTCTGTGCTAGAGGAATTTGAGAAGTCTTCAATTGGAAAATTGTGCAGCTAGAGCTACTTGTACACCCCACCCCCATCTACAGCTGGAATTGGGAGTGAGTCATATTTTAGGAACAGATTTTTCTCTTGTTTTCTTCACAACCAGTGCTTGCAGGGAAAATGATTTTATATATTGCTGTCTTGGCAAGAATCAGAATTCTCATTCTATGTTCTTTTTCAAATTGTTCATCTCCAGAAAAAAAACCCACAACAACAAACAACCAAAAAACAAACAAACAAAAAAAACCCAAACAACTTTTGCTGAAATAGCTGCAAAACTAGAAGATTCTCAGAAGTGGGAGGTGTCTCTTACTACTACATATGGTCAGGTTTTGGTGATACAGATTATGTATACAGAGAAGTAGACAGAGGTCATCTTGAAAGAAAATTGCAGTGAGGAGCAGGAAGGAATTAATTCCTGAAAGTTTTTGGGTTTTTTTTTTTGAGGACTGAGATATGTCTACCTTAGTAAATAATTGAGGCAAGAATAAGGTAGTATTAGAACAAGTATTAGAATACAATTAGTGTAGTTTTGGTTACTTTGAGGACTTTTAGCACTGTGGTACTCTTTCCTCTAAATGTATGTAACAGGTCAGTTTATTCCCAATTTGAGTGATTTAGGAGAGAGAGTGTTTGTTCAGATACAGTACTCTAGCATGCTATGATTTGGATAGGATGTCCCACTAAGAAATTCCATTTAAGTTAGCCAGGGTTAAACCATGACAGGTAATTAAGTAGCACACAGCCACTTGCTTACTCCCTCCTCATCCTGAGGGATGGGGAGGAGAGTTGGAAAGGAATGTGAATCTCGAGGGTTGAGATGAGAACAATTTGATAATTGAAATAGAGTAAAAATGAAAGAACAATAACATCAATAAAGACAACAGTTATAAAGAAAAGGGGAAGGGAAAGAATAAAATCCAGAGGGAAAGGCAGAAAGGAACACGTGGTGCACAATGAAACTGCTCAGCACCTGCTGACCAATGCCCAGCCATCCCCCAGAAATGATCTGCCTGCCCCAGGTAACCCCCCAAGTGTATATACCAGGCATGACATCCCCTGGTATGGAATACCTCTGGGGCTAGTTCCGGTCAACTGTCCTGGCTGTGTCCCCTCCCCATTCCTTGTGCCACCCCCACCCCCACCCCCCAAGCCTTTTTGCTAACAAGGCCTGAGGAACTGAAAAGTCTCACATCAAAGCTAAAACACAGCACTGTGATAACTCCTAAGAAGATCATTAACTCCGTCCCAGCTGAAACCAGGAAAAAGTTGGAGGGAGATGTTGGTGATAAATTGTAATGAATTTAAAAGCACTAAATCAGGTGTGATGTCCTTACTGAAAACAGATTTTGTTCAGCTGCGATGGGACAATCATAGGAATATGTAGAAAAATAACTTCAAAATTGTGACTGCTCCAAAAGCAGCCTAACACAGATCAATATTTAGACCTACTCTTAATTATAATAACTAGTCAGATACTATCATCTTGAACGAATATCTAATTTTCAAAAATGTATTGGATTTTGTGGATATTTTTTTTTTCACCTCCTACTGCTGACTGTCTTTTTTTTCCAGTTACCGATTTTAAGAGACTGATGAATTTAAGGACATTTGGGAACTTAGGCATGAAATTAATATCAGGAAAGTAAAGAAACAGAAGCATAGAAATGGAATTGGTACGTTGTTAAGATGAAGGATTAAACCAGAGTAGTATGCTCATGTATCAAACTAAACTGTAATATTGACTTGTTCTTATTTTTCTCTCTCTTCAGGAATGAAAATGTTCTTAAATGAGTAACATGATAGAAATGTTGATACTGTAAAAGAACTTACTAATTATTCATGGATCATTCCTCCTGTCAAGCTCTTGGTAATGTTAAAATACCAAGAAAAAAACCGTGTGAAATGGGCAATTTTTGTTTCTGTTACTATTTGTTCAATTATAAAATTCCTGTAAACCTGTTAGTCAGTAAAGAAAGCAAAGCTATTTGAAATACCATTTTAGAACAATAATAATACTTACTACTATAAAAAAATATATAATATTTTCATACATGTATAAACTTAATTTAAAAAGGGACTAAGGGATTTTCTTGGAAAATATTCATGTTCATCAGCAACAAAACACAAACTAAATTAGTGTTCCTTTGATTTTTGTACTTGTTAATTGCTACATTTGCTACAAATCATTATTGGATTTTTTTTTTTGTGCTCATACTATTACTGCATATTTCTCGGCTTCTGCCTCTCTGAGCTCACCATTCCTTTTTTTAGTACTGACATTGCACTGAATTTTTTGGATTACCATTCTACATAGAGAAAGGAGCTGTTAGACTTTGTCATTTGACACAAATTGACCTAACAGCAGGAGCATAAAGGTAAGGCAACTATAAAGCTCAGTAATAAAGCATTGTTCTGTGTATCAAGTCCTACCAAAATGACTGCATAAATGGCTCTGAATTGTGTATCACTGTAAATTATATATAATTCAATTATACAAAGTCATCATTTATCCCAGGGCTGTGCAGATGTATTTTCATGTATTAGCACCATAAAATATTAGAAGATCAAAAATATCACACCAGAAACACAGATCATAAACTCAGTTTACGGGATGGTTACATGGAGACCAGTACAGGTAATAGCATGTGAAATGCCTATGATCCTTTTTTTAATGCAGATTGGACTGGTTTACAGCAGACAGTCCATTCTGATTTTTTTAGTTTATCTCATAACTTGAAAGACTTTCTCCTTATGAGTGAAAGATGTGGCGCACTGAAACTGATTTGGACAGCGTGCAAGAAAACACTTTCTAAACTCACTTCTTTTCTCATACCACAAACTTTCCAAAGCAGTGAGGTGCGAGCCATTGCTAATATAAAGGTTCTGTGTTTGAAGATGGCAAACTACACTGAGATACATCCCCCAAAATGGGAAACAGTGCTGGCTTGGAGTGCAGGCAATGCATGCATATGCCCTAAGGACTGTTTCTGCAGGGATGAAAGAGAATTTGGGAGTCGCTAGTAAGCACGGTGCTCTGCTGTTTCACATTCAACTACCCTGTGAAACATAACCCTCTAGAGCAGATAGGTTTCTAACCAAATATTGTCTAGATTTGAAGATGCATCCCATGAATACAGGAGACTGGCTAAAAATTTCTTCTCTCTTATACAAGGAGGCAGGGGTCTGCCTGCTCAAAACCTCAGCAGAAGATGGTATTTGGAAAGGTGGGTCTCTAAGTTGACATTAGGCTGTGTAGAGAATGAGGTAGCAGCAGATGCATCAGAGATTACTGGATCTACTTTTAAAAGTCATTTTACTGAAGTATTTCTAGCAGTTATGCTTACCAGTATAAGATGTTCCTGGAGTTGCATATAAAAAAAAGTGTCTGAAGATAATATTTTTTTATGAAGCTCAAGCAGGAATGAACTGTAGACATCAGCATCAAAACATGAGGGGGAGTGGGAAAAGGACTGAGAATGGGATTTCCTCTTTAGGGAAGGGCATACAGTAAGTACTTACCATGTTGTCTGGGGAAAAGGAAAGAAAGACCAGAATCCTTCCCTGTGACCAGCGCAGAATTGCCTGAGCACAAAACAGCTCCCTTGGCTCTTACCTGGTTCTGGTGAACTGTAATGGGGTAAGAACTGTGCAGCAACTAAATGGATGTGCTAAAATCTATCTATATGCAGTGCAGATCTAAACTATATTCGTTGTGCTGTGTTCAACTAATACAGTGGTTTGCTCAAAAATTTTCAGTCATCGTGTATACTGCTACCTAGTTAAGCTCTAATTGGATGAGTTTTGAAAACAAGATTTGAACAGATAAATTATTTCCATGTAATTTCTGTCAGAATCGGAATTGAGCATAATGTGGGGAGGAATGGCTCCCAGCTCTGTAGAAAGGTATAGACAATTCAGAGGACTTTATGCAGCGGTGGTTGTCAAGTAGTTTTTATTAACTGTTATAAAGAAACATACATAAAATCAGTTGAGATTAGAAATGTTTTAGCACTGTATTCACAGTAGGAAGTACTGAAGGAAAACTGTTTTGAGACTGAAAAGTTATGACCATCGCTCCCCCCCCCACCCCCCTTTTTATTTTTGATTTCAGTGCTGTCAAATTAGAGAAACTCTTCAGTGACTGAATTTTTCTTAATGAAGAACTCTTTCCAGCAGGATCTGAGTGTTTACATGCACATCTAGGGCTAGGAAAGGAAGGGAGAGCTTTTAATATTCTTACTCAGTGTCACAAAACCACTAGGTTTTCAAAGGTTAAAAGACAGTTAACTTCTAAACTTCTAGGTGAGTTGCATGGATGTAGGTGAACACTAACTCAAGTTAAATAACGCTTGTGAGAAGACCAAAGAACAACAAAAATCTTAGTATCAGTTTAACAAAAAAAAAAATATATATCTGCTATATATCTGGTTGTTTTCTTCCTAATATATAACTATGTACAGCCACCTTGGTTTTTCTTTTGGTACATATCCAGTTAAAAGACAAAAAGCAACAGAGAAGTTATTCTCTCCAATGAAGTTGTAGGTTGTTGGATCAGATTGACCTTAATAACAGACCCACAGAATAGCTCACTTACCAGTAATGAAAATGAAAACTCTACTTAGTAATTCTGGCAGCTGTCAGCTTGCTGTGAGCTTTAACACACTTATGACGTGTAAGTGACCCATATGTATGTAGAGAGTTGATGGGGTTAAAACAACAAAGAGGAAAAAAATTGAAACTTTGTAAGTATATCAAAACATATTTACTTCATTGTCAGGCAAAGGCAGGAAGTAAAAAAGTATAGCTCAAAGTGTAAGAAGGCTACAAAGCTTATGTAGGAGTGTTTAAAAGTATTATGACCATAATCTTTATTCAGCTAATGAGATGCAATCAGAGAACCAAAGCTGGAAGCCAAACTGAAACTGGAATTCTGTTTCAGTCTCTAGACCATAATTTACTTCTGACTGCCCTATTTTATCAAGACCCATGAGCTGGGAAAACTGGAAAAGACTATGTCTGTACACTATAGTTTGGTGATTTGCTAGATTTCTTTTGCATATCTACCATCTACTATAAAGACATCTATTTAAAGACTAAGAAAGGGAAGGTAGAGCTCATTTACATGGTAGGATTTGATCTCAGTAAGTCAGTGATAACAACCCTTTCTGGAAGGTGTAGAATCATAATTTAGGTCAGAAGAAACCTCCAGGGATTATCTAGTCCAACCACCTGCTCAAAACAAGTCTAATTAGATGAATTTGCTCAGGGGCATGTTGAGTTGAATCTGGAACATCTCCAAGGATAGAGATTCCACAGCCTTTCTGGGCACCTGTTCCAGTAGTTAACCAACTTTCAAGGTAACATGTTTCAACTTGCATCTGTTGTATCTCCTTTTATCACTGTGCACCTCTGAGAAAAGCCTAACTCTGCGAAGTAGTCAGGTATAGACAGCAATGAGGTTGCCTCTGAGCATTCTCTTTTCCAGGATGAATAGATCCAGTTCTCTCAGTGTCAACTTGATTGTCATATTCCCCTGACTGATGTCTTCTTCTGGACTCACTCCAGCATGTCAACACTGTTTTTGTATTGGAAAGCACCAAATTGGACAGCACCGCTCCAGATGGTGTCTCACAAGTGACAAAAAGAAGGAAGGGATTACTTCTGTGCGTCTCTTACTCTTCCTGTTCCAGCCCAACATTCAACTTGTTCAGTAGGACCACCCCACCCCTCATCTCCTTTTCTCTAGAAAGAGCTGCTTCCCACAGTCAGCCCCTGCATGCATTACATTGGGTTATTCCAACCCAGATGCAGAACTTCACAATTACTCTTGTTGAATTTCATTAAGTTCTTGTCAGCTCATTTCTCTGACTTTCCTAGGTCCCTCTAAACAGCCGCCCTGACATCCCATTGTCCTGGTTGGTGAAAACAGTAAACAGCACCGGTCCCAGTATAATCTCTGAGAAACTCCACTAGTAACGGGATGCAATCTGAGCTTTGAATCGCTGATAATAACTTTTTTGAGCCTGACAGTCTAGCTTATTTTTCACTTTTCCACCTACATTGTCTATTTATTCAGCCCATGTCTCACCAGTTTAGTGATAAAGGGACTATGGGAGGCTGTGTCATAGGCCTTGATAAAAATGAAGGTAACCTAGCATTCACTGCCCTCTTCTTGGCCACGGTGCCGTTCACCTCATCTTAGAAAGCAATGAAGTTAGGCATGACTCGCCCTTAGTAAATCATTCTCCCTGCTCCTGTTCACGGCCTTGTCTCTTAAGAAATAGCTTCTAAGAGGATTTGCTCTGTAACCTTCCCAGGGAATAAGGGAAGGCTGACTAATGTGTAGGTCTCTGAATCCTTCTTGTTGTTCTTTTTGAAGATGGATAAGACATCCTTCTTTTTTCACTCATTAGGAACCTCTGATGATTGCAGCTTCATGATGACACAACTAGCTCTGTAAACCTCCATCCCATACACTTTTATATATCCAAGAAAGCTAAGTGATCCATAACTCTTTCTTCCTCTACTGTGGGTACTACTTCACTCCTACAGACTCTTCTTGGAGGACCCAGAATGTCTGAGAATGAGCTTTACCAGCAAAAACTAAGGTAAAGAAGGTGCTCAGCCTTATCACTTGTCATTAAGACTTCCTGCTTCATTAAGCAATGGGCCCACATTCATTTTAACCTTCCTTTTGCTACTGAGGAACTTAAATAATTCTCATTACCCTTTAGCTCTGTTGGTAGTTTCAAATGCATCTGAGCTTTGGCTTTTTCCTATATGCAGGCAGTGCTGCCTTCTTCCTTCCAAGTAGCCTGTCCCTGTTTTCACCTTCTGTATACTTCCTTTTTGTGTTTAAAGTCAAGTCAGGAGCTCCATGTTCTTCAATGCTAGTCTTCTTCAAATCTCACTCAGCTTTCTACAAATCTAAATCTGTTCTTTTCAAGTCCAGATTTGTAATGCTGTCATTAATCTTGCTTACTGCTCTTAGGATCTTAAACTTCATAGTCTTGCACTCTTTACATAATCCAGCAGTTCTTGTTCATGAGTAACAGATCCAACAGTATGTCTCTTCTCTTCTGCTCATCAATCGCTTGCATTACTCACCTTTACCCTGTTGTGAGGATATAAGGTTCAGGCTAAGTTGGTCCTTGTGAATAATGGGTCTTGTTCTCACCCAGGGCAGTAAGCGCACCTGGAGCTGCAGCTCTGCAGGTGGAGCAGGAACCTTTCTCCTGCTGCCAGAAGCCAGGTGCTTCCAGCCTGCCCTGCACCAACAGCCCCTACACTACCCCGGAATGGGCAACAGTGCACAGATGGGCTGTAGCACACACTGGCATCACTGCCCACGCCTTGTCCATGCTCTAATCAGACTCACTCAACTTCTTTGAAACTATTCTATTTCTGCTTTTACCACTTAGACATCAGGTAATCAAGCTGAACAGAATTTTCAGAGTTTCAATTTCACTAATCTACATAATGGCATTTTAATGTGTTTAGTATTATTCTCATCTCTTACACAACCTGACACCTTCTTTGCTTTCTGACTGTGGTGCACTGATGTGAGGTTTTCATGAGCTATCCACAGTTACACTTGCAATCTAAGTTGTTTGAGCCTGCTTTGAAAGCTGTGAATATGTATAAATCTACTGTTTCTTAAAATCTACTAGGTGAGAGTAACTTCAGCAATTGAGATGCAAATGTTGTTATCTCATTTTGTCGTCTTTTTCCTCAGGTTTCTGTAAATACAGTAGATAAAATACATGCTAAAATGACAAGGATGTATAAAGATATATGCTATATGCAGAAAATGGAACTTCGGTCTCATTGTATGTTTGTGATTCCATTTATTAGTACGCTGATTGCTTAGAAGTTGAAACGGAAGTGGCAGCCAGAAGGTAATCTGACCAACAAAACATTAATTTCTTTGTACATAAGTCAGTTTTCAAAAGGCTTTTTTTTGCTTTTTTTTTTTTTTTTTTTTTTGCTTTAAGGCTGACATTCCTGTGCCTGATGTGTTTCTTCTATTATGTATGAAAGATACTTTTTTCTTAGTAGAAACAAAGGCACACAAAGCACTACAAATGAACTTTTTGAAATAATGCAACTGGCAACATAAATATATAAACAACCTAAGGAGCTAATACACATGAAAAATATAAAATATATTTTCTGCCCTCTATTGGTCTGCTCCTTTCCCTCTTCCCCTTCATCACACACAGACAACACCTGCAGAACCTGGCAATTTCACATCATGTGTGGTCTAATTTTTGTGCATCACTTCAGCCCTTCATCCCTTCTATTTTTAATCCTTTGCTTCAACCTAGTCAGTTTTCTCTCATGTTGCCTGTCATTTTTGCTAGTATTTTTTATTTAGAGAAATACTTGCATGTTATCAAATGCTGCCATGATCCTCTTGTGGCAGATGCTGTTTCAAATACAGTTTTAGAGGTGCTCCTTGCCTAAAAAGCTTTGCTTGCTAAAGAGGTAGGAGATAAGTGAAGAGTCTTCTTAGTCACTTGGCTGACTTGCTGGTCAGAACTATGTGCACAATACCGATGTATTCAGCAGACACTGGACTGAGTTAGTCAGGTTTCTGCTATCCCAAAAATATTAACTCCAGCCATTCCTAAATATATTTTTGTAGGCTAGGAGCAGACAATAGAAATCCTGCTGGTTTATATTGATTAGGAAAATTCTGTGTGTGCAATTTTTTTCTTGCAATATGTGTATGGCAAACTGTCTGCTTTTCTTGTGATCAGTTGTTTAAATGTGAAAGTTTTCTGCTTAGAGAGGTTGTTCTAGGCTACACAGGTCTCAGCTGTCACTCAAGCAAAGAGGTAACTGACCAGTCCTCATGTGAATCATGTGAAGTAATAAAAGTAAAAAGGGTTTTGAGGTTTTAAGATGTTATCTTCCCTTCCTGAGGCAAGAGAACACTGCCTTTAAAACTCTTTAGTCAGTAGAAATTATAGGTTGTAAATGCTGTCTGAATACTTTAAAAATGTATGCCAGCATCTGTATTACTATTCTACTGAAACAGGTAAAAATATTCTCATCAATATGTGCTTGTACCTTCTTGAAGAACACAAATTAAAGAAATGCAAAGATAAATATACACAAAAGGATTATAACACTAATACTATTTTCACATTTTGTCCTTTGTTTATATGATTTTTTGACAATATCATAATTTGTTATTAAACATTAAAAGGAAACTCACAATGGATGACTAGTGAAGCAACAGCAGGATAGACCATCGGGTCTGAGTATAAATACTCAAATACTACAAGATTTAAAAAACCCAGATATGCTTTCAATGTACAATGAATTCACGGGCTCAGTGAAGCAGTGTGTGATTATCACAATAGTCTGATAGACATACTTGTTTCTATTTAATAAATAACAGTGAAAATGGGTAAAATATATTTAAGTTAAAAGAAATCTTAGAAAAAAGACTGAGTAATATTGTAAGACAGCACGGCCAAATGGTTTAGGACATGTAGTTTATGCAGAATGGTGTGTCCTTTCCTAGTGAGATAATCAGTTGTGACTAGTCTTGGAGAAGTTCTAGATTGGGGGTTGCCTGGACTGGAATGTCAGTAATTGGCACTGATCACTGGAAAGTATGTTGGTAAATAAATATTACACAGTAATCTTCTTCCTCAGTTTGCAATAAAAAAGATTTGGTACTGTGTAAAAGTAATTATGTACAAATGCATCATGGTTAGAAACTCACTTAAAAGACAGATGTGAACTAATTAGAAATGATGACTGTGGTAGATACTATTTCCTTGCATTTTGTGCAAGCAGACATCTAATTCACTGAAGATGTCATGCATTTAGTAATCAGTTATTGTTTGGGAATATGTATTAGTGTTCCTTTGGAAAATAATCATATAAAGTCTGAAAATAATTATATAAAATCTGTGAATGAATATAAATGAGAGTTTAGAGCTGGTTGGGGTCAACTCTGGCTACTCTAAGCAGGTATTTAACTTCTGAATTTTATAAACCTGGGAAGTAGTTTGCTGGTTTAGGAGGTTTGTTCCATTAGTATGATCCCTGATTCTTTTAGAAATTATCCTTTTGCATTTTTCTTGTTTCTGCAAACATACACATAGCTGGCTTCTGAAAAACAGTATGTACTAGTATTCAAATACAGGAGTTTAGCATAAAAGTTACACTTGTGAAAGGGAAATGTACGATATCTTACATTTTGGTTAAGTTCCAGTGAAGTCTCATTAAATACTTTACCAATGTGAAAATTGAACAGCCGTTAAAACTATTTTTGAGTGACTTCTACCTTCCTTAGTTTTTAATTTATTTCCAGATCAGTAACCGTATCTTCTCTCTCAACAGGTTAAAATTAATATCTACTCAAAATATAGCTCAAATTAATCTCTGCAATATGTTGGCTTTGAAATACATTCTTTGCCTACTATAAGAGTTGGAAGTAAGGTTGGTCTAATGTAGAGTGTATGTATTTGTGCATAGGCACACAGGCTTTATAAAACCCAAACTGCCGTAGGTATATAGTATTGGAGGGGAAAAACCCCACAAGTATTATGACTGTATGAAAAATATGTACTATTGTATTATCTCTCTACTACATTTTTTTCTCTTGCGGATGCTCGCTCCCATAATCTATTACAATATGGCAACTCACTTACAACCACTTTCCCTATCAACTTCAAGGTGATTTCCAGATTTGGTGTAATATTTAGGGTTAAAACCAAACCAAACCAAAACAAAGAAATAAAAAAATCACCCCTAACTTCAATGGAGAGTGCAGCATGAAATTTAACCAGTTTAATTTGGAAATGGTGGCAAGAACATCAGTACCAAGGGATCCATTTTAAAAAAATACATATTCTGTTTTCTTTATAGTTTTAATACTTAGTATTCTAAGAAACAGGAATTCTGGGAAAATTATTGATATTTTCTTGAGAAAAAAGTTTTATAAGGAGAACAGTAATACTGAGAAGTATAATTTTTATGTGACAAAGTAATAGAGATTTGGCACTCTGAAGATTCCACTGCAGCATAAATGTTAATTAGTGTAGACTGCTATTCAAATACAGGGGGAGGGAAGAAAAAAGAGAAAAGGATTTATACCTTCAGAGACATATTTTTAGAACTTTGATTTTTTTAATGGGAGAAAAATAGGTCTTTCAAGTTGAATTCAATGACAAATGTTTAACACCAGGCAAAAATCTGATTGTATTACATACAAACCCAAATACAGACAACTGCAAAAAGTTAGAATTTGATCTAATCCTTCCCGAGTAATTAGTTTTAAAACAATCATAGTATACATTAATCTTTTTATTAGTCTTATGCATACTAGTGTTGTGGGTAACGGAAGGTGAGTTTATGCATGGGAACAGACTGCAAGTACTGTATTGATGCCAAATTAAAAACCTTCTAGCAATTTGTTCATTAACTTGGTATTATAATTAGGGCAGAAAGTGGGGAGATTATATAAAAAACAGAAATTAATATCCTTCTATATTCCTTAACGACTAGTATTCCTCTTTTAGGCCTTTCTTCTTCCACCAGATGGGAGATTCCTTAGTCTCATACCATACTGAAGAATCACATCATTAATGTACAATAGTATTCTAGTAGGACCTGCCGCATAGTTTTTCCCTTGTATTTGCTTACATGAGCCCTGGTGCTGTGCTAGGGATAATTTTTTAGCTTAGGGATCCCAATTCAACGTTTAGTTCTCTGCTAACCTTAATGAGCCCAACAGTGCAAAACAATTATGTTTTGAGATAACACTGAATATATACTGAGTCAATGAGGTAGGCTGCCTCCTTACATACAGAACTGTTATCAGTAGTAGCATGGAACACCATAGGTGGAAAGTGTGAAAAACTCTTTAAGAGAAATTGAAGATCAATTGTCTGCCTTAGAAGATAACAGTAAACTTTGTGGCAGTTAGCACAGTGTACTGGAGAAAAGCACTCTTCAGGAATTAATTTCTGAACAGAGCTTAATAAGGAAATTCTCCTACACGGATACCTAGGATGTCCCATCCACCCATGTGTGTCTGATTAACCAGCAGAGATGGCTGGACTTCTGTAATCTTCTGTACTTGCTCTGATGCAGGTAATCCTCAGGTCTTCCACAGAGACCTGAATAATTTCAGTGGAAAGGACTGAATGTGTTAATGCAGATTAATGGATAGTGTATTTAAGGAAGCTTCTAGGAGGGGGAGCTGTGGCAGTCAGTAAGGAGGAAGAAGGAATTAGACCACTGTCTGTGAATTTCTAACCTCTGAGCTACAGACCAAGAATGAGAAGGACTGCAAGCTTCTCCCACATTTTTTTTTTTTTAAATGAACATTTTTTGAGAAATGGATTAACTTGAATAGGTCAGTCTCTGGTTTCAGTGATTTTTAATGTAGACTGTCCCTGTGAAGACATAAATGGTTACTGTTCTTCCATATGCTCAAGGCTGCTGGAAAATTTAACATGCTGTTGATCTTACGTAAATAACACAAATTTCTGTGAAGTTACCTGATCTCGTTTGAGTGTCCTTCCTTTGTATAACCAACTGATAGCAATCATCTAAAATGATGCACACTAACTTTGTAGCTGAGAATATGGGTTGAAAGAATTAATTTCCTTTAAAACAGTATCATAAAATATTCTCCATCTTTCTTGCTGTTTTGAACCATTTCAAAATGAAGGCAGTACGGAACAAGTGATGAATGCTCTGCTGATTGTGCTGAGATATAGGAAGTAATAAACCAGAGAAGAGTCATGCCATCTATAAACCTGAGAAAAGAAATTTTAAAAATTGTTAGGTATCTGAGCCATGAGTATATAAAAGTTACCTTACTGTGAGTCAAACATTTTTTATAAATACAGAGCTTTTAAAGCTGGCAGGTTCACTGCATAACTCTGTCTTCATGCTGATATTTTTTTGTTGACTAATTGTATGTGATTCAGAACTTCCCTACAGATGTCTGATCTAAATCAAGGGACATGCAGAGGACCTCTACTAACATTTCATTCCACAGTCTATCCATCCTCATAAAAGTTACCTGTCTAATTTCATAGAATCATGAATATCTTGAGTTGGAAGGGACCCATAAGGTTCATTGAGTCCAACTCCTTGCAGGACTACTTAAAAAACCCCATATGACTACTCCACTGGGGATTCTGTTCCAGTGACTGGCTATCCTCTCAGATAAGAACTTCTTACTAATGTTCAATCAGAACCTCCCCTGACACAACTTCATACCATTTCTAATTCATTTCTTCCAATTTTAACATCCAGCCAGTGGTTCCTGTTTCCTATACATTTTTAAAGAATTTTTGTCTCCCCACTTTTTTTTCCTCTTGTGAAACTGTATAATTACTATAACTAAAGTAGTCTGTTAGTAATGGTCCTAAATAACCACACAAAATGGGGGTGGGGTGGGGTGGTGTTAGCTATTTTTACTGTACTCAACTGTCTTCATCTCCCCTTAAATATTGACTGCAATTTTATATTGCCTCCTACTATTCATCCCACCACTGTAGCAGACAGCTACACTATCATATTCATACTCCAGGTCATTAGTTAGCCATTTTCCCAGACTGTGGTATGAATTGCTCAGGTTGAACCCTGTCCCAGTGGTGCTCCGCTAATGCACCATCCTGAAAAAAGTGTGAGATTTTATTTCTCTAGGTAGAATTTAGAAGAAAATTGCAATTCCTTTGTGAACTCTATGTTTTGCTTTTTCATCTCTGTATATATAATTTCTGTGCATCAATGCTTTTATTCTTAGGGATCTAGATTTTCTACAGACAAGCTAGTTCTGTGACAGTGTGCTGGAAGCTAGGTGGAAGTTCTGCCCTTCCATTTAGATATTCTTTAAGGTAGTGTATAGTCTGGAGATTGTACCCATCTGCAGCTGCTGTAGCCTCCTTTTCCCACAGCATACTTAGGAATGGAGAGACAACACTAAACCAAACCTCCATTTCTGTTGAAATTCATTTGTGCAGTCCATATATGATAAGAAACTCCCATGTCCCTAAACTTGTAGCTTTTAAATTCTGGAACATAAGCATATTGCACAATAAAATCATAGGCGTATCAGCTAAGTGAATGATATTAAAATTAAAAAATATTCAAAAGAAAGCCTTGGGATTAAAATAAAATATTTAAATACAATATGGTAATATTTCTGTTATTTAAAAAAAATCAGCTGTGTAGTGCTACTCTATTGTCTTTTGCAGAGTACACTTTCTGAGAAACGTTTATTTTTCACAACTCGAGGGCACAGCTCAAGTAAATCTGACTGTCTTCTCAGAAAATGGTTAGTTTTTCTTAAAAGAACATTGATAAAAACATAATTAGTTTTTCACAATATAACTGTGGATAATACCTGTCTCATGTCAACCTTTACAGTAAGAGTTTGCAAATCTGAGAGAAAAATGTGCTATGTCACAGAACTGGTTTTGCATATTGCACCTGCAGATACTGCTAAAACTGGGTCTTTGACATTCACTGCTGCTTAGAAAAATAACTTTGAAGTCTTTGGAGGTAATTTACATGAAAACAATGCATTTCAGAAGTTCCATATCTTGCTTCCATGCAATGATGCTGAACCTGTTCCCAGCTAGCAATAATAAATGAGTTATCAGATCCAAGGACATTTTATTGTAAGTTGATCTAGGGCTAGAGTGCCCAATATGGTATTTCTGGAAGTTTTCCTCATGCTTTGTCATTATGTTTCCCACACACAAATTCAGTAGAGGAAGGAGATTCTCCTTAAGCTGCCCTTTTGTTGCTAATGTATTTGTAGAAACAATCTTTAAAGTCTTTTACGGCAGTAGCCAGGTTAATTTCAGGTTGGGCATTGGCCCTTCTAATTTTCTCCCTGCATAACCTCACAGCATCCTTGTAGTCCTCCTGAGACTTCCTGGCCCTTCTTCCAAAGGTCGTAAACTCTCCTTTTTTTTTTTTTTTTTTTTTTTTTTCCTGACCTCCAGCCAAAGCTCTCTGTTCAGATAAGCTAGTTGCCTTCCTGGCTGGTTCACCTTTACTCAACGTGGGGACAACCTGCTCTTTGGCTTTAAGTTTTTCTTCTTGAGGAATGCCCAGCCTTCCTGGACTCCTTTGCCTTTTAGGCCTGCCTCCCAGTTGACCAGGGTCAACCAACCCCTTAAACATGCCAAAGTCTGCCCTCCAGATGTCCAAGGTAGCAGTTCTGCTGACCCCCCTTTCTTACTTCGCCAAGAAGCAAAAATACTATCATTTTGCAATCGCTCTGCCCAAGACGGCCTCCAGCCATCACATCACCCACAAGTCCTTCTCTGTTCACAAGCAACAGGTCCAGCAGGGCACCCTCCCTAGCTGGCTCGCTCACCAGCTCTGTCACCACACACTCCAGGAACCGCCCAGACTGTTTTCTCTCTGCGACACTGTATTTCCGGCAGATGTCTTGTAGTCCCCCATGAGAACGAGGGCTGCTGATTGTGAGACTTCTCCCAGCTGCTTATAGAATCTTTCACCTGCCTCTTCATCCTGGTTGGGTGGTCTATAACAGACTCCCACCATGATATCTGCCTTGTTGGCCTTCCCCCTGATTCTTAGCCATAAACACTCAACCCTATTGTCACCATCATTAAGCTCTAGAAATCAAAACACTCCCTAACACACAGGGCTACCCCACCAGTGCTCCTTCCTTGCCTGTCGCTTCTGAAGAGTTTATAGCCATCCACGGCAGCACTCCAGTAGTGCACATTATCCTGCCAGGTTTCTGTGATGGCAGCTAGGTCATAGTTTTCCTGCTGTACGATGGCTTCCAGCTCTTTCTGTTTGTTGCTCATGTTGCGTGCATTGGTGTAAATGCCCTCTGGCTGGGTTATTCATCCTGCCACCTTTGTGGGGGCAGAAGCCCTAATTAGTATGTGACCATTCTCAGGTGCTTCTGTGGTTTCTAACACATCAATAACCATTGCATCCTTGCCATCTCATGGATCTCCATCCCCTACTTCCACTGAGACAGCAGACTGAAGGACCTTAGCTTAGCTCTGGTGAGCCTTTCTCCTTTCAAATCTAGTTTGAAGCTCTTTCAATGAGCCCTCTAACTGCTGCTTCAATGATCCTTTTTCTCCTTTGAGATAGGTGAACCCCGTCTGTTGCCAGCAGGCCTGGTGTCATGTAGACTGACCCATGATCAACAAACCTAAAATTCTGCTAGTGACACTGGAATCAGAGCCAGGAATTGAGCTGCTGACTCCTCGTGTTTCTTTTTTCATCATTCCCTGCAACTGGAAGGGTAAAGATGAACACTACTTGAGGTCCTAATCCCCCAACCAGTTGTCCCAAGGCTCTGAAGTCTCTGTTGATTGCCCTCAGATGTTATTGCTGCCTGCTTGAAAAATCAATAATAGATAATAATCTGAGAGCTGTACCAGGGTAGGAAGCTTTCTTTTCAGATCTTTAACCCAGGCCCCAGGGAGGTAGCAGACTTCCCAAAGAAGTCGGTCTGGTCTGTCTGTTGGGCTTTCCGTTCCCTTCAGAAGGGAGTCTCCTGTTATAATGACCTAGCTTTTCTTGACAGAAGCAGGTTTGATAGAGGGCATAGGCTGACTTAACCTTGGTAGTTCATCCAGCTTGGAGGTGTTATCGTCCTCGTTATTGTTTCTCTTGCAGCACCTCATGCCTGTTACGCACAGGCATCTGGGAAGGTGAGGTGTTCACAGAGGACATGTGACTGCTGCACCAAGCAGGAATGCGTTGTCATTGCTCCCTATCTGTTAAGCTACTGTGTTCAGCCAGGCAGAGAGAGGACAGGGAATCCTCCATATTCCTGTCTGCCTGTTGGGCCTGTCTCAGGCAAGGCAGAGCATGACTCCAGCAACAATCCCCTCTCTCTCTCAAAGTCCCTTGACAGTTCTCACCCTACTTGCCTCCTCCCAGAGCTCTGTCACTAAGTGGAGGTGTTCCTCTACCTGGGCACACCTCCCACGGGTGTGCTCTCTGCTGCTGTCTGGCACTGGTATCATAGCAGGGCACAGCCTGCAGCCTGACACCTGGGTGGCAGCGGGTTCCCAATGGAGCTCTGTTTGGGCAGCTGCATCAGCCATGGCAGGTGCAAAGCTTAGGTAGGCCATGGCTTTCTGCCAGGTGGGCATCATTGCTCACTGGCTGAGCTGGCAGGGCTTAAGTCCCCCCCTGCACATCCTCCCACACAAACTGCTGTGCCATGCACCATCTGTGATGCTCCTGGTCATCAGTGCTGCACAAGGGTTGCTTTTATATGTTAATGTGGGGCTGGGCTACCATTTCTCCCTTTTTACTCAGCATCAGTGAAGTGGCACCATGAATCCTGTGCTGTTTTGGGCCTCTCACCACAAGAAAGACATTGAGGTGCTGGATCATGACCAGAGAAGAGCAACACAGCTGACAAAGGGTCTGGAGCACAATTCTGATGAGGAGCAGCTGAGGGAACCAGGGTTGTGTAGCCTGGAGAGAAGGAGGCTCAGAGAGGACCTTATTGCTCTCTACAGCTGCCTGAAAGGAGGTTGTAGGCAGGTGGGGGTTGGTCTCTTCTCCCAGACAACAAGTGACAGGATAAGAGGAAACAGCCTTAAGTTGCAGCAGGAGAGGTTTAGATTGCATATTATGAAAAATTTCTTCACTGAAAATGTGTTCGAGCATTGGAACAGGTTGATCAGGGAGGTGGTTGAGTCACCATCTCTGGAGGTATTGGTGCTTAAGGACACTGTTTAGTGGTGGACCTGACCATGTCAGGTTAATGGTTGGACTCAATGATCTTAAAGGTCTTTTTCAACTTAAATGTGTCTATGATCTTCTGTGCTTTCTGTCAAAGTGCACAAACTTGTGCCAGTTTATTTAAGTTCTGTTGAATGTTTTCAGCCTACATGTGTCTGTTGCTGAAGCTTATTTCATCTATTCTTGATGAGTTCTGATGTAAACAATTTTACCTGTATTTTAAGCAATGCTCCTCTCCTCAAAAAAAAAAAAAGAGAGAGAGAGAGAAAGGGAGAAGAAAAAGAATACTTAGCCTCTTTAACTTACGTTTGCTTTTTAAAAATGTTAATTTATAATTGGAAAATAATTTTTGAGGTGTTTTTGGTGAACATTTTTTTCATAACAGTGTTTGCATTGAAACTCCTCTATGCTTTTCTTTTTTACAAAAGTAGAAGACATTCAGTAACTATGATCCTGAAGTCTATTCTTAAGCTTTATTCAGGTAAACCCAAGTAATTTTCAAAACATCAGATTAAAAAAGTGAATTTTTATTGCCTAAATAGTACAGGCTTTGGATCATAGCATTTTGCAGAGTAATGAAGTTATTTTGCTTAGTTGTTATAGTGATGAATAACTGAGATCAGTAGCAGTACAGACTTTGGGGAATTTGGCCTTTAACAGAGCCCACAATCAGAAATACCACTTCTAGCCAACTGGTAACATTAATAGTAACCTTCAGTGTAAAAAAGCAGAGTTCTGGACTGGGTGTTCATTATTAAAAATAAAATTTAAAAAACCCTCAACAACCAACCAGGCAATATTCCATGGAGAGAATATAATTTTTAACTAACGGGAAGTATTTCTTATTTTTCTTATGCTTTGGGACTTTCTCGTGCTCTGGTTTAAATCAGTGTGGCTTCATTGAGTTACATTTCCATTATGCTGGTTTAATATCAAAGAGATTTGATCTCTAGAGCAACCAGTGTACAACATAGTCGGCGCATATGTTTCCTTCCTTGATCCATGAATTTTAGTTATCACATTAGCCTTTGCCTAGAGGATTTCAGATGCATGTTGATGTCAAATGCCTTTCCAAAAGTGACTGTCAAGAGAAATAAATACTTTCAAAGTGATTGAATTGGGGGACAAAATGTACAGATAATAAGCAAGTCAGCAACATATAATTTTATTTTCAGATAAACAGCCTGAAATTGGTGACTTGCCCTCCCAGGGAGATCAAAAGGGATCATAAGATTTAGCGAGTGGGAAATACAGAGTGTTTTTTTGTCAAGTGGTGCTGGAACTTCTGGGGTCTTGGGGCAATACTCTAAGTGGGCACGGTAGTCTTTACATTTGTCCCTTAGTAGGAACATTTAGTAACACATTTTCTGAGACTTGAAACAGTTTATTGGAAGATTCTTATCCAAAATCTTCTCTCAGGGTTTCTGAAAGTTTAGATGTTTGAACCATTGATAAAGGCTGATGAGGTTAATATAAGATGAGGGCCTAGGAGAGATCTGGGTTACCACAAGATTAAAGATTCCAGACAGCTTGTGATAAATTAAAATTTACAGAGAAAATTTCTCTTTCATTTCACCTTAGTGAAGCAGTAAGAGTAAAGCAGTGTTCCAAAGGAATTTATCCTTGTGAACTTCTGCATGAGCAACCCATGTCTATACATAATACCCTTTAAAATGTACTGCTTGGCAACCACTTTGAAAATCCTTTTTCATTTACATTATTAAATTTCATTTATTATAAGGAGTACAAAGAACTAAAATGATGGTCATATCTCCAGGATTTGTGAATTAGCTGTGAAACACCAGGATCTGGTGGCTCCTGTCAGCGTAGTTAAAAGTAACTGTGTTTCTGTTGGTTATATATGTTAATGTGAATCAAATGTTAGTCATTCTTCAGCTGGTGTGTCCCCCCTCCCCCCTGCTTCTATCTTCTAATGCGTATCTCAAAGGAGAATTAGTTCCACTTCTTATTTTTTTATGAGAACTTGGGATGTCTCCATTAAGTGTTGTTGCTGCAACAGGAAAGATAAGCAATCAGCTGTTTGCCGTGTTCTTAGGACACTGGCAAAGTTTTTTTGCAGTGGAGCAGGCTCAGCTTGTGATGGTGGTATCCCTTAAGTGGGATCATCACATGCATTTGACTGCTGAATACATGACGATATGTATCATATATTTTTTTGCAAATTGTTCTTGTGTAAATTAGCTTGAGATAAAAATTGTACTTATCGCTATACCACAAAGGTCATTCTGTCACTTTTATTAAATCATCTTGCTTAGTTATTATAATGATGAATAACAGGTCAGTAGCAGTACAGGCTTTGGGGAACTTGATTTTTAACAAAGTCTGGAAACAAATGCCTTTCATAAATATTTTATGGAAAAATCTAAATACCACTGGGGTCCTCAAAATAGCACCTAGGGAAAAATAAAAGAATAATCTCTGATTCAGTTATCTCTTTCATACATTTTCTGCTTTCCAAATTGCCTTTTATATTTTTTCCCATGAAATTTTAAAGTGTGGTCAAATTTGGAAGTTCTCAGCCCCAATAAGGTGCAGGAAGTTACTTTATATTTCCAAATGTTGCATTCCAGTGTTCAGACACTTTACTGTAAGCCTTTGGATTTGAAAAATCAGAAATTTAAAAGCTGATAGTAGATGCAAGTGAAACAAACTCTGACATAAACAGGTATGTTGATTTCTCTGTCTCATCAAATTAATTTTAATGTTTGTTAAAGCAAAGTAGGCTCAAATTTCACTTAGTGAATTTTACTTGAAGTGTTTGAGTTTCACTCTTGTTTCGGTTCTTTCCTATGGCTTTGGCAGAAGCTGAAGATCAAGAAAGCCCTAAGTATTCTGTTCTCTTTTTGGGCAAGGAAAGAAAAAGAAAACAAAAACCAAAAGCAAAAGGCATCAATTAAAATACATGCAAAACTGTTTACATTAGAAATAATCAACAAAAGATATAAACTCTTCAGAAGGGATAGGCAAGGAAGGAGCACTAGTGGGGTAGCCCTGTGTGTTAGGGAGTGTTTTGATTTCTAGAGCTTAATGATGGTGACAATAGGGTTGAATGTTTATAGGTAAGAATCAGGGGGAAAGCCAACAAGGCAGATATTATGGTGGGAGTCTGTTATAGACCACCCAACCAGGATGAAGAGGCAGATGAAAGATTCTATAAGCAGCTGGGAGAAGTCTCACAATCACCAGCCCTCGTTCTCATGGGGGACTATAAGACATCTGCCAGAAATACAGTGTCGCAGAGAGAAAACAGTCTGGGCGGTTCCTCGAGGGTGTGGTGACAGAGCTGGTGAGCGAGCCAGCTAGGGAGGGTGCCCTGCTGGACCTGTTGCTTGTGAACAGAGAAGGACTTGTGGGTGATGTGATGGTGGGCAGAATGATTGCAAAATGATAGTATTTTTGCTTCTTGGCGAAGTAAGAAAGGGGGGTCAGCAGAACTGCTACCTTGGACATCTGGAGGGCAGACTTTGGCATGTTTAAGGGGTTGGTTGACCCTGGTCAACTGGGAGGCAGGCCTAAAAGGCAAAGGAGTCCAGGAAGGCTGGGAATTCTTCAAGAAGGAAGATTCTCCTTCCATTCCTCTTTATTATCTTTATAGGTGATCTGGATGAAGGGATTGAGTGCACCCTCAACAAGTTTGCAGACAACACCAAGTTGGGCAGCAGTAGTGATGTGCTTGAGGGTGGAAAGGCTTTTCAGAGGGATCTGGGCAGTCTGGATAGAGGGGCTGAGGCCAACTGTATGAGGCTCAACAATTAGAAGTGCGGAGTCCTGCACTTGGATCACAGCAATCTCACACAAGCCTCTACAGGCTTGGGAAAAGTGGCCGGGAAGCTGCCTAGTTGGAAAAGGTCCAATGATGATGGTTGACAGCCGGCTGGACATGAGCCAGCAGTGTGCCCAGGTGGCCAAGAAGGCCAGCAGCATCCTGGCTTGTATCCAAAAAATTGTGGCCAGGGGTAGGTAATCAACCCTTTGTACTCGGCACCTGGTGAAGCCACACCTGGAATACTTTCTTTGGCTTTGGGCCCCTCACTACAAGGAAGACATTGAGGTGCTGGAGTGTGTCCAGAGATGGGCAACACAGCTGGTGAAGGGTCTGGAGCACAAGTCTGATGAGGAGCAGCTGAGGGAACTGGGGTCATCAGTTTGGAGAAAAGGAGGCTCAGGGGGGACCTTATTGCTCTCTACAGCTGCCTGAAAGAGGGTTGTAGGCTGCTGAGGGTTGGTCTCTTCTCCCAGACAACAAGTGACAGGACAAGAGGAAACAGCCTTAAGTTGCAGCAGGAGAGGTTTAGATTGCATATTATGAAAAATTTCTTCACTGAAAATGTGTTCGAGCATTGGAACAGGCTGATCAGGGAGGTGGTTGAGTCACCATCTCTGGAGGTATTTAAAAGACATGTAGATGTGAAGCTTGGGGACATGGTTTAGTGGGGGACTTTGTGTTTTGTTGTTGACTCTTGGTAACTGGGAAAATTCCTGCTTGGTGTGTCCACCCGTAGGTAAGGCTTCTGGCCCAGTCCTGGAGCTTGCCCACCTTTATACTCAGTCAAAAACAAAAATAGTTTGCACACCTAGTGCATGTAAACTTTTAAATTTAGGTTATGTGCAGGTGTGCACTATTTCATTATTTGTAATGTTCACACATGCCAGGAACATTGTCCAGACACCTGAACATGGTAGAGTTACTGTCATGACCCAGATGCACACAATATTTATTAACTGGATGTTCCTGCTTATACCTTGCTTGTTTTGGGGGGGCTCAAGACAAACACCACCTGCTCATTAAAGTTGTCCTTGAGCTCCCTGAGCTCACTGTCCAAGTTAAGTGATCCCTAATTGAAGACAAAGGCTTTTTCATAAGTAGTAACCAATTTAATAAATTTTCACCACACTTGGTAGCGCTAGGCTAATGGTTGGACTGGATGATCTTAAAGGTCTTTTCCAACCTGAACGGTTCTATGATTCTATGATTACTTCCTTAGTCCTGCTGGCAGCACTATGTTTGATTCAAGCCAAGATCTTGCCACTCATTTGACTTTGCTTGCTATGGTGAGTTAATGATGACTATATCAGATACCAGCTTTAAGCTGATGCTTTGCTTATTGCTTGAGCTTTGCTCAACATTGGTTAGCAGTGTTGTGACTTTACCATATGTTAAGGATAGCTAAACATGACGTAGTGAGTATACCTGCAGTAGTATGTTACAGAACTTCATTACAGCTGCCAATGTGTTCTGGTATTACAAAGCAACATCTACTCAAAGTACTTTCCTTTGTATCCTCTTTTGTAACCTCGTGTATGGTGTTTTTTCCTTGTACGTTTGTGCATCTTATGGCATTATTCAGCCTAATGTTCAATAATGTCCGTAAAATAATTAAGGCAAGAGAAATACAATAAAGGAGGTGGATGGTTTCAGCAGTGGTAGATCACTAGCATCTCATGTCCTTGGTAAATGAGACTAACAAGAACATCTCCTTTTATTACTGATCATTTCTTTCTTTGTTGGCAGTTCTTCACAAATGGAGAAGTGCTATTTCCTCTGTTGCAAATTCTCAGGGGTGTATGCTTGGTACTTGCTCAGTCCCAGAACAAATGCCTTTTCTGTCCTTGTGGGCATAAGGATTTATATGTGATAACCTTCACCAGCTTGAACAATGTACCATTTGCTTGTAACTCAAAATGATTAATTTAGTTTTGTTTGATTTAGTGGTTGCAATTTGTCTGTGAGCAGTTTTTCTTGTGTATCCATTAGATAAAATCTGACAAATGGATCCTGTTGTGGGTGATTGTTTTTTTTTTTTTCTGATTGGATCAGAATAATATTTTAGAAAGAAGTGTAATTACATATACAAACATAAATTTGAAATACTCTTTTTTTTAATATCACATTTTGATAAAGATGGTGAATTTGCTTCACAGAGTTTCTCCTATAGCTCAGCCATTCTTTTAACCTGAAAGAATACATGGCTTCTCCCACTAGAGTCTTGCCTGTGCTTGGCCACAGCTTAAAGGTGAAGGAAAAGTTGGAAAAACCTTACTTTGTGAGTTGGTGAGAATATTCTTGGAAGGATATTTTATCTTTTACAATTTTCTGTAGCTTTCCCAGGGGTACATGATCTTGCAGGGATAGGTTTTCCCTGCCATTTTCTTTTAAAAGCCTGTGTATATTAATACATTTTTTAAAAAAACCCTGACAATGATATTATATTAAAAGAAATAATAAAAAGTCTTAGAATTTGAAGCAGGAATACTTTCCTTTGACAGATGAAAGGTTTTTACTTAAGTGGATGCCGTATATATTGAGCTGGAAACAATCCAGACAGAAGATTAACGGTTCAAAATAATTGTAGTCCAGTAGGATACACTTAATTAATTTTTTCAACAAAATTTTGGGTGGAAGCATTTGATCTTCATTTCCCTCCTGTTTTCCCATTTTCAAGACAACAGCCAGAATTTTTCCATGATGAAATTACTATAGCTGGAAGACTATGTACTGGTACTCTGCCCTGCCCACATAGCAGAGGATTCTGAAAGCATATTAAGCCATCTGTCTGCCCTCAGTCTGACTACCCTCATCTATCATTTTTACACCAATGAATATATTACTTCTGAAAACTGCTTGAAACTCACTTGAAAACCCCTGTACTATCACTGTTCTCACAGAATATTGCTATGGCTTAAGAATTCTTGTCAGCTAGAAGCATATCCTAGTGAGACCATGGAATGCTAAGATTTCTTGATATGTTTAAGATACAATGGATTCTGCTGCCCAAATTGAAATGAAAAATAATGTTTGGTGGATTTGTTTTTCCATAATGAATATTTAGTATCTCAGTAGATGTAAATTGCTAATGTTTCACTGATTTGGATGGTGTTCCACTAATTCACAACAGCTGGTAAACTTCTTCAAGATATCAGAAATAGTAAAGGATACCTCCATTGCATCTTAGAAATTGCAGCTGATCATGGTGTGTTACAACCCGTGTAATTAATAAACCAAATAAATATATTGCTCTGAATAAAAAATGTTAAAATGTTATTTAATGTGTCTTCATAGAAATCTGCTGTAATTAATAAACCAGGGACTTGAAATAAGATGGAAAATGGATAGCATACAAAAAAAACTAGCTATCTGCTAATTCCCCATCATGAGATAATATACTAATGTAACAGCTATAGCAGCGTAGGCTGATGTACACAATATCAAATAAAGCAAGACCACTTTGTGAAAAAGGACAGTGAACAAGGACATAGTCTCATTTAAGGAAGACTGTAAGTTGCACACGCTCATACAAAATAAAATGTTTAACAGTTCTTCTGTGTAGGATTTTTAACTTTCCTGTCTATAACTGAAATTTTTGATCCTCCTGTTTAGTTTCTTGGCATTTGTGCAGATACCTCCTTATCTAAAAAAATACTGGTTTTTTTAGGAGGAAGTTTTAATGGACATATCAGTGAGACTGGATAAAGTGGAATCAAAGTGGGGGAGTGGCTATTATAAAGTGGTAAACAACCCCTCCACCTATCAATCATTATTGAACACCTTCTTAATGTGGAGATGTTTGGAGTTTCCTTTTTTGCCTGTGTCACTCTGTATGTATATGCTCTGCAGGATCTTCTTCCTGATTTTCCGATTTTAATGTTTTCATCAGGGCTCGTAATGCTGATTCATCATTTTAGAGTTGAGGCAAAGATATGTGTGAGGCTATGAGAAATAAAGAGGCACGAGGTAATTATTGTAAGGTTTTTTAGACCTTTATAAAAATGAGTGGGAGTAAAGTGTCTCTGTACACAGCAGTACTGAGTCCTAAGACTATTAGATACCTAAGCAAAATTGCAGATGCTTACAGCATTTCAGAATGTCTTAGTTCAATAGGAATTGGGCAGCTAATTTAGCAAGGACTCTCCTGAAGTCTCATTTGAAACGCAGTCAGGCAAGATTGAAAGACAGTGAAATAATAGGAAGGTTGTGACTTTAATTCTTTGGTGAAACTAATTATCTATCCACAGGCAATAAAATATGTTTCAAAATCTTCTCTTTTTTTGTCTCCCCATCCCAGCCTAAAAAAGACAACCTCTCCCAAGTTAATTATCAGTAGGTATACTGATGGATTTGAACTCTAGAAAGATCAAGCATGGTCTTTCAAAGTCATACAGGTATCTTTTCTGCTAGACTTGGTGTTCCATCACACTATTGAACTGAACCTTCAACAACTTACTTTTCACCTAAGTGTTGCTTTCAAAATTTGAAGTTTGGTTCCCCCTGGTAGTGAAAATGCAGCAGACAGCTTTATGTCAGTTACTTCTTTGGAAGGCTGTGCCTTTCTGTCTGTGTATTCCACGTAGGTGAACAGAATAATTCCTGATTCATAGCAGGGTCACTTTAGGTCAGGGTGAACCAGACTAAGACTCAGCAGGTCTGTAGTAGTAGTAGTCGTCTTAATCTTGGTAGGTCTGTGTTCATTTACTGGTGCTGTCCTTGGTAACTTAATTTTTGCACCTTTCATTTTCATGTTTGTAATATTATACTTCATCCTTGTCTGTATAGAATCAAGTTGGAGATGACTATTGTTTGACCTCAGAATTTTTTCCAACAGTCTTCCTTTGACTGGGATTTGGGCTTCGGGTCGTTTTGACCTTTACCATTGCCTGATTATTTTTTTTTTTAGTTATTTTTCCCCCCTGCAATTATTTTTTCCTGTTACAATGTGTATATGATAAACTATGATGTTTGGTGGAAAAATATTTTTCTTTCATATGTTGCTTCAGATGACATACGTGATTTCTAACTAGTATCAGTACTAGTACAGTGAGCAGAGATTGATTAAGAATATTGACTGTTCTTCAACCTGTCATATTGGTTACTGAAATTGCAAACCATTGTCCGGTCCAGAAAATTTGCAAATTGTCTAAGACTGTGTTATTCTGTGTTTGAAAGAAGCAGCCATCTTCTGTACTATTTCTTCATAAGGAAGTGAAAATCAATGCACAATGTGTAATTAATTTATGAACTATGTCTGCAGCACAGGACATTTGTCTTGCATTAAATTTTACCTTAATGCTGCCCGAGCATTTAAGATCTAGATCATTTGCACTGTGATTGCACTGAGTTTTCCAGAGCAGTGGACTCTGTTTCATCAGCCATAATATTCCTTGCTCATTTTCGGAGATGCACACGCTCATGATGAAGATATTGGAAGAATATTTATTAGGACTGCAAAGAATAGAGGCTGTGAATTACAGCAAATGGAGCTGGTTTATCTATGAAAACTCCAGTGAGAAGCTATAGTTTAAACAGGTCACCTAAAGCCCGTGTAGCCAGGTGATAGCACTTTGCAGAGTGTTTATCTTCTATATTTGTCTTTTTCCTGCAAGGTCAGAGATGGCTCTGGTAATACTGATAGTATTTAGCCTAGAGGAGCTCTCCAGTTGCTGGGAGGGAACAATGTGGTCTCTTGCACACAAAAAGAAGTAGAAAAATTGTAGAATTCTGAGACTTTCAGTAAAGGGCAAAAATTATCTTATATGCAGATTTCACCATTGATAAAATGTGTTTTCTTTTTCCTCATTCCTTTTTGGTATATGGTAGAAATTGCACACAGAAACTTCTATTTTGAAAATTATTGAGTTCCCCTGACTCCCATAGCACATGCATTCAACTTTACAACAGTGCCCCTTTCGTTTGTCAATCATAGTGTAGTTTTAACAAAGAAAATATTTGGATTGTTTTGATATTTGTTCAGGAGGACATTTTATTCACCTTTGGAAAGCATGTAAATTATTAAAGCCACCCCTGAAACTCTGCAGTTGAATGGGACTTCTAATCCTTGTTTGAAAATATAAATTATTCATTGTAGGATTTAATTTAAAAGTTGGCTCTGTGGTTCCTATGGTTGTTTACATTGCATTCTGGTGAAATTGAAAGCACAAATGAATTCCACTAGGCTTTGTTAGAGACCTCCTGACTCTGTACATCTGAGTTAGATATCTCAGTCTTTCTGTTTCTTTAAATATATAATCCCTTTGTTTTTACTTCCTGTATCAAAATAAAATATAGATAAAAAGGGAAAGTTGCAAAGTGCCTTCAGCAGTAGCATTTCACTGAATGCTGCCATCCATTCACACTGGCCACATTTGGCTCTTGGATGAGAGACATCCAAGGAAAATTGATGCATGAAGTAGTAGTACTACTATTTCCATATATTATGTTTCATTGTGAGCAAGAAATGAACTGATGTGCTTAGACCCTGATAACTGAAAGATACTGAATAGTCTATACCATTCTTTGACAGAGGAGTAATAGCGTTTGTGGGCTACGTGATTTTTTTTCTGGATAATTTTATCCAGCATAAATGCTCTGCTCCCCCATCTCTATTCTATTATAACGTCTTAGGAACATTATTTTTATAGATTAATGCTAAATTTACTGAAACAAATGAGCAGTGTATTTTCTCTTTTATTCGAGTGTTGAATGCTCTTGTAGTTAACAGATCAAACTGTAGAGGTCAGTACCTAATGCTCCCTCCCCGACATACAGAGATGAGCAAAAGTTACATTACATGTAAAACAATTTGCCTGTGACTTTTATAGCTAAAGGAGAGAGGGGTTAGGGAATTGCCTGATCAAGCTCTCTACTTTGTGTCTTCTAAAAAAAAAATCAGAGAAAAATGAGCAAAGTCAAGGACAAAGTCAAAATAAATAGTGTGAAAGCATGCCATCCAAAATCAAGAATATACCTGTATGTTAACCTCATAGCAAATAAATGTGAAGAGCAAATAAGTTAAGGAGGATATGCTATACGAAACCTAGAGATTGTTTCCCTGAATCCATTTTTTTTTTCATAAACAATTATTTTTATTGCTACAGAAATACTTTAAGTATGCAAGGCTGTATTATGCCACTTCAGGATATTTTTTTAAAAAAACAGTATTTACCCCCTTGATTCCTATGAAAATCCTACACCTCAGAAACAACTGGTCTGGGGAACAGAACAGACTGTATGCCTTGAATATATAGGATTATGAAACAGAGAGAGGCTCCGTACAGTTTGGGCTACATGTGAACTTGACACAAAGATCAACTGTGTAAGTCCAAAGCAGAGTGACTGAGACATGACAGTTTTGTGGGAATCTAAAGAAAACTGGTCAAAGCAACTGTTATTCTGTACTTAACTTGCTTTAGCTGAGATTGGAATATGGCACACTGCTGGCTGAGTCTGTCTGCTCGGAGTTCACTCCTGTTCAGTTCTGCTTTAAACTCATTCCTGTTGTGGTTTTCACAAAGGTTCAACGTGTACCGCTTCTGTAGCACGGTGTTATAGTACAGGTTTTGTGTAAATGCTTAGTTTCAAATTGCTGCTTCCTTTTGATCACCTATACTCAAATACATTTCTGTTTGTCTCAAAAGCGTAATGTTGCAAGTGGCTGTTACACCACCAAGCAGATTTACGTCCTGCAGTCTTGCGCAGTGCTTTGGCTACAGGTCAGGAACAACAGTATGCAGCCAGTTTTTATATATGTCTGTTGTTTCACATCACGTCAACAAGCTTGCCTTTCCTCCTCCTTTTTAAAAAGAAGTACTTTAGAAGAAAGTTTGTCTAAGATGTCAGCTGAAACAATAAAAAAAACCTGTGACTGAGGCATTAATGCAGGGAACGCTGTGAGATTATTACATGTGTCAACAAGTCTGAGAGCTAACTGAGCTTGTGGGGTTTTTTGTTTTAATGCTTTAGCAAAACAAGGTGTAAATAAACACCGCTTGAAAACTTTCAGGAACTTAGTGCATTTCTTGTCTCCTTTAAGAGACATAGTTTTGTTAATAAATACGAAATTCATTTTATTTTTGTGAAAGATACTTTCACCGTGTGCAGCATTTCCCTCCACAGTCTCACTAATGATATTTACCTTTTGCAGTGTTCAGGAACTAACAGAAAATGTCATTTTCTTTGCCACAGGATGTCAATTTCAGTGAAATGTGCTTAAGTAGTTTTGCATGGGGAGAAAAGATGGAAAAAGATATCTATCCTCAAAGAATATATACTGAAAGTACATGATGGAAAATTGTGAAATAGAATTTCAGTATTAGAATGGATATTGAGCATATTTGTTCTTGAACTTTCTGGAGCTGAGTTCTTGGTTCTGTCAAATGTCATGGATGACTTCTACATATGTGGGAAAATGGTTCTTTTTCTCTATTTTTTGTTAATATTTTTTTCATAGAATCTTTTAGGTTGGAAAAGACCTTTAAGATCGAGTCCAACCATTTTCCGGACAGCCTTTACCACAGTACCAATATTCCATAATCTCCATACTTTTTTCATTGACTGTAGAATACTTAGTATAGTTTTTTACTATATGTTTCTGCTGTCAAATTTGTAGGTTTTATATTTGGTTAGGTGTTTGGTGTGGTTTTTTTTTTTCTTTTTCTGTATCTCTCTGATTTCAGTATACAGTATACACTTTTGCCAATGGTTTCTTACCACGTCTGAAGGAACACCAGTGATTACTTCAGTATATTCTTTTAGTCACTCCTAAAGGTAGATTATACATCATTCTTTATAGCTTCAAGCTTCTAGCTACAGCGTGTCAAACATGCAGCTTTGCTATCCTAAGGTACCATCTTTTGGATTCTTAGGTTTCTCCTCTCTAAATGATTAATGTAAAACAGAATAAGGAATGCTTTCCTTTCCTGTAGTTATAACCAATGTTAGGTTCTCTAGGCAAAAGCTAAAGTGACATCAAAAAGCAACATGCACACTGAATAATTTTCCCATCTTCCTAATATATCCATGTGTATGGCTTGGACATTATATAGCATTTCCAATCTTAGCATAAAACACTCTCTAAGGTTTGGTATTAATACCTATGAAATCAAAGTAAGAGTTCAACAGTGAACATAAGTTATGAATACTTTAAATGCTGATAACAAGGAAAGTTACATGGATTTTCTGGCTTCCAGACTATACTTTCTGGAACAGTTTATATTCAAAGAATACCATATATAGTCTCTAAGGACTTGGCTTATGGCTGAGCTTTCAGGAAGCAAACCTCAGAAAATTAGAACATAAAATCAACAGTTCCTAGTCCATCAAATCATTATCTAGCCCGTATCTTTTGGCTAGTAACAGATGCCTAGGGGAATGTGCAAGATCAGAACAAATACATAATGATACTTTCCTACGTTACTCTCCCAACATCCAGTGATTTGTAGCTCAACAATTATTGAACCAAAGGTAATTTCTGTCTGGTTAAGAGACTGTGCTTCACCTCCCTGTCCAGTTGTTTGGTTTTTGGACCATTGTAGGCTTCTAGCCTCAGTAATATCATTTGATTAAGGCTGCAAATATAAACAGTGAGTGTCAGGTTAGTGTAAACTTAGGCTCAAGCATATATGGAATCATATGACAAGCTGTAAATTTCTTGAACCTCCTGCCTCCTTGCATGGTACAATATCCATCTGACAGTGAAACTTGTTGGTTGTATACATGTTTTTTCTCATTTACTTTAAATGTACATAATGATTATACTCTTCCTTTAGTTAATATCTTAGGTCTTGCATGTAGAACTAGCAGGAGCATTTCTGAGCACAACTACACAAACATTTTTGGTAACATCTTTTAGAGGAGGAGAGGGGGAGGGTATTTTATCTGAGCTGATGTATTAGTATGTTGGCTTTGACAGATTTTTGATCAAGAAGGCTTTTGACACCTTCAAATGAACTCTGAGGAGAGAAACAAGATGGTGGTTAGGTGGCTGGGACAGCTTACTGGGAAACAGGTTTGGGATTCGTTTATAATTTTTTTATTATTATTATTTAAAGGTGGACAAATTGGTATAGTCCCATTCTGCTGTGAAAGAAAAGCAAATTCTGAGTATCTCATAGCTGTTGCAGGACTGATTGTTTTTATTTAACCACATGGTTGCAATGCTTTCAGCTAAGTGGTTTGTCTCCTTCACTACATGCATCTAAGGCGTATTTTGAAATGCTTATTTCCTTGTCAAAGTCATGCACCTCTCTGTGCTTTGCAGAACAAGTACAGATGAGAAAGAACTTACACAATTCTTTAGTCTTTCCTTTTGATCCTAAATAGATGAGACTAATAAGACTAAAAGACTTACAGTATATGAAGAATTTTCATCCTCCTTTGGTTAATACACACCTCATACACAGTACTGATTTTCCTGATACACTGTTTTATATATCTTAGAGGGTTTCTCAGTGTGTTCTGGGGTTCTTTTAGTAAGGATATGTTTACAGGGACAGAGGAATCTTTTTTCTGAGTTTTTCTATCTGTGGGAAAGGAGCCATCCAATAATAACAAAACAGTAGTTCTTGCATTTGTGAAATAGAATAGCTGAAGTATAAAAGGGAAGCAAAAGATTAATCAGGTCCTGAAAGCTGGGGGAAAAAGTCAATTTAGGTTACATTGGGTAGATGGAGAGTGATTATGATTAATTTATTACTTCAGAGAAGGACCATACTTTTATTAAGAACAGCCAAAAAAACCCATAACAAATGAACAAGGAGAATAAATTCATTCACAATGCCAACAAGATGCTACAGTTATGAGTCAAAAACAAAGCAAGGGGTCTACCTGCTGATCGCCAAAAGACATAAACATCAAAGCTAAGCTTCTAGAATGCTTCTGAAAGTGATTAATATTTTTATAGTGTGCATCTATCGTAAACTAGAGCAAGTAGAGAATGTGTTATTCACTTGTGTGTGTCTGATTCAGAGGCAGTCTTGGAATCGTGAGTCAGAAGAGTGGAAGAAAAATTTCAGAAGCACCTGTGTTTTATTTTGCATAGCAGCATGAGCATTTAGGAAAATAAGCCTAATCGAAAGTACTTCTAGTCTACAGAGAATTGGTGCTATTCTGCCTTGGGCATAAAGCAGAGAACTGTGTCTAGCATAGTTACACACAGCACAGTGCAGCAGGGAGATACTAGTCTGGGCCCTGAAAGTAATACAGCCATACTAGTGCATTCTTAAACTTAAGTTTATAATGCATTTCAAGGGCATAGTCATATAACAGTAATTTGGGATCCCTGACCATGGTGTTTCGGGAGCATAGGTATGTTCCTGACTTCAGCTGATATAACTCTAATCATTGGTCTCAAACTCTTTTTAAGGTGTTTAAGATATTCCCAGGTGATAAAAACCTTTCAATATGGACTGTCTCACTGTCTTTCAACTGGTTTAACGACGTAACTTTTGCTGCCAAACTCTACCTTCTATAAATCTCATGTTAATCTAGAAAAGGTGACACTGATATGACCGTTTCAAAATCAATGGCAACATGTCCGATTGTGCTCGGTAGATACAGTATACTCAGGGTTCCAGTATTTATACTTCTTGATGTGAGAAGAAAACCTGAGCTGGTGTCAAAGAGGCTGCACAGAAACAATAATGATTTCTGAAGGAATTGCATTAACTTCCACTGCTATACACTTTGTTCTACTTTGCTAGTAAGTAAAAGCTGCACACTAAACTTGTAAGAGAAATCATACATAGAATGCCTAACTTAGTAAATATGAGTGCTAAATTAATTCTGCTCATTTTTTTTATGTCAGCATTGCAATTGTTCTTCAATTCTGTGCTGACGTGCAGTACCATCACTTTATGAATTCTGTCTATGAAGAGTTTCTATTTCAGTAGTATGTGAGGAAAACTGAATAAAGTTGTTACAGTTTTTTTTTTCCTCAGATTTCAGAACTGCAGGGTTTTTTTCTCACTTATCAAATTCAGCAAGGATCTGAGGCTGATGCTGTCTCGCAGTTGTATCTATCATCATTGCCGGTGATAAAAGATTCTGGGATCAGAACTTGGTTGATGGTTCTGTTTATGATAGGTAGAATACAGTCTCTGCATTGCTAGCTGTAGTTATAGCTAGTATATTATCAGTAAGGAAAGCAGATACATCTCCAAATCTCATAAATACAGGTGTTGCATATAAAATGTTCATAGAATGGCATCTTATTTGAAAATCGCTAGAAACCATCTCAGACATATTTGATAAAATGTTTAACCATAAAGGTATGATTTTTGGAAAAGTGGAAGTGTACTGTGGGCATAGAATTTCAACAGCTTTCTACAGGAAACTTTCTGAAATCTATTGTGGACTCCCTGGTCACATCAACAAAAAGAAACAAAAGAGTAAAAGTGTGATAACCACCAATCTGAAGTTTTTAATATAGACTGCATGCTTTGACACAGTTCCATTTTTCAAAACAGTCTTAGAATTTAGGTTTTTGTCTTGGAGTCAAATGATAGCAGAGTACAAAAACTGCCTGCATGCAAAATATCTGCTCTAATATTTTAAAAACTCAAAATTTGATTACCTCAATTGTAGCTTAGTTTTTGTGGTTTTGTTTTTGGGTTTTATTGTGTCTTTCTTTCTTTTTTTTTTTTTTTTTTTAGGCTGGAAGAGTGATTCTGTAATATATTCTTCATAGTTATGTTAAAATTATGTTTTAGCAGATTTGAACGCATTTAAAAATAAGAATTCCTCTTGCTTATATGCCTATGTAAAGGAAATTTAAATATATTCTTTAATACTCTTCATGCCTTCAGGTTTGATTTTATTTCTTTTTTTCTTTTTCTCATTTATTAAATAGCATAAAGTAGACTTTAAATGCAATGTGAGCTAAGGTCACCAAGTAGGAACTTACATGCTATGTTAAGCTATGATCATGACTTTATCACCCAAGACACACTACAAGACACACTGCATTTGCAGATGTGAAGGCTCAGGACCATCTGCAGAGTTTTAAACCCAAGTGATTTTGGGTTTGGTTTGTTTTTTGTTTTTTTTTTTTTTTTCAGTAATGTAACTTGTTGCATGTTTAAGCCCTATGTGGCATATTCTTCCATACCAAAGAAAGTAGAAGCGCTGAGATCTAATATGTGTTCCTTATGTATAGCCTAGTGAGTAATATGTCTATCAAAGTACTGTATGACATTATGTGGCTTGCTCTAAAAAGAATAGAATGTTGCATGGTTGAGATTTATGTTTTGGGAAAAAAAATCACAAATATCAATTGAAATTTAAAAGTAGTTGGCAGAAGCCAAGCAAACCTCTAATCTGATGCATGTCTTGCACTGTACGTAACAGAAAGGAAAATCTATATTATTATTTCTGAAGTTTAGGAAACATAGGAAGATGCATATACAAGACACCCTGGAAAATCTTATCTTAAATCAGCTACAAGATTGGTTGAGCCAAAAAGATTGATTTAGACTTTGCCAAAATCATGAAAAAGCAGTGTGTCTCACTTTGCACACTGAATTAATTTGATTGATTTCAGTTAAGAATTGTTCCACACCTTGAGTAAGAATGAATAGAATTTGCCCTTAATGAGGTGAATATTGATTTCCTAGGAAGAAAAGTGTTTGTATAATGAATTTGTATAGAGGCAAGCCAATAACATTAATAAGAAAGATGTAAAAGGTTGCACATTTGGGGAGTGTGATGAGACTAACTAGTGTCAGAAGTTTCTTGGTAGAATATGCTGTTTCCGATTTGGAATACTTTCCTACATTGTCATCTAGAAAATTTGAGTAGTATTATGTGTATGAAGTTACTTGTCATTAGAGTGTGAGTATTTATGGGAGATGTAAGTTGTATCTTTGTAAGCACTGTGCGCTTTTACTGTGAATTTTATTCTTATGCAGTTTTTGCATTCATGGATGCAATCACATATTTGTCCTTTTGTACTATTTATTAGATTAAGTAAAAATATAAAAGATCTTTTAAAAAGTCTTTGTATCCAATAAAATATATATTTCACTAACTTATTAATACATAGTATCTGATATATTAACTATAGTGATAACTTAGGAGCTCCATTCTGAAAATTTTAATAAAATAGGGGATTTTAACTGAAAAATATACAATTACTGAAATTAATATTTCCTCTAAGATCTTGAATATTTTCCTATTTGGAAAATGAAACTTCTTTTTTTTCAGTATAAAGTTACTTTGTGTTTATTGTATATTTAAATTATTTGAAACTTAAGATTTCTGAAACCCTCAAAACATTAATTTTAGATAGAATAGTGATTTATTCGTACTTATAGTTTATTTCTTTTTCCTAAACACCTAAACATCGTAGAAAACACCTAAACTATCAGTCTTCCTTTTTTTCTATTGACTGGGAAATCAGTTTCTTAATTATCAAAAGGTTTAATTGAATCCCTGTGCAATTTTTAACCCTTTACTACCTCTTTGATGCTCTTTCTAAAGCTAGTAGGCTAGCAAGTTATAGGAAAATTAGATTTAATAAAGATACTATTGATTTCTGAAAGTTTCTCTACTGAATTATAAAAGTTAAATTGGCACTTGTCAATACAGTGTCTGGTCTTGAAATAATTTTGTAACTTCAGCCCAACAGTGTATTCAAGAGTGGTGATTTGTTCTGTAATGAAAGTAATGTCTTATAGCCTCTTTTATGCTTAGCTAGTTTAAAAAATTCCTATTTGCAAAGACCACTACTTTTGCTATGAATGGTGCTGTATATTTTCGTATATATTAAAGCTTGTTGTCCTTGCATATTACCATTGTGTAAAATATTTAAGTAACTTCCATCCTTGCCGCTGGCAGTATAGATGTGCTACATGGTATTTTTTCATTGTGAAACTAACTAAGCAGTGAAGGATGAAAGACCGATCTTGCCTCCCATACCATGACAGCTATTTGTCCTGTGTGATGCTGTGTGAAGAGCATTAAACAGCACAATACCACCAGTAGGATGATGCCTACAGTGTAGGGCCCCAGATAAAGAAATTCATTCTCATGAAATTATAGAGCATCTGTCTAAGGCAATCCAAAGAAATGAAAGGACAGCATGAAAGATTTCTTCTTTGTATATTGATTTTTACTTAAAATGGATTTGTGACATTTCTGCTATCATCAAGTTTATTTATTTGAGGTATTTGTTTTAACTGTTGAACATAACACCTTGGGAATTAAAAGTGTCTTTGTAGGAGAATGTGGACCTTAGCCAGGCTGTTTAAAATTTAGGCTACATAAACAAGAGAAAATTAAACATTGAAATGTTCCAGGCACTGGAACTGGATTGTCATGTTGATAAATTATTGGAAGAGTTTGCCTCATTTTTGTCCCACAGGCTTGCAGATGGTTCTCAGGTGCTGTTTGGGGGTGTGTGTGGTCAGGAGCCACTTCCAAAAAGCAGTTTGGACATAGTCATCTTCTCTTAGACCATAAGAGATTTTACAGAAAAAGCCATTTTATGCCAAGATAGCTTCAGTGCCTGAGGGTGCTCCTGAGCACATTAAATATGTTAGTGTAAAAGTAGCTTTGCAATCTGTGGTACATATAAAAAGGGAAAAGAAGGAAAACCAATGTACATAAAGCTTCTTGTTTTCACAGAGTATGTTGCAGGGAATTTTCTTTATACCGTATTAGGTGAGTGATGGTTATTGCTGGAGACCTTCAGATTAATTTTATTTCTGTCAGAAAATGCATTTCTTTCTGCCAGTCTTGTCTGATGGAAATCAGCTCTATTAAGCATCCATCCTTTAAGGCCGAGTCATGGTGACTGAATGTTGTTCTGCATTACAACCTGATCCCTTTGTGGCACAAATGGGAGGAAATAATATCTTCAAATGGCAGATGTGCCACTCTAGGGGTAAGAAGATGGGAGTTTCACAGCAAACTCACTCTTTCAATAAACTTAGTAAGCTTTTTAGCTTACTTCTAGTCCTGTGTGACTGGGTGTGGGTGAAGCATGTCAAGCCTAAAGAATATTGGAGGTGGAGAATGACTATTTTGTAGGGTATTACTTTTTCAGGATCAGCAGAATTTGTGCAACATTTTAAAGGAAACTAATATGTCCCTTATTTTCTATTGAAGGCATAAGTCCTTCTGCATTTAAGGTGAGCTGGAAAAAATCAACAGGGAAGCTGGTGTAGATACTGTATTGTTGCCATCAGCCTTTGCAGTATTCTGTTCAAACCAATTTTTTGATGTTTTGTCCTTTGTCTCTATTTATACCTACAGCAGCAAACTTAACTCCATCTCTCACAAACCTCTCCTTGTCCCATAACATAACCTTTCCAGCTCCTTTCAGCTTCTTTAAATGCTGTTATCATACTCACTTCCTTCTCTTGTTCCTTATGTACTGTCATCATACAGTTGCAGTGAATGCTGTGTCTAGTTTCAAAACAACATACTCTACCGATGTATTTTATGACTGGTTAACTAAAAGGTCAAGAGAGTAGAAAATGTTGAACTTAGATCACACTCCTTCTGGGCAACACAAAATTAAGCTTCCTCTACCCTGTTACGAAATAGGTTGCAAGTGGCTTGTGCCCCTCTATTGACTCCTTTCAGAATTGATTGAAATGAACCAAATATCAAAATTCATGGGATGGTGGGTAGGGAATGGATAGGCAGACAGAAATAGTTCCATGAACAGACTGAGGTAGATTGAGTCTGAAAGCAAAGGATGGTGTCTATTTTCAGTAGGAAATAAATCTGTAAATACCCAGTTGTCATTTTTATGTTCCCAGCACAGCACAGTGAGTTTTTTAATGTTTCTTAAACTTATGACTCCTTTTCTCTCTTCTCTCTTCTTTCTCTTCTTTTTCCTCTTATAAAATCAACTTTAAATTTCAGGTGAGTTAACAAATTTGCAACAGCTATCTACTTCTTAACCTAAAATACTTTCCTTAAAATAAAACAAAACAAGCTTTCAATAAAATTTGAAAATTGTGAACAGAGCATGATGGGTTGTATTTTATTGTTCAACCAGTTTATGATAGATGCAGTAGGGGCATGGTTTTGATAAAAGAGTGATTAGGGTTTCCTGAGACTGTTTTCCCCTGCCTGCAGGCCTATTTTAAACCACTTTTCTTGGTTTTGCTACATGTGCTCTGGACTGATATTGTACTTCCACTGTTTTTCCAGTTCCAAAAGTGGAAAGTTCCCAGCCTGTCCATCTTTGGCCAGTCTGGACCTTTTATTGGCAAAGCAGTAACATCAGAGTAGAGCTGATATGGGGAGAAAGGATCAATACCTGCAACAAATGGAGTTTTTTACTACCTACTTGTTGGCTGTTTGATTTCATAGTCTAGTGATACCTTTGATTATAACAGAGTTTCTTTCTGGTCTACACAATTTTATCTTGAAAGTACTAAACATACTGTGTTCTATGCTTTGATGTATTCATTATGCCATTTATTATAAATGAATGAGAAAGATTCCTATTGTATTCATATTGTAACAAGACAATGCTCCAAGCATTTCTTAGGGCATTACTACGAATCTAAGCGATGCAAGGAAACACCTATAATTAATAAACTATAATGAGACTGAATTAAATATTTTTTAAATTTTTTTTAATGGTCACGTGCTTTAAATTAAGGTTTCATCTTTTAACCTTTTTAAGCTACTTTAAAACAGGCAGGTTTCCCTGCTTACTACTTCCAAAAGATAATATTCTAAATAGCGAATCAGGTTTTGACCAAGTTTGACCAAATTTGACCACAGTTGAAATGGAAGATTAGCAGCTGTAAACCTAGTCCACGCTGTCTTTGAGCTGTGAAGTTTGGCGGTCAGACTTTTAGCCCTGGATCCCCTCTTGCCTCTTCCACTGGTGTGCTTGCTGTTGCCTGGCAAGGCCTGGTCCAAGTAACAGGGGAAAACCAAAACAAGCCCATTCTCATGTTCTTCCTGGAGGAAACACAGTGTTCAATGAAATTAATAGACAGAAACACTAGTTTATATACTAGTTCACTAGGTGTTAGTTTTCAGTGATCAAAGGTTTGTCACTCCATGCATAAAACGTAACTTTCTAAATTTATCTGATCTTAACACATGTGATTTTTTTATTATTATTAGGTATGCCATCTACTATGTATATAAAAATAGAAACCCTTTAATGTAGTGGTTATTTTAGATACATTTTAATAACTAGACATCAAATAGTTCACTGCTCATTTTTGGAAGAAAAGGCATTAAAGTTTCCTGAAATATATATTTTAAAGAGCTTTAAAAAATATTATCGTGTCCTTTTTTAACATTGAATAAACTTTCTCAAAAAGTTTGGCTATTATTGTTTTTATCATCTGCTTATCTTTTACAGCTTTTTTTTAATGCATCATGAGTCACAAAAATGTCTATCACTTCAATTAAATATATCCAAGGTCTATTATAATAATAGATCCATGCTCACTTTCTGCTGTATTTTCAAGGTAGAGCATTTTTGTACAGAATTTTAAAACTTGGTTTCATCTTTTGCAGTTGCATGTCAGATCTGTTTCCAGATGCTTACTCTTTGGTTCTCACCCACCTAAGTTCCCAGTTTTCTTTAATCAATCATTGCTGCCTTCCTGTGTCTTGAGCATATAGTGTAAATTGTGGAAAACACTCATGCAAGTGGAAGATCCTAAGAAACTCCACCACAGTGCCCACATCTCTGGTAAAAAATTGTCACAGTGTAGCTGGGGTTCAGTCATAGCTGTTTGGATACTATTTTTCGTTTCCTGATATGTGAGTCTAGAACTATAACCTGTAACTGCCAAAGTCTGCAATTGCCATGTTACACCCAGGGCATTGTGGTACTGCAGTCCTGACCCCAGTGGGCATAGATCCACTTTGGCTAGGTAGTGGGTAAATTTCAGCAATATTCATCTTAAAAGTTGTGTTCCAGGTGCTGAAATGATGCTGTACTAAAAGCCTTGGCTTTCAATTGTATGTTAAAAGAAAGCTCAACCGTGACATGTTGCATGTAAGTATGCAGCAAAATATGAAGTAACACTGGACTAAAGGCAGCGAGGACATTTTTTGGAGCTTACAAACAGGCTAAGCAGTAACACAAATACAGCTTTCAAAGGCCAGACGGTAGGCAAACAGTTCTAATTTGCTTTTCTCTGTTTACTTGTTTGGTTTTGTAGAAACAGAGTAATGATTTTTAGTCCTTGGGACTAACAATTTCAAGCCAGCTGCACATGACCAAGTATTTACCTTTTTTACAGTAAAGTGCCTGTGAAGCCCAACCACAGCTTCTCTAGAGCATTTGTATACTGCTTGAACTGAAGCTCAGGCAAAGGCCTGAACACAGTTATTTTAAATTTTGATCACTGTTTGGTATGTTATCTCTTCTGTACAATGAATAAACCGAACTATTCTGGACTTAGAGAGGATGTCTAAGTAATGCCTTTCTGTGGTAAGCATTGTAAGCAATTCCAATTCTGCTTTCGATACAAGGAAAGTGGGGATAATGATGAATAGAGTTGTTGAAGGCTGGTGGATGAAAGGCAGAGCTTAGAGACTAGGTTAGAATTTACTGCTCTGTATGGCTGGCTTCTGCTGCTGCAAAAAATGAGGAAAAATACTAAGATGGAGTTAGAGACACTCTACCCATTAAAAGATATTTAAGAAGGACATGAAACCATAAACCACATTTTTATTCAGAAAAGAACTGCCATGCAAGCCTGATTGCTCTCTGTTTTAACAAGCAATAATAAAATTAGTAGACATCACATATTTTGATGGTGAGATTTAAATTTCAAGATATTTAAGTAATCCAGTTTTAAGAAAACTGGATTTTCCGTCCTGGCTTCTGAGCAGTTTGGGGGTTTTGTGTGCTTGCACGTTTGTGTGTCTGTATAGGTGCATAAACAAAATCATACGTGTATGGAAGTGCATTAAATATATCAGGCCACTTTTGTTCTCCAGTCAGTGGAGAGATTGATTGCAAAACCCAGTTGCTAGGAACTGCTGACTCTAGCATTCTTCTACTACTCTTCAATCCAGAAAATTGGATTTACTTCTAGCCAATGAGATGAATAGGTTAATATTTTGCCACATACCAGTCTCTACCTTGCAAAGTGAAGCTTAGGTGTTCTTGCCTTAGAAGTGCTTTACATTAGCAGAACACTGCAGAATACCCAGAAACAGGAGCTAGTCCAGATTATCACCTCTGATCTAGGCTAGTAAGGAAGAAGAGCCAGCCAATAGTTCAGTGGTTGAAAATTTCACTGCAGGGTAAACTTAATCTAAAGGAGGTAAGGACCTGTTGAATATGCCTGTTAGACTTTTATTTTTAGATATAATGATTTGTGTTGCCATTGGCTATTACAGCATAGTGATCCCTTCGTTAAACGTGAATAAAACTGCTTAGCTTCTAGCTCTTTAGATTCTTCACGAGTCCCTGCCCAGGCAACAGACCATATATAAAAGTTCAGTGATACCGCTGAGGCAGTAGGAGTCAGATTGAATAAAAGAGAGGATGGTCTCCTCTGTGGGGAAGGCTGGTGAAGTTATTGTAGCGCTGGTTAGTCTGTAACAACTCCATCACTAAAAATAAAAGCTGGAATCTGGCTCTATTTCAATATTTATGGGGGCCTCAGAAGAACTGAGAATCACAGAACTTGTAAATTCTTTTACTTGTATTTCCCCATAGCAGTAGAAGCACTTACCTGCTGTAAAAATTAAACTCACAGCACAGAGCTGAACGCCAAGTGTACCTTTCCCAGGACAAATCCAGGTTCTGCCAACTTCCTGAAGCCTTAGGATTACAGTTACATCCACAGGCTTCCTTCCTCATGCTAGTGTGATGAGATAAAGTTAAACTACTTGGCCAGTTTCAAGTTAATTTTTTTTAAATTTAAAGAGGATAGTTAATTTTAAATTACTATTGCTACGACATTTAGTTAAATTCTGAATGACTATTTTCATTGGACACAATAACCTTTAAGAATTCATGAGGGAAAATCAGTGATGTGTTTTTTAATATATGACTCAACTAAATGTCCCCCCCCCAAAAAAAAATTTATTTGTTTAAACATACAACGAAGGGCAGAAAATGTCCGTGTAGTCTCATCCTTGGTACAGCTCATTCAGAAGGCTTGCTGAGAATTTTTCCCCAATATAATATTATTAATTTGCTGATGTGACTTTCATGTTGCAACTATTAATTTTGTGAATTTCGGCTTTGCCTCATAAATCGGTAATAAAATAAGACCTCTTTTCACCACTTTCATTTGACTAATTCTGTTGTAATTAGCAGTAGTATAGTTTCTGTCTGTTCTGAGGATTCTTGTATATACTAAAAAAATACCCCTCTCTATCATGCAGATCCAGAAAAAAGCTATGGTCACAGGTCAGTACAGCGTAGACATTTATCCTGATACACACAGTCCTCTGAGACTGTCTTTTTTCTTGAAATAAAAGCCCAGGAAATAGCAATCCCTGTATTAATTTTCTAGTGCTGTAAAACAAGCATTGATATCTCTCTTCTGGTCCTTAATTGGCAGTGGCTGCTCCCCTTTCATTTCTTTCCAAAGAGTTAAAAAAGCAGCCGATTCAATGGGAGGCACTAGTTTCGTTACTGTAACTGTGAAGTCTAAATGAAAGGAAAATAAAAAAAGTAAAAAGATAAATAAAAATAGTAGTACAGGAGTGTGACTGGTTTAAAAATAATCCTTAGCTGCTCTCAATTTAATACAGAACTGGTTTTATATCTGCAGCAGTGTGTCTGTGCTGGAAGTAATGGGAAATAATGACCGCTACTTTTGTAATTGCTGAAGTGATCATTACTGTATGTCTGTTGGCTGCTTTCTGGAAATCAGGGACCAAGCCTGAGTAATATTGAGAACGTTAAATGTAAACCCTGATATGTGCATGGTTCAAAGAGGAACATTTTTGGAAAGAGAATAGGCTAACTTCAGGCTGATTTACATGACTATTCTTTGCTTTGTATTGTAGCCCCAGGCTAGGAATACACTGCAAATCGAAGAGAAGATGGAAAGCCCATTAGTATTGGCAGGAGGCCACAGGACAACGTTCAGAACAAGCTTACACTTCTTATTCCAACAGGTGTGGCTGCATAGGTTGATTTTAACCTATCTTTGTATTTCTCTCAGATTTAGGTCTCCTTTCATTCTGCATTTTGCATTTTCAGTAATGTTCGTGGTACAAGAGCACTGCTTTTTATAAGCTTTTCTTAGGCCCAGGGTTTCCTTTCTAGAATAAAATTCCTTTTCTGGTTAAACTCTAATTGCCATGTCTGGGATAATTGTGCATACACCAGTAATCTGCCTGCCTACTTTTTTATTATTATTATTTATTTACTTATTTATTTTTCTAGACTGTTGCCACAATACGAGCTCCTATTAGCCTTTCATGTCAGTGCAATGCAAATGCAAGACTGCAACTTTTCCAAATGCAGTACTGTTGCTTTCCTTTTATTTGTTTTGTTGTTTTTTTTTTATGGAAAGTAATGTCTACTTTCTTTACTGATTTCCTTTGATTTCTGCATCTTCACCTTTGCAGCGAGTATGATGCTTCTTACATTTTTCTAATAGCTTTATAATTAATTTCCAATTCTTAATTAACGGAAAATTGAAAACCCACTGAGAGGACCCAAATGTTCTATTGGAGGTACAGGAACTTTTTGATTGTCATCTTTCTGTTGACACTCATTGCTTACAGATACACAGTGTTGAGCTGATTATCTTATTTTCTTTTTCTTTTAGAGTTTTAACATTCGTGGAAGTTTGATTGCTCTAGTCTCCTCCTCAGCTTATTTTATTTTTACCTCTAAGAATCAGTTGGGCTGTTTGAGCTCTTCATTGGTGGGTTACCAACTATTGCTGTCCCTAGGAAAGATGCTTTTCTGACATCTTTCCTTTGTTTTTCCCCGAGTACAGAAAGATAAGCTACTTAAAGGAACAGTACTCAGAATGCACTTTATATACACACTGTAGTCATTGCATCCCATAATATACTCATGCAGCCAAGGAGGGCACTTCTTTGTGGGCTGAGTTACCCAGTTCATTGAAAAGAGTGTATTTGCAGCTGTATCACAGTTTAAATTGGTTTCTGGAATGAAGGCAAAAGTACAACTTAAAAGCCAGAATAGAAAATAATATTTTTCCCCTACCTGTTCCTACGTTAATATGCAGATGATGTACTGAAACTTTTCTTGAATAAATAAAGCTGTTTTTCAACCTTCTGAAAAAGGATCAACTGATCATCTAAAATTTTTTTTCTCAATACAAGATTCATAAGTCCTGAAGTTAGAGACAGGTCATTTATAGATTAAAAATGAAGCAGATGAATGAGAGTGCTTTCTAAAAGAAGTTAAGTGCGGTCTCTTCCAGTATGACCTCACTTCCTACTTATTTGAAGAGGGGTGGTGGGGTGTATTCTCTAGAGAATGGGTCTACATGAGGAATGTAGAAGATATTTTTAAATGTGATTTTAAAATTATGGTTTTACCAGAATCTTTAAGATGGATCAAATTCTGATCTTTGTTTTGAAGTATGCAGCAATAATTCCATTTAAATTAGTTATACATATTTGGGAAAGGCATTTGCTTTTGGAGAAAATGTACAGTATGTGTATTACTGAGGACAAAATTGACTTTACAATGTACTGTAGTAGGTCTTTTGATGATTTAAGCAACAGATAAGAGACTAGATATGTTTGCTTTCATTAATTGTTGCTTTGCTTTGTTTTCTTTCTTTACCTTTTTAGCAGGACTAAGCTTTAGTTATATATTCATTATTGATATATGTTCCCTCTGGGAACCATGCAACTATGGTAAGAATCTTAGGTTTAAGTAGCATTATATCTCACAATCTGTACCTTGATTAAGATGAACTTTAATTAAGATAAATGGTGGCTGCTTAGTCATCTGTTTGGCATGGTGAGACTTGTATCTTCAGACTAGTGCTAGAAGTAATTAAAATTTTTCATTTTCTTAGTGAAAGCAGAGATTAGATTTTTGCAGAATTGTTGCCCACCTGTCCTAATAAGTGTACACCTGCTGGAAAGCAATAGTAAGCGATTGCATTATACAGATTTTTCTCCATCATGTACTGTCTTTCCAGTTATCCTATAAGGATGCAAGTCAGCAGCATCTGTTCTTGGAATAATATTATTTAATCAAGGTTAGGCTTAATTGTTACTGATGTAAATAGTCTTTATTTCTTAATTCATAGAACAGTTGAGGGGTGGTGTGTGTTGAATTTTTTGGTAAGATACACTCAGAAATCTAGATAAATTGTTCAGTGGTGAAAACCTCAGAATGTATATATTGTTTAGGTTTGGCATCTCATCTTTATTAGCAGAAGTAAGCACATCAGCTTGAATAACAACTCATAAAGATACTATTTTGTCTGTACATCCATAGGTGTGTTTGGATCTTGTGCAATGACAAACACTGGAAAATAGCCAGTCTCTTAATTTCAGGTTTAACCTGAATGGCCTGTTATCCTTCTGGAAGAAATTTAAAATAGCACTCTATTACTGTTTTTTAAACCAAAGTATTCTCAAGGTTCCACTTAAAGAAATACAGAAAAAGATGATCTATGTGACCCAAATCTTACACAGCAGAGTTACACATTGCATTAATTTTTTATCCAAAATGTGAGCTCTTTGAGATTCTAGGGTCACAGAGAAAGTCCTGTCCGCTTTCTGGTCTCTAGGTTGTAATGAACCTGGGTTCCATCTTTCCATTTGCTCATTACCTCAGACTTTTTCAAGGGTGTGTACATGAAACATATGACAACAAGTGAGTCACAGAAAATAAAATGGAACTCCCTAGTAGCCAAATAATATGAAGATGCCACTTACCTAACTTTTTTACACTTTCATAGGAATGGTGTTTGGGTTACCTGTGTATTTTGGCTGATGCTATGGATTTGTTTTTATCCATATAGATATGAGAATTTATATTGTAATACAGCCTGATCAATGAATACCTTTTTTCGCACTACTGATTTACAATGCTATCCTCACAAAGAAGGTTCACTTCTCTTGTGGACAATTATCTTACATTTCAAAGGTATGGTTAGGCAAAACAATGTGTGTAGTAAGAATTGTATACAGGCTGTTCAGGATCTCACGCTCTTCAATGTTGGTTTTTAATAAATCTGTGAAAGTGATAAATAGTCTGTAAAAGATAGATCCAACCTAATCTTGGTCCTTATTTAGTATAATATATTTGTTCACAAATAGATTATGACATCTCTGAACTTGTCTATATATGCTTCCTTAGTCAGAAAACCAAAGCAGACTATCAAATGTGGAAAATAAAACCCTACTTCAGAAAGGTATATTTTTCATTACCATTAAGTATCCGATTACCTTTTTCACTGTGCTAGCGTAATTGGAATAATTCAATGAAACACACATGCAGTTTTTGCAAATCTAAAGGCTTGTTACTATAGTCATAGTGTCAAACTATAATGTTAATGTTTTCGTGATATAAGTAGCATACAAACAAGTTATTAGGAGTAAACAAACAATATGGCTATATTCCTTGCTTCAGATTTGACTTAGAAATAGTGTTTTTCTCTTTTGGTTAAAGTGTATTGAAAGGACAAGAAGCTTTTTGGTTTTAGATTTTATCATATATATATAATCTTGGCTAGGTATGATTTTAAAAGGATATTTTTGTACCATAGGATTGAAGTAATTTAACAGTTGTCAATGACGATGCCTAACTCTTGTACAATATTCTCAATATAATTTTAAGTGGTTTAGAGAAAAAATATTTTGTTATATAATAATGAAATATTTTTCAGTCCACTTGATTGTGGAAACATCTTAGATATGGTTCAAACAAAAAGATGAACATATGCCATAATTTTACAAAAATGCCTGTTTTTATGAAATTCTACAACTGTGTATTTTATGATTTGCCTTTAACTATATACAAGTTATTACTAATTACTGTTTTGCTAAAAGCACTTCTTGTATCCAAAGATAGCAATAAGGGAAAGAAACCATATAACTTGGAAAATAAAAAGCATTGCTATTTTGAAGTATTAGTAGAGAAGTAGAAACCATTTGTGACAGTTGTACACAGAAGAAATAAAAACCCAGCCATTTGTATTTGACCTCTTTTTCTTAGGAAATACAATCAATATTTTCCCATGCTTCTTTATTCATTTGCAATATTTGTTAAATATTTACACTCCATGATTTAGTTGCAAAATGAGATTGTACTGCAGGAGGATCAAAAAAACCCAACCAAATAGCTTTCAAGTCTGTATAAAAATTTATTTGCCTTAGTTTATGGCAAACGACAAAGAGCATAGCTTTAGAATTTCGTAGGTCTTGGCATACTTTTAAGTGAAAGAGAGGAACTCTAGTTACCATTTTATGCAGTGTAAAATGAGTATGGGTAATAATATGGTGTCCAGTTAGTTTTTATATGATTTCTAGGCATTCTGTTTATATCATCTTCATAAGCAATAAAATGTAATAAAGGTAGAAAACTTCACTTTTTGTGAAAGTGTAGGGTTGCATCAGACAGAATAAAACAGACCTCAGAAGCAAGATATCCTCTACTTTAAAAGAACATATGAAAAACTCTTTCTGCTTCTTGACCTCTAGTAAATATCTGCAGCCTCCATCTTTCTTGCAGGCACTTTCTAATCTTTCTTGCAGAACAGCATTTGGCATTTGATTGTAGCCTTAAACCATGTGTCATTATTTCAGTGAAGTAAAGCTTAATCTCTTCATCTTCATCCTAAAGAATCTATTTCTACAGTAGATGTGGTTTAGAAAGAAGGTTCAAAACAGCTGTATTTTCTATTTCTGTCAGGGACTCAGACAACCACATCAAAACAAAATGGCTTCTTACCCCATTTCTCTGACCACTGGTATCTGCGCTGTGCTATACAATCTTTGTGGATGTCACCTCTTTTTTCTACTGTAAGAGTCAGTCTAAAGAGAACAATATTGTCTCAACATTGCCAAAAGAGACCTGGAGATGGAATGTGGTCCTCGTGGACACCAAGACACGAAGACCCTGGGAAAGAGAACTGCACGGTACGAGGAGTACTATGCCGCTCCCTGCAACCTGGGACTGAAAAGGAACAACTACACCCTGGGAAGGAGAACTGCATGGTACAAGGAGTACTATGCTGTTCCCTGCCACCTGGGACTGAATAAGGCCACATAACAGCTGTCCAGAAGACAGAGCACAACTGTAGTCATAACAACAAACCAGAAAACAATACAAGAACACGCCTCCTGGTCTGAAGCTACCCGCCTCTGGGGCAAGATAACCTGGCTCCAGAGGGCGGACATTGGCGGAAGTCCATGGACCAGAGGAGAAGCAAGGTGTGTTGCTTGGCATAAAAAGATGCCTTCTTAGCAACTGAATTTTGGAGAACTTCCCCACCAAGGATCACGACGATTGGAAGGACCGGCTGGACGCTGCCTGGACCTGGGACCCGTGGTGGTAGCTGTAATCCTCTTTCCTTTTCTTTTTACTTTACCTTTTATTCACTTTCTGTCTTTCTACCTATTGCATGCCACTTTACGGGCAAACAATAAAATTGTGCTGTTTGATTGAAGCATAACCCCTTGGCGTGGTAGCCTTGATTTTTGTGCTTCGAGATCATAGTTAACGAACCATCATGAGTCCACTGAGTGGATCGTGACATCTACTTAGAAATTTCCTGAGATATTTGAAAGATTTACATTTATCTGGGATTTTGGGATATCTAGTAGCCTTAATAGACCTATGGCACCAGCTGGGATATGTTTTATCTGGAAATACTATATTTTACATCCAAGTCTAGAAAAGCTATGTTTAATAAGATAAATTATTTTTAAAAGCATCAGGTGAACTACCTGTGCGTGTAAGTTAGATTACATACGCAAACCTGAAGCTATTAAATCTGCTATATCCCAACAGTACTAGATACTCTGCATATGCAGAGCAACTATTCAGCACATGCAAAGCAAATTGTGCCTCCTTGCAGTACTGTATACTCTCTACAGACCACATGGACAAAATTTCCAGACAAAACTTGGTGCTAACCCATCTTTGTAGCTCCAGAAACATCTCCATGGGGCTGGAATATGTGATTCTTCAGTTAGGGGTGACCCGTGACTTTATGGAAAATACAGTGAGCAAGTAGGCAGGATACTCTTTAACACCTCAGCTGACACTATGTTCATGTGTGGGCACCTAAACCGAGCCCTGATGTAAGGGCATCTGATACAGGCACAGGCTGATTCCAGAATTTCTGCTGGAACACCTCCCATGTGTTAGTCATAGCAGGATATACAGAGCATCATCTCTGTATCTGCATATGTAATGTATATTTTTTACATACAGTCACTCTGATTTCCTGTAGTGTGTGTTGTGGGTTTGATTTTTTAGTATAGTTTACAATCTTACATTAGTTGAAGCAATATAAGTAAAGGCAAGGTTTAACTGAAAATAGCTTTGTACTTAAATCTTTCAACTTGGGAACATAATAATGAAAAATCACTTCATAAAATTTGAGTATTCTCATGAGATAATGAAAATTTGTTGTTCTTACTAAGTAGAACAAAGGATTATATATGTAGTACTGAAGAAACAAACTCATTTATTGGCTCAGTTTTACAAAAACAAAAGAAATATAATGTAATACTATTAAAAGTTTTAAGGTTTGAAGCAACACCTGCAGACTTTTTTTTTTTTTTTTTTTCCCCCAGGACCAGAGCTTGGGTTTTGTTACATTTATTTGGTTGTTGTTTTAATCTCACATTTTATTACTGCTTTCCTTCCATTCCTGGTAGTAGGAGTACATGCTGTCCAGAGGATTGTCTCGAATGTCTTTCTTCAGTCTCAAAAAGAAAAAAAGTCTTCACAAGGTAGAGGGCATGTTTTTGCATGTAGAAGCAGTGTTACAAAGTGTGTCATATTAAAGATCATGACATTCTTTTACAAAAAGACTGAGCAAGGTGATCTAGTTCTCCTTGCTTGCCTGTGTAGTAAAGTACTACATTAAAAAGCCAAGAGACCACAAACAGATGCAAGCAAGAGGTATCAGGAGGATTCTCTCAAAAGAAAGTACTTTTGATAAAAGTATGGTTTTAAAAATATTGTTCACTACTTTGAGACTGTTGACTAAAAATGACAAAAAAAAACCTGAAAACCAAGGGTTTTTCCTCAAATTCCAACAATTTAGAGGATTTGAAGGCTTTTGAAAGAAAAGGAAGAGATACTGGCAAAAAAAAATGAAAAATGTCATTAAAGGCAAAGTGTATGAGGAAAAATTGCCAATACTTTTAGATATTCTGTTTGGTGTTTTTTTTAATTGCCAACTTAGTTTTGTCCTTTGCTTCTCTGGCATACATTTGATTTTTCTAATCTGCTACTGTTTGTGCGTTACTAAATATCATAATATTTAGCAATCCAGTTGTTCTTGAGCTGAGTGATGATCCTTAATGCCTCTGTTTATCTAGATACTTGCAAACTGCTTGTGCATAAGCTTTTTCTTACATACGTCTCCACCATACATCAGCTTACAGATCAGCATTTCAGTGACACAGAGTATCTGAACTTCTAAAATTCAGAGCTTGCTGAAGATTTTAAAAGGAGTACCCTGCAATTTGGGTAACAGAAGTACAGATGTCTAGACAAAAGCCATGCCACAGGGAAGCTGTCTTTGGGGTTCACGTCAGTTGCCCTTCAAGATACCAAAATATCTCACAGATTTTAAAACAATTTGGTCATAATACAGTCCATATATCTCCTTATTATTTGTTATTTTTTTAGTCTGTCTTTCCTGGATAATGTGCATGTGTGAACACTGGCACTTTATTCTGTTCTTATGGTACATATCTTTTTTGTTTTCCAGTGTTCGTGTTGGCCAGAATATCACGTACTATTAATGCTGCTGTGATAAATTCTTACAAGGTCCACATACTTTATGTTGTTATGATACTTGCAATACTGTAGCATCAGTTGGTAGAGAATCAGTTACACAATAATAAACAAAAAAAAATTTAAAAGCTATACCTTTGAATTACTTAATAAATTGACATGGACTTCAAAATTCTTGGTGACTAAGGTGTAAAGGAAAGCATAAGAAGGAATATTCTTGCTGGGTTTTTTCACTTCCATAACAAAAAATGGCATTTGACACCAAATTCTATGAGAAATCACCTGTATCTTAATCAACGTCTCTGCACAGTCAGGTGCTGGAAGGTATGTCTGGTTAATCTTTTTGTCAGCACTCATAAGCTCCAAGTGGTGATCATTAATCCAAGGGCTACCATCATTTACTTTCACAGTGTAGCAATGTTAATGAAGTTTGGTTATGGATATAAATAGGACTTGAATTTACAATGGCTGGGACCATGACAGACAAAATGAGAGCTGTCTGTCTGTCTGACTGGTGTGATTTTGTTGCTGTTGTGATGGAACCTTGTGTGTTCACATTGAAATAGTCTTGTACTATTTCTAACCTTGTTCTAAATGTATTCTTGGAGTAATTTTCACTGTCTGTTCCAAATTTATCTGATTGTCTCAATAAGTCTAATAGAACAGCAGCTAACATCTGTGGGCGCTTCGCCTCTCTCAACCAATCAGCTAAAACCAACTCAAAAAAAGCATCTGTCACTGTCACAGCACAGATTTAGTAGAGGAGGTTTGGGTCACAGATTTGCTCAAATGAGTGAGGAAAGGATATAGGCTTGGGGGTGTGGGGAACAGGTGTGTTATTTAATTTAAACTTGATAACACCCTTACTTCACAGCTTTATGTGTAATTTTTTGTTTAAAAATGGCAGTTGTTTGTTGTTCCAAGGAAACAAAGTTTTGGATTTTTTGCTTGGGTGGGGAGTTCAGGAAGGGGAAGGTGGCTCAATCAGCTGCTTTCAGGATGATGAACAATGTTTCTGGGGTATTAATTGGACTCTTAGCCAGAAGAAAATACGAAAGGAATGCCAATGAATGGACTTAACAAACAACAACAAAATGCTCCATACCTCTCCACCCAAACAAAAGAGTCCGTGGCAGGACCTATGATAGGGAAGGTTAATACAACTGGCCAGATTGGTGTTGGTTGTTTCTCCTGGCACACTAAATAAGGCATCTCTGCTGGATGTTTTCAAAGTAGGCTGTTGCTTTCTAAATCTATTAATCAGTGACATTTACAGTTTTGACCTTGAATAGTCACTGTTCTGCTAGATAATTCTACTTAGGTCAAAGGAACTGTAAGGGTGGTAAACAAAGAAATATATCTATAAGCAAGAGAACCCAGTGTCTATTTTATCAGATTAGCAAGAAGACAGTCACTCAGTTATGCCTGCCTTGGGGTTTGTCTGTCTCTTTGGATTTCGTATACGGTTTTCATAGCGATTTAAATAAAACCATGATAGTATACTAGACTTTTAAGCTCTTCCCCAGTAATACACTGAATTGTCACAATCATAGACTTTGCACTGGGTAAGAAGGTAGCTGGTATCTCCTTTGTAAATGCTCAGTAATTAGCAAGAGCAGGCTAGATCCATGTAAAGAGCAAACACTGCTTATTATTGTTAGAAGTCAAATTTTTGTTCTTCAAGTCATTCTTTGTAAAACTTCACATGAAACAACAGAGGTATTTATTTTTGTAACTGCCAACCACATTGTCACTTTTTATCTTGGGGAAAGGTGTTGACTTTTCCAGCAAATAAAGTTTTGCTTTTCTTAGATATCCTAATATAATTTAGTGAAAATTTGAGTTATGAGAGGTGGGACAGTAGGGAGCTGCTTAATGTGGTTTTTTTTAGTGAATGTTATTTTTACAGCCAAATTATTAGTCTCTGTTGTATTCATACAGGCCTATGTCATAGAAGCAAGGCAGAAATGCAATTGGTATTTGAGAACAGTAATAGAGCATCTAAAATTTTAGAAGTTGAACTTCTAGCTTTTGGATGGGACTGCTACTGGCTCTGCTCAATAGGCACTTGCCCCAGGAGCCTTTACAGACTCACAGGTAGAGATGACTGTCCATGTGAATCCAATTACAGTGCTGAGGCTACAGTAAGGTAAGTCAGCAGATGTATATTTAAAAGAAACATGTTCTGTACTGGCTAAAACTCCTGAAAACCCTTCTTTTGACTGTCTGATATGCTTCCTTCTTTTTCTTTAATCTATGTTATTTTTCTTGGATCTTTTAAGTAAAAACTGAGTGATTATTAAATAATCTATTCCTTTATTATTCTTGTTCACTGTATAGTTATCTCCTTAAGTTTGGCTCTTTTACCTACTGGCTATTTGGCTTAAAAGCAAAGTCCTAGGAAGTTTAATAAAAAATTAACTTTCAAAGAGAATTTCAAGTAAATTTCAATATAGTGCTTCTGTACAGTAAATTTGCCATGAACAGTCTCCTTTCTTCCCAGAAAAATGTCTTCCAACAGACAAAAGGAAACTTTTTTTTCTTGGCACTTGGTTGGTACTTTGTCATTTGGGTAGTAACTTCTCCTGAAAAAACATTTAGCAAGATATTTAGAATTTCTTCTGAACTATCTGTAGAAGAGATGGACCATGTGGGGTTTTTTTTCCTTTATAAGTTTTTGTAGAAACAAGCCTGGTCCTGACACCTTCCTGTGCATTTAAACCCAGACCTTAAAAACCCCTTCAATTGTATCGCTGTTAATTAATACAATGTCACCATGGAACATTTCACCCACCTACTTCCTCCAGCAACATGTCATACCAAGAATATTAACTGAATTAGAGGATAAATGAATGCCTGCAGCTAACAAAAACTTTCATATAGCTCCCTTGTTTTATGAAGGCTTGTGGTTAGTGAAGATAACCAGGTTCTGATCCTGGGAGCTGTCTTATTTAAACAGCCTTGTTGAGGCAGTCGAACTATTCAGATGAGACAGGACAGAATTATGAGATCTTGTTTCTTGTGTATTATGTGCCTAACTCAAAATTCCTCACAGAAGGAGAAAAAACATACACAGAGACTAAGTTACCATTAAAAGAAATGCTTAAAGTGAAGCTAAGTAGATGGAAGGCATTATGGAAGATGTAGGGCTAACTCACAGATATTGTGCAGGAGGGGCATAAAAGCTATCCTTGAGCCTAAAGCAGTGGTAGCAGTCAGAGTAAATCAGGTCTCGAAGCAGTAAACAGTGAACTACTGAAGCTGTAATTATAAGCTGTAAATGCAGCTAATCCGTAAAGAACACAATTTATGTTATGACACTCTGACTTATGTCTTGAATTGATGACTTGCTTTCAAATTAATCAATATATACAGTGCCTCATACTAAAACTATTTGAACTCAATGAGATGTCCTGTGAGAAGACTCGGTTGAAGCATTGGAGGCGTTGATTATAAATGTTGGGGAAAAAAGTTGAATCCCTTCCTGGTTCGGGTGGGTGATAAAACAATATAGCATTCTTGAGTAAGAACATAGATGATGCAGTAGTGTGATAACAGCTAGTCAACAGTGATTTTTAATTAACTCTTGCAAATCAATATATGGTAATGCATGTAAGCAATATTTGAAAATATGGCATTATACAAATTATGGTGTAGCGTTAATTTTCCCTTTCATCAAAGTAATATTTAAGTTTGGGGAAAAAAGTTGCAACAGACAATTCATGCACACTGTTCTCAAGATAAAGCCCATATAGGTAAAGAATGAGATTTGTAGTATAGAAAGATTTTAACCCTTTTAATTCAACATTACCTATCTCCTTTCTTGCAGTAGGGCCTATAAATGCATTTTCCCCCCCACTAAATTTAGACAGGCAGCCAACATTTATGTGAATTACTGAGTCTGACATCTAATTAACACAGTCTTTACAGGTTTAATGAACAGTGATAAATTTCTATCCTTTCTTTGGCACATTTTAATTAGTTGTAATTATGAGTGGAGTGACCTGGAAAGCTTGTTGTCCAATGGATTCATCATAAATTTGTGTAATTTATATAGGTAGAGACAGAATGAGTTTTTATGGAATTGAAAAACCAAAGGTTATTTAAACCATTACATCAGTCATATAATAGCCTTCTGTAAAACTCAGGTAAGCAAAACATTGCACATAAATATTTGACTACCCTGCAGGTGATGCTTCATAAATTAAATTTATTGTTTTTTTTATCTGAAGAATAAGTAAGCATTGAAATCTACTTCATCTGTTGCTCACAACTGAAATATTGACAGCTTATGTTCATCTTCAGTGATAGTATAAGTTTCAAGAAAAGAATATGTGTTTGAAGTATTTATTTATAAAGATTTGTAGCACTGAATAGCTGCCGAAATGAAACACAAATGAAACTATAATCTTAATTAAGATGACAACACAAGTAAAAAGTGTTTTCCTTACTAGAGCCATCCTGCAAAGGTAAAGAGGAATAAAACTTTCCAGGAGCCAAGACTATTCATCCTTCACCGGGAGTTTTGTAGTCTCTAGAGAGACATGAAAGAACTGTCAATGAGACTAATACAAATTTACATTATCTACCACAGCATACAAAACTAACTGAAAGATTCAGTCATTAAAATAAACATGTATTTCATAAAATCTGTAAAAATGAAACATGCTAACATTTTATAAATATCTCAGTCATGAACTGTACTTTGATTAAAAATATATAATTTCATAAAATGGGACTGTATGTAACATTTCTCTTCTCTAAACCTGATATTTTACTTCTTGTATGAGTAACAATGGTTTTTAAAGGAGGGCACGCTGAAGTCAGAGTTAAAATCATTTGAGGCCCAAACTTGTGAAGTTCTGTACCCTTTGGGAGCTGTTGGGAATCTGAGGCGTATGGCATCCTGCTGGAGTCGCTGTTCTCCATGCTGTGAAGCATGATGTTCTTTTCACAAGGAAGTGGGTCTCCCAGTAGTGTTAGTTATTTGGCGTCTTTCATCCTGATTCCCCAAATGGGACAGCTACTGTACCACCATGCAGAATAACAGAAGATATGAGAGGAGAGAACAGGTGGGGTTTTTTGAGAGAATTGTGGAAAAGGGAGCAAAAGAAATCTTGTTTGTTAATACAGTGAGAAAAACAGGGATAGTCTGTATTAAGGGTGGCTGAAATATTCACATTCAGAAGTCAGAACAATATCTGAGTGTGTCTGTTTCCATGATTTGGGCTTAATTTTTTTCCTGCGATCACCCAGTCACTGAACAAATGCCTATCTTCTGCATTAACAGCAATTGGTGATTCCTTTGGTGTCTCCTGTTATTTCATTTGGGTCAACACAGCTTTGGACAGCTTCTGCTGAAGAACATATTTCATGGCAAAATTACTGAATAAAGATTTACTGTTGAACCTGCATCTCATACATGGCAGCCTGTGAACGGTAGGGGTGGAGAAAGAGCAATAGAAATTATCTTGGCCTGTTCTTCCTTACCTGTATCCCTTTGACTATGGTTTTTGGTTGCTTGAAACTGTTTTGTGATCTAAACTCTGGTCTCAGTCAATCCAGAGATTATAACTGGACTAACCTGAGGCAAAATACTTAAGAACTCAAAGAGGAAGAATAGCCACAGTAAAAAGAGCAAGGCACTAGAAACTGAAATGATACATGGATTGAAAAGCTTAAAATTTTTTGAAAGATATTTTTTCCTCAGAGAACCTCTTGAAGATAATATTAAGTTAAGCATCACTGTCAAGCTCAGCTCTGTTTGTTGTAGTGCCTTATTTTAATGAACTTTATTTATTTATTTAGTATTTTCCTAGTGTTTACTAGCCTTGCTGTCTGCCTTCATTTTCACTGCATTTTTTCTATTCCTTTTATGAAAGATAAGTAAATTGCTGTCAATTACTTTGCATAATGATTGATGAGTGTCATATTTAATAATTTTTGATGGTTTTGTCTGTCTGTTAGGCTATGCAAGGAAGTATAGCATTTGATACTACAGACGGTAGTTGCAAGTACAAACAACTCACTTGTTTTTATTGATGAGAAATTTGCTTCAGGTCACATGTACAGCTATGGGTTTATTTCCTAGAGAGCATTTACTGTTGCTTTATTAGGCTAGTTTTAAACAGCGAAAAAGATAGTTTCTGTCAGTTTCCTTGGGATCCTTGCCCAGACCTGATCAGGAGATCATTTTCTTTCTCACAAGCATCCCAAATTTTCTTTGTGTGGGCATGGTTTGTGCATTCTTAGAAAATGAACTGAGAATTAACATTTCACTCCAAAAGACAAAATTTCAGAGTATCTTATTCTGAAGGCAATTTATTAGTAGTGGAGTGCTTCTTTGCTAAGGACCATTATATGAAAATTGTGACCTTATATTTTACTTATCTGTTCTTTTGTGGTCTCACAACACTTTTTTCAGGTTCTGGTCCATGTTAGCCATCAATATCATATCATTCCAAGGACTGTTTGCTCCTCTGGTAAATTTGATCAGTAGAGTTTGAGAATCTGATCTGTAGCCTTTATTTTCATGCCTTTTATTCTGTTTAGTGAATTGAAGCATCTTCAGCTTTTACTTAATTTAAATTCAGATTTTCTTCTTCAGTGGCACTGTTCTACAAAATGAGTAAATCAAGAGTAAGTGGTTTTGGTGTGGCATTTTGAAACTGAACTATGAAGACATAAATGAAAGCCTCAGCAGGTGAACATCAGACACATGAAAAATATTTTTGAGATTGAACATTAACTTCTCTCAGTAACGCCTTTCAATATAAAGAAATCAGACTTTAGTGTATCAGTTTGTTGAGCTGCCTTTATTTTATCCCCTGCTAAGCTCATCAGGAAAAAAATAATGAAATAAAATATTGTGAGAATCAAAGTGAAAATTATCCAGCCTGTGAATCTGAGACAGATCCTGGAATAATTATCTTTCTTCAAGTACTGCTGCTCATATCTTTTCCATTGCTCTTGCTACTTATAATGTCATCAAGGAGAAAAATAGTTGAGTCCTAAATCTTCTCCACAGTATATATGAACAGAGATAATGAAAACTCCTTGGCTTCATTTGGGGACATAATTTGACCTTACTTGTAAATTTTGTCAAAACTGCTTTGTAAATGGGGAAGGAACAATTACAGAGGATACACATCGTTCTCCTTAGTAAATCTGCAGAGACTCTACTTAGGAAAGATAATGATGACACACATTAACTCTGACAGGTATCACTTCCAAACAATGGAATTTCCTGTTGGAGAAGTTTCTGGTACACTTCTAGCTCAGTGCATGGTGTGAAGGGCCTGACCATGCTGTTTTGGACTGGGTATGCCCATATATTTACGTGCAAGTAAATATTTTCCCATTCTCAATTGTGCCAAGGAAGGATGTTGTCTAAAAGGTGCATGGACTGAATTAAACTGGTATGTGTAATAATGAGTTCAAATAAGTTAGTTTGCAGCATTGCAAAGAAATTAGTTGAAACTCCATTTGTCGTATGCAAACTACCCATCCACATGCACTATTTTCTGGGTTTGATTGTTTTTAAATCAAACGTGTTCATAAAAGGATCAATGAATGAAACAAAACTTTGCACTTAAAAACGGCCAGATCTGGCCAGACCTAACCGAACCACTGAAGTCAGTAAAAGGGTGAAAAGAATAGCAATATATTTAATATTAGAAAAGGAGCACCATATATGTATTCTACTGCATATTTATTGCTTAGGAAAAGTTGCATATGCCCTTACTCTTAAATGTATTTATTCAGCTCTTCAGAGTTCGAGTAACTTAATCAAAATTTCATTGGCAATGGGTACAACTGAAAGTTAGAGCTAGGAAAGGATTTAGGTGCTTTAAAGTCTGGTTGAGATGTTTAACTTCAAAATTGTTATTCAAAAATCCTAAACTTATTAATGCCATGGCTCTGGGCAATATTAAAGGATTCTTGGTTAGTTTAAGTATCTCTGTCTGGCTGTACAGAAAGTAGTTCCAGCATTGCTTAAACCCTAGCAGAAACTAGTAACCAGATGAGACTCCTCTTAAATTTTCTGCAGTTCCAGTTGTTATACCTCTTAAAAACAAGGTCTTGCTCCTCAGGAAATACAGCTCTGGTGATTCTGTTTCAGTGGAAGGTCTGTGATGACAGGTTTCAGGGAACAAGCTATTGTGTAGATTGTGTGCCCAGAAAATAGGAAAGGCAGTGATCGTTTGGAAGAGAAATAGACCCTAATGCTTTAGCTGTTAGGAGAGTCGTTCCTTTCCCTCATGCTTTTTGTGTGTTTTCATTGTTTCATTATTATAAATTATCTTTTCTAAGTAATTGACAGGTTATTTCAAATAAGAGTTGCCATTTACCATACTAAAGGATATTACCTGACCCAAGGACAATTTCTGCCTTCTCAACTGTGTCTTTTTCATCTGTTATAAACATGAAAAGTGGAAATCTGCCACATGTAATGCTAACATACATACAGGTTGGTTTTGTTTCTGTTAATGCTTAGAATTAAAAGGAAGGTTCTTAGGAAATGGAAATTCTGCTTGACATGCCTTTTCAGAGAAGTGTTTTAAGAAATATTTAAGTTGATAACTTTTTCACAAAGCTTTTTCTAAATGTAACAAGCAAAGTATTACTTATGTGCTATATATTAAATGAGCAATGCCCTACGATGCAGAAAAACTGTCTCACAGGAATTCTAATCTGCTGCTGAACTTTATTGATTAAAACCAACAACAACAACAAAACAACCAACCCTATACTGGTCTGTGTAGAACTCTAAAAAATATCTATGGATTTTTTTCTACATGAAGGAATATTTTTATTCTGATAAATTGTTTTTTGCCTTTATGGCTCTCTCTTAATCCAACAGAGACTATACTAGTGTAAATAACTGAGAGTATATAGTCTTTTCTGTTACAGTAAATGAGAGGGAAGAAAAGTACTATGTGATAGAATGTTTTATGTACTGTGGTTGGTCCTTTTTTCAACAATAAATTTGAAGGCCTTCCTGCTCTACTCCCTCTGCATTCAAAGAAACATAATGGAGAAAACTAGGTATTAGCCTGGAAAATGTGCATAAAGTCTTCATCTGGCTGTTTTAATAGTAATTTTGTGGGTTTTATTCCCATCATATGTGCCAAGAAAGCAATTGAGCATACTTTAAAAAGCTACCAAGAACCAAAGTACAATTGGTAAATTTGAATATATTTCTAGACCTGAGCTTTGTAATTCTTTCTCTCATATTCTCAGCAGTCATAGTTACAGTAGTTCCAGATTGGACCAGCTTCTACTTTAAGTTCTTTAGGATGCCACTGTCATTATAAAGGGCAGGATTAATTCCAAGATAGACATATTAAAAAAAATTTTAAAAACCCCAAAAAACCCAAACTGTAATCTGTGTATAAAGCTTTTTTAAATATTTTTTTTCCTTCTGGCTTCCACTTCCAAGTGGCTTCAATGGGTAGCTTTTGTTACCGTGTGTTATAGGTGCTCTGAAAAAGACAAAGACATGGCTAGCTTGTGATGGGTACTGCATTTAAAGAAGTGGTGGCTCATGTGTCTTTAAAACAAAAAGAAAGAAGCAGAGGTCTCTTGGTCACAACAACCTAAATGTATTGGATGGCTAAGTAGCTAACAGTAGTGTAATATGCCCTTCCTTAGTGTTTAGCATAGACTAAATGAATTTCCACTCCAAGTTATATACTAATGCATATATTTATATATATATATATGCAATTTTTATAAATAAAAAGAGCTGCTGATACGTAAAAAGTACAGGGTGAAAATCTTAGTTCTGAGCACTTGTACTCCTGCAGTAATTGAAGATCATTTTTCTTTACTCCATCTTCAAGCATATTTTTTTGTGGGAAATGTTTGCTTCTGTTGCATCTCAATATATAGATCTATTTTATTTTATTTTTTCATTCTCTTTCTTTATTGGCTTTGTGGACCTCCAAGCGTAAAGGTGTAGATTTATGATTAGCACAGTTGTAAATGTTGCTGTGTTAGCCTTTTTACCTGGTTGTACTGTGTAATGTCCAGTGATTGTGTCCTCTCTCTCACTGGCTTTTCTGCTACTACTACTCTCTCTTCGCAGTTTTGCACAGAAGAGAAATATACCAGTTGTGCTGGTTTTGGCTTGGGTAGAGTTAGTTTTCTTCATGGTAGCTAGCATGGGGCTATGCTTTGGATTTGTGCTGGAAACAGTGCTGATGATACAGGGATGTGTTTGTTATAGCTGAGCAGCGCTGGCACAGAGCCGAGGCCTCTTCTGCCTCTCACCCACCCACCAGTGAGCAGGCTGGGGGGCACAAGTTGCTGAGAGAGGACGCAGCTGGGACAGCTGGCCCCAAGTGACCAGAGCAATACTCCATACCATGTCATCATGCTCAACATATAAAGCTGGCAGAAGAAGAAAGAAAGGAAGGGACATTCAGAGTGATGGTATTTGTTTTCCCAAGTAACCTGCATTCCTGGATGTGGCTGAACACCTGCCTGTCAATGGGAAATGGTTTCCTTGTTTTGCTTTGCTTGCATGTGCAGTTTTTCTTTACCTGTTAAACTGTCTTTATCTGAACCCATGAGTTTTATCACTTCCACCCTTTGTATTCTCTCCCTCATCCCACGGGGTTGAGGTGGGGTGTGAGTGAGCGGCTCTGTGGTTCTTAGTTGCTGACTGGGGTTAAACCATGCCAACCTGTATTTAGACATCTGAAGTAATTTGGTGAGACGTTTTAGTGTCATTGCAGGTGTAAGGCTCAATTCACAGTGCTAGCATTTTTCCTCTGCAGTGGATGAATAAGTAAAATGTTACTCAGAACAAATGAAAAGCAACTCATTGTGATCTGCATTAAGATGGTTGGGATACTAGCTGGGTCCAAAATAGCAAAACCTAGACCAAGTCAGGACTAGAGGGATGACTAAAACAAGGCTAGAGTAGGGAACAGAATCAGTACTGAAGAAGAAAACTGTGGGCAGACTGAGGGGAAGACAGCTTGAGCAATCTTTTTGTGGTGGCCAGAAACTGGGCTTATATGTTATGCAATACTACTTGAGTGGTATACAAATATTACCATAAGAAGATGCATAAAGCACCTTCAATAACCTGTCAGGAATGAGGTTAGAGGGATAGCTTATGTATTCCCATCAAACATCTTTGTACCTCTCCCACATAAAGTAACTAAGTACAAACCCAAACATTAATCTTGGGGGTATAAGGTTTATTCATAGTGCTGAATGTTGCTTAGTGCTCTATAAATAGGCTTAGGTAAAAATACACTTCAGTATGTACCGTATGGTGAAAAACAGAGAGTGAGTCTACTATGTTTTCCAGAATTACTGATGAAAAAGTAATTACACTAGCTGTGTAGGAAAATTTGATTATAACATGCTAAGTAATAAGTGTTTAGCTGGGTTCATAACAGCCAGAGTGAATATTTTTCTTGCTATGAGGTGGTGTTTGGGTTTTTTATTCCCAAAAATACAAGTGAGTTTTTTTGCATGTGAATATTTCCAATCTCTAATATGCTTAAATTAGATTTTATTTATACTTAAATCAGTATGTTGGAGAATCATCTGAAATCCACTCAGAAGTGCATTCCAATGGAATACATTTTTCTAAGTTTTTTGTATACTAGGGGCACCAGAATGAACTCTTGTAATGTAAGAGTATTAAGGTGTAGATTTTTATTTTTTTTCATCTCCTACTTTAACCATTGGGTCTAGCTCTTATCCTGCCAGATCTTTGCACATGATAAGTAGGAGGAGTTAATGTTTTTAGTAACATAATGCATTTTCATTCTGGAGGCTTATTATCAAGGAGGTAGACATCAGAGATGCATGTGCCTTCAAAGGTGCTAGAAAGTAAAAGAAAACTTTTCCAGAGAGAAGAAATGAACAGATATTCTCTGAGGATAGCAGATGAAGAGAGAACTCATATGCATTAGTTGTCAATAACATTAAGAAGAGGTTCACTTACACTTGAATGTTGCTGAAAGATGAACAGCAAACCTGAAATACATGGCTTGAACTGACCTGTGTGCAGCAGCTGAATGCAGATAGTGGTCCATTCTTTAGCCATCTGAGCAGCTTTCTGCTTTTTACTGTGTCAAGCGCAACCAAAGAGTGTAACAGAAGAAAAATAAATGATGTAGCTATCTTGATGCTTAAACACAACCTAAAGAATGGAAACAGCCATTAGTTTTACAACGTTAACTAACTGATGGGATTATGCACTTCATAAGTATGTAAAAGAGTCGCCTGTTTAAAGCGAAGAATAGGTAAGGGAGAAGCTGGGAGAAATCTCCTAATAGTAGTTTTTCCAGACTTTTTATGCTACAGCTCTCACAGGCACCTGTGGAATATAAAGGATACTACAGCAAGTGGGGCATTGAATTAATGGTTTCAGCAGAGGCAAGAGGAAAGGGCAGAGGATGGGGAAGTGTCATAAGATCTGTGGAGAATTTTGTATGTGATGGGGAATCATAGGAGTGGCAGACCCAGGTAAAGGAGTTAGAAGGGGTTAAGAAGTCATGTCAGGATGTGATGAACAGTAGTTCATTTACCCTTGAGGTTCCTGTGGAGAAAATGATACCAGATAATATCACTAAGGCTTCTATGACAAATTGAACGTGTGCAGAGGGCTACCTGGATTCTACCTTCTCCTAGTTTTTGGTGTTTGACTCTGAAATCACTGTTTTATGTGGTAAAATAAGAGGGTTTTTCTAAAAAAATCAGTTGCTACTACTGGATTTTAATAAAGTGAATTTTCTGATCATGTAAAAACAAACCCAGTTTTCTGTCGATATACAATAGATATCTAAGGACATAATCTGAAAGATAATTTAATAACATCTGTTATAATCATACCTACAGTAATATGGAATTACAAAATCATTCAAACACCAGACTCATGCTATATACCATACAGGAAGTAATAAAACAGGGATGCAAAATGACACACTAAAATAAAGTTTGAACTCTTAGAATAGATAATTTATAGGACACTTAGTAAACTTTGCAAATTATGAAAAATAAGCGTCTTTCAGTGGTTATAATTTAAGATATGACAACTTTTTAGGCAACTCAGAATTTGAGAAAAATGAAATCAAATTATTAATGACAGCATGTACCTTTCTTGTCCAAATAAGAAAAAATATTCTGTTTAGAAACACTCCCCTGTGTATATGGGGGAAAGAAATCTTCATTTATGTGTGAGTGCAAAATGAAAAATGTCTTTAAAAAAATCCCCACATGCTGAGACATGACAAGCTATGGAATGCTGTTCAATGACTAAATGCCATCCTTTGAAATCTTGTCAGGTTTTTTTTTGCAAAAATCAGCATTTCTCACAAATAATAATGAGATGTATCTGGCAGATAAGACAAGCTAAACATGTTATCAGAGAAAAATGGCATAGATATGTGTGTTACATGGCTTTTGCTTGGAAGTCTCTTCACTTATCAGCAAGGAGAGTGGAACACTACAAGCACAGCAAAACTGAGTTTCTTATCAGCTGTGTAAAGATTTCCCACCATTTGTATTATTGTATAAGGAGAGCCTTTTCTCTTTGCAGAAATTGAGTATATCACATACAGTATGACCTAGTAATGAAAGAGCTGCCAAACAAGCTGCAACAAGGGTGATCCTCCTGCACTTGTTCTTCTCAGCTATTGAATTTGATTTGAATTCCTATTCAGGTTGCTTAAATGCTCATACTGTTAGCCACTTCACTTGGATTTTGGATATATGGACCTAATCTGTATAGGTGACTGAGTTATTTTGCCAGGTACTCTATAGATAAATGCACACTTTAGGAAGTGAGCCAGCCAAAACAACTGGGTCGTATTCAGTTTTCACTCAGAGGAACAAAATGTTCTTTCTAGTTTCTCTTTTTATCAATGCAGAACTTATCCCTGCTGTATTCTTTATTTTTATATCTATGTTCTTTTCATCTATTACAAATAATCTGAAGACTGTAGGATAGTTTTTCAGTCTAACAAGTTTTACTAGCTGAAAGCTTTTGAGTTACTACAGGTCATCCCTTTTATTTCATTTCAGGTGACGTCTCCTCTCCAAGTATACAGTGGAGTTAAGTGTGTTCCTGTGTTTCATACAGTGTTGGTTCTTTTTAATTTACAAGAAGCCCTTCTTGTCCTCTTACAACATTTTCTACATCCTCCTTTATTTTATGGTAAGAAGGAATTGAAATAGAAAATCTCCAAGTATGGAGACTGCACTTCTGTGATCAACCTGTTCTGCTGTCTGGCTTTCCCATGGTGAAAACCAGTCCATTCCTCCCTTGTTTCAGCATATGCTCATTGGTCCGTGTTTTTCTGGTATTGGGGTTTCCAAAACAGTAAAGTATTCTATGTGTGATCTAGTGGGCACTGAGCAACTTATATATTATTTTTTTTTTTAATTCTTTGCTATTTTCAGCCCTACTGTTAAAGGAGCTCTTAGTGCTGAAGACACCGGCTTCAGTCCTTTCTTAATCTTCACCAACTTGCAATTCTTCTTTCCTGGAAAAAAAAAACTTGCTTCTAATTGCTCTCAGAAAACATCAGTGTGAGTCATTGGAGAAGAAGGGCAAGGAGCACCCTTTCTACTAAATTTGCTGTATTTAGCAATAGAGTTTTGTCTGTGGGATTCTCCTTCTTTGACACAGCCCTTTTCCTTGGAGATGTCATCTGAATCATCTAAAATGATCAGTGCTCTTGTTATTGATTGTGGCACAGCCACACTTCAAGGAACTCTAATATTAATTCATGTGGCAAAGTACCATCATCACAGAGACAAAGCATAACAGAAATATTTATGTGGAAGGTGGTGGAACATTTTAGCTGAATTGTTAGTGTAATAACTCAGGAAAAAAAGATAAATTTTTCAGGATGGTTTAACCTCATTAGCCGTAGGAAGTGATTCTAGATTTTGGGTTCTGTAGGCTGTTTGCATTTCTTCCTCTCTAATCATCCTCTGCTCCCTTGCAGTGGGAACCTACCTCTCTCTAGCCAAGCATCCTTCGTCCCTTTGTCTGAAACATGATGTTTGACTTTCTTCCCTAGGCAGCAGCTTACCAGTCCCACACTGCAACTTACCTCCTCCATCAAAAAGCTACTGATGTGCACAGATCAGCCCTTCTTCTTGCCACAAAACAGTGGCATTAGTGGGCCTGTCTCCATGCTGGGATGTAGTAGACATAGCAAAAGCTGCTGGAACAGTAGTTTTCAACTGGGAGAAAAAAGATGGGATTACTGATGGACAATGCTGATTTCTATATCAAAGAAGGATATCTTAAAATGTTCATCTGCTTTGCAATAAGCAATTATGAACTTTGAGGTCTGAATGAACTTCATTCAACCCAAAGAAAGTTTCTCTGTACAGCTTTAATACCAAACAGGTGCTCTGCCTGGCAAGGATGTTTCCTGCTTATAATACAAATCACAGCAGCTTCAAGGCTGTTCAGAGCTCTGCTAGCAACTAGTCTTGTCCAGTGGATATTACCATATGGGTGGCTGAGTTTACTGCTCAATGGAAATTTCTCTTTCTATCTGAAGAGTATCCCAGCTTTTATAGCTCATTCAGCACTGAATGAATGGGTAAGGATGAGGAGGAAGAGACAGAGAGAAGAAAATGGGCTTCTTGTGAAGAGACATAGAGGCTAATAACATGCTTGTAGCCACAGATAATGAAAAAAATGCTTTTTATAATATTTTTTGTTACTTTATTTGCTTAACCTAAAAGGATGATATATCACTCCAAGATGTTGTGCCCTTCTGTTTCTTTTTCAGGTTTATTTATTTAATGGGGAAGATATATCTCTAAAACATGTAACAAAAATGTGCTAAATCTTATAATAGCTTGTGATACTGAATGCTTTTAATGAATACAGTTTTAGGTAAGTTTTTGTAAATATTGTAATCCGCTAAATGAATGTAACTCAGAACAGATCCAGAAACCAGATTCTCATCTATATCTAAACTTAGTCTGCTGCATTTGATCAGAAGTCTCCTAAGAGAGGGTGCTGAAAGATTATTCCATATTGTTAAAAAAGCATGTCTTTGCCCCTCCGATGTCTTTCAGTTTCTCATGTAATTCAAACATTCTGGACTTGGTTAGACCCTGGAGTACAATAATGCTGTGAATTTCTTGTTTCAGACTCATGGTCATTTCATCAGGGAAAGTAAACAATCCTTCAATGCTTCCATTATATTCAAACCTGAGCTTTGAGGTGACCACTCTATGCCCCACATTGCACCTCTGTTCAGGAATACGGAAGAGCCTGATTCAAGTCTCTGTCTGTTTTGTGGCAGATTTTTGAAACTGGAGTCTCCTATTGCCCTGCCTTTGTTCTACTTCTCCTTTAGATGTGACCAGGGAATGCCAGCACTCTGTGGGAGGTATCTGCAGCACAGCTGGCAAGTTAGCTCCTACTATCCAGTGCAGACACTATTAAACTATTGTAAGGTCAAATGAGACTGCAGATTAATCTGACCTAGATGAGTCAAAGTATGATATACCCGAAGGAGACCACATGGTACTTGTATAATGTATCTAGCAGTCAGCAGCATGTGAATGAAACGACTTAAACCACTTCCTTGAGTCTGTAAGTTCATCTGTGTTAACGTTTTACCTCAGATCAGAAATTTGCTTTTGAAATAAATATTCTGATCACCCTGATTTGCCAGCCTGGTGTATTGCACAGTGATCCTACAGTACTGTTGTGGTTTAACCCCAGCTGGTAATTAAGTACCACCAGTAAGGTGGGTTTTCTTTACATGAAAGTAAAAGAGAAAACATGCTGTAGAAGCATGCAGTATGTGATCTAATCGCTAATGGCTATTCAGTCTGCTGAGATCAGGCTAGAGCTTCACCAAAATAAAACATGCTGAAGTGCTTCTAATGTAGATGTCAGATCCTTGGCCTGAGGTGCTTTTTTCTCCAGAACCATTCCATGCTGCCTTGTAATGTCCGTATTATGTACGTGCTACCACACTGTCTCCTAATGTGGCTATACACAGCCTGTTTTCTCATAGGTTGACTGGTACAGAAGTAACTTTTGCATATTGTTGTTGCAGAAACCTTCCAGAAATTTCATCAACATCAAAATAACGTTTTTCTATACTTTGTACTGTTAGCAAAGAGATAAACATAATTAATATGTAAAGGCTGCCTACTCTTTTATTGAAAGTGTTATCAGTCATTATTACTGAGCTTTCAATTTCTTTTTATTTTTCCTAGGTTTTTTTTTTTTTTACTTTTTCTCCCCACCCCCACCCCTCCTTCTCCTGATGGTTTACCCCAGACTTGTTTACCATTTTTGCTAATAATACGTTGGAATGAAATCAGCCTCCCAGTAACAGTTTAAATGAAGTGCATTGTGGGGTGGGAATAGGACTGGTACTACTAATAAATTATCTGTAAGTGTTTCTGTTTTTCCTGAGGTGTCTTCTCACATGAAAGTAAATATTGACTAATTTGTTTAGATTATTGATTTTTCAAAGAACCTTGTTTTTATCTCTGTGAGAAGGGAAGTTAGATGTTTGAAATTACATCAGTATGAGTAATCAGTTTTGATTTTACCAGGTGGGATCAGCATGGATTTATAGCTCAATACTTTTCAATAGTTTTTCCAGTCAAGGTGTTTCTATCATTTCAGTAATAACTGACTTCTTTAATAGACATAAATCGCATAAAGTTTTTATACATATATGTAACATAGTGGAAGGTCAAACAACTTTTTCCTAAATGAACTGGCAGGTACAGCATATAGTGAAGCCTCAAATTCTGCAAACAGGAAAACAAAGAAAAGAACACCAAGCCAAAAGTAACAAACAAAAAATTAAAATCACCCCCAAGTCAGGGTTGCAATACACTAAAAGCACCCTGGAATGATAAAAGGCAAAAAAATCTCTGAAGCAAAGTGAGCAGAACACTGTATTCTGAACTCCACTCAGAATAAGGCTTCTGTCTGCTACAAGCCATTCAAATCCATAAGATAATAAATACTTCCACTGAAAGAAAAAAATACACTGTATTTATGCCATTTCCTTTTATGCAGAAATGGAGGGTAAAAGCTAATTGTAGCTTTATAACTGAAGAAAGTTGCTTATACGTATGGCTGTGTAATACAGTTTTTTTTAACTTCTGGAGGTTTTAGATTTGTATTTCAATAAGTTCTCTGTGCAGCCATGAGTAGTGTAATCTCACAGGGATTTCTTTAAGGCATGAGACTGTCCCATCAGTGGATTACCCCACTTTTTTGGTTCGGTTTTGTTTTTTCTTGCCCAGCTGCCCTGAGGTCCTCCTGCTATCATGTGCTGCTCTTGTGAATGTCAGGAATTAGCATATGATTTGTCAGGGGGACCTTAAGCACCACTGTCTAGGGCAACTATAAGTGTGTCCACTTTAACGTTTTATATTAGATAAGGGTCTCTTTGAATTGTGCTTTGGGTCACCTCCAAGTGTTTTCAGAGTGCCCTAACTCAATTCTTCCCTGATGACCCTGAATTGGTAAGATGTGCTGTCCTGTAAGAGTACAACTAATGAGCTCTAACCTCTAATGGGCATTAGCTCACAGGATCAAACTGGAGTTAGTCAGTTATAGTCCTTTCAAATATATATAACATGGGCTGCTGACTCTCTGCAGTGAATGATTCACTCTACAAATCTCATTCCTGTTGTGCCATGTACTTGCTGAATTAGACATAGCCTATGTTCATCCTTCTTCTATTGCATTTTCTACTGCTTCAACAACAGTGGGAGTGTATCTTCTCTCCCTGATATGACGCAGAGAGGATCTGTAAGGGGACACACAGCTTTTGAAATAAAAAACCCAAGCATTTTTATATCCAGTATCTTGGATTGAGCTTCAGGAAGTATCAAGGACAACATAAAACAGATAAATATAGAGTGGATATGTAAGGTTTGATACAGCTATTTTAATTCCAATGTCTGATAAGAATGCTATGTCTAAACTGATTTCTTTGCTTGGTAGTAAATGCACATTCCACTGATTTCAGCAGAGATTATATGACAGGGTTAGAGTTCAGATTTCATCCAAAAGTCACTTCTGCTGAGAATGTCGGACATTCAGTTCAGGCTTTCCAGCCAAATAAACAAGCATGTTTTAGAATTTTTTCAACCTGCCAGTTTTACAAATTGGAATTTTAAACTAATGCATATTTGTCAAGTGTGCCAAGGTGTGAGAAATTCACTAGGGAAGAACACAAGTATAATTTATTGACTGCAGTATTTTTCATATTTAAATTTTATTCCTTTCCTGTCTCCTTTCTGTGAACTTAATACGCTATACCTTGCTGAGGACAAAAAAGGCATGGTTATGATGAACACCTCCATACAAATGAGTAAATTTGTTTTATTATTCAGAAGAATGAAGGGCACTAGAAGGTCTTGATACTCCCAGAAATAAACCCATATGCAGTTTGATGTGATTTCTCTTGCCTGTGATTATGACAAAGACAGCATTAAACCCATTTTATTTGAAACTGATTCCATTTTAAGTCCTGTAGAAGAATTGTCAGTCCATTCACTGGCATAATGGCAACACACAATTAACAGAACTTCCAAAGCTGGTGACCACTGCCCGCTATCCTTCTGCCCTTACAGAGGTCCATCTTTCTCTCATTCTTTTCTGTAGAAGCTGACTTAACTGTGGCACTCCCAACAAATGCCAGAAGTAATAGCTTACAGTTTTCAGTTCCTTGACTCTAAGTTCAGTGGTCTTCTCATGCTTTCCAGGTTTTGTTTCACCCTACTTGCAGTCCTCAGTAACCTGGAGCTGGCATCTGTTATCTCAGTTTATTCCTTCATTTTCAATTCTACTTGAGAGACTTTTGTTTCACAGCTGAGAACATTTTTCTCCATCCCTCATCTCCTTGGTCTGCTGCCCAAATGCTCTAAATCTCCTGGAGTCCTTTCAGGCTTGTTCGCTAGTTTTAGGCTATTTCAAGGACTTTCTGCACAAACTTTAGGCTTGCTATCCTTTCAGTTAAAACTGTCAGAAGATCAAATACTTGTTTGATTAAAGACCTTGCTAGAACCACCACATATTTAGAGGAAGATGGAAGCAGAGGAAAGTTGGAGGATCCAAACAGGATGTTGCAAGAAATAGTTACCCATTCCATATCTTATACTAAATTTTGTATTAGTATATTCTTGTGAAAATACTCCTTGAAACATTAATTAAAAAAAAAAAATTACCAATTTTTCAGAATTCTTGAAAGAGGTAAGTGGTATTCATTTGAGTCTTGTTTAATATATGCTTTAGCCATAACTTTCAGAGCTTTTAGTGCTGCCATCAAGAAATAAGGGTTTTTTTAGAAACTGGAAAATGTCTAATATTAATGAAGAAACAAACCCTTGGCTCTTCTGTTGGAAAATTCTGCAGATAGTGACAGGAAACAATTTATACTGCTTTTGCTGTGTTTTTTTTATTATTATTATGTTTGATTCTGGGAACAGACTAAAATGTCATCACCTTATAAATTATATATTTATACAAGTTTTTAGAGATAGAGCAAACAGCATGATCATCCTCTGCAAAGCGAACTTGAAGAAAACTGGATGACCACTCTGTTTACTATATCCTCTGCCAACTGTGTTGCAAATTAATGTACTGAAGACTGCTGGGCAAAATGGTTTGCAGATTTTCAGTATGAGTGTGAACTGTTGCCATAAATACAGGTTTATAGATCAAACACTTGGCAGTGCTGAGAACATTGAGAATGATGGCAGTTCTCCACAGAAGGTAATGGTGTTTTGTGTGACCTTCCAGGCATCTTCCGTGTGGATTAGCACAGACACAGTCTCTGGATTGATGATACTGGGCACAAGCTCAATAAGAAAAGTGTGTTTATTACTGGAGGGTAAAGGGCATCTTTGCATTTTTGCAGCATGTTGCTCCCTCCCTCTAAAATACTCTTGGTTCCTGTCTTCCAGCTCCAATTCTCAAAACTGCTCTGGGAAATCCGACTTGACTAATGCAGTAGCCATTACCAACTACACAAACAGGCTTAGAGGCTGTGATGTTGATAATGAAATGGGGTTTGAATTTGGGCCTAATTCTTCAGTGCGTTAAGGACTCTCAGTTCCACTCATAAGATCTGAGGACACTCAGCATTTTTTTGCAAGGAATTCAATACTTTGCAGAATTAGTTTCTAGATTAATTCAGATGATGTGCCTAGAACAGGTAATTGTGATGAACAGGTATTAAAGAAATATGAGACACCGCAAGATACGATAAAATAAATGCTGCTGTTGTTGCTCACTAACATCCAGAAACTGTGAGCTGAACAAAAGATCGATTGCTTGTAGACTGTGTAAATACTTTCATACATTTTAAAAGTTGTCTTCTGATTATTTTATAAATACCAGTATCATGATACTGTTTTTGTTTTTTTCTTTTCAGCAAGTAATCCTTTTCACTTTTAACATAGACTGGAAATGCTCAGCCCTCATCCCGTACTTCAAATTGCAGTCTACCCCAAACAGAGCAACTGAAAAAACAGAAAGTATGGGATCCATAAAAAAAACCAAACAGTAAATCTGGAAGTTCTTGTATGATGATGCTATAGGAGCTGTGAGTTAATAATAAATTGTAAGTATTAAGCTGTTATTAATTTATCTATTTTATATGTTATTGTGTTATAACTTTAAATTATTTTTCAGTATATTTATTTTTATTTTAATTATGTAATTATAATACATAATCAATAACAATCATTTGCTATATTTAGAAAGCATATTTTGTCCCAGAGTATTCTACACAGAATAACTTCCAAGCCCTACCCTGCCTTTTGCCTAGTTTTCAATACATAGGCTTTAATGAAATTACAGAAAATTGATTTGTTTTCAGTGCTGATTAATATGTCAGATAATGTTTTCTTTTCTTAAGTCAATCCTCAATGTTTTTTTAAAAATGATACTGGAAAATTAAGTAATTTTGGTTTAGTTCTTGCAACTGTAATTACCAGTGCTAAACATAGCATATCTTTTTACTGTATAATTTGCTGTAAGATAGGAGATGGGTGTCATTTACACTATCACCTTCTTGCTTTAGAAGATCACTTTTTTCTGTGGTAGGCAGTTATAGCATTAAGAAAAAATGCAGTGTAAATTCGTTCTTATAGCTACCTTCCTTTATGCGGAACGCAGATAGAGAGCACTGTAGACCTGGCCCTGGAATCTGCTGAAGAGCAGAGTGCTTTCGTTCTATTTCATACTTATTAATAAACCTGAAAACTGCAACAGCTTGTCATGAATTTCAGAAATATGTGCGGGGAACAGTGTAACACATACATGAGAGAGGGAGCAAAATTCACTGTTAACTCAACAACTGGTTGAATTAGAGTCAACTTAGTTCACCTTGGAGGTGACTGAAGTGAGTACTTGTTACCTAAAGGACAAATTCTCATATGGTTGCTTTTCATTACTCTGGTTTTAAAACCTTAGAATTACAGAAGTATTACCAAAGTTTGTGAATGAGCAATTGATGTACTTGATGTTAGGTGGAGACAGGCATTGAAAGATTTGGTTTTTGGAACAAACTGAATGAAATGGCTAATGGCTAACTGCCACCTAAAATTTGGTGTTTGAAGGCACTCATGAGGAAATACAGGGCAGAGCTTTTTGCTAAGAAATAGCTTTTCGCTGGAAGTATAACTGAAATTAGTCTATTATTAGCATTGTTGTGATAGTGCTTACAAAACAGTGTATTAATCTATCAGTAAGTCTTGATGTATGGTAATTCTTTCAGCATCACTTATTGCTGCTGTTCACCTCAAAGAGTACTCTGCATTTTTCTAAGGTTCCCTGGGTGTGTTTGTGTAGCAATTTAATCTCTAATCAAAACCTTAGGTTTAAATATTTATCTGCCCTTTTCACCATGATGAAATCTGCCTTGTGTTGTGACAGGACCTGTGTCAGTGCCATGGCACAAAGCAAGGCCTAGTCCAGGGGGTCTGTATGCTGGGACAGCTCCAGCCTGTCCTATTTTAATGAGTATTCTCACCCCTAGGCCTTTACAGGCCACTTTTCCTGGTAATTTTCTCACTTTCCTCAGAGAGGAACGTGTTTACAAGTTCTTAGCTTCACTAGTAGCAACCTGTCACTTAAAAAAGTTGTCAGGTGCATGCTTGAGAACTGATAACATGCCCAGTAATGTAGTTAAGTTGAATTCAGCCCAAGCAGACACATCCAGTGACAGTGTAACTGGTCACAAGGTTGTTAGCAAGTGGAGGAACTTCTGAAGTCTTAATTCCAGATTCCCAAAAATTAAGTGATTTTTTTTTTCCAAGGAAAGCTTCCAGAATCAATAGTTAACTTATAGTTTTGTACTGAACTCTTCATAGATATGAGTGATTAAATGCAGTGAAGTTTGAGGGGAAATATTTTTTCTCTTTTGGACTAAACTTTCTGCATTTGTACTTGCATGTATGTGGGTATGAAGGAAGAGGAAACAATACAGTAACTTGATTTTTTGATTTTTTTTGAACAGTGGAATAACTCTGTGACATGTAATTTCTTTATAAGCATTGGTCCTTAAAATATGGTATTGCTGTTGTGAACAAAATTTTGAGATGTAGTCTTGGTCACTCAGTAATGGCAAAATCTTTAAACTAGGATCAAAAGTGATTGCAAATGTTCATAAAACATATATACAATAATGACTAGGAAAAGGACCTGAATATTATAGAGTTTTGGTATGATTTTAAGAAGGTCATAAGAAGGACAAGTAGAATACTAGTATGTCAATCCACCAAATATTTCAATTGTTTCTGCACTAATTTGAGAAGGGAAATAAACAGGAAGAGCTGAAATTTTAATTAATGATCATAACAGTGTCTCAATTGGCATGTGAGACACTCAGTGGGATAATTCACATGATTAGAATATTAGTGGGTATAATTTGCTTCAGAAACATCTGCAAGGGGGGAAAGTGAGAGAAAGTATTGCTTTGCATGGCAAGTAGATCCATAAAGACATAATACGCAGTTTCTGGATAAGGATATAACGGTCAAACCAGCTGTGAACCGCCAGATAAGATTTGATTCTTGGGAGAAAAAAGACATTTTCTGAAAAACAAGAAGGAAAAAAAAGACAAAACTTTGTTGTCCAGACAATGGTAGCAATTTTTTTTTTTTTTTTGAAAACAGATACAAGGCACAGAATTTCCAGAACATTTTATACAGAAAGGGGGGGGGGGGGGGGGGGGGCGGGGGCAGGGGTGGGGAGGGGGGGGGTTGGGGGCGGTGTGGGAGACTAAAGAGAATATTATATATGTAATTCTAAACATTGTGGAGGAATCACAGAAAATTTAAAAGTAGCAAAAAACCTGTCAGAATGACTGTGAAAAGAGAAATTTTGCAGTTCTTAGAAAAGAAAAAAAACCCTAAACCCTAAAGAAATAAAGCTTAAGGAAGTAGGCTTAAACAGAACCTACCTCTGTTCCTACTTCTTTTATTACAGAACTGGTAGGAAAATGTGATGGAAAGCACATCTAAGTAGAAAGAGTTCAGAGCCATTCTATGTCCATAAACATTCTAAGCTAAAGATATGCATGTATTATCCTGGGACACAGAAAGAGACTAGAAAATATAAACAGAGATTAATTAGATAATGTAATGAAATGTTAAATGATCTAGAACAAAAGGGCATGTACAGAATATGGGAAATATGGCAAACTATTAAGGACATTAAAAATAGCATAAAAACCTAAGCATAAACTCAGAAGTACAAAAATACAATGTGAGATATTTTTGGCGCATAGGAAAAAAGAAAAATATTGCATAAGTTAAATTCTTGCACTTAGTACTAAGAGAAGGACTAAGGAAAGAGTAGATTTACCAATCAATAGGAAGGAAAACCTATTGGAAAAAAAAACAGCTGCAGTTCATTTAAAAGCTTTTGTGATTACTACTTCATTAAAATTACTCTTTGGCTTTCAAAGGACTGGCTCAGGTAACCTCAGAATCTCGTACTGTTATTTCTGAGACTATAAAAAAGAGAAGATTAGAAACACGAAAAATTACTATCTGTCCGTAAAAAGATAAACCAGTACAGTATGACAGCCAGTTTACCTTCCTATAAAAGCACAGAACAATGATCTACTACTAAACTAGCTATATACAGTCTGGGGTATACCCACATATACCCATATGTGGTTTGTGGTTGTTTAGTCTCAAAAAGAAGAATCCTGAGTTGGGAACTAAGACATGAACTAGCAAATTAGTTAAGTCATCAACAAGGAAAAGATTTAAGGGAAAAAAGGTTAGATTTTTAACATCAATGAAAGAAAATTTACTGATGCTGTGGACAATGCTGTACTGGAATAAATTGTGTAGGGAAGTTGAAAATTTATAAGCTGTACACCTGCAAGAAATGTTTTAGATATTGCTGATCTTGATTGGGGCAGGGAAATGGTGTAAATAATTTTCCAAGATCCCCTACCCGCCACACTTTGTAGTTTCTTCCATGATATCTAGCTACTTAAATTAGCCTTGATTGGTCACTGGCTTCCATTACGTTAAACTTAGAAAACTTGTATGTAGATTTTCCATTTCATTCCTCAGAGAGACTGATTCCAGTAGCCTTACACGAGTTGTGTTGAGAAATACTACGGTTTCAAATAGTGACTTACATTATTTTCTTTACTTCTGCGGGAAGAAAACAGTGAGCAAAACTGTGAGACTGGAGCCTGACGCCCCAGGCAGTGGATACCCTTCCCGTTGCGGGGAAGCATTATAGTCTCTCTGCTGTTCCCTGGCAGATGGAATGCATCAGGCTGGTTACAGAGATGAGAAGCTCTGTTTGGCTTCCTTAGCAAGGCAAAAGAAATAGAGTGACGTTGAATGAAATAGAGGTCTGATTGGAAAGGGCAGTGTAAGTTCTTTTATTTGTTTGTTTGAAACTTGACAGGACGTTTTTTTGGAAAGGTATTATAAAAATATATCTCTTGCGTACACTACATGAGAGAGGGAATACATTAGTCTTAATTCTGTCCCAGATGGACCTTTTATTTCCACTCAGCATTTTCAGTTCACTAGAGGTAAATTTAGGAGGGGGGAGAGAAATTTTAAGTTAGGCAATCATATTTGCGGTCGTATTTGGTTTAAATTATACTTTCTTAAAAGTTTAGATGTAGCTTTTTGTTTCTTCATCGGTGTGCTGAGATTACTGTTTGTACAGTAGGTTGTTAACAATTGAACTGGGAGCATTTGGAAAAAAAATAGGTATTTTGGAGCAGATGTCAATTTAACAGCATTAACTCACCTCCATAAATTTGGATTTAATGAGTTCTCACCCTTGAGATATTACTTCTTTTTATTGTGTTCCTATTCTCAGATTATCCTTTGCTTTATCGTTTAATCTTGTGCATAACTTCTAAATATGTAAATTTAAAAAAATCACTTCAAATCCGTGTTACAAATTGAATAGAGGAGCTTGTATTTTCATCAGAATATTACCACCATTTTTCGTGTCATGTTCTAACCTGCTACTACTCCAGCATTGCAAAGTTCCAGTTGCCGGAATAAACACTGTCTTTTCTATCAGTGATAATTAATCACTGATACAGAATGAAAGTGAATAAAAGGCACCATTTTTACTTCAAGAAAGTACAAAAACATAGTTCTAATACCACCTATAAAACCTCATGTGTGTGTGTGGTCCAACACACATTATAATATTAATATGTGAAGTGTCGTGTTCTTGTGACTCTAGTGTCAGAACAGGAATGGTAAGGTACATCTAGAAGCCCCCTTTCAGTTATGATATCCAGCTCCGGTAAATACCCTGATTTCATAGAAAACTTCAGGTTTTCCTCCTATCCCCTAGTTTGCTTTGTAGATGAATTGGTGTTTTGATTAGTTGCTGAGATAATTGCACAGACTCTCTGTTCCCCTTTCTCTTGCTCAGTCTCATGGTCTCTCAGTGTTTTTCTCCTCACCAGGGTGGATTCCCTCCTTTGGCCTAGGAGGGCATGCTGGAGTGTTATGAGGTGCTGAGGGAAGTATTTGTCAGAAAGAAGCAAGGGGGAATTGGCTATTGGCAATTCCTTGTAGCAGCTTCTGCTTGAAGGAAGCAGGCAGGCAAAGATGGTGCATGGAACAGAGCATCAGTTAAAACAGGATGCAGAGAAGCTTACCTTTAGTTTACGGGTAAGGTACCAGAGGTAACACTCAGAAATGTGCAATATTTTTTTATTTGATCTGTATGGAATTTATACATTGTGGCTAATTTCTTGGGTGCACCTACATTGCAGGTCCAGTGATGGTGACCAGGGTCAGACACAGCTCAGTGATAGCTCATCATGGCTGTAGTGTCAGGGAAGGTTCAGGATCAAGCTCTGGATCAGGAGGTTATGTGGCCAGGCACAGAAGCAAGAACCAAGGTGGTGGCCTGAAGCAGCTCCTGAATGAAGCAGGGGCAGGCAGGTCTCCCCCCAACAAGTCTTTAAAGGCTTTCTTGAACAGCTTTTCCTTCAGAGTGGTGTGAATTAGGATGAGTGCCACATGGAAGAGCTGTTCTTGAGCACAGACAGCTGAACTCCTGAGAGGCAGGCAGTGTAATCTTCAGGCCCTGGCAGTAAGCAAAAATAGTGTTGGTATGCCAGACATTATGGAAAAGAAGAATGATACATAAATATTAACAGGCAAAATCAATTACTTAGAAGATCTGTAATTGCAGGAAACAAGTAATTGCTTTGTGAACCTTTATGATTCAAAATAACTTGACTCCTTGTTGAAGTAATGTTAATCCATGTAAGTCAACTTATTGTAATCTATTTATGTAATTCTTCTGTGTGGAATTGAGTGTGATCAAGGTTTTAGCTGTCCTTTTAAAAGTGTATAAACAATGTTTTTAAATCACAAACAAGTATATGTCCCCTTGAATGTGGAAATTTAAATTACACCCTTTGGTGTATCACTATAGTACTTAAAGTAGTCACTATACTGCAAAGTTGGTAGATCTTGCCAAAGCTTGTTTGATTTGATTTTCTGGGGCATGTGACAGCAGCAGCCCTTGTTTTGTATGGATTCTTGTGGAAAGAGTGTAGTGACATCCAACATACAGTTTTCAATTTGAAATCTGTCACGAAGAGAACAATCTAAATAGATTAATGATCCTTTTTAACTTTCAGAAGCTTTGTATTTTTTCTACTCCTTGTTTTATTCTAGGTATTTCCCCTACCATGGATGCTGAAAGAAAATTCCTATATATTTAGCCTTCATAAGGATAATCCTCTTACTCCTCAGAATTAAGGCCACTAGTTTTATGTACAGCATAAAATGCAGTATTGACAAGCCATATTTGTGAAATGCCCTCACCTTTTACTGGCTATGTTTAGGTTCAGTTAATGAGAATGCTAAGAGTAAGTGTAGTTTGAGATTTCAAATATATGGAGGGAGGGTTAGTAGCTTAATTATCTATATAGAGAATTTATAACCATGTATTGACAGTACAGGTATTAATCCAGTACACTTATAGGCACATACAGAGATGTTCTGAGAATATGTTGTGCATACATTTTCGAGGCATTTGCCAGCATGTTTTAAAGTACAGTTCCCATTTAGTATGAACATACAGTGCAAGAAGGATTATGTTTGTTTTTTGATACTTCTTTTAGTCCTCTGTGCTTCTCTATCACTCAGCAGTTTTTTAGAGTATGTACTGCTTATGGGAATTTTCTTTCATCACCCATTTCAGTTTCTTTGCCAGTTCACTTCTGTGTCATACCAGCTTTATAACATTAATTGTCAACTTCAAAGTAATTTATTTATCTCCTAATACAGAATATCTTTTCATCTCCTCTTCCATATTGTGCTCCTTTATACTTCCAGTCTCTCTGTTTTACATCTGTTTTCTTGTGTTCCTTTACCATCTTTTCACCTTTCTCCATGTCCACAGGTATATGGTGGGAGGTGGGGAAGGGGAAGGAATTGCATTCTTGAAATGATCTCTCCCCTTTGTCAAATCACATCTTGAGATTTCTTGTATTATGGTTACAAGGAATTAGTGACGTAATTGCATAACCTCTGACATATCAGTTATGTTACTTTTAATTACAAAAATTAACACTTTTAAAATGTTATTGCTTGTCATACATAAAATCAGTTTACAATCAAGTAGTGATGTTACTTTGTGGGTGGGCTGTATTTTCTGTATTTTTATTGTGTATGGTTCCTCAATATTTAGTACACTACTTGCCATCTTATGCTTCAAATAATAACATACAGATAATACTTATTATAAATATAAAATAAGAATTTCATAGGGATTTATTCATTATTATAATTTGTTTAAGGATAATTTTGTGCATACAGCTCCTGAGAATGAGGACCCTCATATGACGAGTAGCTTCACTTTAGGACAGGTGAAATCATAGTTACCCGTACAACCTCTGTCTGATCTTTTGACACTTACTGATGAGTAGCAGCCAATGTGACAGAAATTCACTCATAAATATTTCCCAGACCTTTAAAGTAAATTAGGAATGATTACAAGGAATAAAAGCCACCTCAGTGTTACTGGAAGGGTGGGCTCTGAAATTCACCATTAGCATTAATTTCCTGTAATAAGACTGTAGGGGGTTTGTTTCTTGTAACTTTGCCAAATGCTAAACATTTGGGTTGATATTTTCCATGTCATGTACGTGCCCTAAAGGTTAACTCTTTTATAAACAATTAACCCCACATGGCTCATCTAGGTATGAAAGCAAGGACAGGTTGCAAACAAATTCTGAAGCTTTGTTATTTGTTTCATCTTTTATTATGCAGTATATATTATTACTACATTATTTCTTATTGTTATCTGCAGTATAATTCCAGCATCTGTTCTTTTGTAGTGAGAATCTGAAACTTGACAGGGAAATGGTTTCTGTGAGAAGTGCCTTTTGACTTCTGTGAAATCTACTCAAATATGTCACAAACTTTAAAATAATCCTATGTGCTTTTCCTATAAGTTAAAAGCCTTGAGCTGCTCTATTATTGGCAGGGAGTGACTGCTCTTAGTTCTCTTGCAGCTCCCACTGCAGACAAGACATTGCTCTGTTACCACAAAGAAGCCAGACAGGAGTGCACCTGGAAGGAGGACAGAAGTCTGTTTCTCCTCTGCTAATAACTGAGACAGCAGAAAATCGTACAACTTGAATGACTTTCAGTTAGAGAGAAAGGAGTACGTTGTAGCTTTGGAAGCCTGGGGAGACAAAAGCTGGGTCAGAAGTGGATAAAAGTTGAAGGAGGAAACAGGGAATGGAGAATGGGAAAATGGAGAAAAAGCAGAGCTAGCTGGACAGAGGACTGGAAACTAGTTTCATGGAAGGAGAAGCGATCTCCATTTGTGATTTGGATGCTCTGTTTAGCATCTTTAGTGTAAGTATGTATATGCAGGGGTGTCATTTACAGTGTTTTGGTCTCTCCCAGTCAAGCAGATGTATAGGTGGATCTGAGATTTTGTTTGCCAAAATCAGATTTTGCTGCTCCAAGAACATAATAAAACCTGCATAAGATATCACTGACAGTGTCATCTGTTAATTCCAGGAGCTCAGGGAGAAGTTGCTCCAGAGATATGTTCCCATGAGATCAATATTTAAATCCAGAAAACATAAACAATACTGTAAGAATGTGAAAATTTAGACATTTACATTGAGGTGACTACTTGTGAAGTGTTTAAATAATAACATGGTACTCTGAGAATAAGTTAGAGCCTTGTGTTGCTATATGATCTAAAGGTTTATTGAATATGTAAAGTTTTTCATTCTTTCACTGTATATTCATTTTCTGCTAGCACGTGTTTAGAATTAGGCCCATGTAAAACAACACTGGGATATGTCCTGTGCTGGAAATGCAAGACGACAGAATGGTTGTGAAGTGCAATGCTACATTTAGTTCACATGCGTCTCACATGTAAACCTGTAGGGGCGGCAGTGGTGAGTGGGTGGGTAGTTAATGTTGCGATTACAGTTGAAATGTACTTGATAGTCCAGCTGAGATGGGCGCTTTGGGAAGGAAGTGAAAGTTTATGTGTCCACTGCTGTCTGGCTGAGTGGCTTAGGGTGCATCATGCTGACCAAAATGGCGTGTCTAAGCTGTCTGCACAGTAGTCAGCCTATTTTTCTTCTGCACATGTACAAGTCCATTTTGTCAGGCAGCAACATCTCTTCTTGTGTTGTTTTCTTCCCTCTCTACTTTGACCCTAGTAAAAATTAAGCCTTTATGTTTTGTTTGAGGTATCTTTTCTTGGAGAAGATTGCCTACTAAAAAGTTCAGATGAAGCAAGGAGCTTCACCTTTTGCTTTTACTGTGTTTATGCCTGAATATAATTAGGCTGGAGTTTGTGAGGCAGAAGAAAAATAAATACATGTTCTTGAAACAGAATGTGCTACCGTCCATTTGGCCTCCAATACAACTCTCAGGGGATCCTAATGTTGGTCCCAAATATTTAATATGAACATCTATTTCCTTAATCTGCCAGAGAGGTTGCCAGTGTTAAGCTGGGAAAGCAAGTAGCTGGAACCTGAAAACTAGCAGAGCAGAACATTGTGTGTGTTTTTAATTGAAAGGGAGCTGAACAGAATCTTTTACTTGAATGAATATTGCTCAACAACATCTGAAATCATTTGAAGGCAGTCTTAAAATTCACTACCTTGTGTTCTTGCCTGCATCCTTAGTATGTGCAAGAGAAGGCAGAGGGCTACAAAATCTTTGCTGTTGAGACCTCAGTCATCATTGCATATATTATTTGATATGGTAGTTTCACCTACGCAAGGATTGTCACTAACCTTTAGCAGGAAAGCACATAACATTGCACATGGAAAATACTCCCCTCTCCACAGAAAGCTTTTGACAGCTGGTTCCCTTCTGAGCCCAAGGCAAGATGATCAGTTAACAGAATACCTTATTTTGATGTTAGCTGCCACTCAGACAGCAACTTCAGTCAAGATGAAACCTTCTGGAAAATGCCTTACTAGATCCTGTAATTCATTAGCCTTGAGTTTTTCCAGAGTTCCCATTTCCAAAATGTCTACTGTTTTTCCTCCACTTGACAACAAATGTTTATTAGACAAAAATACCCACCAAACACCTACAACCAAAAATCAAAATCACAAAAAACCAAAACCAAACCTTCAGTGATACTTTCAACAGTTTAGTGCTTTGTGGGTTTTTTTTCAAAATCTGCAAATGAATCATAAATGAATATGATTGACTAGATGGCAAAACATTAGCTACTGGTTAGGTTCAAAAATTGAAGTTAATCACTTGTAATAGACACCTAGTATTGCATTCATCTCATCAGTTCCTTAGGCTTCAAATGAGAAGTCCTGTTTCTGATGAGTGCGTAACGTTGTCTAAAATAAATAAAAATCCATCTATAAAATGTCAAGATGTGAGAAGTATTACTTTTGGTCATCTAAGCACCACAAGGAAAGCTATGCTAATATCTTTTCATATTCACTGTGCTCTATACTGTTCAAGTTCTCAGGCTAACATGGAAGATAAAATCCTATACTAGACTAGCTTAAATCTCACGGACATTTGACGTCACAGGCATTAGTCTAGTATTAGTCTATATTTCTGGGCTAACCACATGACTGGAGAAACTGCATTAGAACTAAAGTTTGAAAAACTAAAACTCTCTTTATAGACACAATTTTAGAAATCTGCTTTCAAAAAAAAAAAAAAAAAAATTACCAAAGAAGGGCTCTTCACCAGTTTTTTTTCCCACGTAATTGTCATCCATATAACCTTGGAATGACAACACTTTTTCTCACTTTAAAATCCATCTCAGAGTTATCATACAAATTAATGTATGCAAACACAAATTAAGCATCTTGATATGTTAGGCAATGGTATTGCCACAACTGAGTGTGGCACTGCTGTAGTGTCAGGCCCTTGAGTATGCTACTAGATCTTAACCATCTTGACCACCTCTGGCACATCCACCTACACATCCCCTAGGAGCTTCATTTTAACTCCTGGGCACCTGGATCTTGTCTGAGCTATCTTATAGCTGACCCAGTTTGCTGACCGATTTTCCTGAATGAACCATAGACCTACATTGTAGGTTGCTTTGTGCTCAGTCCCATTTTTGGCCATCTCCTGCAGTTTGTGACTGAACTCCTGAATAGATAGCGGACCTTACCTTATCTAGCTCTATTCAGATACTATGGGACTGTGACCCTTGTTGATGAGGGCACTGTCTGTGCTATGGTGGTCTTTGTCCCCTCTGTTGGAGCAGCCACTCTTTGCTGCTCCTTGAGGAACAGCTCAGAACGTCAATAGTCCCGGTGTTGCTACATATTGAGGCACAGGTGGATATTCAGAAGATGGAACAAGGTATGGCCACAAAGGGCACTAAATGCTATCCCTCCCTGTAATTGCCCAGAAGCTGACATTTGTCAGACAGGCCAGGTATCTTACTCTAGCGAGTGTAATAGAACTGTGTTTCCTTTCCAGCTTTACTGACATTTCTGTTTAAAAAATATATAATGCAAAATAATAAACTGCATTTTATTGCTTCTCACAGTACATATAAAGTATACAGTCATCCTGTAAATAGTAAGCATGATTTCAAGAAAGAGATGGAGAACATCAGAATCCTTGAAAAGCTGTCAGGAAGTTGAACATCTTTGTTCAGCCTTTCTTATTCTTCCATTTCATCCTCACCAAAACAAAATTATATAAAGTGCAAACCACCCCAGACTATTACTGCTATAGATTGCTGGAGTATATTGCTGTACCACAACCACTGTATATGTTGTAGCAAAATGGCTACAAAAAATGGCTTCTCTATGTTGTGTTAAAAAAAAAATATCTCTTATCAAACTCTCATGTCTTACCTGTATTCAAAATAAATTATAAGAAAGTATCCACATAAAAAATGTTGATACCATATAGAAAAGAAATTCATATATATGTTCTAGTTCTTCTTTTTCCACTAAAGGAAAATATTTGTCAGGTGAGGGAGAGATTTTGCACTGTAGTTTGACAAAAAGGAGAAGGATGGTGCTATATACAGTGAAAGGAATGCATTTTCTGCTGCTTAAAAGGCTGATATTTCCTTTTCATGGGAAGGGAGGAACACACAGTTAAAACTAGAAGACCTCAAACCAAAACTTAATCTGGCAAAAATGTTTGTGCTCATCTTTCATTTCTATTTCTAATTGATTCAACATTGTTGATTTGTGTAAGGTATTCATTGTAGAAAACCTTTTTTTAAGAAATAGAAGTGTCCCTAAAACAGTAGGGAGTCTAGAGGACATATCCACCCACACACATAATATCAGTTGTATTTTGCATGAGATTTTCTGCCTAGTTCAATAATCACTGTTATTGTTATTGAAATTACTTATTACTATTATCACATTAGTTATATTATTAATAATGACCATAAATAAAAATCATGAAGCATAATGCTGTTACCTGACTCAAATTTGAATTAATTACAATAAATGTTCATCTAACCCAAAGACATGTGAATGAAAACACAATAAAAACTTGTTGGGGAACTCTTTTAATTCAAAGCAAAGGAAGCCAGATGATTAAAGCCATGATAAAACCATAGGAACAAGCAAATATCTGATAGAATACCTGATCGAAATGAGTGATTATTGCTACATATGAGAGAAGATAGCCTACTCTCAGGAAAATGGGAAATGAAAGAATGATAAAGCAAGTAACTTGTTTCATATCATATCAAAGAAAATCATTTAATATAACTTAAAACTTTAAAAGCAAATTTTATGAAAGGGAAAAGAAACCATAATTTATTTTTGAGCTAATAATTATATCAAACAGGTTTTTAATATTTTTAAAGTCCCAAACTCCATCAGTTTCTCCATCTTTATTTTTTCTTTGTGATGTGTCTGCATCACTTCTTTAACCTCCAACACAGTTAGACACCAGAGGCCACAGGGAAAAGCTTTTGTCTTGTAGGGCATCTTGGATTTGACCATACTTCATTCTTTTGTCTGTAATAGAGGAGGAAACTTGAAATGCAAGGACAATTTTCTTTTTTTTTCCTTCTCCACATCATTTTTTTGTCTGTGCAATTCTACTAGGTTTTTTACTTGCCGTGTGAAGGGTAGTGCCTTTGTGTGAAGTTCTCTATTGCTCGAGGAGAAATCAAAGTTCTGTTTCTTTTCAGGGGGAGATGACTGTAATTCAGATTAAAATTCAGAGGAAATAGATCTGCAAAGAAAAACGTAGGAGCAAGTTTTAAGCTTCCTTGGGGAGTTCTACAATGTGCAAAATTATTCTTCATGCATCTGTGAATCTTTCAGATAATTTCAGGTTTCCAAATGTCTAGCTAGACCTGTTTGAGATTCAGAAATGCATTCAGAGATGTGGTAGATGTAGTTTCCTTACTCCTTAACATTTATTATTCCTGCCATATAAGTCAAAAGTTTATAAAGCTTTATTGCTGCCAACTTGACTATGCAGTAGCAGTAATTTCAGGGTTAAGGGGAGAAGAGACAGCAGTTATTACTTCAGGGCAATGCCCTTTAATTACTATATCAGAAATTCATCTTACTCTGCTTACTGAAATTCAGCTGCAGTGTTTTCTCCCAAACGAGTCTTTTGAGGTTTGAATGGCAACATTAAGTATTTCCTGATACAATCAGTGAATATTTTAAATCTTACTTATGTATTCCTGATTTCATAATACTAAGAATATTAAAAATTAGACAATGTTTTTACATATTTAATTTCATATCTCTATTTAGCAAAGTTCTACTGGAGTTTCCTCATGTGGAATGAAATAAAAAAAAATAAACATGTTTCTACCACAGACGTATGCTTGGAGAGTTCCTGTAATGCAGTATTGGTTACTGAAAAGGTTCTTGGAGTGTCTAGGCAAAGCATACCAAGTAATCCCAAGAGTATTGACTCTTGGAAACTGGAAAACAAAATAAATAATAAAAATTAAATAGTTCTGCTCCCTTGGTCTACTACTGTGAAACTCAGCTACTTATCTATAATTAGAATTAATGCAGCTCAGTTCTACTACTTTTACTTGTGCTTAAATCCATAAAGCTTTTTGTGTCTAGAGGAGAAGGTTTAGACTGCAAACTATGCTCAAGTAGTCTTTTACAGTAACAATCAGCCTAGCAAAGAAGGAAAATGGCAAAGCGGGAACTAAAATAATTTGTAGGAAAACTCAGGGTACAATAATGATTTTCTGGTACTCAGACTACTTTATAAAATTAGTGACTGTGCCACGTCACTGTGAGAAGAACTGAATCCAGGCAGGAATTCAGCTAGGAATGATCCTAAACTATTTAGGAACAATAACATTGCATTTAAATATGTGACACGGACAACCCTAGGTTCAAAATACTTGGCTTATATATGCACAAGCCTCCCCGTGGCTGCAAAACCACGTCAGGGCACTGATACTGATACTGAGCTCTAGGCTGCTATGGCAACAATGGTAGCAGTACCGGAGCCAGCTAATTTTAGACTAGCTTGGATGTGTCTACAAAGATTGTAGTTACACTATTGCCTATAGTAAGAACAGAATCTTAGATCACTTCAGTGTCTTAAAATATGAAGTAAATCCTGAATGGCCAGAAGTGATATTTAGATGTATGCAATGTGTAACTGGACGTTTGAGCAACTGCAGACTTAATTTTCTTTTTGCTGTATATTCTAGACATATTGCAGTAATCAAATGCAAGGCATGAAAGACCACCATTGACCTCCATGACCAGAATACACACCTGACACAAAACCAGACTGCTTAAGGTTTCTTTCAGTATTTAGTATACTGAAAATCCAATAATCTCATTGACAAGAATGCTAATGTCCATATTTTTCCACTGGGAATCAATGAAATTTTCCAAATAGGTATAATGTTTATAAGCAATAGTTATGATGTGAAGATGGGAATGGAGCATCTAATTTTTACACCAGTGAGGAATAACAGCGCAGTGATAGAGTTCACCTTGAATTACAATGGATATATGTCACAGACTTCTCTGGTCTGGGCAGAGAGACAAAATTCCTTGTGCAGGTAGGACCAAAGATAAATTTAGGCCTTTTAGTAACCTGCTTTTACCTTGCCTGTATTGCTGATGGAAATCAGAATTTGGTTATAGACAAATATTAATAAACTGTTATACTACAAATGAGCTTTATCAGGATGTTTGAGGAAATAAATTAGAGAATTGATCTGAGCACTATTAGATGCTGGAGGTTTTAAAATACAATACCTGCTGAAGACAGATGCTCTTGTCACATGTAAGAATAAAATTTATTGCTTTTTAATTTTTTTTTTTAATATTATGGACTGATTTAACAAAATGTGCTTCCAAATCTGAGCTATCTTAAAGGTCGCAATGATCTATATATGCTTCCCATTTTGGAACATGCTTGAGAAACTTTTAGATGGAGGGGCCTAAATAAATAAGTCTAGTTTATTTGCCTGACTCTGCTGCTATTATCATTATCAAAACATGTAGTATTTTAATTTAAACGGTGTTCCTTGATCTCAGAGCAGAGAACAGGAGTGATTCCCTTGCCAACAAATTAGCAAAATATTCTCTCTGCACAACCTTATTACCACTTTATCCTGGTTTAGCTAGAGTAACAGTGTTATTGCATAAGCTACCTTGTTCACAAAAAGCTGTCCTTTAAAAAGGACCTAATTTAATGTTTCCTAATACAACACAAAACCAAAATCAGCACTGTCTGACTTTTTTAAAGGCAAGAAAAAACCAGCTTGATTTATAAAAGGCATAAATTAAGCATTTCTGATGTACACACATGGATGTCCACATGAGTTCCAGAACCTGAAGAAGATGGTCCGGTGTGATGCATCTTAAATGGCTCAAGTGGCAATTGTTGATGAACAGTACACTGTTACAGCAGAGGATGCAATAATGTCCACACTTACAGCACAAATACAAGAAGATTTTGGTGAATATTGAAAATATGTGAGTTCTTACGGTTTGAGTTTTCGGGGGGGGGGGGGGGGGAGTGTCCCATTTTTTTTATCCTTTGTATAAGAAGGTTGTTCCAGTATGTTGGAATGTATTTCATAGCTTCTGAGGTAGGCCTTGACTAAACATTTTTAGAACTAATAACGTTAGTTCAGTTCTGGAGCGCTGGATCTAGTAACATAGGTGCTGTCTTTCAGGATCATTGTTCTCAGTTTACTTGCAGTGAGAAGGTGGTAGGAGAAATGGGGAAGTGATTCAGTATGCCAGAAAGGAGGTGAAGATAGTGTTGCTGCTCAGAAAGAAGAAGTATCAATTTTTTTTCATTTTTTTGCAACGTGTTTGTTGTCTTTGCCTCACTTCACCAAGCAGTCATCTTACAGATTTGAGGATGGTCCTGATGTCTTTTTTATAATTAATTTCTTGATGATACCTGAAAAATGTGGGTTAGTCCTAGATATCTAGCAGGATTTTTTTTTTTTTTTTTTTTTTAAATTATCATTTGGCTCTTCTCCTGACAGAAGAAAGAAGTTTCACAAATTGGGTAACAGAATGGTCATGAATCTAACTTTAGGACTAATGTAACTGAAATGTATCTCAGAACTTGATGAAATGTGTAGAAATAATATTTTCCCTACTTGTGCTATTAGCATATTTTTAAATCTCACTTTTTCAGAAACAGGGGTATATGTGAAAACATGGAAGAAACAGAAGGCAAGGTGGGTGAGTGTCGCTACTAATTCTGAAGAGTGTACTGACTACTAAAACAGTAAGTGTTCAACAGACCATTATGTTAGAAGGAGAAATTTATTCTTGTCTCAAAATTAGCTTAAAAGCTACTGACATGCCTATGAAACTTTCACTGTAGAACTACAAAATCAAAACTGATCTTGTGTCAGCAAGACAACACATTAGGCATATTGGATGAATTCTTGAACCTAATTGTTCAGAAAGCAATGTGCACCAACAGGCTGCATGGGCAAGCCCCAGCACAGCAAAACGTCCTCAGCAGTTAGCAGAAAGTACAATCTGATATTTTCCTTAATGTGCATGCTCAGAGGATCTGTAGAAATTACTAGGAAAAATATTTACCTCTTTGGAGGGATGAGGTGGAAATACAGGCTGACCAACTTTTACTGAGTATGAAGTAGTAATGTCTGTGCCTGCTCACTCAGAAATTGAAAGGAATTTTGCAAATAGGTTAACACAAGCAGCTACTGAATTTAGAGAACATAAGCAAGAAATGAAAAGTTGGTATGGCTGGCAGACTGTGAAGGAAACGCCTGAGATGTAAACCTGGCTTCTGTTCAGATTTTTTTCCGTACAAACTTGTGAAAGGCCACTTCTCTGTATGTCGTCTCTCTCATTTGTAAATTAAGAGTAATACCTGCCTGCCTTGGATTATTTATACTTAAGATTAATTAATATTCATAAAAGCACTTTCAGAATGTATTGTTTCAGAAATGCTGTGAGATCTGTAATTTTGATAAAGAGGAGACCTGTGACGAATAGTAAGGAAACACCACATAGTAGACAGCTAGCTAGAACTGCCAAAGTTTTGGTCAGTCTTTGTGATGGATTATTTTCCCGAATCTTGTAGGTTTTTACTGAAAGGAAGGTTGAAGAATTAGGATTCTTTATTTTTTTTTTTAAACAAAACTGTGAACTCTACAACAAAACATGCACACTAAGGAGGTTTGAATAGCTTATTTTCATACCGTAGAAATCTAAGTATGGCTTTAAATCATGGGTTGGCTCAAAGAATCTGAGCAAATTATTCGATGGGAAAATGATGATCAATTACAGTAGAAGAGGAGACCCCATCTCCCTTAAGTACTCTAACCTGAAAGGGATGCTTGCACAAGGGAATTTCCTTTGCAGACATTGTGAGTGGTTTCTAATCAGGGAAGAGGAAAAGGAGACTGACTGCTTAAAAGTTTTACCATCTAATATTTAATGGCACAGGTGCCAATCGTAGTCTGGGCTTAAGTTTTTCCTCAAAAATGGAAAGTGTACATAGTACCTGTAATTCAAGTTGTTGCTGGGAATTTTTGCTTTGTGTGTATTGCAAATATTACTGTACATTCCGGGTAAGAGTCTCTTCATCTTTGATGCGTTGTGACATGACCCCATAGAATTATATAGGTGCTTGAAATGGGTTCTTGCGTAACCACTCATAATTTTGGTGAAAATGTGAGTGAGATTAATTGAATATATTTAAGAATATTCAAACAATAGTACTGTCTGCCAAATTCTTGTTGTCGCTTAGATACTAAACACTGCAGACATAAAACTCAATGAAGGAGGTAACGGCTCTTCATGAAAGCAGAACTCACATAAAGTCACCTCTGATGGTTCTCAATGCACACCTGTTAAATTCCAGTTTATTCTCAAGCAGAATATCTGATGACAGCATTGAAAATTTTTTAGAACATAATTTACATTTCTTGGAAACATTAATTATTAATTTGATTTTTGTGGTAATTGCATAGTATCTATGCATTTACATTTTCCAGATTATAATGCGAAAATAAATTGATATTTTACAAGAAAGACTGAAGAAACCACTCAGTTTACACGTGACCTGTTCTGTAGTGTTTTTATTTGTAATAGAACTAATAAAGAAGTTAGTATTGGTTCCTCATTTTGAACAGAATCAGTGTTTTATAACATTTTCAGCTTGCTTCCTTGCTGTATTTTTCCTTATATTTCAATGGAACTGTAATGTAATCTATATGTAATAAAATACTGGGGGGAAAAACAGAAATGGTAAAAAATTGTAGTGAAAAGTCTGAAATATTTTTCAGCATTAAAAATATTCTCTGTAAATTCATTTCAAATACTAAGTGATAACATTTCTTTTTCATTTGGAAGGTTAGTTGAAAGAGTATTTGAGTTTATCACATCTGAAAGTCCTATCTGTGCTCTACTATCATTTAAATTCATTTCCCTAGCTATACATTTTCAAATTACATGTAATACTAATAATCTTTTAACTGCATTAAGGTTTTGCTGCTTGGGTTTTGTTTTTTTTTGTTTTTTACAGGATTACCATCATCACAATTGCACTAATAAAAATAAAAACATGCAAACATGGGTTGCTGACAAATGAAAAAACCCCCATGTTTTATTAAGGCTTTGAATGAGTAGTCAATAGTCGCCATCAGCCACACTTTTAATTTCCATCTTGATCTTATCCTATATCCTTATGTTCCAGTGGATAATATCCATACATCTGGGTCCTTCCCTTTTGTCATTAATTTGGCAGTACAAACCCCATTCATTTTCAAAGGCTTCTTTCCTTCTCTGCAAACAGTATCCTTATTTCTTTGCTTTAAATTCCTCTTGGCCTAAAGTTCTTTGCAACTTTTTTCTTAAAAGATGTTTCTTAAAAGAGGTTCTACATCTTTTAATAAATGACTGCTTCCTTGGTAAGCTTTTAAAATAACCCAGACATGGAACCGATCAGTTTTACACTCCCCACATTTAACATATGCACCCATCAATTGTTTCTAGGCATGCTACCAGCTGAAAAGTAGCTGAAACAAACGTTTCAAAATGGTGGTTAAGGGAGTTTTGAACACTCTTTGCACTCTTCATAGCCTTTATGCTTTGTAAAGCACTTGCAGATGAGAACTGCTGACAGACAAATATTTGTATAACAGAAGGCTGAGAAAAACTGAGATTCTGTCAGATCAAAGAGGATACAAATTCCAAGCAGCATCCTACCTTTCTATATATTGACTGAAAAATTCAGTATCGCCATGAAATCCTTGCTGATTTCAAATAGATGAATATGCATCATACAGACGTGTATGAATTCCAAGACAGACTTCAAGTGTGTCAGCTAGAATTCAAAGCTGGTGGTTTTTTAGACTGAAATAATTAAGCTGAAGTTAACACTTGGCTTAATCCTGGAAACTAAGATGGAGAACAGAGCAGTCCTGTGGATCACAGAGTTTGTGTATGCAGAATGCTACATGTCTTGATCCATAAATTATTTATAATTAATTAATTGCATTTATTGAATTTATATTTGCTTGTATAGTTTGGCTCAATTATGTTAATTATTATTGCTGGGCAGAACTGACCCCTGTACAGATGTAGAAGTTCCCATTTTCTCTTATACTCTAAGTAGCAATTAATTTTCCTTCATGTGAAAATGTGCTTTCCCTTATTTTTCCAGTAAACAGTCTTTCATTACAGCTTGATTTTTCTGTGAAGTCTCATGCAAATCCGTAATTAGTTTCTGAGTTCCAGTCAATTAAATACTGGTCTAAAGAGTTCCTATTTGGAGTCTCATGGTATTTTGGGCCTCTGCAGTGTGACAGTTAGACTCTGTAGAAAATCAAAAACTACAGAGCAAATATTAGTTAAGTCTCTTTGGGTTGTGTAATTATTTAGCTACCTGCTAAAAGGGGAAAAATGCTCACTAAAAGAGAAAGTTTTGCAACAGCCATGTAGTATAACACGTGTCCCACTAGTTCAAGCAATGCAACAATAATAAAAAGATATGCAAGTTTCTTAATGTTGAAATACCTCGTTTGGGGGAGGAGTGTAATATAATTGTAAATTCTGCATGTTTTATTTTTGCAAATACAGTCTAAAGTATTTTTGAAACTTACTGTGTCTGCACTTTTCCCTTAGTACAAGGCATGGCATTCGTTTTACTTGGTTCACATCGGTTTAACATTGGTATAATCAATTGTATTGATTACAGTGGATTAACTGATGTACTTGTAGATGAAAGAATGTATAGCTGAGATTGTCTCAATAACAGAAGGTGCAGACCTTACTCTTGTACTATATTCAAGGAAAGAGGAAAATAGACAAGACAGGCAAAAAGCTCTCTATTGTACTTTGTACTGGGAAATAATGATTTTATGACTTAAAATACAAACAGAATCATTGATAGTTCTTAAATTTCCCCAATTTTGAAAATTGGAGCTTTTTTTTTTCCCTTTCTTCCTCTTTGCCATATGTCCATTTTTGAAAGGTGTTAGTATTATCATCCACTATCACTGTGGTCTAATTACTGTTATTACTCTTAGTATGTTTTCTTTTTATTAAAAAAGTGAACTAGACGCACAGTACATTTTGCAAATACTGATCTTCATCTCTCTTATGTTACTAGAAACTGGGAATAACTAAGCTCAGGAGAGTATAGTCAATTTGATGAACGCTATGGGACAGGAAGCTTGCAAAATTTTGCCAAATTTTTATTGACTATCAAACTTCTGCATCCATGTTAGAAAACAAATAGTTTTCTGCCCTAGTGAGAGCTAGGGTATTTTTAGTCATGGCAAGGAAGACGTTTAGAATTAGTGGGTTTTCCTTTTTTCAAGGCTTAGGTAAAATGAATGTATGCGTTGTGAATACAGGCAAAGTGCAAATTGTTTCAGAATTTAACATCACTGGTGAATACCTTTTAAATGAAGTGGATACTTCAATTCTCTATACATTTTTATAGTGTCTGGCTTTATTTTGCTTTTCTTTTTTAACAAATCCTCCTACTGCCTTGTTTATTGACAAGATCAGGATACCAGCTTAGGAACTTCAAAGGCTGAAAAGCCACTCCCTGAGCACAACAGCTAATGAGTTATGGTTTCCTACAGTTTTGCGTCCTTTCTACTTCCATCACCACTGTGATACCTCTAGCTTCCTCTCACCCTGCACGGTACTGTTCTTTTTCTTCTATTTCTCCTAGCTCCTGCTAGTCTACAATGGGCTGTAACTCATTCCAAGCCAGGTGCTGAGGACCATCTTGTAGGCTTAACAGAGCATGTAAGTCTTGAACCCTTTAATTGAATGTTATTAGAATTTAACTCATTACCAGAAATTAACTTGCAAAATTCAAACAATACTTTGGAAAAAGAGAACCTGATTAAAAACAAGATATAGAGAGATCCAACTCAGAAATGGAGTTTTGGATTCGGATCCTGAAAAATAAATTTAGATATGTGAATGAAGTTGGGAGTCATCCAGCTTGAGGAGTTTGGTTCTGCAAACTAAGTTAATAGATTTCATTAATTCATTTGCAAGAAATTGCGTATGTGTTTTCTGTAGTTACTATTTAAATCTCAGCAATGTTACGTCACACTTTTATCTTTGTTAATCAATGTATGCAAGTGTTTTTCAATTTTTATATTCTAAGCTCATGCAAAAGCTCTTCAGCTGCCATTCTCCTTTTTCAATCTCTTACAAAATATGAAAATCAAACCAGACTTGTTTTAATGTTCTTGTATGTATGTTTTTTACTTGCAAAGCAGGTGCTGTATATTTTTTACATGTCTTTCCATCAATGAATTAAAATTTCCTGATGAAATAGCTTGATACACTGTTATGGATAATTACAAATCAAATATTATAAAATAGTTCAATTGTCTTTCACATGGTGCTTTAGTGATTGTCTCCCAGCTTATATCTTAAGTCGTTTTGTTTTTGTTCTTATTGTTTAAATTTTTTTGCCTCCTTTCATTTTGCTTGCTGTGATACAGTGATACAGTTATTAAATATTCCCATCGGTGGACTAACAATTATTTAGGAAAATATCTGGTCTAAATAAAAATTTTTACTCATTTTCATTCTTGATTTACTTACTGATGGTTTAAAATTTTATGCATTTTTAACAAAAATATGGCAATAAGAATACTAACTATATGGGCCAAATTCTGTGAATTCTGGCATTTAAGTTCAGAGTTGGGAGTAAGGAAAGACTGCTGAAAGTACCAATTATAGCCTCACTTCGTTATCTTTGAGTTGTCTTCTGAGAATAACTATTATGTATCTTCGGAAAGCCTAGCGGGCAGGACTGCATTATTATATTGAGCTTCACAGTCCTTTGCGGTGGATCAGTGAAACCAGACTGGAATAGGTTTCTTTAGATTGGAGTAGTCTCTGAAGAGCTGATAAGCACTCATGCTTGATGTAAACGGGTTTGTTTATCAGCTGAACACTCATATCAGCATGGGGTTTGGTATGCATGCTGGCTTTGTTCGTTTTACAGTATTCCTTGTGTTGTCTCTTGATGATGCATTGTTTACAGGAATGAAGAAAACATGTATGTTACAAGTCCTGCTAACACTTTTAATAAAAACCTTAGGAGGTACTTTCAAGCAATGAAGAGCTAGAGGACAACTGAATTCCAGGGATTTGGGGTAGGAGGTGCTTAAAAGAGCTGAGTGAACCTGAGTGACTAGCCTAGTAGTTTTTTATGTGATTTGAGCACAAGCCATTTGTATTTATTTGTTTTGCCAACTTAAAGGCACAGGGGTACAGGTTGGTTGAGAGGCTGATTAACCACCTGCAGGATATAGTAAACGAGAAATGAATATTAGCAGATTCCAAAAATCCTAGACACATACTTGAGTATACCAAGAAAAATACTTCACGTCCTGTAAAATGGAATCTTGCATTTAAAACTGGGGGGTTTTTTGGTAGTGCCCATTACTATTGCATGTACAATTCTTGATATTGCTAAGTCAATGTTTAGCATTCAAATATTGAGTTTATACACCATCTAAAGTGGTCAGCTTAAGAGATCCAAATATTCAGTTTAATACTGTGCTTCCATACTTGGAAGATCTCTTGAAATTGTGACTTATGTTGTAATACCCCTACCCTTTGTTGTCTCTTTGGATACTAAAACTGGGAGCACTTTATTTCACCCATTCTTTTAAATGTATTACTGTAATTGAAAAGGAATTACTTACATATTTCATAGTATGAGCACACTCTGGAAAGGAATTGAGATCCTGAAGGTTTAAAAACAAGCAGGTAAATGACAAGGACTGCAAAGGAACAGTATCAAAAATTATTTTTAATGTCATTAGAGATGAGTTTAGATTACCTGCTTTCTGAGATGGGTAGAATTCAGAATCTTATTTTAAAAAATACAAATTATGCTTTCTGTTGCATTTTTATTTCTACCATTTTTGTTTAGATGGCTAACATGAAATAATTATTTAGCATTTAGTTTAGTATTAGGCATTTTTCTCCAATTAGTAAAATGAGGTATTGTCAGTGACTAGGTACATGATTTAGTTCTCGCTACTTATTCAGTCCGGTCAACGTGTCAGGAACCGTGTCACTACTGAGTTATGTGACAATGCTATTTCCTGTTAAGCTGAATGTCTTTTGTAGCTAATGGAGGACTTTAATGAATTTTTTGGAGTCTAGATTAAGTTTTGTAGAGAGCAAACCATGGCTTTGTGCACTTTTACTGTAATTATGAATCTTAGAAAAATGCTACAATTTGTCTAAACAACAAACATCTATAATAAATGTTATAATTTGCCTAACATAGTCCATATTTAGTTAATTTCACATATGAATTGAAGTTAATAACTTCTTTCACTTTAGTTACTGGGACTGATTTAGATAACACACATAAAGTTTTGTGTATGCATGAAGGTGTATTTGCAGGACTGCAAGCAGTCATCATATTCTCTACAAAAATATAAAGAATTTACTGCCATTGAGGAGGTATACAGTAGCTCTCCAATTGTAGCCCATTGCAATGACAAATAAATATGGATTTGCTTCTGCAACCCATACAATAAAACCTAGCTAACGAGCAGCTGACAGCTGAACACCTCACCTACAGTGAAAGACACTGGTTTGGGAAAGGCAGACAGCCCTCAGAAATATGAATGTTCTAGGAGCTAGTGTGAAAGAGGCACAGCAGAAACTTACCTTCTATTTCTTTTACAGTTCAAATGGGTACTATTAATTCAAAGCAATATGCTATACTTGAATTCTTTTCCTGTTAATGTTTTTGTCAAGACTCAGATAATCCTCTGGGAAGTATCTATTATTTTTCTGTGAGAAACTTGGTAAGTGTTCTTACTATGAACAGCAAATGTTCTATTGTATAAATTGAAACTTTTTAGTTTTGCCTGACAGCAAAAAATGATTAATATAACAACAATAATAGTTAGCAAACTGTGTTAGCAGGTATATTAATGGAATTCAATAGCATCTTAGGCAATTGTTTTTTTTAAAAAAATATATTTTAAACATTGTGGTATGAAATATGTATTTGCATGACTCATGTAACGAGATTTTTTTCATTGATCCATCAAGCTAGCAGCACTAGAGTTTCTGTGGATTGTGTCAATCCTGTTCATCAGAGAAGCAAAAGAAGTTTAAATAGTAATTAAATATCATCAAAATAAAAACTAAAATTATAGTAAAAAGGAAGTTAGGTAAAATTCTGGTTGTGCTGACATCTAAGTGAATTGATTCATGCAGTCAGGTTTTCATCAAGTGTATAGAGTGCTGTTTTGAGGACAATGGAAATGTAACATGCTTAAAAAATTTAGATAAAAATTGCACCATTGTACATATGTTACATATTTTCAGGTATGAAATAAAAGCAATTAGACACCTAAGACTGATTAGTCATGACATAATTGTTATAACTCCTTGTTTATTAAGTTACAGTTTCATGAAGAACACCGCTTATGCTGGGCATGCTAATGTTATTAAGTAGTCTTGATTCTAGGAATGACATGCTGAGAGAACAAAAATAATAAAATTCTTTGCTACTGTCCCAATTCTTCACAACATAGGGCATAATTCAAGAAAAGGAAGAAAGATGCAGAGGAAAAGTAAATGTGAGTATCTTTTTATCCTGTTTTTTTATTTAGTCTTTGAATTGATGTAAAACTGAAGAAAGTGCTGTATACCATACTATTTCTTAATTCTAACATGGATCTTCTTGGACTGTTTTTTGGACACCTCATTTTCCATAGTATTTCAGTCTATCCAATTTCCTTTTTCACAGTAATCCATAAAATTCATGATAGAAACCTCAACAGAAATGTAAAAAGTTATCAGCTTTGTGCCTTTGTTGCTTAAGTATTTCCTGTAAACACCAAAAACTTTGGAATTAAATTCTAACTTTTAATATTATTAATGTACCTCTGTAATACTCCATTTATTTATTGCTTTTAGGGATTGTTTTTATTTTCAGGGGCAGGGGATTGAATAAGCAGTATTTAAGATGTGAAAAATATGACGTCTTTATTGTTTGTTTTCAATAACTAAATAGTCTTACTTTTTATCCATATCCTGTTCAAAAGTTACTCTGATTATTTTAAATTTGTACCACAGTTACTGAACAAAACAAAGAAGGCTGCCAACAGCATGTTTTACAGGATATGGATATCAATTTATTTAAAATGCTTTCTAAAATAAATTGGAATGCACTGTGCTATAATTTAAGTGTGCTTCTGTGTGGTTACTCAGGAAGCTGTTAATAAAAAAAGGGAAAAAAAAAGTAATTTTACTGATATCTGCGGGAAAATCTAGAATAGTGTTCATTCATATTAAATTTATATCATCTTTATGAGGTTTTTGTCATCTTGACACATTTATGGAGCTGTTAAATTTTTGCTGCCTGGGGGATATAATGTACTTGATGTGACCCCACTTATTAAATCGGGACCATGTGAGTAACATTGATGACTTGTCATTCAAGAATAAAACAGAGCCAAGTCATCCCTAGTTCTAGAGGAAGGGCATATTTTTCAGAAAAATAGGTAGGGAAATAGATATTGTGATCTATATCAAAAAGATATTTGAAAAGGGAAAGAAGGAGAAATATACAGACATGTAATCAGGTATTTCACAAAACTTCTCTTGCAGTTGTTCCTGAGTGATAAAACGGAGCATGACTCATGCTATGATAGCCTAAAAGACCTCCCATTGTCCTAACATTAAACCTGAGTGGACAAGCAGACATACAGGATTTGTTACACTTTTCAAATTTTCGTATTAATATACTATGTAGAAGCTACATTTTCTATATGGATATGTAAGTGAGCATATGTTGTATTGAGGACTCATATTATCACTGCATTGTCATTATTGCCTCATAATTCCCATCACCCAAACATAGTACTATATGGTATTTACTGAACTGAATCATAGCCATGCAGATTCATAACTTGTGCTTTGCAATGTCCGAAGACCCTCCTTTTTACATTTTATTTCATTGAAAGCTACCAACACTCTGGTGACTCTCTGATATTAACATTATGAACTAATTTACCTTGCCAAACTGGTGAAAAAGTTTTACAAGAATGCGTGCTCTGGCAAGCATTCACTGTAAATCGTTTCTGCCCAAATGAAAAGTTCTGTGAATATAGCCTCTTCTTTAGTATTTTATTACTTTAGTTTTCTAAGTGAAGAAATTCAATTATACATGAAAACTTATATGGGAGTTAATCTAAGTTTTTTGTGTGTTGAGGCTAAAGAATCCACCTTTTCTTTCCAGGTTTCTCATAGTCATTACTGTTCTTAATGCACAGAAGTACTCATGAAGCCTGAATGATGACTTGTTTCAGAAAGGCATCTGTATCCTGTAATGTAGGCAATAAGTAACTCTCTTCTTCCTATAAATTCTGGACTGTCCCTATAGGTCACGGACTTTAAATCTTAAAAAGGAAACTACATTCCACGTATTAAAAAACAACAAAACAAAAAACCACCAACAAAAAAATCCCACTGGCAAATTATTCCAGAGCTAAGTATGCCTTCTATTGCAACTCATGACATGTAATAAAATTATGAATGTGGTACAAAATGCATATAGTGTCTTTTCTGTGTAGAAGATAACCAGCTACGATGAGTTGTAAAATAGCCACAAGGTTTTGTTATGAGAGTAAATTTTTTATGCTAAACAGGCATGAGACAGGCAACTTCGACTAATGTACTTTAATTCATGAATCTTCTTGACAGATTGTAAATTATAGCATCTAGATTTTTTCATCAGAGAGATGAATGAAGCTGAAAACAAAGATATTAATATTATCACATCAAAGATATATATCCAGTCATGTACCATATATTATATATAGCACTGAATTTAAATTTGTTTCATCTATGTAGCTATATTAAAAACTTAGAAAATTACTTGAGAAGACCAGTGGATATAATTTTTGTATTCAAGCCATTTTTACTGTGTCTTCAGTGTTTATGCTATTTATTAATATAATGTCAGCAATTTAATTTAGCTTGCTTTATTTTTATCCTGTTAGTGAGGTTTTGTAGTTGTTCTTCCAAATGGTGCTTTGCAAGATAATTTACAACAGCTTCCCTATACAGCATTGGGCCTAGTTTATGATGACAATGTATTTTTAATGAAAATTGAATAATCTGAGTATTTTTAGAACTAAAAATAGAATATCAAAGCTAAAGTCTTCTACATATGAATTCTTGTGTTTAGGAAAAGAAGATATCCATTACAAAGGCCTCTATATTATTTTTTCAGACTAATAATAGAATTTCCAAAATTATTCTTCTCTGGGCCACATCTGTTTTATCTGGGTCAGTAATGAAAGTAGAGGTAGCACAGACTTGTGCAAAATTATTTTGGAAACCTCACCAGAACCATGTTCAGATTATAACATGTTAACATACTACCGAGTACTGTAGAGAGAGCAGCTACTTTGTACTTATGACTAACTAAAAAAAAAACAAACTACTGTATTTAATTCCATTTCTGATAAGGTATACAGCTGTTAATATAAAATATTTTATAAAATAAGGTAAATCATTTAAATTTTACTTATTTAGTCATATCTGTGTGGAAAATGAGCCCTCCACATTTCCAGCTGTTGTGGGGGCAGACCAGTCAAGCTTGGAGAATGACAGCATGAATGCAACACTTTCATCTACAATATGCATCCCCAGTGGCTGTCCTCTGTCATCTTAGCACACTATTAGTTTTCTCCACATGCAAATCCACTACAGAGTGGACCTCAACATTGGAAAGTGCACCTCAGTTAAAAAAAACCTGAGGACTCATGAAGTATACTGACTGTTTCCTTTTTTTATCTTCTTCATTCCATGCTTGCATCCATCAACAGATGCATTTTTACCACCAAATGGGCTTAGTTACAGTCTTATTGTTGTAGTTTTTGTAATACTTGAAAAACACGTAAAATATGCTTAGTAGAAATAATGTATGTATTATTATTACTACAAAAATGCAAACCACTGAGAAAAACTAAACCACAGGCACTTTAAGGCATGCATATCACACATAGGAATGTGAGATATGCTACCTCTAAAACATATGACTATCTTACTAAAGATTACTATGTCAGCAATATGCAAAAGTACTTTATTGACTCTGATAGGTGTATCCAACAGAGATTTTTATCCTATATGGCAAGAGGTGTCTTTTATAGCCCAATATGAGGAAGAAAGTAACTTCTAAGTTTAGATTAATCCAAAGGAGTGGTTTCTTTTTAGCTCTTGACTCTGTACCTTACTTAGAAAACATTATTGGAATTTGGGCTTGGAATTTGAGCGTATGGGATGACTATATTAACGTGCCAAAAAAATCTTACGAGATACTGAAAAATGACTGTTCTGAGCAAAAGAAAACTGTAGAAACTTTTTATATGACCTGATCTTTTGACAGCTATATCAATAAGAGCCTCTAGTTTCAAGATTCAAATAAGGTTCCAGCTATAAGTAAGTTTATCTATTAGTTATTTCATTTTTTTTTAGTCTGTGCTCCTGCTATTTGTCAAAAGCCAGTCAGACAAGATGAGCCCTCTCACTAAGGTAGATAAAATATTTCATTACAATTTCCATTATCATAGAAATGGAGAAAAATCATTCTGAACTGAAAACTATGTCAAAATATTTAAAACAAATACAAATTGCAGGAGTTGAAATATTTAGCTCATTCATCCTATTTGGGTCTATTTTAAATTAATGCTTTGAAATCTGCTTGTGTTTTTTAAATAAGCTGTTCTGCAAGGGTATTCTTCATCTGCAGGATTTCTTTATTTCAGCTACTCACCTGTCTTCTCTTTCATTTTATTACTGAGGGGAAATAGTCGCTGAGCTATTTGAGGGGGGGGAAATCACCTCTTCAGGAAAAAGAAGGAAAGCTGCAAATGCAGCTTTTACAACACTTAGTACCAGTGACAGATACCATGATAAATGAGTTACTGTAGTGGACTTCTCAACTGCTAAGAGGAGGAGTGTCATAACCATTTTAGGTGAAATCATGCAAGTTCACAGGAAACAGTCTTTTATCACTTAGATATTGCATAATCAACAAATAACCAGTAAAGGGGTTTGCTGCATAAATGCCACTGAGAATACAGATCGGTTTAAGAAAGTTCAAAAAATATGTTCCTAATTTAATTTCTGCATTGTGTTAAATGATTCTTGGTGAGAAAATAACGTATTCAATAGTAATATGGAATGATAATTTGTGTGGCACCGAGTCTGTTACTATCCTATAGAAGCTAACTTCTAGTGAACGGCAAGAGACAAAAGCTAACAGAATAGTGTGCAATTCAGGACAGAGTCCTATTTTTATTCTATTGAAGGTATATAGATGAGAGCTATGATCGATATATATATATATATATATATATTTATTTCAAAAGCCCTTTCAGCAACATAGGAAAAGCGTGTTTTCACCTGCAGAAGTAAAACACTTTTGTCCATAAAACTACAAAAAATATGCTTAAGGAGTGGTGCCAAACTAGTGCTGGTATTTGATATCTTAAGCAGGAAAGAGCTCTACTGAGTGTGAAATGGAAGAACTGAAGAAGTGTATGCAGTTATTTTCCTCCCTTTTTGCTTGGTTTTAAGAAAAAAACCATGTAATTTAGAATAGCATTGACCTCATGGTAAATGAGGTAGATAACTTAAGTACAATCACAGAATTATCTCAAAATTACTACAGTCCATTATAGGCCATTTGTTCTGGTGAATGAACCACAAAACCAAAGTTACATAACTGGTATTTTTTCACTTCTGCAGCATTAATGCCAAGGACTGTAATTTTGCTGATTGCCTGTTGAAACCAGTAACTGGTGACAAGCCTTTTGAGCATTCAGTGTCAGTTTTGGATGCTCAGCACCTTACTGAGTGTCTTTGCAGATTCATTTTCTAATTCTGGAATTTTGTCACATTTAGGCACATCATCTTGTTCTTAAATTAGAATGATATGATTCTGGAGCAGTTGGGTAAATCAGTGTACCTCAGGTTTAGATCTTGATCTGTTTCCCAAGCAAGTAAAAAGAGAACTTCTTTGGAACTTCACCATCTAAGACCAGGCTTAGAGTCTCAGTGGAGTTCAGCCCCAGAGGTGTTTTGTCATCTAGTCAGAATGTTTTCATACTTTTATTTGGAGAAACAAGTTCATCCTTGTGTTCGTGAATGTGTAGATAGAAAAAAAAAAAATAATTTCATTTTGAAAAGAAAAAGAACATGAATATGTATGTACTTGTACTTTTCCCAGCCAACATTACTGTTCAGCAAGAAATGTTATTTCAAAATGGTCTGTCACATTTACAATAATTCTAAATGTGTAAAAAATAATGAAGTATAAGGTGTTTCTCATGCAGCATTTGAAATTCAAAGTAAGATCACTTTTACCATGCTACTCAAAGATTTGCATGTATGTAAAAGCATGTTTAAATTATAACAGGCATATTAAATTATAAACACAAAAAAGCAAAAAGCCAAACATCACAAAAATACAGAAATAAGGGACTGGGGGAAAGAATTTTTTCATCCTGCTTGTTAATTCATTTTCTTACTGCAGCATGCATGCAGAAATACTTATTTTGAAGGAATATTGGCCAAAAAAACCCATCACTTTTTCTTTTTTCTCCTCACACAAAATACTGACTGCGATCCAACACAATTAAAGTTAATACCATGAATAAGTGGAAATTCTCTTTTCCAGGACATTTTCTATTATGCTTTGTTTTAGTGAGTTTCAAATGACAAGTCTGTCTGAAACACTTCAGGTATTAAACCGAAGGTTTCTAACTGTTAAAAAACTTATTTGTCACGTTTTAATCAATGGTTAACCAATATGCTGTCCCTGACAGTGAACAGTTACTGTTTCTTTTTCCTGAAAGAAGGAAGGAGTTGTCTGTTCTCTTCAGCCCTGATGGAAGGAGGACAAATTATAGACTAGGTAAATGTGAACTTGAGGCTTTGGTTCTGTCTTGCCTACTGAGTTATTCCTCTGTTTCCAATTTGTAAGGCAGAACTTGAAATTTAGATCTTGCATGCAAGACCCCACTGTCCAGCCAGCATGCTGCCTAAAGGTACTTCCTCTGCTTCCTCAGTACAGGAAGCACAAACGTAGTATTCATCCACTTTTGTGTTTGCTTGGCACCGTACCTTACGCAATGGTGCAGGCTGCTGGCCACTGGCCCATATACCTCCTGAATACATGAGCTTGGCACAAGTAATTCTAACACTGTGGAGGGGCAGATTTCAGGGGGCAGGGGGTGCGCGGGTAAAGGGTTCAGGACATATCGGAAGTAACTGCATGTAAAAATTTTGTAGAAGCCTATAGAGACATCCAGTGATGTATGGGAAAATGTATTAGATCCCCTTGGAAATGTCATCCACTCCTGAAAACGGACAGTAGTGTGTTATAAAAGCCACGACTTATTATATGAGATTTCACTGCAGGTTTAGCCGTTGAGCATTGTAGCCTGTGAAACTGTTCGAGTCCTCCCACACAGTGCTCTTTGCTCTTTTCCCTCTTTCATCTGAATTGTTTGGTGTGGCTGTTTCAATGATGGTATTATTATTTAAATCCCCAAAACAACAATATAGAATTGAAAAGAAAAGTAAGGAAATTATGAGTAACGGATGATGATCTAGTTCATGGTGGGCTAAGGTAAGAGAATAACCTACTCTGTGTGTGCAGGTAAGGTTGTATGGCCAGGTCAGGGGCTTTCTGGTTTTGAAGAAATATACAAAACACCTCCAGTCCTTTCACTGTGGCAGAAGAGGAGTTATGCATGCTGGAGGGAAAAGACAGACTGTAACAACCAAAGAGTGTCTGCATGAGGTCAGCCCAGGAAAGATTCTCTTGCCAAGCATTCCACCTCTGGCAGAAAGATGAGAAGACAATGCCCTGGCAAAGGCAGGAGGTTATCCTGAACTCCCAAGTGTACACATTCCAGTCCACAACAATCTGTGCCTCAGGTAGTCATTAGGCCATGCTATTTTCTCAGCTTTTTAGAAGTTTTTGTTTAATTATGGGGTTTCTAACCCACACAAAATTTTAGTATCTACATCTTACAGCAAGGTGTTTCACCGATGAAAGTTATGACCATGCAGTTACAAAAAAAAACAAACCCAAATGAACATTTGTTTTCTGTCTTAATTTGTGCTTTATTTGATCTTCCATACTTATTGGAATATACTGTTAATTATTTTTTTTCTTTTACCTCTCTTACCTTTTTAAATAATGTATAGACCACTGTCTCTTTTCCTATCAACTGTCTTTTTTCCAGACTGAAAAAATCTAGTCTCAAGTCATACCAGTTGCTTTTCTCTGGACTTTTCACATTTCTTCCATTAATTTACTCAGTTGTAATCCAACCACATACAATATTCAAAACACTGGTGCATCATGTATCTCCATGATAGCATGATGTTTTCTATTTTGTTCTTTTTTTTATTGTTTCTTTCTGCTCCTTAAATATACTTTTTTCACTGCTCCTTAGCTTTGAGCTGATGTAATGAAAACCCCAAGATACCTCTCCTGAGAAAGTATAGAGTCCATTGTTTTCTAAATGAAATTGAGATTTTTTTCTTACGCATCAATGTATATCTATCTTTCTATAACTATATCTACCTTTTTCCAGTACAATTACTCATTTTTGTGTTCCCCCCCACACACACACACAAATTGTTCACAGTTGGCTCCTATTCTTACTATCCCCAATAGCATTATTTTGTGAAACTTTGTTTTTCACCTTCCCAGACAAGTTGTGAGTATATTGAACAAAGCAGATACTAGCACAGATCCTGAAGTATTCTTTGCTGGAAGCTGTTGATTCTTTTTTGTTGTTTGTTTTTGGTTGTTTTGGGGTTTTTTTACCTATTTTTTTACCTTGAATTCATCCTTGCAGAACCTTCCCTTTTAATCTGGAGCTGGAAGAGGAACCTTCTTGAAGGTCTTGGAAATAGACAGTTGGTCTTCCTTTTCCACACACTACTTCATAATCAAGAGATCTGGATGTTGTGTTTTCCTAATGAACCCAAAGGAAGCCTGTGTTGAGACCAACAGAGAAATATTTGCCTCTGTGATCATGACTGTTGCCAATGAAAGGCATACAGAGTAAAGCTAACGTAGATTTAGTTACCTCTAAAATAACATCTTTTGTTTCTGAGATATTCAGCCATTTGCAAAGCACCTGGCAGTACAGCACGTGTGTGGTTGCTTGCATTAGCCTCCTTTTACAATTTTACTTAGGATTCCAGCCAGGAACTAACAAGTGGAGCCCATTTGCCCTTAGTCACTATATATCATAAAATCTGCCAGAATGCTGACCAAAATGGTATGTCTTCTACTTAATTTATTACATTTTGTGCTTAGAAGTAAAAGGATTTATTGATAAAACTATTTTGCCACTGATTGAAGCTGAATTCCTTCTCATTCATTCATTTTGTTCTTTGTGCATTCTTAATATTTGCAATTCAAAGGACGGACCCAAATTTTGCCCTCATTTTACGCTGTATTGAATACAATGAGTAATGGACTGAATCCAGCATGTGACTGTTGGGTGAAGTAAGAACATGAAGTAATGTTATCTTTCTTAGAAACTGAATGCCTGTGATTATATGCTACTGTCTGTAAGGATGGCTGGGGAAATACATCCTAAACATCACTAACAAAACAAGTTATTTGTTCTTGCTCAGATTTGAAGAGGGACAACTTTTTTCAAGACTGATTTACAGTAGTCCAAAAGCTATTATCTGTATCTGGGAGACCTTATAGAAGCCTTCCTAGGCCTCCAAGAAAGCTGGAGAGGGACTTTTTACAAGAGTATGTAGTAATAGGACAAGGGGGAATGGCTTTAAGCTGAAAGTGGGTAGATTTAGATTAAACATTAGGAAGAAACTCTTCACTGTGAGGGTGGTGAGGCACTGGAACGGGTTTCCCAGAGAAGCTGTAGATGCCTCATCCCTGGAAGTGTCCCAGGCCAGGCTGGATGGGGCTTTGAGCAGCCTGGGCTGGTGCAGGGTGTCCCTGCCCATGGCAAAGGTGTTGGAACTGGATGATCTGTAAGGTCTTTTCCAACCCAACCATTCTGCGATTCTAAGTATCCCACTGGCAATTGCTTTTGGTTATTATGTGAATGCATGCTTTACTATGAGATGCCTTTTGAAATCAGCTCCTCCCTAGACCTAATCTAGGAATAAAGCTGTAATGCCAAGTTTATGATATCTTAGTGTGTTGCTATGGAAGTGATATTAGCAATATTAGAAATCCAGCACTGTGGGCTGTGTAGCAGTAGAATGTGATAGAAACTGAAAGCGTGGATGCAGTAGAAACAGCTTTCATTTCAACGCAAACATCTTTTATTCTTTGGAAAACCATCAGAGAAAAAGAGGACAGTATACAAAAGGAACGTAAGTATATTTAGATATTACAGTTTATCTTGACAAGGATGTCTAGGATATGAGCATAAAGTTTCTTAATTGTCAAAAAATATGTTTTGAAAAAATAAAGGTTAAAATCACTGCATTTGAATTAATACTCTTACTAAGAAAAAGGGAAGATTTTTTTATGGTTTGCTGTTGCGGTAATAGGCTTCTTTTTCTTTTTTTTTTCATTTCTTTCTTTTGATTTTGATTCTGAAATGTGAAACAGACCAAGCAGATGGCAGCAACCTAGTTCTGTTCCATTTTAGCTGTGATTATTTCCAGTGAGTTAAGGATGCCTGGCTCTGTCTTGGGCCCTTGTATAGTAAGCCTGTTGATACTGAGTGATTATTGAATAGCTCTATAATATATATTTATGTACAATTTAAGGTACACAGTGATCAGTTGAAGTTTGTTACAATGTGCTTAAATGCATGGAAAGATGAAAGACTGAAGAATGGATCAATAAAGTCATTACTAGATGGAAAATGCTATGAAAACATATCAGTGATGTACGATTAAACTAAAGAAAAAAAAAAATCATTTACAATCACTGGTTCCAGCTTTTGACAGGAAACATGAGCCTTTAGGCATAAATGACTGTGAATGGCAAAATGCAGCTGCTGCTTTCATTTGAATAGCCTAAGGAGGAAGACAGGAGAGCAATCAAAACATGCCCCAGTGATAAGCAATCATTTCAGAGCTTTAGCTGACTTAAAAAGCAATAGCAAGTTAGACCCTGAAGAGTACTAGACAGGATCCTGTGATGGGGCATTGCCAACCTCTCTGGAGGAGATACAGTGAATAAAGGAATATTCATGAGAAAAGGGATGTTCCATAGGGAATTAAGCAGCTGCAGAACCAGCAGTCTCTGCATGAAACATCACATACGTTCCAGTTTCTGCAGCTGCCCTTCAGCGTCCCTTCAGCTACTGAAACACCCATCTTTGCTTCTCTCTTCCTGATCCTAACGAACGCTCCCCAGCAGCAGCTCAGGACTGTTTGCATATTTGGCAGCAGTCGGATGCAGGGCTAATAAAATCCATTCTCAAGTGCACTGTTTTACATTTACTGCTCCTTTTTTCTTTGTTATTTTATTTTGCTAAGAATTTAAAAACTGAGAGCATACCAGTTGCCCTAAGAATATGCTGGTGCTGTAGAGCTGTGCACAGTAACTATCACAAATAAATTGCTGTTGTGAGCACAGTTTAAGTACAGCGGTGGTTTCAGAAGGAAGGAGATTCCAGAGGAGATGCCCTGGAGATAATAATAGTGCAGGTCTAGAAACCATAGGACCATATTAGCAGCCCACTGTCCCAGCTAGAAACCCATTTTTATTTTCCTCCTGGTTATGAGGTAGACTTGATCAGCAAGAGGTTAAAGGTCTGTATCATGCTGCCTGGTGTATTTTGCAGACATGTTTGCAGCTCTCTTTAATGTTACTGACTTCAAATAAAGCATTTTGGAGGAAGAAAAGAACAGGTGAACCAGCATGAAATATAGAAATAAATCTACCTGTATTTATCAGCGGAGCATATTTTGTTGACCTAGGTCTAGGTTTTCTTGCTTTACATAGCTCCATTTCTCTTAATTCACCATTCTCCCTTTTATTGTATTCCATAATTGCCAGAAAAAAAATGAAATCCAAAAGTTCTGTAGAGAAAAATAAGTTAAGCACCCCCAGCTGTTTGCAGCAGCATGAGCTGCTGCTCCATCAATTCCAACATCTATGTGCCCAGACCTCAAGCACAGCCTTGCCCCAGCAACTGCTAGGAATGCAGAATTATTGCTTATAATAAATCACTGTCAGCCAATCAGAGCTCTGGGTACCCTGGTGTTTTGACACATGCTGTATCTGTGGGAACAGCATTTCCAAATGTTAAAAAACTATGGTAAAATTTAATTTTGTTGTTGTCTTTGTTGAACTTCTGACTTCTGTCATCTTAATGTTATTCTTAAAAAAGAAACAAACAAACAAACAAAAAAAAAAACCAGAAGGAAAAAAGAAAATTAAACCTTTTGGTTGGTAGTCTAATTAGAAAGAATTTCAGTTGCTCATAGAAGGGGAGTACCATTGTTTACCTGTGCTTATACAAGGAAAAATTTAACCCAAGAACTGCGTTAACTTATGAAAGTTTAAACCATGGCTGTGTCACCATTCAGATGTGTTTTTTTTTCTCTTTGAAGGTGAAAAAATAACACTGTGTAGCAGAAATTGCTAAACTGACACCAGAGATACTGTAAGTATTTGTGTTATCCAACAAGAATATATACATGATTATCTCCAAGTCTTCTTGAAAGGTACAGTCATATGGCACGAAGTTTTTTTTCTTTAACAGATCATTTCATGATGGTTAATGGAGTGTTCTGCTTAAAATTCCTTGAACCAATATGGCCAATAGCTATATCAGATAATAAGCTGTACTTGGAGACTCTAAGTAAAGAGCTTGTCAGATGCATCCAGAGCCTTATATAAATGCAGGAAACAGACAATTCTAATTGATTTGGATTCACTTAAACTGAAGTCTGGCTTATAAAATAAGCCTCATTTTTAATTAGGTAACTATCCTTGCAATCTTTTCACTATTTATCTATGTCAATTTAAATTACCACTTAATTAATTTTTTGATTGGAAGACATGAAGGTATGAAAAGAGTGTTTTGTTTCATTTGTTTTTAAAAGAAAGCTAAAAATCTGCTTCTGTTTGTTTACCTTACTCCACTCTGCTATCTGTCAGGATGTAAGTTAAAAACAGCTCCAGTTTCTTTAGCTGCAGTGACAAAAATTCACAGTGTTTGCAAGTGGTTTTCAAATTGATGCTGATATTTAGTAGCATGTTTCCACTGCACAACTAACTAGACACCTTACTTGAGTTATAACTCACCTCAGCCTCATCGTCCACACAAAGGAGCTAGGTTTTCGTTTGCTCACCTGTTTGAACGGGAATACAAGCAGCTACCTGGACATCTTCCAGCTGAAACTCACTGGTGAGGATTTGGATAATGTCAATAAGCGGAGGGTAGCCATCCCATTTAGGACAGGTGTCAAACTTGGCTGTCAATCACCTGTATACACTGTGCAGTGAGAAGCCAGTGCATCACGCAAGTCAGTGTAATGAAACGTTGGAGCTTGCTGGTCTGCAGAGTCCAGTAATAAAGTGAAGTTGGGAGACAGTGGACACAGTATTGTTTTGGGACTAAATAAACCTGCCTGTGTGGGGTTATTACTGAAGAGCCTTCCAAACTGTGGTGATATTTTAAAAGCTTACAAAATTTCCCTTACGTAAAATCTAATTCTGAGTTTCGCGCAGCATATGGACAATTTCTACAGTTGAGAGGAATTTACATTGTTAGCATTTACCTGAAGACACAAACCTTAATAAAACGGACCCTGCTAATTAAACAGGTAACATATGTGGTTTGGGAAGAAATACAAAATAATGCTGGAGAAACGTGATTGCTAGTATCTCTGAATATAAACAAATCTTGAGTAAAATATCAAAACTGTTGAGTGAGTTGAAGTCAGTGATAGAAATGTCTTTGGAATTTGAATGTATGTGAAAGAAACGTATATGCTTTCAGGTGAAGACAAATAATATTCCAGCTTATATGACATCTTATTTTATAAATGGTGTACCTTAGACTGTAACTGTAACTAGTTAGAAGAAAACTATAAAAATTGAAACTATAGAATAATAGCAATAAGATCAGGATGTAGTAATTATGCAGTTTATTTAGCGGTTCATTGCTTTGTATTAGTTCAACTCTGACGATTTTCATTATACTCTTTTGATTGTACTCTAACTGAAATAATCTTTCATTTAAATTATTGCTTATATAGTTGTGACTTCATTCTTCATGTATTTTTATACACATAAAATGGGTACATATATTTGATTTAAACTATCAAATAAAATATCAAATAATTGTTTGGAATATTATATTTCTTGATTGCTTGCATGATGTCTTGTTCAAATCATTATTTTTTTTTTAATTGAAAAGATCAAGTTCATTCTATTATATCCTTGGTTAACAGATACTGAGTTTGAGTAAGCACATCATTGTATGAAAATGTGGATGTCTATTTTGTATACGATTTTAACAGTTTAAAGAAAAGTTAGTCTACTGTTAAATTCTCATGTAAATTAGATTACATGACCACAGTGCTTTGAAAATACTTCATCGATCCAAAATAAAGTTCCACTTTGTTTCCATGTGTTCTGTAATATATTCAGTGTATAAACCCAAAACGTTTTATAAAAGCTGTACTGAATCATAGTTGGATTTTAACCTTAGTATTGGCCAGGTAAGTATGGCCTCAAGATACTGATCTGAATTGACTTTTGTGCCATGATTCCAGAGCACACCTTTCTCATCCATCTGCCTTACCCTGAAATTCCTTGTTGTTGCTCTCTTTTCTTCTAGCAGTACTTATAAACTCAGTCACAAAAATCTATGCATTTCTCAGTTCCCCTGTATACTGGTAATTGAGATGTACATCAAATAGCAAGCAAGATATTTTGGGATGTATGTTGTGTCATACACCTCTTATTTGGTTGTCGTTACTGTGTGTCTATTGTAAGTCCTCCATTTACTGCACTGTTTGGGCTGTCTGCACCACACATTTGACCATGTCTCCATTCTGGGAATAAACTACCTCCTTTCTTCAACACTCACTTTTTTTCTTCTATGTTAACCTTGGCTGATATTGCATTGTTCAGATGATGATTGCTTGTCATTGTCCTGCTGGGAAGGACATTTCCTGGGCTAGGTGTGATGTATCTGTACAAAACTGATAGCTTGGTATCTTCCTTCTCCATCTCTCCTGGATTCCTACACTGCAGAAGATTTTATGAACTCCATTTTGGTAGTGGCTGTGGCCTTCAGGAACCCAAAGCCAAATATGAGGAAAATTAGGTATATGGGGGTTTTGCCCTTTTAATTTTTTTTCTTCCTTTTAAAGTATTCTCTGTTTTTAGGAAGTCAATTAATGCACAGGCTTAAATACTCATATAACAAAGCAGCACCAAGGTCATCATTGCCATGTTGAGGGTAACATTTTTATATTAATTTAAATCACTGATTCAATACTGAAGTTATTCAGGAGAAAAAAAAAATGCTTCTCTTTTTTTCTTTTCTCCTCCAATAGAATCTGCTAGTAGATTTATGCTGTGACCCATGAACTGTGCGCCCATCAGTTCAAGCTGTGGATTTAGATCAAAGCTACCTAATTCTGAGTGGATATAATTATTTTCATTTTTATTGATTTTTTTGGTAGTTAGCTGGTGGCAGTTTTTTTCTGGTTGAGATGTAGTTTCTTCTCTGCTTGCTACCTAACATACTCCTACAGCATGTTAAATTTACTGCATTAGTTTAGTGAAGTTCTAACTGCGTTTTGAAGCTGATTGACATTTTCTAGTTATAGGCATCTCTTCAGGTGAGCTGTTAAATACTACACTGTTGCCATGGGTTCAGTTACAGATATACTAGTTAAATGTTGTATAATATCGCCATTTCTACCAGTGTTTCCTATTCTCTATATGTCTCTCAAACTTGGAACATTTTTGAATCAAGTAGAAGTTGTTTATATCGTTAAGCATGATGTCTTTTTATCAATCTAGAGGAAAATATGAAGCTATTTAGGTTAATTTGTGGGGGGTTGACCTTGCCTTAAGTAGGGAACTCATATTCATTATATTTAGGAAAGGTAATAAATTTATTGGAAGGTTTAGACTGTAGCATTTATCTTACATCATGACTTTAACAGTTAGGCTATGATTCTAATCCAAAAATGTCACTTTGGATTTTAAATCTATTTTTATCACCCAGAACATCTCATATGTCAATATTTGATTAGAGGTCCTTGCTGCTTGAGACAGCTTTTCTCTGTCTGACAGATAATCTGAAGCTCTGAGACCATTGATTGAAGCTTCACCTCCGGGGGGGGGGGGGGGGGGGGGCATAAAAAAAAAAAAAGAGCTAGAAAGAGCTAGGAGATAATTTTTATTATACTTCAAGCTGTGACTTCTACCTTGAGCCCAATAGAAAGGCTGAATCTTCCTGTCTTATCACTGCAAAGACAGGCTACTTCTCTATTGATTTAGACAGAGAAGTTCAAATAAGTTCCAGCTTGATTATTTCTTCATAACATCTCATCTGAGTTTAAGGGAAACTATCCCATTTTTTGTCTTTTCAGCCTCACTTTTTCTCCTTTAAATTTGCAGTGCAGTAGAATATAATGCAGTGGTCTAATGCAGGCACTTGATATGACTGTCCACAGTGCTACACATACCATGAGAAACTTTCTGTTCAAGCACCGCCTTTGAGGTGATTACTTGATTACAACACAATAACTGTCCTGAAGATGAAAAAGAGGTTAAAATTTCAATCTAAGGTATATGTAAAATCAGAAACAGAAAAATCAATTGTTGTTGGAGACCCTGAAAGATCTTTTACACCTACCTGCTATAGTCACAAGTGCTTGTCTAATCTATTCATAAAAATGCCTTTTGAGAAAAATTGAATTACATTTCTTGGTACCTGTAGGAAAAAAACACTTCATTTAATGTTTTCAAACATTCATCTCAGTTCACAAATCTTTGTTTGATACTAAATAGAACAAACATATTTTCCTCACGTAGCAATTCTGAGTGCTGAAAATCAGACATTAATTAATTAATTAACAAAAGATATGTATCATAAACATAGAGGTAGATTTCTACCTTTATTTATCCAAGTAATTTTTTAATCTAAATGCAGAGCTTGCATGTATTGCTTACTCTTCCTAGAAGGATAACTTGTGAGTTCCTCCTTCTGCTGACATATCGAGATCCTGAATAAGGTAAATTCAGAGCCTAACAGGAAGAAATTTATTAGCTGACTACACAAAAGCTATTATGCATATTTTATAATTTTATATTTATACCTACTGTGTTGAAATTTGACAGTGTTCTAGGTTTGAAGTTAGATTTTATGTCAGACAGAGAAGTGGTGGAAACTAAAAGGAAGGTGAAACTTTGCTATGCCTGGGAATATTTAGCATAGACATAGTCAAGTTTTTTGTCTGGTGTCAGAATGAAAAGGTATTTATATAAACCAAAATAATTAGTGACAGGAGCGAGTGCCTGACATTGCAAGACAACTAAAGTTTGCAGGGTCAGACTTATTCAAACCAAACATACTTGAAAACCAAAAATACTACTAAAACTTTGCCAGAATTTTTTTACAGAGAACTATGCTTTGTTGACATTCACATTAACAGCTAAGAATTTGAATACGGTCTGTAGATAGCTGGAAGCCAGCACAAGCCTCGGAGGGGTTGTTCCTGAATTTAGCTGTAAGGTTGGAACAGTGATAGGGACCCTTAATAATAGGTGTCCAAACAAATGTATATCAGAGATACTTACAATTATTAGATAATTCATATCTAATTAAGCTCTCCTTTGGGTTTATGAACTAATGACCTGATTAATTTTGAGTTGCAGCTTTGTCAGTTTTGTATTTGCCTTTCATATGACTGTTTTTGAAGCAAATTCAAGGTATGAGTACAGAGCAGTGGTTTGCACACATCATAGAAATGCTATCATCTGCCCTGGGACTGGAGTGTTAATAATTTGTGAAATGCAGTATTTTATCTGTTTCAAGTAATGTGGGATTTCCTTGCTGATTTAAATTTAGATTAATCTGCTCTGCCAAAAGCCTTGGAAAACAATATCTTAATTTGTTGACAAGAATGGGCAACAGTTGTTGATTTTAACCAAACATCATGTTGTGTCTGAAATTTTTGAAGCTTTTGGAGCTCAAAGCAGTGAGCAAGAATGATCCTGCTCAGATTCCTGCAGTTCCAAAAGCTGCTAGCTGAAGAGTAGCAGGTAAGCTTCATACTCTACTCGGTAAACTGAGTCATGAAATAACATTTAATGGCAGTCTCTATTTCCCAGCTCACCGAAGAAAAGGATCTTGTGTATCATGATGGCAATTATAACAGCAAGAGAAGGTAAAAGCAACAGGAGAAACAAAATTAAGGGAACCTGTCTTTCTTTTGAAGAGAAGCAAAGCTGTTCATAGTGACAGATAGGCACAAAACTTTCTCTGAGTCTAGATCTAGAAGACGAGCAGAATTGCTACAGAGGAAAAAATATGTTTAATTCACATTCATTACTATAGGAATCAGGAATAAACATGTCATTTTAAGGGACATATTGAATCTGATGCATATTTAATTTCTAACAACCATAACTATAGGCAATATTAGTTAACAAAGTTAACCGAAGTCCTATACTTGCATAGTTAGACTATGTTAAAATATGGATGAATAAGCAGTAGTTAAATAAAGATCAAAGGTCTTCCAGCTATTATGCTCTAGAGAGCAGGTAGAAGAATAAAAGTCAGTTCTCTTTTTATATACTCCCGTCCTGGGAAGAGACAGTTGGATTGGGATTTTTTTTCCTGTCTTTTTGTTTGTTCATTGATGTGTCATACATTAATTTTGAACTTCAGGAAGGAAAAAAACATCTAGATTTTTAATCATTCAATCCACCTTCACATTATAAAAATGCCCAGGGCATATTTTTTTTGTAATTTGCTTTTCCTGAAGAGATTCAAAGGCTTAAAATGGAATTGGATTCAACAGATGAAGTTGTGAATAATTTTTTGTTTTTCTCTAGTTTCATTTACATGCTATCAGCCTATTCCAACTCCAGAATTTCCAATATTTTCTTTGCTTTTCTATGGCAAACATCCCTACTTCATTTGTTTCAAAAATATTTATTTTCAGATTGCCTTGCAAAATGAGAAGGTGACATACGATCATATATTGTCATACATGGAGATTAAGGTCAAAATACCATTCAGTCTGGTTGGCAAACTGAGCAACCCATGACCTGCTTTCCAGAGTATTCACCATTAGAAATAGCTCAATGGTACAGTAGCTTAAAGCAAAGCTCCTGCTGACTTCTGCTAACAGGGGCCTACAATAAAAGCTGGAGAGGGATTTTTTTTATAAGGAAATGTCACGATAGGACAAGGGGGAATGGCTTTAAAATGAAAGTGGGTAGATTTAGATTCAATATTAGGAAGACATTCTTTACTGTGAGGGTGGCGAGGCGCTGGCACAGGCTGCCCAGAGCAGCTGTGGATGCCCCATCCCTTGCAGTGTCCCAGGCCAGGTTGGACGGGGCTTAGAGCAGCCTGGTCTCACAGTAGGTGTCCCTGTAGGGGATTGGATCTGGATGATCTTTAAGGTCCTTTCCAACCCAATCCATTTCATGATTCTGTGCTCCTATTCAGTGTGTCTACATATCAGGGTCATATGTCAATAATGTGGTTTAACCCCAGCCGGCAACCAAGTACCATGCAGCTGCTCACTCACTCCCCCTCACCCAGAGAAACAGGGAGGAGAATTGCAAAGAAATGTAAAACTCAAGGGTTGAGATAAGAACAATTTAATAAGTAAAGCAAAAGCCACACACACAAGCCAAGCAAAGAATTCATTCACTACTTCCCATGGGCAGGCAGGTGTTCAGCCATCCCCAGGAAAGCAGGGCTATTAGTTGAATGCTACTAGTTAGATGTCAGGAGCTCTCTGTTTTTATATGTTATCAACAAAACATATGTTTTATATGTTATTAACAAAAAGGAGTATGTAAATTTTATATTTCAAAACAATTTGGAAAAGCATATGAAAAGTACTCAGAAAAAACATTTCATCAGAAATACTCCTAAACCTACAAAATATGTTAATGGTTTTACAAGTAAATGGGTTTATAGTTTGGGGATTTTTCTGGTAATTTTAATATTTTTTTTTTTAATCTCTGCTGAAGCTCACTCTAAATATGACAGTTTTCTTTACAGTATGTAGCTGTCAGCTCAAAATATATATATTTTTTTAATATGTCTGGGTATAATTCCAGTCTCTAAAAATCTTCTTTTTTAGTTTAGATATTTGACCCTTAGAATAGCATTTTCCTTTCATTCTTTATTACATTTAAGACCAGGCAATGCATTCCAAACAAAATCAGTGAATCACAGAAACAGATACATGATAAGACTGCTCCAGAAATATTTGTATTGGGTTCTGAGGTTTGTAGATAAATACTCTGTAAGTTTGGAGAAATAAATATATCTTTATTAAGTACTATTTTTGTGCCGGTGAGATGGAGATAATTCCATAAAAATTTATTGCATATATCAGTCCTTAGGTGCTATTATAGAAAATGTTATGTATCTATTCTCTAAACTGCTTTAAAGACAGTGTAAGTAGCATCTTTTTCAATACAAATTCAAGATGGTGCAAATGGTGCAAATTCAAGAAATCAATGGTAACATTTTGCATTTGGAAGTTACACAGCTGCAGCTCTGATGTTGTCGTTGAAAGATGACAAAAGGTATACAGTAGGACTAGATCAATGACCGGTATTTTTTATTCATGAGCTTCATTGTTTTCTTTGCTCTGGCTAATCCACTCAGTGTCATTCTTGACTCCTCTCTATTCTAGTTTGCATCTCAGTAAGCCGCCTTTCCATTTTTTCATCAAAAGCCATTCTTTCCTCCTTTCTGTTCATATCCTTGCAGATAATGTGTCTCTTCTTCCTTTGCATCTAAAATTTGAATACTTGGTATGTTGTCTTCTCCCACGCTTCTCTCTTTCTGTTCAGCTCCAGGGTTTTTGCCCTCGTATCTCTTGTAGAATCAAATTCAAGCCCTTTTTTCCATATTTTTTAATAAAAGGTCTCACCTCACGTCTAGAGTAATAACTACCTGTTGTCCTTTATCTTCTCTTGCTTTGCATTACTGGTTTGTTTTTCATTGCTACTCTTCTTGCTTCCTGTGACATGAATAGTCATTCTATGATATCCTCTTATTACAGTCCTTGTAAAAACATTTGCTTCGAGTAAATGCCTTACTCTTTTTGTATCTGAAACTTCCAGTTCTTACCTTTCTGCAACAAAGTTCTCTGAAAGCGTATAGAGGATAGTATTTCTTATTAGCAGTGATATTGATAAGCTAGCATGATAAAATGAAGAATAAGTGATGAGGCACAAGGCTGACTGATCTGGTAGCGTGTGTTCAGATTCTCTGACCCTGTTTTGGTTGTTCTCCCTGACCTGTTACATTAGTTCTACAGTTTCGACTGGTTTAGATGTAATGATTTTCAAAACACAGAACATCAGCTGCAGAAAAAATGACAGAGGGAAATGACTAATGTCCCTTTTTAGTATGGAGGCTTGCTTTTTCTTTTTTTTCCTTTTCCTTTACTCTTTCAGGCATGAATTATTCTATAGTATATTAAATGAATATGCTGTTGATCTCTAGATTTTCATCAGTAATGAAGACTAAGAGTAAAAAGCCCTGATGTGAAACAAAGCCTAAATGATCCTTCTTACCAAAAGAGATATTACAGGAAACAGGAGAAATCTAATAAATGAAATCGCTCCCATCGTCACCCTTGAAATGGCTAGTCTGAGCTATATTGTGCTCTGCAAAGCATCAGTATTCATGCCAGAGTAAACTGAATTAATAGCACTGAAAAATGAATTATTTCATAACATAGATTTTGTGTTTTTCTGCTGCAGTCTTTTTAAAAGAGAAAATGAAAATTCATAAACTTTCTACTATGAATTATTTTCTTTTTTACAGTATTTAACTTCACTAGGCCATCATTGTGCACATCATTTCTGTTGGATAAAATATTCCTGCAGCAGCTGTACAGCAGCATAATTAAATGTTTCCTATTTTTCATGGATACATTACTGGAAATATTTATATGGTGGAACAACTGCATTAGCCATTGTTTCTTTGTTTGGTATGTTGCATACAGAGCCTTATGCCTCTATACATACTATAACATAAAACTGGGGGGAAGGAAATTATCAGGATGAAATAGCTGATAGGAGTCATTTTAGTTTTGATAATGGAGGTTTCTTAGGGAGTGATAGTAAAACATTGTTAGGAAGTAAAAGGTCTGTTTTCAGTTTGCTTGAAAGGAAGTTAATCTATTAAACATCGTATTTGCAGATGCGATATTAAAGTGTGTCAAAATTTGAGATTTTCCTTTCTTGGGGAATCGTAAATATTGCTGTTAGTTTTAATCTCAAAAATTCAATTATACAAGTGCATTGTTGAACAAACATCAAAGTTTCCAGCTGAATGAGTTTTGTTGATTTGCTTTACATTAAACCTGCATTCTTTAAGAATTTTATTCCACAGCTCTCCAATGAGTTAACTCTCCCAGCTAATCTGTATCTTTCATGCTCTGTGAAGATCTGATTTTCAGGAAGCACAGCAATAGTTCATTAGGTGGGGAGACTCTGCAACTGGATCGGACATCTTACTAACTTAAAACTTTGAGACAAACAGGGAACATGAAATACCTGGGATGCATTTCCTAAGAGACACCTCACAGGAATGCACATATTGTATTGTGATGGATATATGCATTGTGAATAGATCCCTAGCCTGTGAACCTGGTGGGTTCACACTGACTACAGTGGTTTTGTATTTTCTTAATTTACACTTTTTTTCCCCCACCTTAGATGTCAAATTGCTCTTATGAGACAAACAAAGCAAGTAGGCCTACCTGCTCACTTTCCATTAGGAATACTCTGGAAGACCGGTAGAAAGGAAGAGGATACAGCTGTGCGATCAGCGTTGCTCCATCAGAGTTATATCAGGTAATGTGCAAGTTGTATGGTGCGCAGTTGTGGATAATATCTACTTCTCTATTACAGCATATGGCTACTGGTAGTTGTAACTGCTTTGGTGTGTTGCAGATCAAACCTAGTGACGCTGTGGCATTACACAATTAATGCAGAATGCGTCAGTTAGGGATTTAGCATTTGCTGGCAAAAGGGAACTACATTGCAGTAACAGTATCTTGGAAAGAGGTGACCTGAATTGTATTTGCAATAGCTTGTGGTACCTGAGTGAGGAAAGGATTTATCTTCCAGCTCTATAGATGATCAGTATTACCACTACAGATGTTTGACCTCTTAATTTAGCAAAAAGCTTGTGGGCTCTTTTTCGCTGTTGTTTGTCCTTATTTCTTCTCTTCTTAGATGGTCAACCCTAAACATAACTCTGCCTGAGTCCAGTCCTGGAACTCTTAACCTACAGATTTCCAGACACAGAAACATCAGCCACAAGGACAGTTGAGTTCTATAAAGACTGGCAACAGTGTGACTCTAGGTGGAAGAAAATTTGGCGACTTCTTTTTTGTGTAAGCCAAATTTTTCTTGCCACAGCCCTGAAAAGTGTTCTACAAAACAGTCAGATTTCAAGCTCCACTTAAAACCTGCTTCAGCACACACTAGAAACTCCTTTAGAAGGGAACTTTTTCTCTCCATTGAGACTGCATTTCTAACCTGTGTGTCCAAAGTGTACGCAGACATTCCTGTAGGCTCCAAAGGTTTTAAGGGAGAATGGGCTATTTGAACTAACTGGGATATTTTTATCATTATTATTTTTTTGAGTCTTCCATGATACTAAAAGTCCTTCTTTCGAGATGATTATCAGTGGAATAAATGCATCTTACCAGAGTCTTGGTGTGGCATTGCACATTTATATGTGATAAAACCAGCATTCACTGTAGGAGAAAAGCAACAAAGCTGACAGATAGAAGGGAATATAAGGGAAATTAATGGGAGGCTTTTCTGAGATCAGTTCCTGCATTAGTACCTGAAGCATTATTTCTGGAACCCAACAAAGTCCACAGGACTGATATTGTTTCAAGGGGGTATGAAATATTATTTCAATTTCTTCTTTATGTTTATACAAGTCTCCCCTTGCTAGTACACATAAGTGCATTCCCACAACTAAAACAAAATAAGAGATGTTTGGAACTCATCCATTATGTTTATTCATGACAAATATGCCTAAGGCTGTTCTATATTAGCAGAAATGCCTGTGTTGTACTAGCAAAATGTTCAAGCAAATGAAAAGATGCTCTCTTCTCTGGGAATTTCCAGGAATAAGCTGGAAACTTAGATCCTGAAGTGTTACAGTGGGCTTTCCTCCTACAGATCAGTCTGTGCAATGGATGCACTCTGCCATCTAGATATCTTCCACTGAACTTGTGATAACCTGAAGTGCATTTCTGATGCTTTGTTCAGTGTGAAAATGATAGATGTGTTTTGTTGTTCCTTTTACCCCCCTTTATAGTTATACGCAAATTAATAGTGGACAAACAGTTGCAAAATACACAATTTTGAAGCCAGAGTGCACCAGAACCATTGAGATGCATGCAAAAGGATATGCCTGTACACTCTGTCTTCCAAAGCACTGTTTTCATAAATTCTATAAAGCCATTTTAATAATTGATGATGTAACCTTAAGCAAAGCAGTCAATGTGTTTTGAAGCTGAAGTATGACTTGTATGAACAGTGTCGTACGTGCAGAATAAGATTTGAATGTGAGTTTGAACTTAACAAAATTATTCAGGTATCTGTTTTCTTATGTGACTGTCTGAAAGAGAAATACCACCTGCAGATCTAAATAAGAAAATCAAGCACTTTAATGAAGGGTTATATTACATATTATTTTTCATGTACAATAGTGAAATGTAAATATTATTCAGAGAAGTGGCAATTAAGAATTTGTGACATTACTGAGGAAACCTGGGCATATGTTACTGAAAGTTGCTAGTATACATTGTTTCACTCTTCAGTGTATCTTCAAGCATATATTTTTGCAGCCCTCAGTGTCTATTCTTTTCCTACTCTTATTCTTTCTGTCTCATATGGAGAGTGGTCCTTTTTTGTTACTTGGACATGTATCTAAATGGGTAAGTGGAAAAACTTTACCACATCTTTGGAGTATGTAAAAGGTTACTTCTGTTGCTAAAGACAATGAATAATGTTGAGTAAAAAAGTTATGCCTGAACTGCCTGAATATTTGTCTGAATCAGACACATTGTCCAAACAGTTGAAGGATTTGATTCAGTGATGAATATTTCTCTGCCAACTAATTTTTATGGTCAAATCACATCGCTGATTGTATGATTAAAAATTATGAAGAGCTTTCTTTAAAATATCATTAATGTTTTTAATTTTGCTTGTCTTACTTCAGAAGCTGATTTCCAATTTTTTTCATCAGAAAATACGAATCCATGAGAGGAAAATTTTGGAAGTTTATTGGTGATGTTAGGGTTTAAGTGGAAGAAATTACACTACCCCTACTGTGGTTGTCACTATTTTGCCTGATACAGTTGTAAAGAAAAATATATGAAAGATATTTTAATCATTAGTTCCTGGATCTATAAATGGTAAGCTGTATTTATGTTTTTGAGTCTTTATTTTATAGGATTAACACATTAAATTTAATGCTAAGTAGGACTCTAGGACTTACACTTTTGTCAGTTGGTCAGTTTATGGTTCACCTTAAAATTTAGTCTTTATTTAAATACTATGTAAATATACACGGTGTAGAATGACCCAATAAAAGATTTCCTTTTCATTAAAAATGCAGCTCAGCAGCTTTGTGATAAATGATGACATTATGTATATGCCAATCCCTTCTGGAAAATTGGAGTGATTCTAGACTTTGCCAAGAATTTGACATGCCACCCTAAATGTTTAATCAGGGATGCTGTGACATTCAGTGCTGCTTGTATAAATGTGTCAGACTAATTTTTATTAAACCTCTTCAAAATGAAACAGAATCTGCTTCTGGGGGAAAAAAAAAATCAGGGCTGAATCAAAGTAATGCTATTAATATATTTCTCACTAGATATGATATAAATAATCTAAAATTAACTATGATCCTCACTTCAGTGAGCACAAACTTCCCTAGTAAAAGTTTTGAATTGGAATAGAACTCAGAGGAGTGCTGTGTCAAATTAATGATCATGAAGCAAGGCTCATGGAGCATTAGTAGTCAGCTTCTGCCATGGGTGAGACCAGGGAATAGATGCCATTCAGCCATCTGAACAGAATTTTTATGATAAAATCTGTCCTTCAAAAAACGAGAAGAATCTAATGGGACTTTCCTGTGACTTCTCCATTGGTTGATTCTATTCTAGCCATGGAAAATACATACTGAATTTCAGATAAGGGCCAGAGAAGCCAACTAAAAGGAATCATTATTAATCAGTTGGTGCTGCAGATTAAAAGGTCTATACAAGTTAGGAGTTCCAATCCTGAAAAGCATTGCTTATAGGTTTTACCTCTCCATCATTATATATAGTCTGACTTAGACTAGCTGCATAATTTAGGAGAATTTAGCACAATTTTAGGCTTTTGTGTGCAAGTTAAACTTCACAGCATGGAAAGTATTTTTGTATGAATATTTCTAGTTTATAATGACGCTCTTACTGGTGTTTCTTCATGTTGTTTCTTGTACACATTTTATCTGCTATTTATCCATTTTCTAGTGTTAAAATACCAAATTAGGTTCTATTCTACCACCACCAAATGACAAATGTTTTACTAATGCCAGCTCATTCAGGTTTTAATTCCCAGCACTTGTGAGAAAGTAGTGGGCCCTATTGCAGTTTCCATATTGTTGTTTATATGCTCTGGCATTGGACACTGGGGCACGTCGGGGGGGTGGCAGTAGAGGGGGAAGATGGTACTCTATAAACACAGAACAGAAAGTTGCTCCATAGTACGGACAAGGTAGAGGCATATGCACAGGGGAAGTGGCCGGCCAGGAGACAGTGCTGGTCAGTGTAACAAGCAGTGGGTTCGGTGCATATGCTCTAAATCTGAAGTTCTACAGAAAGTTTGACACTGAAGAATAAAAAAATATTTTGATGCATACTTAAAATATTAAAAATTAAGAGGGACAGTGCTCTGGTTTTATACAGCCAAAGCTTCCAGCCAGGTTAGAAGGAGGAAGATTTTCTTAGAGCTCTTTTGTTCCCAGTGTTTTCAATAAGAAGTGGTACTGTCCTGGTTTCAGCTGTGATAATTTTCTTCTTAGGAGCTGATGAAGTGCTGTGTTTTGGATTTAGTATGAAAATAATATTGATAACGCACTGATGGTTTTAGTTGTTTCTGGATAATGTTTATACTCAGTCAAGGACATTTCAGTTTCTCAGGCCCTGCCAGCGAGAGGGCTGGAGGGGCACAAGAAGTTGGGAGGGGACATAGCCAGGACAGCTGACCCGATGACCCGAATTGGCCAAAGGGATATTCTATACCATGGGACGTCATGCTGAGCATATAAACTGGGGGTGGGGGGTTGGCTGGGGATGTCAATTGCTGCTCAGGGAGTGGCTGGGCATCTATCAGCATGTGATGAGCAGTATTGTGTATCACTTGATTTTCCTTTTGGATTTTATCCCTCTCTCCCTCTCTCTTGCATTCTCGTTACAATTGTGTTAGCTGTTCTTATTTTTATTTTATTTTATTTCAATGATTAATTTATTTTTTTCTCAATCCGTGAGTTTTAGCTTTTTTTCAAATCTCTTCCCCATGTCTCTGGGGAGGTGGAAGGGGGCAGTGGGGAGTAAGCAAGCGGCTGCATGGCACTTAGTTGCCATCTGGGCTTAAACCACAACAGGTACCCTATTCATTTTTTGACAAAGTAACAAAGTAAGACTAATACCTTGACCAGCTATGAACTGTAAAGTTAATTACATGCTCTTACTTAATCAACACAAAATTGTAGAACTGCTGTATTTGCCAGCATTCTTTCCTCCCTGGAAATGGGTACAGTCAGAACCCCCAGAATCCTTTCTAGTCACTGAACAATTATATGTGCCTAGCAGCAGCAAATATTGTTGTTCTATATTTCCTTTGGTGTAATGCTGTGTCCCAGGGTATGTACCGCAACACTTCTACCCAGACCTGATTTCCACCTGTGCTGTTGGGTATGAACAAAAGGTAAAACCCAGGATTATATTCAAAAGCACAGTTTATGCTTAAAAAGAGACATCAGGCGATCTGGAGCTTTCAGGGCACCTGTAAATTGAAGGTTCTTTTGAGAAAGGTGGTGCTTAGCTGTTACTACAGAGATTCTATGGTTTAAGGTAAAGAAAATCCCTATTTCATTCCCTACAGTCATGGATCAGCAAGAATTAAGTGATAGACATATGCTCAGAAATGTATTGCTTGTAAATATAATATAGTTTTGTAGTGTAAATGTAAAATGAAATATAATGGAGTGTAGCCAGACCTGCAGGAACACAAAATATTTCCATCACTACAGAGAGAAAATTTCTGTAGGAAGGAGGATTTGGGTTGCCTCAGAGAGAGAGAAAAACATTCATGGTTTAACCTGTGTAAGGTCTAGGAAGATACTAACTTTATTATGTGGTAGATGGATCTTTAATCTTATGTATTCAGCTCTCATTCTTCTTATGTACCTAGTCATCATTCTTCTATCATCAACAAGTAGTTAATATATCCAACAACCTACCGAAATGCTCGATTAACCCAAAGGGAGAGCAATTAAAGATGGAAAAAGTAATCTAACCTTTCTTACTGTTTTAAGATTCCTTTTGTCATGCGGTGAAGTCCTAAACTTAGCCACAAATGCATTCTCTATCTCTGTACTTGAGAGATTTCTGGAAATTATACTATGACAATTCTAGAAAATAGCAACCTCCCTATTTGTTCTCACCACCACCCCCCAAAATTTCCTGCTTCCTGGTTACCCTGGGATACATTTAAATCATGACCTTCAGTCTAATTCATGATTAGGTGAAGATGAGGGTGCTTTAATATAGATGTTGAGGGCATTACAGGGTTAAACATTGGAAGAAAGTATAGTTCAAGGTACTTCTTTTTCCCTTTGCAGGACTTTTAATTTTCTTTTTCTTTGTGTTTATATGTAAGTGTCATAATTCTGAAGCTTATGAGTACTTCCAAGAAAAACTGAAGAGGCAGTCATACAAGTCATATGGTCTGTTTGGGGAACAGTGTAGAAGTTCGGCTATGGGCAAAATAATATTGATTTTAGTATCCAATGCTGTCTTGTTTACAGCACTTGAAATATTTAAGTTGCGTAACAGTGATGCCCCATTTGGGCATTGCTTGGCCTTTGACAACCAGTTAGGAGGAGGAGTTAAAAAAAAAATGCAGGCTGACATAAAACCATCTGTTTGCTGTCTGAAGGCAGCTACGTCCCACGCCTTTTAACACAGAGAGTAAAGAATTCTGGATGCAAAAATCTTCCCACTAAAAGTGTGAGGAACAGCAGGCCTACAAAGGGGTTTCTGAAACAAGACCAATGAGAAATCAGATAGAAATATACAGAGAAGTATGTCTGATATTAAAACTCCCCATGATTTAATCAACATGTTTAGCAACTCAGGAAAAGTAGTACTTATACCTTATATATTCTAGAAGAGAAGGAACAGGAGGAGCATAAAATACAGAAATGACTGGGAAACATTATCTTCTACTGTAGCGCATAAAGTAATGTTTGTATTCTAGGATGAAATAACAATCAACTCTAGAGCCCTTTTAATCATACTAAAGACTATATGATGATATATACCAAGGCCACAATGTTCCCTCGTTACTGCAGCAGCGTGGTAAAGTCACACTAGCTATTCATATCTCAGCAGTACAAAGCAAGGAAGACTTGCCTTGGTCTTGCAGAGGCAAGTCATCCATAACCTTACTTATGGATGGAAGTGTGGATAGTTAGTGTGGAAGACAAAAGAGAGATGACAAAGGCTGTGGAGTTTTCAGAGTTGCCTAAGGTGCCCTTTATGGCAGAATGGTTCCTAGCCTCAGAGTAAAATAATCATTACTTGATGGATGTATCACAGAAAGTACTTTATTCTGTAGTCTTATGGAGCATTGTTTAGTTCATAATTTGTTTTTGAGATGTTTTATTCTACAGCATACACCTAACAGTAATTGCCATAACTTTAATGATGTTTTAATATCATGAGATCTCATTATAACAGTCTGCTTATTCAGTTTATGCTGATAAGTGAAGTGAGAATGCCAGCTGTTCTGGTTGAATTACTGGGTCCATGGATTACTAAAAAGAAAATTAATATAGTCATTATTCCTTTTTTCTCTATTGAGTAGCATTTAGAGGCTGCGGTCAGGATTAGAGCCTCATTATAATAGATGCTGTATCAACATTAAAGGTGGCTTCACATGGTAAATATAACACGCTGTTATTGTTTAGTTTAATGTTGAGACAAGCTCAGTTTTGTTTACAGTTTCAGGAATAGAGGTCATGTTTAAATAATGTTTTTCATTTTTAATTAACACAATTAATTCAGTCATCCAAACCCTGCATGAAGACTAACAAAAAGCATACCTTAAATCTGAAATTACACTGAAAACTCTCTAAAACCTACTTCATTGATTTTGTACTGACAGCCTAAATAATGTCTTGCATACTGGTCAGAGGGTGGGGAAATGGAAGTAAAACAAATTGTTTTCCATCACAAAACAACAGTGAGTAGAGTAGCGCTATTTTATTTACAGCATAGAGGTTTATTTAATCAATTTATCGGTAGCAACCTAGAGAAAATTGAACCAAGTTGAAAAAAATGTAGTATTTCTTCACATACTAGAAAAATAGAATGTGTACAGGTATGTTGCAATTTATTGAAATTTACTGCACTTTAAGATACATTGCATACTGCAGGAAAGATAATTTATCTTTATATCTTATGGTATTATTGTGTGTGTCAAGTAGAATTTTAGTTTGTTATATTTCCAAAAAATATAGGCTCATTTCAGGAAAGCAGTCATCACTGTATGTTTGTCATATTTATTTTAAAGTCTTAACCATCACCTTGCCTTGATTTTTCTTGGAGTGATAGAAAGAAATGACCATCTTTCTCACTGTTCAGAAGAGCAAACTCACCAGCAAATGGGTAAGATCTCTAAAGAATGACTGTAGCATTAACTCCTCTGGAGCACGACACAGAGAAAAAAAGGTGCAGAGCATTTCTGCCACAATGTTCTGGTAAGCACTTGGAATGAGCCTGTTCTTGGAATCAGAAAGCTTCTCATGTAAAGCAGGTGCTACAAAAGCATTGTCAGTAATTTAATACGTGGCCTTTGGACTTCTCACGATGACTGTTAGCAAGTTTCGTGCTGGGCAACAAGCACATTTGTCTGTATTTTCTGTATAATGCTCCTGGCAGGTTCCTAAAAAGAGAAGAGAATAATAAACCCCCTACCAACTATTGCGTAGCCTGGCCATAATGTTATGCGTACAGACTTTTATCAAGACAGCATGACATACAGCTTCTAATGGGTGAGGTACGAATGGTGTCTATTCCATAAGTGAAAAGGCAGTGGTTTTCTGATTTTTGTAATAACCAAACACTTGAAGCTCAGCATGTAACGAATCATCTTAACTGGTTTAAGCAACGTAAACTACTGCGGTAAGTTGGAAGTTGGTAGCGGTGGTTCGCAGTGTCTGCAGAGGTGGGCAGACCTGAGAGCATGTTAAGCGGCATGCAGCATCTGTGTACACCAGGTGCGCAGCCTATACACTTCAGTGCTCAGCACCACTGGCAGCCCTTTGGGTCACAGATGTTCACCTGCTGGGGTCCATGTATCAGGCAAAAGAGTAACCATGTTATTTGCTTATATCTGCATCCAAAGGTACACATAGCCAAGACATACTCCTCCTGTTAATAGACGCTGACACCACACACACTGAATTTTGCAACTGTTAGAATAGGCCCATCTAGTTTTTTCATTTTATGAGAGGTGATTGGGTATTTTCTAACTAGCAGATCAGTAAAACTACTTGTCCAGTAGTAGCTATTTGTAAGAAGCCTCAAAAATGTTCTTTAAAAAACCCCTGCATTTAGAAGGAGCAAGGACAATTATCTGTGAATAGTTCTGATATACAGTATTTTAAACTGAAGCTTTCTGACAAACATTAGTGATTTTAGTGATTTTGCTGGGTTTTTTTCCACTGACAGGGCATTTTGAAGGGTTCAATTTTTAAAAGTGACTATAATCAGTCAAAAATTTACAGAGGATTTTTTTTTCCCCAAGGAAAAATATTATTTTCAAAATACAGGGTTTTTAATTTAATAAAGTATTTAGATTTTTCTATTTTTAAGATAATTTCCATGTCTATATAACCTTTTCTAATTCTTAGTAGAAATGCTACTTTAGATGTCATGATTTTTCATTGTGATCTTTGTATACTAAACTGAACTTCTCAATCATCAAATGGAACTATTGAAGTAATTCAAACATCTCTAGTTCTGCTTTTTAACAATAGCTTTTAAGTCAGTAAATCATACCAAAATGTATCTGTTCAGAATTCTTTGGAAATTAGAAGCTTCAGAATTTTGCCCAAACCACTTCTTACAAAAAATTCCATACCATTTATGCTATCATTCAAGTTGAACAGTGACAAACTTTAAATAGCAAATAACTTGGTTTGATTATACTCTTATAATAAATACAAAGATAAGCAGCTCTGTTTCTTTTCAGTTATTGGCTACAGGGAGGGAAGCTTCAACTGTATTATATTGGGGTTGGAAAGGTCTTTAAGGATCTAGTAAAGAGTCAAGTAGGTGACTTCTGCTTTTTGCATTTGTAAGAAACCTTGCATTTGAAAGACAAAATACTATTCAATATTGCATTAGACTTCATTTTGGTTTTCTGATTTTTTTTTTAACAAACAAAATGTTCAAAAATGAAGGTGAGAAAATACATTATCCTTTGCTTTTTTAAAAAATTTTTCCTTCAGTTGCATATTTTCATATAAGGGTTTTTTCTGAAAATACATTGAAATTTGAAATTATACCATTGCAAAAACATTATGTCTCACACAGGAACAGCAGTTAGCAATGATGACTTGGAAAAAAAAGCAACTCGTTTATATAAAGCAATAGCCCAGAGGACCAAGAACCATAAAATAAATATTCATGCATTACAGCAGATAAACGTAACTTCTGCAAGAAATCACTTCAGAGCTTAATTAGAAATGGTTATTTTTGACAGAAATTTTGCAGTTTTACTTAACAAACATAATAAAATATTCACACTAGGAATTAAAAATAATTTTTCCTTTACTCTTTGAGACCGGACTTAAGTGGGAATGTAACACATACAGGGATTTTTTATTATTATTATTTAGCAGTACATTAATGCAATGTTATAGCCAAAAAAGAATCTTCGGTGTAGCAATCTTTTTACATTACCATATAGGCTGTGGTTTAATAGTATATTGACAGAATACCTAACATGTTTGATCACTGCAGTGTTTCTCAGAACCACTCATCACCTTTAGCAATGAGTCTGCGAGAAATGTAGCCAGATAGGGCCAGTATGGAGCACAGAAAGTACTTTCTGTCTTCAGTTTTTTTATTTTACATTATCACATTCTTTAAACAGTCTGCCAACCAAAAAAAATCCAGCTATTTTTTTGTTATATAACCTAAGAGAAATAACAGTAATTTCATTGCAGATGATTCATTCCCATCCAAACAAATTAATGTCATTTAATAATGTCAAAAATTGATGTTCAGAATAGCAGAGAAAAATCCAAGAACAATATGTTTGCCTGTATCTGTCAATCTTTTGCAAGCCTTTTTACTCCTATCATTTCACCAAAGGTTATACATGCAATGAGATTTACGTGAACATGTCTCAGCCTTCATAATTGCGACACTGAATGTATAGTAAATATTTCAATTATAGAAAAATTCTCTTTTGGAAGCAGTGGTAACTCTTGCAATAGCCCACTGGAACAAGTGTTGGGGTTTTTGCAAAGGTTAAGTTTATGCCACATACAGATCAGTCAAGGCTCAGTGACTAAATTAGACCTGTGGTGCACTTTAATGCCGTACGATCGCAGGGTGACCTCAGTAATATATAAGCATCCAATTCTCAGCCTCCATACTTCTTTAAATATTTGATATTTTCCCCTTTCCTGCTTCTAGCTGATCCAGTTATTCCTTACCTTCTGTCATGATTCCGAATGACAGGAATTGTCTGGCAGTGTATACCTGCAACATGGAATCTTGGAAACACATCTGATCTTATCCAGCCCAACAGTTCCTGTCTCCTCCTTTCTAGTTTGCTGCAGTTCTGAGCCTTTAGGGTTAGGGTTTTTTCTTTTGTTCGGGGCTTTTTTTTTTTGGTTGGTTGGTTGGGGGTTTTTGGTGGAAAAATATTAAGTGCAGAAAGGGAATGGGAATCAGAATAGTAAATACGCTCATCCTGAATAACATTCCATTCAAGTGTATAGTTTGTTTATTAATATACCTCATTCTTCTAGGATGCCTAGACTGTCAGAAATGTTAAGAAAACTTGATTAAATTTATTCTCCCTAAATCTGAGCCCCAAGGTACTCGTTTTGCACCTTGGTCAGCTGATTCAAACGCCAACTGATGTATAGCATGTCTGTATTACAAAAAGGTATGTCACATTGACTGTTATATTTCAACAGGCAAACACAAGGCACTGTGTATTAGCTTCAGATGCTCACTGGTGTATCGATGATATCCTCTGTCCCCTTGTGGCTGCTTGGATGCTGAGAAGACTCTGAAGGTCTCTGAAACTTGTATCTTTTACAGCTGACAGGTCGAGGGATGTGCAGATCAAAGGGCTGCTGTCCTTTCTTGGCTGAAGGCCAAACAACTTAGAACAATTCAGCAGAGAATTTGAATTGCTCACTCCATCACCTATAGTGGAATAAGACTAACAGTCAAAATTCTTTTTAAATGATCAAAATTTTATGCCATGGTAGGCTCAAAACGTTGGAAATACGTCTTATATATTGGGAGTTAAAATATCAGATTTGGATACCTCTGGCAATGTCTTTGTCTGGTGCTGCTATAATTTCAGCAGCACCTGACAGCTGTAATAGAGATCGGTGAGTTATTGTAAATAAGTTGCTCACCATGTAGCTTTGCACTGGAAGAATATTTAGTGAAATTAGTGTCAGTGTTAGCGCCACAGTGAAACCCTTGGGCAAATCTAGCAGGAAATTTAAAAACTAATAAAGAAAGAATATATGTATCTCACCCTCCTTGTCCCTGTAATGTATAAACCTGGGGACCCTTGTATTGTGTAAATCTCCCATCTAACCTGAAATAAATTTTAATAATTAATTAGTTACAACAGTATTGATATCTCTTCCAAAAATTCTGATAGCAAGTTGGCCAGAGCTATCTTTTTCTGATAAACCTTAGACATATGTATCTTTGACCTTGGGAAAAGACAATCTTTCCTATTGTCTGAGTGGCTTGACAGCCATGCAACACAAAGGCAGTTTTCTTCCATGTTTATTAAAGATTATCTACCCTTATTTTCCTTAAATACAAAAGTGCGGTTTGGTCTAAATGGAAGAAAATACTGCTTGTCTTGGTTGCAGCTGGGGACATCCTGGTCAAAGAAAAGGAAGACCAGAATTTTTCAAAAATTATGTACCGAGTATGAAAGGTGAGAACTGGGAGCAGGGGGAGCAGGAGCGGGAGGGCTGAGGTGTTGAAATGACACAATACATGTGGAGGGATGCTCTGTCCTGGGAAGAAGGAAGAACTCACCAGGAGGCTGCTGCTGTCTCTGCCTTCATCTGCCATAGCAAATCTGCAAGTAACGTGTTGTTTTCCTGGTGCATCAACATGCAGAGGAATCAGCCATCTTAGTAAGCCTCAGAGGTCTTCCTCCTCTCTGCTCATGACAAGAAGTGGATAACTGCCTGTCCCCATTGGATTATAGCAGCCACCACAGGTTACTCAGGCAAGGCAAAGAAATGTCTTTTTACATACATGTGCTTTTGAATGTATCTGCCCACTAGTCTGTCCAAGTTTTACATCACATCAAGAGAGCAATTCCAGCTCTAAATTACAGTAAGATTAAGCATACACCTTTCTGGTGGTTTTGTTTTGGGTTTTTTGGGTTTGTTTTTGGTTTTTTGTTTGTTTTTTTTTTTTAATGTATTACAAAGTTATTTAATTAAGTAAGGTTTGGTTGTATTAATGTCAGGTATTCACTAACAGACTTCCTGCGCTTCAGAATATCTTCAGTGCTGATAAAATCAACTCTAGCGAAGGAAGGTTTGCTAAAATGTAAATTCCATGTGTTTACTTCTGCATTTCAAACCTAAATGGTACAAGCGGTTTCCTTTTAGCATTCACATTCATTCTGGGTTTATTTATAATCTGCTGAGAACAAAAAAAAAAATCTCAGTGTGAGTTGCCTTATCTTAAATAACGGACAATGGAGCCAACATGTAAAACCATCTATTAGCATGTCAGTCAGAGTGTTGTTGTACTCCCCCAAAATAGTAGGCCTACTTTAAACAAGACTGTGATTTATGATTCAGAATCACAAAAACTCTCTTTCTAAGCCACTAAAGAAGACATCTGGAAAGAGCAGATCTAAGCCTATTCAAACCTCAGAGATTTTACCTTTTATATATTCAAATTATCTGCTTTCAGAATTGAAATAGTGTTTCAGAATGACAAAAGGAACTGATCACTGGTGTACAACAGGCTTCACTGGCGGTGTACAAGAGAGGTTTTGTAAATGTGGCATTAAGAATAACTGCTACCTATTTGGTGTGAGCCAGAAAATAAATTCAAGTAAATATAAATGATAGTTCTTAGATAGAAGCTCCCTATAAATTTATGTCTAATATTAATAATTATATTTCTGAGAAAATTAAGGATCTGGAAAGGCTATTGATTTCAGGTTTTAGGTGAAGCTTTAGGAACCTTGGGGTTTGTCACGTACACAGTAAACAAAGGCAGCTGAAGGATCCTCACACACTGAAAGTCTACGTGGTCGAAACTGAAGCTGCAGAAGCCAGAACAGAAACATGGTTAACAACTGTCTAACGTTCATAAAGTCATTGAATTCTTGTATGAAGTTTGGTGATGTTATTTTAAATGCCTACTTTGTGCTGAGTGTGAGATCTCAAGCTATAATGTAACGAATAAGGATTCTGATTCCAGCATATTTAAGGGTAAAACTTTCATTGGCTTCAGCTGAGCCAGGAAAACACCCAGTAAGTATTTTTGCATGTTGGAAATACAGTGTAAAACATAGAAACTACCAGTTCTGAAATCTGGCTCCATATATTTGAGCCCCTTGTCTCTCTTCTCCGCCTTACCATGCCACAAAATTCCTGTTCATCCCTTTTAACATGCTTGCCATACTGTCTTTAAAAAAAAAAAAAAAAAAAAAAAAAGAAAATGGCACACTATACAGAAACTGGTAACATGCTGATAGACCAACTTCTGAACTGGAGTGGAAGTACTTTGTAGAAGGTAAGTTGGAAAAACTCACACTGAATTTGTCAATGCAAAATGTTAAGTCTTGTATCAGCTTTGTAGAGGATTTACCTACTGAATCCAAGCACGTACAGAACTGTGCCAAGAAATTTCAAAGGTGACCTTCAGCATCACTTTTGTGCAGGTGTGAACTGCCTCTCAGAAACTGCTAATTCTGCACACACTGAAACCTACCACTGGCTTCAAGTAAGGGCAGATTTTTTCTCTAGAAGAGGCATTTCCAGTAGTGATGAATGATGTAATGGATTTTTTATGTGAGCAAATGGACATTAAGTGTACATAATTGTATTTCCTTAGTATCATTTACCGAAGTTCGAAATGTGTAATTCATTTACTGTTTTAGAAATTGTTATTTTGGAGTTGTGCCAGAAATTAGAATGAAAATTAAAATGACCATAATATTATTTTTAATATGGAGTGCACATATAAATGGAAGGAACCAAATCAAGATGTAATTCAGACTCATTCTAAATAGCGTCCTAACGCTGAAATGTGCTGATATGAAAAAACAAAATAAGTACAGGATTAATTATACAGAAAAATAAAGTGAACACATGCCATAAACTAATTAAATGTGAACTTGTTCATAGAAAAAGAATGTTTGCCCTGTCCAGAGATAGATTTAAGGCCTACTGATAATTAGAAAATGCTGCTAATATTACTACAGGACAATAAAAATTCCTATAAAATATTTCATCAAATGAAAGGATTTGTAATACAGGAAACTGCATATATTTTTCATTTCTTTTAGTACCATATGCTTCAGCAGTTTTTAGATACACTGCCTTCTAGAAGGCTGTATCTTCCGGATGGCACTGGCCTTGCAATATTTCTGGTCTACTCTCTCTCTCCTGTAACAGATTGGATTTGGTATTGAAACTCTTCCAGGTTATTTGGAGTATTTACACCTCTTTCACCAAATAGTAATTAACTTGTTTCATGATCAAAATTCATCAGGACAACAAATTACTATAACAAATATTCACCTTTTCTGTCCTTGGAGACTTCTGAGGTATAGTTTATGGGCAATACTAACTTTAAATGAAGAAGAAGAAATTTAGAGTTACACCAAGGGTTGTATATCAAGAGGTACACACCCAGTAAAAGAGCTTGTTGCTAGCTAATGGGGAAAACACAGAACCATCAATGAAATATTTACAAGTTTTTAAAAGGCATGTAGCTGTAGCTTTTCTTGTTAGGCATGGGTTTCCTTTAGCACAGTATGGTGATTTGCTGCGATCCAAGGATGCTCTTATCACTTCAGCATTGTGTGCAATGCATTCAGATGGCATAATGTATCCAATTTTCCTGTTTGCTACATTCAGTACTTAGGGACACCTTTCAGAAAGGATCAATCATTTTGTGCATTTCTACCAGCTTTTAGAAAGGTTCCCAGACTACTGTAGGACCACATTTTTTGTTACTGTTCAAATTTTCAATTTTCAATAACATCCATAGAGCCTGGCCATTAGAATTATCGGAACAACACAGAGGTTTTTATCTAATTTTAATGACAGTTGTATTCATCTTTATTATATATATTTATGCAAATTGCTAGCTAAAATAGAGATGGCACTGAATTGAAATGTTGATTCCAAATACTCTGAAGCTTTTTAAATGGGTGAAGTACAGATTCAAATTTTGTGTTTCTCATGAGATTCTAGCTAAAAGGTAATTATTTCTGCCATAATTACTGTTAATCCCAAACTTCTAAGTACGATTCAACCCTGAAGTCTCCTCAATATTAAAGATTTGCTCTCTGTCATGGTGAAATGAATATTGATGAAAATAGAGGTTCAAGAACAATAACAATTCTTTATTAGTCAAAATTTCTGCTCCAGAGACTTCTTGGCAGGGTTTCTGAAGCACTGATCTAACTCCAGCCCAATACTCACACGAAAAAAGACAGAGTAGTTTGTGGCAGGTAGGCACTGCTCTGAGCTGGGTCTCTAAGAAGAGATTTCAAAGCATTAAGAAAGGCACAGACAAGGGTCCGAGGGTCATGGCCTTGCCTACGACGTCTTGTTTGAGCAGGAGTGAGGCAGAGGCTGTTCCAGTAAGTGTGTGGAGCCACTCATCGATGAGAGAAGAGAAACAAATAATGGTCTCTAAGCACAGCAACAACAGTTGTTCTTGAGCTTTTTTGTTTCAAAGGATGTTTTTTTTATTTTTTTTTTCCACCCATCTGTGTACTCTGAATACATATACATGTTCCAGGAACAGGTGAGAACCCTGTGAAATTAAATAATTTTTTTTCTTACTTGTTATGTTTCATCCATAACTGGTGGTTGTTTTTTTTTTTTTTTTTTTTTTTCTTTTTTCACACTGTGTTTTTCTTTCCTGTGAAGAGGCATTTCCATTTGCATTTAACTTCAGGCCAAAGTGAAGACCCACTGATTAGAAGGAGTATTTTTTTGAGTTTTAGAGACACCTGTCTTCTACAATCCCTGAGGCAGCACCACTTATAGAGAGTGTTTTGGACTCTTTATGATGTTACATTATGGTGAATTTTATAATTTACTACTGCATAGGGTGCTAATAAATGCCTCTCTAATAGGTGAATACTTTTATTCCTAAAATGTCGATTACTGTAAGTGATTCAGAAATCCTAATGAATAGTTATGTATAAGGAAGTCATTTTGAAAATGAATTTTTGGAGCGTGTGAAAACACAAAGAAATGCAGCTTGCTTAGGAGGTGCTGATGAGATCAAACAAGTCCAGAAGAAAATGGAGTTCTTGGACTTGAGAGGAATAATTTTGTTAAGTGTGAGCAGATATGACTCTCAAAAAGAGTAAGCATCCAAATAAGAGGCATTTAATCTTACAATAAAACAGTGCTTGAAGCATTTGCAAACATTCATCAAATCCTTTCAGTATGGGCAAGGAATATTTTAGGCTAGATTGTCATGATCCTTTCTGGCAGAATTCAAGTTATGAATACAAATAGCCTCTACGTAGATGGCTAACAGCAACAGGTTACAGGATGTCTTAGGATCAGTACTGAGACTGTATCTTTGCACACACAGCTGGCTTGAAAGGAGCACGGGGAATGAGGAGGTCACAGGCTGCTCCTGGGTATGACGTTTCTTACGGCAGTGTTTAAATTTGTAATTTTGGCTGATATAATTTCCCGGTTGCTATACCACAGCTCAGACCTGCATTGTTATACATTTCTTCCCTGGGTTCATTTCTTTTGGAGAATTTATTTCTTGTCTGGGCTCAGTTCTATAATATCATTTTCCTCTCAAGCTTTCAGTAAGATTCCCATTTCACTTGTCCTCCAACTAAAAACTTCCTTCAATATTTCAGTTCTATAGTGTTTCTTCTGTCCTGTTAAACTTCAGATGCTGAGGAGCTTGGAGTTTAGGTTTTGGGTTGGATTTTTGGGGTGAGTTGGTTTTTGGTTGGTTTTTTTTTCAGTAAAAATGTAAGCCTTTTTTTTTTCTGCAGGGTTTTTTGAAGCTTTCCCCAGAGTGTTTGAGAAAAATCTTCCAAATAGCTTCTGGCTTCTTGCTCTTCTTTTTTAGCTCTGCACACAACACACACAAAAGTTTCTCTCTCCATTTTTTTATTCCCTTCTGTGGAAAGAAAACCTTAAGAAAGGCTGTCTTTCCCTTTGCTTACTACCTAGTTGTCTCAAACACTCTTTTATTTCAAGTATTCAGGTAGTGCTGAGTGAAATGTATTTTTTTTATTTGCTTTCAGGTAAGACTGGATTGTCTCATGATGCCTTGCATTAAAATTTGAGCTATAAAGGATGCTGCTGCCTACATACTGAGCCCTGTGTGCTAAGATGCCTGAGGATATGCTGTGCCTGATGTGCAAACCGCCCTGATATCCCCTTGCACATGTCACATGCTCTCTTCTGTCCACAGTTCAGACAGGATCCTAGGAAACTAGGCATAATATGAACATTAGCAATGCCACAGCATTGTGTTCAGGCTGTGAGTCCTGTGTTGGTAAAAGTGATCTTTTAATTGCGGATTTGAATCCAGAAATTAACACAGACAAGAATTATACCAGGTGGTGTAGACTGTGAAATGAAGACAGGAACATTTGAACTGCCAGCTACTGAAATACAAATGGTTCAATATTACGCCTGTAGTTTCACTGAATAGAGTATGCTATCACTTTCGCAATAACACTTCCATGCTGACTGCTGTGTACATAAACTCTTGTTCAAAATATCACCAACGAGAATCAGCACGTAGACACAGATAGTTATTTCCTAGTACCTTCATCAGGAGAGCAGATTTTGGCACATGGGAACACCTGAAAATGCTCTGGGGTAACCACCTGGTTTTGTGAAGGATGATTTGTTCCATAAAGTTTAAGCAGTTGTTATTCTCAGAGAATATCTCTCAGAAAATTGTCATTTTGTCAGAGGATGCTATTTAGCAGACTGGCATCTAGGCAGTCAGGCAGATTCAACTATTGTTACTTGAAAACCAAGCAACGGTTGGTTATCAGCTGCCAAAGGTTACAGTGAGGCATATTCACCTATGGGAAGTCAGAGAAGTCTGTTTTGATAAACTAGAGCTTCTGCTTTTCTTCTGTCACTTTGGATCAGGAAAGCAATGGCTGTAACACACAGTCTCAGAAAATGCTTTTGGTAGTCAGGCAACTGTTTTCTCCAGAAAATGCAGTGACTGACATGCATGCTCTCATGGAAGTGCCTGGGGGAGAATCCAAGATCATGCAGCTTTTGGGGGAAAAGGAAGACCTTGACCAGTTCAGCATCTACCTAGGGACATGAAAGGTGTTCTCAGTCCTTTATGTAAGTTTTTGGTCCTAGAGGACCTGCCACTCTGTGAACTTGTAATGGGTAGCGCAGAATTTAAGCTTCGTTCTGTGATTCTTCCTAACCTGTGTCTGCTTTTGTTCCAGACTTTACTGTCACCTATCTTTTCAGAGTGTTTTTCAGGCATCCAAATCGATGGCACCTGGGCAGGCACATCTTGACCTCAGAATTTTACTGTGAGCCCCATTATTGGTAACACCTTTATATGTATTCAATATTCTGAAAATGATGACAAAAGTCATGGTTTCACCACTGAGGAAAGAGGATAAAATTTACAACGGAGAGGGAGCACTAGATATTTTGGAGTTTTCATACAAGTATTCAGCACATTTAGATCCCAAATTACTAGCTGATAATCAAGTTATTTGGCTTACCAAAATTTATTACATAGTGTAATATTTCTAAAATACTAAACAGGTAAAGAATGTTATTCAGACATTAGATTTTTTCAGAAAGGAAAATAATTCTTTCAGTGCAGACACTTCTGGTAGCATGGTAAGAAAAAAATAAATCACATTACCAGTGGAAGAAGGAAATGATCCTAGAGGAACATTTAATCTTTCCTTTTGTATACACAAGGATAGAACCCATACTGCTTTAATCTGGGGTTGTATTGGTCTCAGTTTGCTCCAGTGATGGATAAGGATGTGATTATTTGTGACAAATATGAATTTCTTGTAGGTATTTTATATAAAAACACAGAGAAGTGACAAGAAACCTAATAGGCATTCAGGCCACAGGGGAAGTTTAATCTGGCTTTGAACCACATTTAGTTCAGAAGGAGTGTACTGCTCTCATCCCTGAATGAGATTTAGTTATTTTGTGCACAGATTATGATATCACCACAATAAGCATGACAAATGTTCCAATTTGAGCAGGAATCCTTCCTGAATGCTAAAGATCTCTTTACAGGCATTGACTCTGCATTTCTAATTTCCAAACCCTGTTCATTATGAAAAATATATGAGACATCAGCAAGTCCATATTTGAATTTAAAAAACCAAAAAAGTAAAGATGGGAAAGAAGAAGTAAAATTTAAATTCCCTGGGAGAAAGGTTTCTTCCCTATAAACACCCAGACACATCTCTTTCTCCATTAGAGAATTCTTAATTATTTTTGGGGTCTCTCCAGTACAAACTCTTCAGGGGGGGCCTTACCAGTATTGTGTTTTATCAGGTGCTCCTAAAAAGTGTTTACTGTACAATTTCTGTAGGATAGATCAGGCACGTGTAACCTGAACACTCTGAGTCCAATCTAACAAAGTGAAAAGTGATGATATTTGCTGACAGCAAAAGTTCTTTCACAGGAAAACGCAGGTGAAAAATTAAGAGGTTTTGTATCAGGTCTCAAATATAGGTAGCCCAGTACTCTTCCAGCAAAAGTATAATGATCACTCATAAAGCTTTCCAGAGAAAGGAGGACAGAAGGTAACGTTAAGTGAATAAAAATACATTTTGCACCTTGATTAAGTTTATTTGTGAGGCATTTTGTATGACAAAGCTCTTGAATTTGGCACTTTGGAATCCAGGTATTCCTAAGACTTGTTATTAGCAAGTAAAAGATTTAGTGGTCTTAAAAAGTCCTTGAGGTGAGTACACTTCCTATTTTTTTTCAGTATGCACACCTACCTTGCTGAGATTCTCTATTAGTATATTCGTTGTTTTCATTTTTGTGTTTTGTGAAACTATCCACTGGCCTCAGTCTGAATAGAGCTCTTATTTTGAACCGCTGTTGCTTGATCACTTTAATTTTAAATGCTTTTTGGCTTTTTCCTTTTGTATAATAGCTTGTCCTCATACAATAGCTGTCTATAACCAGGAGGTTCTACTGAAGATGGAAAACTAATCAAAATTTGAACTGGGAAACAGTGGCTGATGGTTTGGAGTGTCAGTTGGACTGTGTTCATTATGGTCACATGAGTTATAAAACCTAATTTTTGTTAACATACTGAATTTTTTTTTTCAAAATTTCTCTTAAGAATAATTGCATAAACCTAGTTGTCCTGTGTAAAATTCAGCTCAGTCACCCAAACCTCTATTTATCTTTTGGCTAAGTTCATGTGATAACACAAAATGATGCCTTTATATATACACTATGTATATATTGTATTTCCATTTGTAAAGATACTTTGATTAACTACTTGGTGAAACATAACTGCCCAAATGCAAGATGATTCTAACAGAAAAGTTTAACTGTAGTATCTATTTAGTAATAAAAGTAAACTTATTTATTAAGAAAAATAAATCTTTTATAATTGGAAGTAATCAGTGTACTTCATGTAATCTGGCAGTAAATGACTGTGCACCCACAGGGCTACTTAAGTTCAAAACCAATTTGGTAATCTTCCAACTGGAAATTACAATAAATTAAGGTCGTTTCTCCAAGGAATGACGTAAACACTTAAGTAATGGAGCTCCTCTCTTTATGTTGAATCACACAAGTAAAATTAGAGCCTGCTTAATTACATCTATTGTTGAATGTTTCGATCAGGCATTTAAATACCTGCAGTGGGGCTCACAATCACATTTCTCCTTGCTAAGCTGGAAACATTAAACCCCCATGCAATCAGGGCAGGCATATCTGTTCTGCACTAAAGACAGTGGGAGAAAACAGGCTAACTAGTAAACCTATGAAAAAAAAAAAAAAAAAAAAAGAAAAAAGCCCAGCCCTATAGATTTGGGGGGGTTACACTTCATATTAAACTATATGTTGCTGTCTATTATATTTTTACACCACACTATTAAAAAAACCCATAAATTATCAGTTGCTCATAATAACTTACAATTTGTGGTTTATTTTTGCAAAAGATATAAAGGCACAGGATATAAGGCTAAGTAGGCATTTTCTCTTCTTGTTTCTCCACATGTCTATGTAATTTTGCAAAATATACCTTATCTTCAAAGGAGAGGCTGATCAGCGTACAGTACAGTCTGGGACCATATAGCTGGATTGTCTTTAGACTTCTCTAAACTCTGAAAATTATCATATGTAAATACTGTCTTTTTCTAGTGTGACTATATAGAAAAACTCCTTTTGGCACTCAGAATTTGTTTATTGGCATTTTTTATGGATGTGATCTTTAATCAAACAGCCAAGTTATTCAGCGACACAAACCCAGATTTTTGGAAATAAATGTTTAAGCAGCTGAAGTCCTCAATGTGCTTTCCATGTGTCAGTCCTGGTAGCCTGACTGGCTTTTGCAATCCACACAGGCTGTCTGAGAGCAGTACTGCACTAAGAAAGATAATTCAGCTTGGAGCCAGTGTGTGCCTTCTAAGAGAACAGTCCTGAGACTTCTGGTGGGATTCTTTGCTGTTCAGTTTACTCATTAACCTATGTAATTCTGCATGTCACGATTCCTTGTTCTCCTTCCTAATTTAAGACATCAAGACCAGAAAATGCTTTCTCATAGAGCTTGGAGGGGTAGAAAGGAGGGACAGTATTGCACTGAGCAGATGGGAATGTACAGATGCAGCAGGATTTAATTCAGGCCATTAAGTTTTATAAGCAATGGACACTAAATTTACAAACACCTGTGAATATCATGTTTTTCATGTTTAAACTTTTTGGCTTTTTGAGGTAAACTGATATGCAATAAGTTGTCCTAGAAAATGCAAAGAAGGACTACATGCAGATAAATGAGACGAAAGCTAAGCCTGTGCAAACTGTAGTTCATGTTGACAAGTGAACTATGGAGCCTGCGTTTTATTGAATTTTGTTCAGTTCAATAATGTATGAAAATGACAGGAGGATACGTATTAGAGTTATACATATGGATGTTACAGTCATGCATGAATATTCTGGACATAAAGCAGTATTTAATCATCTTTCTCAGATAATAGTGTTTGATGTTCTCAGAAGTACTTTAAATATAAGCAGGTAGCATTAATAAAGCAATAGAATTAAATTTTAACTGGAATTTTATTTAAAATTATGAATATATATCCAGGTATCTTCAGCTTCTGGACTAGATATCCATGATTTTCAATGCCTGAATAGCATGACCATAGTTCTAGGTAGTCAATTAAAAGCCTATTCATAACAACATATGAATAAGCCAAGACCTCCCACATGGCTACAAGTCTATACTGTTGTAAGTAACACTCACTTTCCTGTAGACAAAATTGGATGTTTCTGAACAGTAATTATGCTTTTGCAATACATTACAATCGGATGAATAAAGTTGTGTTTTTCTTTTTATATTCTGTGGAACCAGAACAGTGGTGGTTGAGAGATATTAAAAATACATTAAATCAATTTCTCTTCCTTATTTCACATGGCATTTTATGTTTCATTGTATATTTATAATTAGACTTTGTGAGTATGTAAATGATACGCGTGAAAAAATGTTCGGTTTAGAGACTCATTCTTAGTAATGTTTAACAACGGAGTTAAAATGATTTTTAAAAGGTTCTTTTGATCTGTACAATAACATAACAAAACCAAAAAAAAGATAAAAGATAAATTTCAACCTTGCTGAGCAATTAAAATTTGAAAAATATTTATACTCCTACTATAAGTCATTATTAGTGCATGAAACATGGATGTTTCAGAAAATGGAGGAAAAAAAGACTAAATCCATTCATTGTGCAAAGATGATAAAAGACTCTGAATTTATTTAATCCTTGATGGAGGGTTGGAGGGTTTGCAAAGCCAGTCTTTATTTTATCTCAATGTTGAGATACTTGCTTCATTGAAAGAAAAAATGTTTGCCATTAGCTTCAACAGAAACCAGATTTTTCCCCTGTGAAGGGCAGAATAATGTAGAGATTTCATTTATTTTCTCAGTGGGGTGCTTCTTATAAGGTATTAGAGAAGTTTCTCTAGATATGTACTCAAGTAAATTTTGCCCAGTCAGTATTAAACATCAAGATGACATTCGGGGTTCCAGGAACTAAATTCTGCTTTTAGAATGGTTCAGTGAAAATATTTAAGCAACGGGAATCTAAAAATGTTGTGACTGAGTTCCGGCATCCATTTCAAATAGAAATGGACTTGCTTCTCTTTTCAAATTCAGTCCAGCTTCCCTTACCTGGCTGAGCATTCCCACCTGGCTGGATCCACATAGATCCCTGTTTTGTCTCCCGTGTGGGTTTTGTGTCAGAGGTGCTGGTTAGCATGAATCCCAGCAGTACTCATCATCTGGCACCTGAGCAGAAACACAAAGAAACACCAATGTTATGTGTAAAAAAAAAGATTTGATTTAAGGTGCATGTAAGTCAGCAATACTTTTTAAATGAAAACTGTACGCTCTTGAGGCAAGTTGTTTCGAAATTGAGAAGGTTATGTTTTGTATTTCTGCGTACAGAGCACACAATGGTCTCCTCCACAGCAGGCTACTTTGAAAGCTCAGCTAAATAGGATGAGACTGGAGCTTTCTTAGTAGTGAACTGAGCTTTGCTGTGAAACTAGTCATCCTTTTCCTAGCCAGAGACAGAGACTTAATATATACTTCAACCTGATGAAATTCTTTATAATATGGCCAGTGGTCATGGCTCAGTTTATCTCACTTCAATTTCAGTGAGGATTGGGAGGGCCTCTATATTGATTATATGGATTATTTTGGAATGGTAAAGTATAAACAAATAGTTTAAAAGAGTAATTGCTTATTCTATACTGGTTGGCTGAGACCCAGTATCACCTGCCTAAACAGTTGGTTTAGCTCTAAAGTTGCAGATCATGAAGATAATTTTAAAATTATGCCAGTAAAGTTTAGATTATTTGTTCCACTTTTTCTGTCCTTTCAGTATTTCACCATTAAACTGTTCCTGCCAGAAGCAGCTTTTTGACTAGGCTTCTGTGAATACCTCCCCACCCCCCAGAACCACCCCCTTTAAGACAGATCTTTTCAGTTTTGTAAGGCAGAGGGGAAAAAAAACCCTTGATGATCTCAGAAAGACCTTAATATGCCTGCTCACTCTGCGTATCATAGTCTGAAATGGATACCTCGCTTTAACCATCTGTTAGTATTTCTGTTACAACAACACCTATATATTACATTTGATCAATAGTTCCTCTGTGGTAGACATTGCACCCTATAGTACAATACCATCCTACCTCCAAAAGCTTATGATCTTAAGGTCCTAGTCTTGTAATGGATCCCAGCGACCAAATGGAGCACCAGAAAGCCTAAAGAAAAGCCCATAATATTCAAACTTATGGACCTCTGATTGTAGAATCGTAAAAGCAGCGAGCAATGCTAGCAGCAATAGGGAAGAAAAATTTCAAGCTCCTTTTGTTATTTTATAACAAGGATCTATTCAGCAGTGTCTAGCGTGCCAGCTAGCAGACTAGAGTCAGAGTACTTTAAGCAATTTCATTATAAACCCTGCTATTCAGAAATTTATAAGACTGCTATAAAACTTCACTTAAGGCTGATCAGTGCCAAAGAACATTCCTTTTCCACTTAAAAATAACATGTGGCTGCTGTTTGTAAATGATAGGGTTGCAAAAGTGGAGAGAGAGAGATATTTTCAAAGGCATAAATTGGGTTTGGACATCCAGTCTCTGTTTCTTGAAATACCAGTCACTAAATTCAAAACAAAAAAGGTGAAGAAAAAACTTTTATACAATTCCTGTGTAGCAAAGCATAAATTTTGATGAATAGGAGGAAGTAACAATGGAAATTTGCCTGCATAAATTCTTTTCCCACTCAACAGGCTATTTTTTCCCCCAACTTTGTCTTTTAAAATTATAATTAGATTTTGGATTATGTTCTTTTGGTGATTTAAACTTTAAAAGGACAAGTTGCTAGAGTTTCAAAATTATCTTCTATAACTTCTCCTTCACATAATTTTATACCTGCCCATATTGTCGTTTTAACAGCTTCCTGCTGTGATAAATTGTAATGACTATCTGCCCATGATCACCTGTCAGCTATAAAATATTGCAATATACATTTTGAAATTGGACAAATTAATCTTTGTGTGATAGACTTTTCCACTGTCTTATTTCTTATATACCTCTGTAATATTTCTTCTTCTAAATTTGGCTGCCTGCTAATTAATAAAATTAAATAAGAAAAGTTAGACAAAGGAAATTAAATTCCAAGTTGCCAAAGGACATAGAGTTTGAGTAGTATACACAAAAGGTATGACAAATCAGGGTTCCTGTTGCGCCTCTGTTCTTCAAGGATTTACAGACAATACAGGTTGTAACATCCCTTATTTTCTTTCTTTTTTAGCGTTTATAGCGAGTATATATGGTATTTATAATACTATATATTTGCTGGGTGTAGTCCTTTCCTTCAATGCTCTAATTTCTAGTAAGGTGCAGTTGGTCCTCAATGACTTGGAGATAAAAGTCTCCCTTACAAGCACTTCACCTCCTCTCCAAGAACAAATTTGTCAGATGCTTTCACAGCACATTCTTGACCCAGACACAAAAAAAGAAAGGGTAGCTCCAGATGTGAACAAAAGAGAAAGATGATTTTCAGGGAAAGGGGTTTCTGACCGTTACTCCAAAATGAACAACTGAAAAATAACTCCTAACGACTGCAGGGTTTAGCTTCCTTTCTTTTCTCTGGTGCTTCCTTGTATGGTGGAAGATCAAGAGAATGCCACTCTTGATTTCTTCCACTGTGGAAGGCAATCTAGTAAAAATGAATGCAGACATATCACTAAACTGACCCAGGTCCTAGGAATACTAGAGAACAGGATGTTTTTGCAACTTACCTCCATCCTTCTGAGTCCTTAGGTTTTGTGGGAATAGATTGACTTCTGCTTACAGGGTACAGAGCCTCTACCTTCTCCCTCTTAAAATCCTCAGGCACTGAAAGGGAGAATCCCATGGAGTTTCCTCTTTGCAGGAGATACAAAATATGTCTAGATCAGTAGAATTTCTTAAAATATCTTTTAGTTGCTGTTAAACCGTTAGCCAGATCAAACTCAGAATTAAAAACAGCCTTGTGTCTCCTATTACATCTGATGACCTTTAGCTCAGAATCCCTAACTAATTTTAGAAAGGAAAAAAGGACCTGATACAATAGAGAGGTAAGCCTTCACTAATCTAGCACTGTGCAATTATTTCCCTGTTTCAGATATATATTGCTATATCCACATAAATAATAAAGGAGAAATAACATTGCTGGATTTTCCTATACAGGTGGTTCATCATTTCATATATACGTACATCAAAAATAGTATATGTGTACTGTGTGTTTTGTTGTGACATGGAAAATCTGCTTTTCATGGTAGTACATGATGGTAGGAATCTTTTTCTCCATATATGACATGGCATTGAAATATGACGTGTATGATTTTGCGGGAGAATAACAGTTTTAACTATATTACATGTTTAAAATCCCAAGTGAACGTAATATAACTTTACTAGCTCATTTCTCCTGAGGCATCAACACCATTTATCACTACTGCTTCCATCTGGCATGTCTGAACTATCATGATCAGCATTTTATGTGGAAATGAAAGCATTCAATATGGTCTCTCTTCTCTAATGCTCTGAGGTCAGATACAATACTGCTGGAGGCAGTGAAGATGCATTTTTATCACACGCTTGAGCAACATCCATTTGACATATTTTATAGTTTTCTAGGTTAAGACCAGCCAAACTTTTTCTTATTTGCACTGACCTGGCATGGGGTCATTTGCTTTAATAATAATCTAAGATTAATTCCAATAAATTTAATCTAAGATTAATTAAAGTAAGCCTTGTTATACTGTGGTGTTAAAAGTCTGGCACATGCAGCCAAATATTTGGGTGCTGAAAACCAAATTTCTAGTGTATTTTTTGCAGAGTTTAGAAAAGCAATGGAATCACTTGCCCAACTGTTTTCTTCCCAAGGAATGGCTGCATGTGGTTTGCTTACTTGAGGTCTTTGGGAAGAGATGTCAGATACTCTCCTTTTCTCACAGAGGATTCATGGAATATGGTCTGATGACATAGTTAAAAGTATCTTGTAGTTTAGGTTTAAAACTTCCATTTCAGTGTGTAAAAATATATGGCTGTTTCTTTTTACACTACAAATTCTTGAGTCTCTGTCAATTTCTAAGCCTCAGTAATCCATCATATGAGAAGCAGAGTTACCACAAATATGTTTTATCATCAGCTCCTTCATAGCCTTTTGGGATCATTTTAAGATAGAAGACAAATTCCGGAATAAAATATTGAGTATGTAACTCTTCGTAGATCACACCACAATCTTTAATTCCTTTAAAATTAATTGTAATAATATATATCTACTTACATTATTTCAAACTCCATTTTTTAGTGTGATATTAAAATAAACACATTGTTTTTATTGACATTGTACAGGTCATGAAAAATTTACTATATCCAGGATGCAGTGAGTACATGGGAAGTTTTGGTTATATATGAAAATTTATTCTGAGCATTGCCTTTTATTGTTTCATGCTGTTGGTTGGTTGGGTTACGCTACGGGGCAAAGAATCTTCCAAAAATTGTCATTTACTAAGATTAAAGAGCTGGCACTTGATGGCAAGCACTGTGAGTTAGTCAAGAGAGAACAAGTTCTCTCTATAGACTACTGCTTCTTTTGTGCGTAAGAATTTACTCATTGTCACTCATGGTGGTTGTAAAAAAAAATAAAAATGTTCTCCATGCTTATTGATTTTCGGTAATTGCACATTAAATCTACTGAACAGTGAATAAAGGGTCAAATTCTAATACAACAGCTAGTACTTTACGCTGTTATTGATCTTGTATTCTTATAAAAACACAACCCTGGTAGCATATGATACAACGCTACATGAAGACAACTACGATCTTCCTCCACACGTGTTTTAAAACTGTAATCAAATAAATGCATTCAGAAGGCTAAAAACTGCTTGATGGAAAAAGTAACTGAAAACCCTTACACCCTGCCAGTGACATCTTTTCATTCTTTATTACCTTCACAATCTCCCCGTGTTGCATAGATGCTGTCCTTTTGAAAAACAAACAGATAATTTCTGGGTTTTTCAGATATTTCCTAAATGAGAACAATCAGCAGTTATCTGCAATTTACAGCATATTTACAGTATTTACCATGTTTAAAATACAGTTGTAGTTAATAGCAGTCCCTCCTTAAAATGTAGTGATGTGACACTATCCAGGAGTTCTTACAGTGCCAGTGATTTCTACAGTCATGTTTCAGGGTGGACCTTCAGCTTAGAAACTCAAATGTTTTAGCAGATACTTCCATTACTTCTCTATAACAAAAACTTGGAATAATTCCTCACTAACTTTCCTCAATTCAAAAAAAAGTTCCTAATTCTGAAATACCTTCAAAGTCTTGGAGGAAGACTGCATGAAAACTGACATTTTCCTTTGGTTTCAGATACTGTTAAGAAAAGAACACAGAATTTAAATAATCCAATGTAAGCAATCTAACACAATTAAAAAAAACCTCAACAAGTTAGTGTCTTAGTTTTAAGATATTTGCATTTGATACTTTTCTGACAGTGCCTGTCTCTAACATGTAGAAAGTAGCTCAGCAGAGCAGTGGCAATATATTGGGTTTTTTCTTATTGCTGATTTTCTCTCAACTTTCTACAATCCTAATATTGAAAAAGCAAATAGTTTCTCTTTTCCTTTCTTGAATTTTCCACTGTTGTGAAATCTTTGCATGTTTTTAACGTTTAAGCAGCCAGAATTCCTTATTGGTATCTGTAGTCATCTGTCCTCTTACACTTACCAGATTAAAACCTAGAAGTTCACTGTCCACTAAAATATTCAGTATTAAAGAGTCCAGAGTATGAATGTAATTCAAACACAGTACAGCATGTATATAATTTCAGATGTTGGAAGACATTTCTAGTAGGAGAGAAAATGTAAATAACTCAAACTGCCATACTCACCTCTCACTCGATATCTCTTTCCCTCTCTCTTGTGTAGTGTCAGTAACCTTGACCATAAGACAACATCCTGAGGAAGAACTGCTGAAAGGAACTAGCACCAGCACCAAAATCAAGTTCTGCTTTTCTGGAATAATAGCTCAGGTAAACTATAAACTCAATATTCAGGCATAAGCTAAATTACATAAATATATTCAGAGTCAAATGATATCAGTAGAAAGCCTCCAACTATCTTCAGCATACTTGGATCATTCAGAAATTTTTATGAGTAATTCAAATAATAAACATGTATAAAATGAGAGTCTTTGCACATCATTCATGAAAGATATCAAAAAACTGAGATATAGTGAATACACCATATGTGATTTCTCACTAAGCTGATTCTGATGCTTACATAATTATTGGTGGTCCTTTTTACAGTCTTTCCAACTATGGCCCTTGCTCTGAGTGTTACAGGTTAATAAAACTTTGAAGTCATTAATTTTTCTTTGAAAATGAGGAATGTGTCTATATTTTAAGATAAATTTTAAGCAAATATAATTTTAAAAAGGTAGTGAATTTTTTTCAAATAAAGTAGATGAAGTATTTGTATAAAGATAAGTCTGTTCAGTTAAGATTCTTTGATTTTGATAGATGAGGACTAAATTTTGGTAACCATTTACTGCGTCATGAAAGCAAAATGCTGAAATTGTTCATTTTACTCTGATAGCTACTGAAAATGGGACTTCTATTCAAAACTGTCTTAATATTGTCTCTCTCTTTGAATTTTATTCAGAAAATCATACATCCCTGTAGTTCTGTTATATAATATATTTGATGAAAACTTTTTGAGGGGAGGAAGCATCTCTGTACTTATATCAAATAGGTTGAAAAAAATCAGACAGCAAATTCTCTCTAGAACTGGGAGCACTTTTTCTCAAATAATTACATTTCGCTCTTACATGATGGTTTGGTTGGGGTTTTGGTTGTTTGGTTTGGGGATTTTCCCCAAATTCTCCCTCATTCATAGATTAAGCTAAGCACATAATTACCTTCATGAAATAAAAATCAGACTTTTTAAATATTCTTCATTCATTTTTGTCTGATTTTCAGAGATAATAGGGATATCTTGCCAAGCGACTCTTTGTTTTCATATATCAAATAACAAAAAAATGATTAAGAGGGACATCCTACAATAACTATATTGCCAGTCCGTATGTCCAGTATGTAACAAATAGTGTTCACATTCAGGTTATTTTAATGCAACATTGTAAGAAATACAGTAAAGCATTTATTTATAAAATGGTGTTCATGCTGGTTACTTGTGTCTTTGCATCAAAATGTGAACTCCTTGTTTCTATGTTATACTGGAATTATTTCAGAAAAGTCATTTTCATCACTCTTCTAGCAGATTTGAAAATAATGGAAGATCATAAAATCCTGCCTTCCACTCTATCACTTCTTTTTTTAATATGGCATTCTAATCTATTTATTGAATCAAATTATAGGAAATGTCCTGCATAGTTATGTTCAAATTATAGTCTTTAAACTCCTTCTAAAGATGCTAGGAAAAGTAACTTAGACAAGTCAGCTCATTGGCGATCAGTCTGTATGCATTAGTCAGGAGTCCACTTTACAGACTATACCAGAGGTCTCTTGTTTGGGAAAAATCACTTTTTAATGAAGTATTAATTACGTAGAAATTGAGCAACTCTCTCATCAGTTCTATGGGGGACCTGAGACCAGTTCTCTGACTAAGTGTAGCTACTTCAGACAGGGAAAAAAAAAAAAAGGGGGAATAAAATGCCATTTAGATTTATAAAGCAAAAAAAAAATAGGTTTCACAGGAATTCCCACAGTATCACAAGCAGCACTTTACAACAGTGAAGTGAAAAGTTACCATTAGTTCATCTTTGGAAATCACAGCTGACCAGAACACAGGCACAGCCCTAACAGATCATAAGAATAGATCTGCCGAATGTACTGTCTTCAAAAGCAACCCCCAAATCATCTGTCCTATGCTAGAATAAAACAATCAGCGAAATGGAGGGGGGGTGTGTGTAATAAATCTCTGTGAGCAAAACCTGTGCAATAAGCAGGCTGACTTCCTACCAAACTTGTCGCTTAGATGCTGACAGGATTCATATCACCACAAACTGCAGAGTCATTGGAAATGGAAGAAATTGCAGATGTCAGTAAATCCTTCAAGGCAGCGACAATGTTAAGTTCAAGCAAGGAAACAGGAGACTACGTAATGCTTTTCTGGAAGAAACTGAGAAGCAGCCACTGGGAGCACTCACAACCGAACCAACCTCTTTCATCACCTGCTTTAGTCAGTATGTCTTGCACAGGACTGTGGCTTTATTTCCTTTACCTGCGTATGCTATGAAGACCTCAGCTAAAGGCAGCCCTTCTTTACATAAATCCAGGTCCAGCTTATGTCAGGACATAGCTAAAGCCAGGTTAGGGCCTGAGCTCAAGCCCCAGCTCCATATTTCCACTTCAGTCTGCCAGCAAACCTGGATGCATATGCATGTAAACATATGTATATCCCCATCCAAAAGCATCTTTAGAGAGCAAGTGAGCACAGGATAAGGGAAGCTTGGTTCCTACAGGGGTTTTTTTGTTTGTTTGTTTGTTTGTTTGTTTTTAATACAGGAGATTTTTATATATTCTTTGTCTAACACTGAAACCTGACTTAAGCATCTTGTCTCAGGTTTTGAGCAGAAGAATCTCTCCTCCCAGCCCCAGTTAACCACCTGTGAGCAGAAGGGAAACCATTCCAAACCTAGGAGCTTTCTGGTGCAGGTGACCTCGGCTGTGTCCTATCTCCTCCCAGTGGTGGCACGTGGCTGACTCCACATCTGCCTTACGATATTCTGCTTGCTGTGAGAAAGCAGTCTTGAAGTGTGACCCCACTGTCAACAGGAGCACCCAGGGGACCAGGAGCCTGAGACAAGACCCACACATACCACCTGTCCAGCGTGGATAGTCTTGATGGTGCCCAAACTCAATCTTCTCCTCTACATTTCACCCCCATGTAATTCTAGTGTTGTATCTCTAAGGTCAAAATTCTTCATGTGCCTTCTTGGTCAGACTGGTCACTTACACTAGGATCAGAAATCCTGTTAGGAAAGCTTTTCAGAAGGGAGCATTTAGAAACGTTGTTGAAAAACCTTGTGTTAATGCAGTGCTTAGTAGCACACAGGTGCAATGCATACCTCGAGGAGAAGATAACAATCGCAAAGCACTAAGAACTGTTATAAACTCTAATTTTAGCTACATTAGTTCTCTAATACAGACATTTAGTTACTTTTAGAAAATGGATATTTCCAGAATAGAGGCAAGGTTAAAAGACCTTCATTGTTATTACAATTTCTGTTAATAGCGTGAAAATTACTTCTGCTATATTAACATAATAATACCAAATACAAATATATTTACATTATCACAACTGTTTTGCACAAATTTTTGAAACATTAATCTCTGTTAATACCGACAAGTTGAATATTTTAACAATTTTTTCTTAACTCACTGCCTGGCTATTAATATTTCCAAATAGCTTTTCTCATTCTCTGAAAACACACATTTCAGTATTCATTGAAGGAATTAAAATTAGCACAGATTTGGAGAAATAAACATTACTGGCTAGGATAGCAAAGAGTCCTGAGGGAATGGTTCTTCCCAGTTTTGTGAAATACTGTTGGAAACCTGTGGGAAATAACTAATCACTGAGATTTTTTTTCTAGCTTCATATATTCTTTCATGGTCTTCCCAAGAGATAAACATGTTTTATACACTCTCTAAAGGGAAGAAAGAATGGCTTGATTTATTTTATTTATTTATTTTTTAATCTCAGACTGGGAATCCTTTGAGCAGTCAAAACTAAAAAGGAAACTCTAAAAATAAGAGTTCCTAAATTATTACCATCCCAAATTAAACTGTGCATCTGCATGGTAGCCAACAACATCCCTGACAGAGGTCCTGAAAGGCTTTAAGTGCCCAGGTCAAAAGTAGCCACTTACTATACTAAAAAAACCCCAGAGTTTATCAGAATTATTTGCTTTTGTATTAAATAGGATGAGATTAGTGTAATATTGCATATCAAGCAGTATCTCATGAAGAGAATAATTATACATTGATTTATAATTCTTTTTCCAGATGGTTTTATGTGGTTTATATACAGAATTCATGTTGTGAATGGTGGTTTCAAGCTACCATCTCCCTGGTGCTTTTGAAAGTTTCATTTCAGCTGTCTTTACCACCCTTCAAACATACTTATTGAATATTCCTTTTTTTTTTTTTTTTCTTTTTTTGCTACAAATAAGTAATACATTGGGGAAAAACATGAAAACGACCTCAGAAGAAGATACATATTTGAGTGGAAAATGCTTGTATGTTAGAATGTACGTTTGTGTTTAATCTGAGTTTATGTACCGCTTTCCTAACATACAGGATATTAGACACTGATTTATGGCCATTTCTGTAATTCCCCTGCAGTTTTATCATGACAAAATTACATCCTTAGGTAGAACTGAAATGTCAGTTGATGATTAGTGTGCTATTATACCTTTTCACTGGATGGTAATGGGAAGTGTCTATAAATCTACCTGTTAAGAAGTCAATACAGAGTACACCAGCAGTTAACTTGGTGGTTTGCTATTCTTAGGTTGGCAATTACATGTCACGTTGAAGACTTTTATTAAGCCAAATCTTGAATACCTATCAAACAGTACGCTTTTTTGCAGAAGCATCAACAAGAGCTTATTTTTCACTATTTTATGGTGATCCAACAGATGACAGTTTATTGCAAACTGGCAAAACGTACATCACAAATGAGCTGAGACAAGTTAAACAAACCTCTCAAGATCTAGGACATGGCATTCACTTTCAGTGTGTGCATGATCGTTTCTACAAGCCTGAACAAAATCCATTATGTCATCTGTGCTCAATGAGGCTAGAGAAAGCAGAAACATTAACATCACTGAAGTGTCAAAAACCAGACCTATTTGCAAGTGTTGAGTTTGAAGCACAGAAGGGAACGTTCTGCACAGGATCACGAGCTTTGCCTAACAGAGACATGCTTGAGATGTGGGCCAAACAAGTCTCAGGCATCACAGCTTAAAGGACATATTTCACAGCACGTTCATGCCTTGGCTTTTTCTAGTTCTTTATCATGTTTCAGAGCAGTATATGGTAGAGAGATGGAACAGGAGAGGAACCACCTCTGAATTCACTGAAAGCAGGACTGTGCCCATTGCATCAGTTAAAAAAAAAGTATTTCCTTTAACTGGGGGCAAAAACAGTTAACAGAAACTACAGTTTATAATTCTAGGTTTTAAAAGATCCCGCAGCAACCAATACATAGTGCCATCAAAGTTTTAATAAGTGGCCGTTACATACTTGTGTCTCAAGATCTTTTCCTTGGGCTTCCGATTGCTGTCTGTGAAGCTAATAGCACATGAAAGGAGTGAGGTGGCCAATTCACTTTTAAAAGAAGTTTTGAAACTGCTGTGCAGCTGAAGAGTGACACAGTTTGAAAAATTCCTCAATCATTGCCTTTTGGGTTTTTTTGGTCGGTCTATGCTATATCTAATTCACAGTACTAGGTCCCTACTTATTTAGAAAAACAAATCAAAACACAAAAGGAATGTGTGGAGAAGCAAGGTTCTTTTTCATTAATGCACCAGAACAGTTCCCATAGCAAGGTGCCAAAACCCTCACTTATCATGAACATACTTTGATGTTCATTTATTGGGAAAACCTTTGACTAATAAGGAATAAATATTTAGTGGGCTTGAACCTAGGTTGTGCTTCAGTGTTTTTTTTCCTGCAAAATGACAACGATATTATTTTCTTTATTCCATTCTTTGTTTACCTTATGTAAAAATAGAGGTAAAAACATTTACAGTGAGATTATATGGTTCAAACTTTTGTGCTTGACCAACTATATTGGAACTTAGTCACACATTTAAGAAATGTGAAATACTTTGTTTACAGAGGGCAATCAGTGTCTGCAAAAAATGTTGTAAAAGTATAGAAAATATCAGCTAACTATTGTGAAGTTTACAATTTATTTATGTCAGATCTCATTATGTCAATGCGGCTTTTGTGGAAAGTAAGAAAATAGTTCAATACTATTTTAAATGTTAGTCTTTCTGCCAGTTATAAAAAGAATCTTAAAGACTATTCTAAAAGAAAATGAAAATCTTATTTGAAAGCCAATTCTTAAAAGCACTGAACAGCACTCATACCAGTTTTCCTGAGCATCTTTCACCTGCTTTCTGGTCTTGCAAGCTGTTCTCCATTTCAGATATTATTTCTCATATTTTCTGTAGTTTAATACGTGTCTCCTGAGGCTGGATGTGGATTCAGCTATTCCCATCTACTCTGTAAAGCCTACAATTAAGGCTGTATCTCATTTTTAAAACTCATCTATTCCTTGGAAGAATTTTGAGCCTCTACTAATCAGTAAATGTAGGAAAAAAAATTGCTACAGTACTTATTACAGAGAAGAATGTCAGTTAGATTTGACAACTTGGACCAATTTTGTTTCACCTGGGATCTCTTACAAAATGCCATTCCTTGATTGCTTCCACTTACTTCTGCTCTCATATGACCTCTTTTCTGTCCTTCTCAGTCTTTCCTTTCTGCTACTGCTTCTCATCTCCTTTCAGCTTTCTTCTGATGCTTTTTTTGCCAGGTTTCTAGTGTTCATAATAATTTAGATTAACAGTTGACACAATGTTTCTTGCTGTATGAATATTTACCATGCATGTATTTTAATTCATATTTGCACTATTAATACATCATGATAAAATCACAATGCTGGGATTTTTGGGGGCATAATTTACATAAAGCAATTGTTCTTTATCCAGTATAATTAATTGAGTGTTATTCGTTGGGTAGATCTTCAAGGCTTTATTTCCAAATCTCTATGTTTTCTGTATCAATAATGAAGACACTGAAAACTTAAAATTAGACTAACAAATAATATCATGTACTTAAATTAGACTAACAAATAATATCATGTACTTAATCAAATCTAAAAACTGTAAAGCCAAACAGTAGGTAGTAACTTACTGTTTCTTTGTACTAATTCTTTGTAGAATTAGACTGGCTTGAATTTGACATTGCTATTTTATAGGGTAACAGCACTGAAACATGTTTCAATGTTTACAGAAATTTTAGTGGGAAACTGGGAATTTCAATGCCCATAATAGATGCTGATGTTAGAGGAACTGAGGAATTATAGACATATAGAGACTCAGAGAAAGACTGGAGAAGAAAAAAAATACATGAAATCACTATTGCTTTATCAAAATGACACAATGCTTATCTATGATGGAAATTATTTTGTAAAGATATGACAAAAAGTTGTCACGCTTAAAATTATAATCCTAATTATAATCACTCCTAAAATAGGGAAAAATCAGCATGTCTAATCTCGGGTCTCTCACAGGCAAGACTGGCAAGAGAAGGGTGGATGAATTGCCAAAAAGGCAAACACTATCTTTTTAGAGAGGGGATTTTATTATGCAGCTTCTGTTTCCCCTCCCTACATCAGAAAAGGTCAGTGTTTCTGAAGAGGAGTATAACATGCCTTGTAAGACAGCTGGGACCCTCATAACACTCCCTGAAAATGATTGTGCATCTCTTGACAGCAGTAAGTATGAGTGACAGACAGCACTAAGCATTTCAGTGGTTCAATGGCATTAATAATTTCAGTCAGTGGATAGATTACAAATATTTGGAATTACACAGCAGAGTTCTCTAAATCGATGTTGTCTTCTTTGCCTGGAAAAGACAGATGTGAAATTAAAACTTATATGCCCGTTTCAACAAGCACCCTAAAAGCCTCAATTTCCTCTAAACCTCATATTTTATGCTGTTTAGAACGCGCCTGGTATCTTGGTTGGTTTAGGGAGTGCGAGCCTGAAACTGCAGAAGCTCATGGATTGTTTGGTAGGTACAGGTCAAACTGGCCATCGAGTAAAAGGTGCATTTCTTATGAGTATGTTGGATCCAAACTGATTTTGTACTCAGAGGTAAATTTATGATGTATGAGATATATGTCCTTACTAAACCATAATAAGGTCCAGCGTGGTATTCTGCTACACAGTTCGGGAAGGGACCAGACTCATCCTGGTTTGTAGAAAATGAGGCAAATGCCTAAGTTAGCACAGCTTGCACTCCTTGTGTTCACAAGAAGATGAATGTCTGAGCTAATTCATGCAGTTTACTAGAAATTTAAGTTATGAGAGAGTGCATTACATACAGCTGTGGTGTCTGATGAAAGCTAGTCCCTGCACTCTGTGCTGCATAAACCAATCTTTGCTATAACTTCACTCAATTCCCCAGTTGTCTTCCTCCTCCTTCCTACCTGCTAGAGAACTGTGATGTGTTAATTACCTAATTAACACATCTCCTTTGTAATTAACCTGGCCTTCTCTTTATCCTGACCATTCACACCAGAAAGAAGGATGTCAGGTAGATCAATTTACAGCAATCTAAGCTGTTTACAAGCATATTGGCAGTTTAAAACAAATGGCATGTTAAAAAGGTCTCAATAAGGAAACAAGTTTTATTATAAGCTACTGAGGTAGCAAAAAATGGGATTTTCATTCAAGTAATATCTATGCTTGTCTTGGTTTCAGCTGGGATAGAGTTAATTTTCATCCTAGTAGATGGTGCAGTGCTGTGTTTTGGGTTTAGTAGGAGAAGAAAGTTGATAACACGCTGATCTTTTCAGTTGTCACTAGGTAATGTTCACACTGAGTCAAGGACTTTTCAGCTTCTCAGGCCCCACCAGCAAGAAGGTGGGAGGGACACAGCCAGGACAGCTGACTTGCACCAGCCAAAGGGATATTCTATGCCACAGAGTGTCATGCTTGGCATGTAAACAGGGGGCAGTTGGCTGGGGGTGGATTGCTGCTTGGGGACTGGCTGGGCATCCATTAGTGGGTGGTGAGCTATTGTACTGAGCATCTTTTTTTTTGTTTGTTTAGTTTGTTGGATGGTTTGGGGGTTTTTTAAGTTTTATTTCTTTTTTTGTAATCTCTCTTTTTATTACTATTATTAGTAGTATATTTTACTTCAATTATTAAACTGTTTTTATTCCAGTCCACAGGTTTTGCATTTTTTCTGAATTCCCCTCCCCATCCTTCCAGGGCAGGTGGGTGAGCGAGTGGCTGCATGATACTTAGATGCTGGCTGGGGTTAAACCACACTACTTAGCAACAGCTAAAACATCGGTGTGTTATCAGCATTATTCTCACCCTAAATCCAAACCAGCTACTAGGAAGAATATTAACTCTATCCTAGCTGAAACCAGGATAATGCTGTATTCTGTAATGTCCAGGTTGGAAAAAGGTAAGGAGCATTTGCTAGAAAAAAAATAAAAATATGGAAAACATGTTCCACTGGGCAGAAAAAAGGAAGACAAAAAGATTAGTCTGAAACAATCACCTGCTGGAAGGGTGCAGGATCAGAGAGAACATTTCCTGGCCGCAGCCTTTGGGTGAGGCACTGCTCATTCTCTCCTGTTTGGAGCATGCTGCTTTGTGTAGGTGGGTCTCCTGGGGAAAATCCTGCTAAAGGGTGTTGAAAGCAAGAGATTTTTGGAGGTACACTACTGCTTTATTCTATTTGATTTAAGTGGATGTTGTTATGGAGGGATTTCATTTTTAATTTGTATGGTTGTGAGTGTAACAAAACATTAAACAACTAAGGCCAATTCAAAAAGGAGTTCTTTGTTACATGCGCATTGCTACAAAATGCTGCCTGTGCCTTGCTGTTAAGTGACTGATCTCATGTGTGGCATCCAAAACCTGATGGGAACTGTTCAGTGTAGAGTTGTATCTTAAATTGTTCCCTTCCCAGACCGTAGGTGACCTACCTTCCAGAGGCTCAAAGTTTTATGTACTTTGGAACTCTGGTATGGAGAGATTTGTTGACAGTTCTTCTTTAGAAAGAAACGTTAAAGAAATGGGGGGGGGGGGGGGGGGGGGGGGGGGGGGGGGGGGAACGGGAACGACAACGACGACGACACACGACATGGGACCAAACAACCCAGCAGTTACATTTCTGTGCTGTCCATGGTAACTGATTACCATGAGAAGTCTAGTCTGTAGTAATTTAGGTATCTTACCCAGTTAAAGTTTCATAAAAATATATAAATAGCCTTGGCACCGGCTACTTCCCTTTGTAGGCAAGTTTTTGGGGGGTTCTTTTTGTTTCTTTTTATTTCACTAGTTCTGTATGTCCTTTTTTTGTTTCTTTTTTTACAGGGTCTTTCTAACAACTGAGTTACTGTGTAAAAGGAGTATTCCCATGCAATGGTTAGAAGAATTAAGAGGCCACTTAGAACAACATTATGTGTAGTTTATTCTGGAGGCATTCTGTGAACCCTTTCAAGCAGTAAGAACTACAGAAAAAAAAAATAATACTGTTTTCGTATATGATATTAGGTTTAGGTGGGAGACTCTATCATCTTGTCTGCTCATCTCTGTCGGTACTGAGGTGTTTGTGGAAATGCACTGAAGAAAAACTTTCAGCCCTTGAGAAACTATTAGGATAAAGAAGTGGCAGCAACAATGACAATTTGAAGTGTTTTAAGTGTGCTGAGATAGATAAACAGGGATTTCCAGAACTGTAAATTCTGACTTAAGTGGCTGTCTTCTGTCTAAGTTGTGCTTTAGATACTGAAAATTTGTATTAAATCAGGCTACTAAAGCTTAGGTAGGTGTGGTATAAACCCAAAAGAGTCATAGTTCTATATTCCTTGGGTGCAATGAAGAACAACAGTCAGACCTTTTTTTTTTTTTTTTTTTTTTTTTTGGTTTTGTGGTTGTTTTTTTTTTTTTTTAACTTCTTTTCTCCCCACCCTTCTCACAGTCTGACAGCCTTTTTCTTAAGGAAAAGTGAGAGCTGGGTTTGAAAAAGCTTCCAGCAAGCCTTTTCAGCTTATTTCTAGAAATTTGGCCAGTGTTCAAATGCAATGTAGTAATTAACTCATCCCCAAACTAGGTGATTTTTCAACTCTTTTCTAAAGATAAAATTCTTTCTATTGGAAATGAAATTTCAGGAGCACCCTCTTGAGTGCAGTGCACACTGTTTGGTGATGCATGGCATGAAGGATGCAGTCCATATGCTGCTGTGTGAGTCACAGCAGAGAATGTCCTCAGTGCGAGGGGATGCTGTCAGTTTATGTTGCTTTTTAAATTTGAGTTCCTTTGCTGTAGTTGTTATTCTGGAAACATGATCAACTTAAAAAATTAGTGCCTGAGACACCTTTAACAGATATGGATACTTTGCTGAAAGAAAGCAAAACCCCATGACATTTTTCACTTTGCTCTATTGCAGTCACCTGCCTTGGCCAGAGCTTAGGACTAAGCCTGTAGATGTAAAGCTTTGTCTTACCTGTATGTCTGCAGAGGTGGCCAGGACAGGAACACAGGCTGTCAGAAATTAGTGTGCGTTATTCCAAACTTCATGTCATCAGGAACTGACGTTAATGAGTCCAGACGCTTGGTATGCTGCAGGACCTGCCTACCAACTCGTACAACTGTGGGGAATGGACTTGTCCAAGCAAGCACAGATACTGTTCTCCGTGCGGTCTTTGAAAGTGCATCTGTGTGATTCTGAATGCCCTTACCAGCTCTGGGCAACTCGGTCTTTGAAGTTGATGGGGGTGTGCAGCGATAGCTTTTGATATCGACTCCTTCATTTGTTGGGAAGGATCTGTACCTTTGCATTCTAGCTAAGAGCTGGCTGCCTTCAGACAGGAAGAAATTGGCTTCCCAGTGTTCCTGTAGGAATGCTACCCGCCTTACAGCTCTTATTGTGTGTTCTTCAGTCCACTTTAAAGCAGTATGAGGAATTTTCATTCATACCAGCACAAATGTTCATTGAAGACAGTGGGTGGCCCTGTACCTGTGCTATGTCCCGCTGCCTTTAAAGTCAGCATCACGAAGTAACCACACGGCTCTCAGGAATGAGGTTCTGTGTGAGCCTTAGAGTTGTTTCTTTATTGAGCACATTACTGCTCCAAAATGATGGGGAGAGATGACGAGCATGGACAGTTGTAGATCTCCAAGTTAAAAAATCCTGACCATTGAAGAGTGAAATAAACTACACATTGTACCCTGAGCAACAGCCAACTAAATCACCCCTGATTGTTCCTGACATCAGCCTTTGGGATTCCCTCTTTCCCCCTGAACTGTGCTTTGTAAGAGGAATTTACAAAATAAAAAAATTGCCAACTGCTATTCAAATGATAAGTGGTGCATGCTAATTACATTTTATATGGTGATTAATTAAAAATAACCATGCAAATGTCTAATTTAAGAGTTACTCAATTCACTAAGTCTTCAGACACTGCCTAGCTGCCCTAGGCATTTGGTGGTTAGGCAATTTATTCAAGCTTTCAAAATATTCTCAAAATGTCTAAGATAATGAAGGTTCTTGAAAAACTTCCAGCTAGCTCGGAATATATAAACAGAGGTTTCAGAACAGTAAAATAGCACTGCATATATTTGCATTTTTGAGCCGAAGTATTCTGTGTATACATAAAAATAGACCAGGAAGGGAATAATAGACATTCTAAATAATCTGGATATTTAGCTGCACCACATAGTGGACTAGTTCATAGATTATTTCATCGGCTGAAGAAAAATAAATATGAACTTACTTAGATCCAACATTTTTATTTTTATTTTTTTTAAATAAGGAGCTTTTCATACAGATGTGGGCAGGGACTTTGCCTTATTCACAAATAAATATAATTTTATCAGGAGAGCTACATCATAACTGTTACTTGGTTCAAATATAGTGAATTTTAGTTGGTGGAATATGCAATTTACACAATAGATTATGATGGCCTAGTGGATGGCAGATGAAAATACACAATAGTGCTGGTTTTGGCCGGGGCAGAGTTAATTTTTTTCATAGTAGCTGGTATGGGGCTATGCTTTAGATTTGTGCTGGAACCAGTGCTGGTAACACAGGGATGTTTCAGTAGCTGCTGAGCAGCACTTGCACAGAGCCGAGGCCTCTCCTGCCTCTCACCCACCCACCAGCGACCAGGCTGGGGGGCACAAGGAGCTGGGGGGGACACAGCCGGGACAGCTGGCCCCAGCTGACCCAAGGGATGTTCCAGACCATGTGGCATCATGCTCAGGGTATAAAGCTGGGGGAAGGAGAAGGAAGGGGGGCATGTTTGGTGTTATGGCATTTGCCTTCCCAAGCCACCGTTACATGTGATGGAGCCCTGCTGTCCTGGGGATGGCTGAGCACCTGCCTGCCCATGGGAAGTGGTGAATGGATTCCTTGCTTTGCTTTGCTGGTGTGCGCGGCTTTTGCTTTACCTATTAAACTGTCTTTATCTCAACCCGCAAGTTTTATTTTTTCCAGTTCTCTTCCCCATGCCCCTGCAGGTGGGGAGGGAGGGAGTGGCTGTGTGGTGCTTAGTTGCCAGCTGGGATTAAACCACCACAAGAATTTGGTTGAATTAATGAAGAACCTTTTCAGAAAGTAATGATTAAAAGTTTACAGAAATATAATTCCCCGTTTTTGCTAATAGTAAATTAATGTTAATTCTTTAATTGCTATTTTAGAATCTCCATATGCCTTTGGTAGAATTTTTATTGAATTTGATCAATAAATAACCAAAAATAAGAGAATTAATATGTCCCCAAGAAAACCTCTGCATTTAATTTCATGTTTCTGCTTATGTAGGAAACAGTACTGTAATGGCTATTGCCATAATTCTTCATAGACAAAATGCTTGCAGTATCTCTGTCATACAACAGAATATATGATGTTCCACAGCACCATACTCTCATGACTTACCTTTTTTTTGAGGTCTTTACCAGATATACAAATGTTTTCCACAGAGGTGAATGAGTCTTGGATTATGACAAATGGTATTAAAAGCATCTTGACTAGGGCAGATTCCCCAGTAAAGGAATAATCAATACAGCCATCCTGAAAAAGAGAATTATGTTGTGAGGGCATTAACCATGCCATTCTGGGCCAGTTGAGAATTGTTTCATCTCTGAAACTGTTCCAGTAAATTCTACATATACAGCAAGTTTATGTGCAGGAATATGTTGTTATTAAAACAGAGAAAATTTAGATCAATAAATGCAGAATGCGCTTATTTTACCATGCATTAGTGATGTTCCTACTGCTCTCCAAATATTCCATCCAATTTTTCAAAAATTAATTTAGTAATAAGAGATATTTGTTTTCTGGGACTATTCTAGTTTATGGAAGGTTATAAATAGAGTGATAAGATTCTGTATCTGCAGACATTCCTACCTGCAAACACTTCACAAGCATAAAAATAAAATTTATTAGTTATAGTATTAATTATGAAGTATTTCTCCAGGTTTTATAAATAGCACTGTTTCTTGCCACATACAGTGAAACCCACAGTAGCTGAGATTATATAATGACACTTTCCATTGTTCTCTAAAATGAGTTTTACACACAGAATTAATTGTTTTACTTTTAATGTTTAAATTAAACTTATTGTTGAAATACTTTGCATAGTGGTTGCATAGAATCATGAATAGCAGATAGAAAAGACATAACATGGTAGATTTTTTATATAGATAAATAGATTATTTTTTTTTTAGTTATCCCTTTTTTAATTAAAAAAAAAAGTTACTGGTTATGTAATTTTATTTTTTTTTTCGTTCTGAATTATTCAAGCATTTCAGGTGATGGGATTCAGGTTACTTCCCACTTGCAGCACCCATTGTACCCATTCCATCAACACTGGAATCTTCACGTGTCTGCCAACCCCCCTCTTTGTGTGTCCGGAAGTTATGTTTGGTGTCTATTATTCTAATATTTTCCCCAAATTAAAAGAGTTTTTGCTATTTGCTGATGACCTGCCACCTGTGGAGGTGTCTGGTGTAGTTCAAGACTTTACTAGGTAATAATTCAAATACCATACTTATTACAGAGAAGTATTTAATAAGCTCTGTCATCTCACAACATTCTCTATTTCCAAATGGAGATGCTTCTTCATTGAGCTAAGGTCCTGGGTTTTCTTAAGGAGTGCATTTAATCTGTAATTGTTTTAACTTGGGATGAGGTGCCAGAATACACATCTGTAGCTTTCTCCAGATTTGCAAATACGGCTCAGACCCAGTTTTTGGATTCTTAATGACCAAAACCAGTTTTCTGAAGCAGCTATTTTTTTCCAATAAAAATTTTATATATATAAAAACATCCCAGATCTCACCCATAGCCCAGCAATTAGAAGTGATTCCTTTTTCTAGGATTTCTCCAGGATGTTTGAATTAGAAAATTATTTTTTTAAAACATCCATAGAATAATAACACAAAAGATGGAAAATATAATACATATCTTTAACAAATTATTCTACTGCTTTTCCATCTTTTGATTAAATTCCTCCACACTGAAAGTCCTCCAGATTGGTTTCATCATAATATTAGTCCAAATCAGGCATGATCTTAGGTCAAAATTAGTGATCATCAATTAAGTACCTCCAGTATGTAAAACAGAGGTATACTATTCTAGGTTTCTACCATTTCTTTTTCCTTTTCTCACATGTTTTTGCAGTCACAGGAGGTTTTACTGCTACAGTTTCATAAGTATGTTTTATTTTCACCTGGTATTTGGCAGACTAGCTCTCAGCATGGAAAATATTTCCTGGGAAGCTTGAAAAGTCCATTGAACCATTGTTGAGAATAAGCAGAGTAAGGAATAGAGTTGCTGTTTTAGGCAGAGCACTGTACATCCAGCCCTACTCAGTCCTGTTTTACGTTGGTCAGCAGCATGAGAGATCTAGCCAGGACCAGGCAGCAATCAGCAACTCTAAAGCATCCATGTGTCGTCTTCCAACCACACTCTGTTGAGACAATGATAAAGGACAAGGCTACTTGGGAAGGTGTATTACTGCTCTGAGCCTCCTGCCGGTATGGTCAAGGGAGTCCACAACTTCCCTCTCTCATCCCACTGGAGCCTGCTGGCACCCGCTTCCAGCCTTTGCTGGTAGCCCCTGCAGGTCAGGTTCCACCCTGGGCTCTCGGTGGGCAAACACAGACAGCCAGTCTGTGAAACGGGATTGCATCAGGCAGATCTTAACTCCCCTTGTCCAGGCATCTACGCTTGCCTCCTGCGTGTTGACAACAGGTACCTCTAGCCTGCAGAACAGTATATTTCAACTGATTTGCTAATTCTGATGAGCCCTAAACAATGCTGTTAATTAAATTGCTGTTCCAATAGCCTGAACATGACTGACCTGTTTTTTCTCCACCCCACCCCACCCCTTATTTTTTGGTCAAATCTTAAAACCTGAATGAAATGGGAAACTGCCTAATAGACGTCTTGCTGAGCTTGTTCTTCCTTTTCTTTCAGGGTATACAATGTTACATATCCATTAACATATAAAGAGTACAAATATAATATTTCAGAACAATCATGACTCCATCTAATTCTTTGCAATTCTTTTGTTCTGTACTTTATCCCCTGAATTATTTCTAAAGAATTTTAGTAGAAAAACTTCATTTAAAAATTCTGCAGAGAAAAATACCTGAACATTTTCTAAGCTCATTTACCCTTTTTACAGACCCAGTTACCATAACAACTTGTATTGTCGCTATAGTAATATTCTTTTATTATGAAACACAGTATTTTTTGTGCACAAGATATTTTCATCAGCATCTTGACCTTCAAAGTTAAAGTTATTTTAAAGTATTTTCTGGAAAGTATTTCATGGTTTCACAGGACTATATATGCAAGGGATATTTTTTTTTAAAAAGGGGGGGCGTGGCTCTTATTTAGAAAAAATCAAAAAGCTTCTCCTCAGAAATAACTGAAACCTTATGTACTTGTATTGTTAGGCTCTTTACTATCCCCCTACAAATTTATTTTATTTACTTCCTTAATTCATTGTGCTATGAAAAGTAGAAAAGGTAAATTTTTTAAAAAAGCTTTTTTTTGCTTCTCACATAGTTCTCTTCTCACCTTTACAAGGGTTTTGCTTGAAAACTGATAATTTCTATTTATATATGTAAGAACCTGAGGATAAAAAAAATAAAAAATATTTTGCAGGGGTTTAGGAAATGCTTTCTGTTTCAAACAAAAAAAATACATAGAGATAAGTATTTTAAAATAATAATATGTCAATATAATAAAAATATAAATGATAGAATATATGTTATTGCATATAATATATAATTTATAAAATAATAGTTTGTTCTTTCTTGTGATAAATGTCTAAATTTTCGGCAATTCCCCTCCCCCGCCGCCCCCCCCCCCCCCCCCCCCCCCCCCCCCCTTGTGAAATTTTGTCTTGCTTTTGCTGTATAATGAGAAGCTGGTTCCCAGCTCTTACTCTGAGTCTCCATAGATAGAAGACAGTCGATCCCCACTACTGTATTCTAAAGAGAGACTTGGCAAAGGAATCAAAGCAGTTAAAAGTCAGGTTCTCTACAGCAAGCTGTTTCTTTAAAAACAAGCAAACCAATCACCTGAAAAAATAGAATTGAGGTTTTCAAAGAGATGCTATTCTTAAGCAAGGTGGTTTTTAAACTTATACATAAACAATGTTCCCTATCAGAATTCTAATGTTTGTTAAAAAGTCAATTTGATTAGGAGGTTGATAAAGCAAGTTAGATATTTTAATTTCATAATGTCTGGTAATGTTTCTGATATCTATTTTTGGAATAATCTTTTCCTCATTGGTGTGTCCTGCCTGGGGGCCACATGTTTTGAAGGTACTGTCCTGGGAGGTAAGAAATATGAAACTGAACATTTCCCCCTGCTTTTTGTGACATTTTAATGTGTAGGGTCTGTTGAAGAAGGTTTAGCAACGGCATCATGACTGTCCTGAAAACAAGTGATTGCTACCAGTTCTTTTTCTTGTTAGTCTCATCCTTTAATACATAAAAAAAAAAGTTTAAGACCAGCAAATTGAGTTCTTTGGGCAATTTACTGGAAGAATGTGTGTTTTATGGCTCTTAAACAGACTGAACATAAGCGTTGAGCAGTGAAATATTTTTTCTCAGAACTAGGACATATGTAAGTAACTTTAAGACCAAAAATGTTTTTTAAAGACAGTGTAATTAAACTGCATTATGAGATGGAATTTGAGTAGATGTTAATGCTTGCAATGTTGGAGTTGGACTGTTGGAAAACTCCAGCCAAGTCCTGATTCAGCTGTCTTCCTTCCTACCGTTAGTGATAACCTTTCTGCAGTTGTAATAAGTGTTGGTAAATTTTCTCTGTGTCATCACATAAAGACTGTAGAATATTTTTGTTCTGATGTAAAAAGTTTTTAAAGGTGTATTATTTCAATATTGAAGTTTTCTGGTCCTGAGCATCTTTTTAGATGACACTTTCTGCTTCAGCATAGCCACAGCTATATGCTCCATAATGAAGCCACTAAGATAGTTCACTTATCTCTTGTTCATAGACAACTTTTTTTTGTTGAATTTTGTGTAGAAGACTACAGTCACTAATCAGATGCTCTTCATTTGAGCTATTTTACACTGCTTTAATTATTAATGTATTGACCTATGCAAATGTAACTATGCTAAGAATGCTATAGGTCATCTTTGAATGCATTTTAATGCCATGATTGCAAAATCTATGAGTGTTCATTTTCTAGAAAGAAGGCCTACAAGGCATTTAGGTTATGAAGAATTTCCAAATTGTATTCAGTTATTTTCTGTTCACACATTTGGCATTTTGTGGATTTCTTTTTTCATACTGTACAACCTTGTAAAAAATATTCATGCTTCCAGTAATTGCACCGATAAAACACCAAAATGACTTTTAGTACTGCCTTTCACTATTTTTCATTTTCATCTTACCATCATTATCTCATTTCTTATTACTGTCTAGTCTGAGACTATATAATAGGTCTTTAGGAGAAAGAATACTAGCTTTCAAGTAGGTATGAGACAATTTTTATTCCAAATATTTATAAGAGTATATCTACTGTATATACACTGATAGTATGTGTGCATAACAGTATTAGTTATATATGTCTAGCAATTCCTAGTGCACATACACTATCAGTGTGTATATAATACTCTATTTCTATATAATATCATAGATTAACAACAGTATTGCAGTTGCAAATTTATGGTCGCAACATAGAGCCTCTGAAGCGATTACACTGATAGGTCTTTGTTTTATAAATGTGAAATTTTGTCTTCTACATGTTAAAAGCAAAAGTTCAACAGTATTTTTTCTAATAGCTTTTCTGAGAAGTTGTTATTTATGTAAGAAAGGTATTAAGTTTTTGGTTTAATGTTTGCATTAGAGGGTATACTACATTCAACAAGGGTTTAAATAGTGTATACCCATGAAATACTTTTATGCCTTGAAGAGGCCAGGACCATATGCAGTGACTGTTAGTTGTCTCTGGAAATGTTTAATTTTTATTAGAAACAATGAGGGAATTCTTACAACAAAAATTGATTTGGACTTAACTCTGGTTTCCTTTTATCCTAGTAAATAATAAATTCTGCGAAAAATAAAGTTACCTCTATGAGATCAAAGGCTGATACTAACATTAGGTTTGTTCTGGACAGAACTGTGTTTTACTCCCAGTTATGTCCTGTGCACAGGCTGTTGGAATATAAGATTGTGTTTACGATGCTGTGGAGGAAAACTTGGGTACAGGAACCCAGAAGGACTCCTAATTGCCGAAGCCCAGCAGAGGTATACTCTGCCCAAGCTTGCCACTGTGTATTTCTTCTGCCCTGCAGCAACATCAAATGATCAATGTCACACAGAAAATCTGGGACCCTGTAAGGGTTCTAGTATTGTATTTGCAAAGGGGCCAGTAAGATCTGTAACTCAGCCTGCGCTCAGGTTAGAGCAATGTGGCTGCAATGTGTAAAACTAGATGTCATTCAGCTACTAAGATAGGTGTCTGGTGCAGGGGTTGGGGAAAATGCTATACAGTAATCTCCACGTTAACATACATAACACCTGACTTTTAATGTTAGAGAAGCCTGGGGAACACAAGGACTGAGGCCGTACTAGGTGAAGTCAACATTCATGAGAGAAAGTAGATTGACTAGATTTTCATGTACTGTCTTATATTCATTTTCTCAACAAGATTTGTTAACAAGAGAAGGACTAACAAGAGGACTCTCCTGCGTTCCCCTTCTCTCTTCCTGCATCTCATTTCTCACTAGAGATACTGTAAGTAAAGCTGTTTGCAAGTCTATGCCATCTTTTGCATCTGAGATACTAAGAATGTTAATTAATGAGCTTCCTTTCCAGCCCCACCCCCCTCATTTGTAAGCATTCTATAAGCCTGCCAGAACAGTCATGCAGTACTTGTCAAACAGGCTTGTTAAGAATTAGCTTGTATTTTCAGGGTCAGTTTGAGGAACTTTTTTTTTTTTTTTTCTTTATGTTATGCACTTTCTAAACACAGTCAAGGAACTTTTTGGGTCTCGTTTTGCTCTCTTATCATGCCCATTCACAGGTTTTAATGAAAAACCTACTCAATGACGCTGTACGATTAACCACTCACTATTTTCTTTTAAGTGTGAAGAGAAAGATATGCAACCATGTTGGGTTTCATAGTTAATTATAGGATTTTTCTACAAATAAAACCAAGTATGTACACCTAAAACAAGTTCTAAATTATCAAGTTATAACAATGATGTTGTAGCTTTCAGTGGTATTGGAACTAGAGACCCACAGCACTAAATTTGGTCCCATAAAGTTCCACTTAGACTTCTGAATTTAAAAACACAGTCCACTACTGTTTGAACCTTAGTATGAGGATCAGTTATGTGAAGGCAACAGCTGATTCCAGACTCCACACAGAGACCTACCACTTGTCCAGGTGTTGGTGGAAAAGAAGAAAATGTCCCAGCACGTTAGAAAATGTTACAATTTTGAGGGTCTTAGGGCTCTGGTGACAAAACTACATATGTGTTCTGGTTTCAGCTGGGATAAAGTAGCTAATAGCTGGTACAGTGCCATGTTTTCGATTTAGGCTGAGAACAATGTTAACACACTGATGGTTTAATTGTTGCTAAATAGTGCTTACACTAAGTTGACGACTTTTCAGCTTCTCACATCACCCCACCAGGTAGGAGGCTGGGGGTGCACAAGAAGCTGGGAGGGGGCACAGCCGGGACAACTGACCCCAGCTGGCCAAAGGGATATTCCAGACCATATGGCATCATGCTCAGGGTATAAACTAGAGGGAAATCTGGCCAGGGGGCTGCTGCTTGGGAACAGGCTGGGCAGTGGTTGGTTGGTGGTATGTAATTGGTTTTCATTTGCACCACTTGTTTTGCTTGGGTTTTATTTCTCTCTCTTTTTGTTCTCTTCCTTTTCATAACAATTTATTATTAATAGTTTATTCTATTTCAGGTTTTAAACTGTTCTTATCTCAACCCATGACTTTTCTTACTTTAACCCTTCTGATTCTCTCCCCCATCCCACTGGGGAGGGAAGCAAGTGATAAGCTGTGTGGTGCTTAGTTGTCAGCTGGGGTTAGACGATGGCAATATCATAGAATCATAGAATGGTTTGGGTTGGAAGGGACTTTACAGATCATCCAGTTCCAACCCCCCTGCCATGGGCAGGGACACCTTCCACTAAACCAAGCTGCTCAAAGCCCCATCCAACCCAGTTTTGAACACTTCCAGGGATGGGGCATCCAGAGCTTTTCTGGGCAACCTGTGCCAGTGCCTCACCACACTCACAGTAAAGAATTCTTCCTAATATCTAATCTAAATCAGTTTTAAACCATCACCACTTGTCCTATCGCTACAGGCCTACTGAAAAGTCTGTCCTCATCTTTCTTATTAACACCTTTAAGTAATGGAAGGCCACCATAAGGTCTCACTGGAGCCTTCTCTTCTCCAGACTGAACAAACCCAATTGTCTCAGCCTGTCTTCATAGGAGAGGTTCTCCAGCCCTCTGATCATCTTCATGGCCCTCCTCTGGACTTGTTCCAACAGGTCCATGTCCTTCTTATGTTGGCATCCCTAGAGCTGAACACAGTGTTCCAGGTAGGGTCTCATGAGAGTGGAGTAGAGAGGGAGAATCAACTCCTTCAAGCTGCTGGCCAGGCTTCCTTTGATGCAGCTCAGGATTTGGTTGGCTTTCTGGGCTGCAAGTGCACATTGTCAGGCCCTGTTGAGCTTCTTGTATGCCCACCAATGCCCTCAAGTAATCTGCTCAGGGCTGCTCTCGAATCCATTCTCCACCCAGCCTGTATTGATACTGGGGCTTGCCCCGACACATGTGCAGGAACTTGCGCTTGGCCTTGTTGAACTTCATGAGGTTCACATGGGCCGACCTGTCAAGGTCCCTCTGGATGGCATCCCTTCTCTCCAGCATGTCAACCATACCACGCAGCTTGGTGTTGTCAGTGAACTTGCAGAAACTGCACTCAATCCCAGTGTCCATGTCACTGACGAAGGTATTGAAGAACACCAATCCCAGTACCAACTCCTGAGGAATGCCACTCATCACCTGTCTCCACTTGGACATTGAGCTGCTGACTGTGGCTCTTTGAGTGCAACCATACAGCAAATTCCTTGTCCACCAAGTGGTACACCTGTCAAATTCATGTCTCTCCAGTTTAGAAACAAGGATGTCATGCAGAACAGTGTCAAAAGCTTCGCACAAATCCAGGTAGATGACATATGATTAATCAAATGAACATTACACTGGTTTCTCCTCCCCCATCTGCTGGAGGGTATTGAAGTCATAGGTTTTAACAGCATGAAAATAGTTTTGTGCACTAAACTGTAAGAGTGCAATTCTATAAATCTGAAACCTAGTTAAACTGAGCATATGCTACTTTTAATCCAAAATTCAGCAATCTCTATTTCATTCTTTTCAAGATTTTTTTTAATGTTAGCTCAGGTAAGGCTAACTGGAAATTCAGATCATCATGTATCTGCTTTCCCTAGAGATATTTTGCTGCCTTGAGACAGAACCATATTTTTACAGCCTTTTTCCCCCCCACCTATTAGCAATAATCTATAAGGAGCTATAATAACAGCATATAGGTTTTGTCACTCAGGAGATCAGGTGGTAAAACATCTACCAGTACCTTCCCTAGTGAGAGAAGCTTCATGCAACTTATATAAATATCAATTTTTATGAATTTAGCCACCATAGATTTTTTTCTTACATGGTCTAAAATGAAATATTTAGGTAAGTCTGCACATGTTCCGCTTCAGTTCTTATGCAAAACCTCTGTGTAATATTAAGCTAACTGTTTGAGCACTTGCACACTTTAACATTCGCATCACCAAGGACAAATTAGGGGTAGTAGGTAGATCATATTAACATTAATGATATTTTAGAAATAAAACACAAGACTGTAGTAAATAATAGAATGCACCATCCATCAATTTTCTGAGTCTTATGGCAGTCTAACTGGAACAGTTCCTGTTACTGTCACACTTCTATTACTAGCATGAAAACAAACAAGCCAAGCCAGAAAGACTCCTTCATGAAGAACAGATACAACTTGGAGTCATTTCATGCCCACTTCAATGAAGATTTTGAAAGACAAATAGAAGTATTTCCGTTCAAATGGCTTGTAAATCTTGAAACTACTTGTAACAGTTTTGGAGAACAGTTAATCTCAAAAAAACATGAAAGTAACCTAAAAGTTACAGGTCTGTCTTCAGACTATATACCTCTTTATCTTGTTGAATTCAAATGACATTGGTGACACTATATAATTCATTAACCAAGACACTGTGAGTTTGGGCTTTTCTCCTGTTCTTAAAAGTATCATTCAGGAATGTTAGATTAAATTAAACTCGAATTCTACTTTCAAATATTTCCCAATAAATCCAAATAACATCAGGTAAATCACTTAAATTACTCTTTCTTCCACCATTATTAATTAGCGCACAGTATGGCCAAGTTTATCCTTTTTGACAATGAAGCAGTGTATCTACAAATCTACATTATGTAGTATTTCATTAACTTACTAAAAAAAATGTTGTTTATAATAGAAGATTTCTATACAGGCTTAGACACCTTAAAATTTAAAAGAAACACTTTAAGAATCACCTTGCTGAATTCAAGAAATTATGTTTCCCATGTCATGGTGCCCATAGGTGGCTAAATACAGATTATTTGAAGCTAAAATGATGGAAGAGAACTGCTAAATCCTTAATGGTTATATAGAAAACCTTCAGATATTCAAAGCAACTGTTTAAGGGGCTAATCTCAAACAACATGAGCTTGCCACTGATTTCTGAAGGTCAGAGGATAGTCGGAAAAGGTGGAAAGTCTTAAAATGCTCACTAAGAATCAGAGATAAATTAGTCTGTAGTTTTTAAGGAATGCCTTAGAGGTGGGGTCATCGTGTGAAGGAAATAGGATGAGAGTTACCTTTGTAGTGTTGGCACATGAGGAAGAATTCATAATAATAAAATATTCTTGTATATTTTCATAGAAAAATGAATAATACTGAATTAGGAAGAGGAGTGTAACAGTAAGAACTTGTTTCAAATAAACTCCCCATTTCTCATGACTCTCACATCCTTGATTCCTAATGATTCCTAGCACAATAAAATGAGTAAGTAATGACAGCTCAATTTCATGCTTTTCAGCAGTAGTAGCTGAGTCTTGCTCACAAATGGGAAAGCTTGAAGCCCAAATCATTCCAAAGTTCCCCCACAACAGTGATTGTGCATTTGCATTACTGCTTATGTTGTCTGTTTAGATAGCAACAGAGCCAACAACCCATTCGGTGCCTTCTGAAGCACAAGTGTGTTGTTTTTAAAAGACTAATGGTTCTGCAAAGCAGTAACATGCGTAATTAAGAAGCCTACATTCCTACACCTAACCTGATTCAGTGCCCTACACTTAAAAGAAACGTAAAATTTGGCATTCTAGTTGAGTTGTGTCACAATATGAACCAATAGTAATTCAGTTATAGAGCCTACAACAAAGTAGAATGAAAGCAAGACTGAGATTAGCTTGATCTAGTTAGAATCAAAGACACCTTTTTATCAGGTAAGATAGAGGTCAGATTATGGAGAACAGTGATACAATTGTTGGATCTGGAAAAATTAGGAACAGTATCACAAAAGGAAGGCTATGGCTAATGGCAGCATTTACGATGGGTACTTGCGAGGTAATGGAGCCTTCAGTGGTTAGCACGGCAATAAGCTAAAGGTAAGCCATTATACTCCAAATAACATGTAACTGTAACCAGCAGGTAGCCATAAATTCTGAGGTTACTGTGGAGGATATTCAAAGCTGTTTGAATAGCTGTTTCTTGCTTAACCGTAACCAATACACAGCACAAATGCACCAGAGGGCACCAAGGGCAGCCATAACTTTTCTTTATCTTTGTATTTTGTTTGCTTAGTGTGGGAGATGGGCTTTCTTTCCCCGTTTATGCATTATTTTAACCCACTAAAACTATAGATATATCTAAATTGGCCCTGATTATGACTGAAACCAATAATTGTAAAGGAATACATATATTTTGTGTTATGGTATGTGGAAGTTTAGTATATTCCATCCAAGAAATGTTGAAATGTTGGTTAGAAAATCTTGTTATAAATCTTGCATTAATCCTTTCTCATTGAGTGGTTATTCATCTCTGAGACCATTTCAGTGATTAAAAAGTAATTAATTCTAACCTTGTGAAAAAGTTTAGTTTGTGTAGATAGATTTCAGAGTAACACGTGCATGTGGGAAAAAAGAAAAGGGGGAAGCGTCATGTGCAAAACCAGGATGCAGCAAGTAAAACACACAAATATCACAGGACATAAAGTACTTTAAACAAACTGTAGTGACTAGAAATATGGGGCTGATAAGCATGCAGAGATAATTCTTAGCTAGTTCCAGAAATTCCAAAGGAAACTAGCATCTTTCTAAGTGATAGTTCTTTAATAATGTATCTTGAATAAACTGCCAAGAATTACAAAACAGTATGTTATGCACTAATATAAAGCTATTGGAAAGATATAAAAAACAGACTGCCTTTTAAAAAAGGCTTTCTTGATTTTTATGGGTAAAATAATAATCTTGAACACATAGGGGATTCTTCTCCCCTCTACCCAGCACCGGTAAGACACATCTGGAGTGCTGTGTCTCAGCCTGGGCTCCTCACTATGAGGGAGACATGGACATACTGAAGCCAGTCCAGCAAAGGGCCATAAATATGATAAAGGGTTTGGAGAACTTTTCATATGAGGAAAGGCTGAGAGAGTTGGGACTGTTCAGCCCAGAGAAAAGGAGGCTCAGGCTTAGCCATGTGTACAAATACCTGATGGCAGGGAGGGATGGAAAGTAAAGACAACAGATGGTATTTACTGTTGCTTTTTTTACGATTGCCCCTAATGGATATAACATTAGTCATGAAAAAATTAGGGATCTTGGTAGCTGTAGGCAGCTCCAGTTAAATAATTACAAATAGTGTAAAGGTTATCATATCTGATTAGACTAGTAGTAAGAGAAAATATTGCTATGGTTAGGTTAATGAAAATGAAAAGGCAGAGTTCTGGAGATCTCTGTAAGGAAATGTACCATGATTAAAAAAAAATAATAAATTTGCATGGCCTCTTCTACTCCTGAAATAAGATTAGAGTGGACATAGTCTTCACAAAATGAATTCTTGTTGGTGTCCAGCATCTCTATAGTAAACACTCTGGTAAGGCATGGGAAGAGAGTAGGAGGAAAGCTGGTAAATAGTAATAATATTTGGGAAACCTTCATAAAGGCTTTTGTAATGGTAATTGTTATATAAATGTCTACAGAAGTTGAAAATCTCAGTGGACCTCTGATAATAAACATGATCGGTAAGAAGTCCAGAAAATTGCACTGCATGGTTGCTACTACCTGGGAAGGTATGTTCACTCAATGACTCACTGCTATATTATAGTTTCTCTGCCTGAAACTTAACGCCAATTTAACAGACATTGACCTTCAATCATCTGTGTCTTACAAAGTTTTTGATCCTTCTTTCTTTCTTACTTTTAAAAATCAGCCGTGTTTACATTAGTACTTTATACACCAATAACTCACAGATCTTGTGTACTTCCTGAATTCATAGTGCAGCTTCTTGACCCAGAAACTACAATGGTTCAAGTGCATCCATATTATACTGTATGAGGCTGTATTTTGAGTTCTCAGCAAGATGCAGTATTCAAATAGTAAACCACACTATTTTTCAGCGTAAAACAGCTCCCACATTTATGTTATTTTCTCGAGACTGTAGGTTTGGATAGCAAGTCCTGAATTATGGAACAGGTTTTCAGCTGAAATTTGCTGTCCTAAGGAAGAATGGCATATGAATGCTTTTGTATTTCCAGCTATTTAACTAGTGTAGCACTTTCAGATCATTAGTCTTTGCTGACAGAAAGGTAGAGTTTACATCAGTTTAAAAGTCTACAAGAAAGAATTGTGGAAAGGCAGGCTGATTCACATAGCATTGCTTCAGCTTGCTTACTAACTGAAGATTTTCTTAAAAGGTATGATAATCCCTCGATTAAATCCTTCAGTGAAAGATAAAAAGTAATGAAACTTTGGAAGTCCATAGAAATACCTGTACCATGAGCTAATAGTCTTTCAGTTCATTAGTTGAGGAGAATGTATTGTAAGGTTAACTTGGTGATGTGCTGAGAAATTGCAAGACCAGACTGGAATGGTGCTGCACTCTCTAAGAATCTGATACACAGAAGGATTAAAATAAAATAATTTGTAATATCATATTTAGTGATTGTTATACCTTTCAGTATTTACTTATCTCATAACACAGAAGGTGTTGTGGGTTTTTTACCATAGCCCAAAGGGAAAATGCTTGAATATGACTTGCTAAAATTGACCTTTACTTACACATTGTGACTTTTACATGGCAGTATTATGATAAACTGACTCTAGCCTCAGATTTATTACTCCATCCAGACCTTTGGTTATATTAGAATATTGCTTTCAACCAGACTAAATAATAATGTCTCTGTGAATGTAAGGAACTGGCAGATCTGAGATGTCAATTGCCAGCTCAATTTTCCTTTCACCTGGGAGTACAGCATGTCACAGCACTTTATTGATCTAAGAGCCATTAGAGTTCAGTGTTATAACTCTTCAGTTTTCCACACAGTGCAGTACACTGCACTGTAAAAAAGATGAAGCATGAACTGGAGCATGACTCCAGTCAAGACTGGTCAAAATCTGGAATGTCTGTTTCATCAGAAATAAGTAAAATTATTTTGAAATTTTTGTTTTCCTAAATTGGAACACGCCGTCAAAATCTCTTAGGAAAGATATTCTAAAAGATCCTTCAAAAAGTATTATTGCACAGTATTTTTAGAATATTCTGGAAACACACTTTTTTTAAGATTTAAGGTTTAAGTGCTTAGTTTTGATGTTACTAGAACACTTCAAACAATTGCATTGTTGCAACTACATTATGCTCATTTTGTGTACGATACAGTAAAATATTTTGATTTCATGATTGAATGTAATATTCCGAATGAAGGACATCATTTCACTGTAAAGAAACTTCTTGAGAATTTTTCCCCTAAATGTCAGTGATTTTGATAGATTTTGGTGATACATTTTGATTTAATAAAATTGGTATCTGCTGATAGAAACTGTTTAAGTAAAGAGAAATTTTTCAATCTGCTGTAAACTAGAGGATAATAACGAATAAAACCACCTCACTTCAGAAGAATGTTTGTATTTCTGTATAAGAATGTCTTTCTGTTGCAGTAGCTTCATGTGCCGTTGCTTTTCAAATAGGGATTGAAATCAGCAGGATCCTTACTTTAGAAAGGGCTGTGATTATGATCCTATAGAAACTTGTATTATAAAAAAAATAATTCATTTACATAAATGTAATTTACATCTACATAAAGGTTAAAGAGGTTGGCCTACTGTTCTTATTGTGCTGTTGGTGCCAGGATTCTTCTGGATACTGAAGCACGTGACTGCTAGCATTCAGGCCTACACCAATTTTTAAACATGTTCATAAAACTGTTAGTTGTTATTGAGTCTTAAAACAACTTGTCACATGCTTCTGTCTACTGTGCTGTTCTATGGATAAAGAGCAGAGCAACTTATTTTTCCTTTTTATGAGGCCCTGTAACTTTTATAATTTAATATTTTAATATTTAATATGCAGATTAAGCTATGCTGTCTCTATTAGAATTATTTTTCAGGTATTCGTGCTGGCTCAAAGTGAAAGTAAGTAAGTAGGTAAGTATCCATAAAATAGAGATAATTTAACCAGGTGTTTTCTAGAAGACACATTGTTGAATTCTTCTGTTCTTCCAATGACATTTAATTAGTAGTGGAAAAGGAAAGAATTTCTCCATAGATCAGCAGTGTATAGTTTTGTGGTTTGATATTTCCTTCAAGCTAAATACATATTGCTCAGTTTTTGTTAATAACTTAGGTAGTTTTGTGCAATTATTTTAAGTGTACATTTTTTCTTCCTTACTCTTGGTGGATACAAACATACTTTAGAATCTACCAAAGCAACTTAGGAATGGAGGTGATAAGTAAAATAAAAAGTATTGATACTGTCTTACAAATAGCAATATCTTTCAGATTCCTATTTGTTAAAACCTAATTCTTTCATTATTATACTTTAATACATACTTAGGCACTGTATGTGATGTTCTACACTTAAACGTCATCTGTAAAGTTCACTGGCAATCATTTCACCATCACAAAGAGGTCTCCAGTCATCTTGCTTTAAAATCAGAACTGTTTAAAACAGACACAGGATTTCACTAGTTTGTTGGCAGTAACAAGGTTATCTTTAAAATGTTCCTGTTAAAGCAGAAGTACTTTCTGGAAACAAATTCAGTATGTGATGCCTTGAAAGCAGCCATCAGTCAGCAAAATTGTTGTAGAAAAATATTCCACCAACTGTTCCTCATTTCATTTTACTGATGAGATAAGGCCAGTATGGCAGAAACAGTTTGTTATTCCAAGACTCTAAACTTAATCTCACTTAAGGAAGAAAAAAAAATAATGGTGGGGGGAATCAATTGTCATTTTCATCTTTTTAGAAGACTGCATCTTATTTTACAAAACAAATACATGTTTTTATTATGATGGAGGAAATAAAAATGAAACTTCTATCTAGAAATTACTGCTTAGCTTATTGCTATTTTATGAGCATTTCTTCCCCCTGACTGAGAGCACAGTTTAATTGCTCAATAAAATTGGAAGGTTTTAAGACAAAAAATCTACTATAAAATTAAATGAGATTTTTAAAATGTATGCTAAACAATGTGTCAGTTCATTACACCAGTGTTGGTGGTTTTGAGAGCTGAGAATTAAAGGGTCAGATTCATTAAAAATATTTTGATGTCAGATGAAGTTGAGGCAGCTTTTTGTCCTAAGTTTACAGCATACTCAAGTTCAGCAAAACACCGCAACAAAAATTTTGAGGAACCAATCACTACTGGGGGATGTTAGGTCTTCATTCAAAGATAACTCCATTTTTCCAAACGAAAGAAAAGAATCGGATTGCAACGCTGTGTTGTTTGGGCTCTGTGACATTTTGTCTGTGAACTTCATTTGCTGGGCAGTGATAAGGTAGACAAATAGAATTCTCCGTGCCTACTCTACTATTCAAAAATTAATGAGAAAAACAGTAAAGCCTAGGTTTCAAAGCTCCTGAGAAGAGGATGTTGGAGATGCACCATAGGGGAAGGATTTTTGCCTGCAGCATTCTTACAGATTCACAAGATTTATGAATAAAGCCAGTGCCTGACAGTTCGATACGACGGCACTCCGCAAAGCCTCGCTCAGCCATTGCATTCATCTCCACAAGGTGTTTCTGTGCTGGAAGGAATGCTCCAGCTTCTTTAACCCTCAGACTATAACCAGGGTGCTCTTTCACGCTGGCACTGGCACCCTGTCAAAGGAAAAGTCAAGATTTTCAGGACTGTGGCCAGACAGCGGTCTGAAGGACAGGCCCAGGACTGCTGTCCAGCCTGGGTTCCCCCTTGTGTGCTTGCACAGGAGACAGGCGCTCCTGCCTCTGGCAGGATCTGGGCTGCCAGGGGCCATGCCCCCAGGCACAGTATGGGCCATGCCCCCAGGCGTGGTGGGTGCAGGCCATGCCCCCAGGCACAGTATGGGCCATGCCCCCAGGCGCGGTGGGTGCAGGCCATGCCCCCAGGCACAGTATGGTCCATGCCCCCAGGCGTGGTGGGTGCAGGCCATGCCCCAGGCACAGTATGGGCCATGCCCCTAGGCGCGGTGGGTGCAGGCCATGCCCCAGGCACAGTATGGTCCATGCCCCCAGGCGCGGTGGGTGCAGGCCATGCCCCAGGCACAGTATGGTCCATGCCCCCAGGCGCGGTGGGTGCAGGCCATGCCCCAGGCACAGTATGGGCCATGCCCCTAGGCGCGGTGGGTGCAGGCCATGCCCCCAGGCACAGTATGGGCCATGCCCCTAGGCACGGTGGGTGCAGGCCATGCCCCAGGCACAGTATGGGCCATGCCCCCAGGTGCGGTGGGTGCAGGCCATGCCCCCAGGCACAGTATGGGCCATGCCCCTAGGCGCGGTGGGTGCAGGCCATGCCCCCAGGCACAGTATGGGCCATGCCCCCAGGCGCGGTGGGTGCAGGCCATGCCCCCAGGCACAGTATGGGCCATGCCCCCAGGCGCGGTGGGTGCAGGCCATGCCCCCAGGCACAGTATGGGCCATGCCCCCAGGCGCGGTGGGTGCAGGCCATGCCCCAGGCACAGTATGGGCCATGCCCCCAGGCGCGGTGCAGGCCATCCCCCCAGGCACTATGTGGGCAGGCAGCAGTGCTGCAGGGTGCAGGCTGCCAGAAACCCTTGAGGAAAAAGTTTGAGGTCAAGCAGAGACTTCCAGTCCCATTTTGATATAAAATCAGAAAACTTGGGAGCATTTGGGGTTTTTTAGAATTACTTATACCAAAGGAAAATTCAGGGGGTTTATGAGCCAATGTGATATTAAATTGTGAATCCTTTTGAGAATCCTGGCCAGGATTAAAGTGTATCGATGAAAGAAATATTATGGACAGTTTTACACATTTTTGCTCTCATTTTTTATATATATTTCATTGTCTGTTAAGCCCTTGCACCACTAGAGAGCCTAAAATAACTTTCTTCTAAAGCTGAAACCAAATGGACTTCATTATAATGAAAATAGCATACTTTATTCTTCATTATTTCTTTGTTTCACTGTTAACCTTTGTACCTCATAGCTTTCCATCTGCTACTTGTCTTTGTTCTACAGGATCTGAATTCCACCCTAATAAGCCCAAACTGAGTAACAAGATAAACTCACTGGCCCTACTCTCATCTTCAACCATGGAGGCAGGACATTTTTTCCTTGTTTTTTACATTTGCATGTTTTACCCCTAAATCTCAGGCATGCTTGTCAGAGAAGTATAAAACTTTATAGGGATATGCTAGCAGAACTGCTGAATCTCTTTCAGTTCTCATAATCTGTTCTTAAATTTAGACTCCATTTTGTGGATATTGCATGAATTTGTGAATTTTTTCCTTGGTGAATGATTACATCGTAACAACACAGTATCTTTCACCACACTGCTGAGCAAAAGGTGGTACAAATTTTAAGTCACTGACGACTTCAGAATGAATCATCTACCATCAGGGAACACTTCTCTGGACTGGTTACTCCATTTGACACCTCTGCTTTTCTGAGATTAAGTCTATTTACAGATTTCCTCTCAATATTTGCTGTAACAAAAATATATGCATGGAGCATGTGGAAGAATGCCTTTTATAGAAATGGAAAAGGGGAGAAAGATCCAACTCAGAAAATTTCTGGACAATAATACCTATTGATGCTTCTCTACAAAAAGGTAACTATTAGATACTACTTTATCTGTTGCAACCTTGTAAAATGCAGGTAGAGATAAGCTGCCTTTTCAATTCATGCTTCCAGTTCCTTTAACACACTGTTGCAACCCTAAAAGGAGTCATTTAGGACAACCTCCCTCCCCTTGGGACCAATGACCAAGTTTGTGATTCCCCTGGACTGAATTAAGGTGAAATGACACCAACCAGCTAGTTTCATGATTTATTAATACAAAATATAATGCATGTGGTTAGATACGATAGCTCAATGGTGATTACTTTAACTGGATAAAGTCCCATGCCAGGTGTTGGTACTTAGATCTGGTCACTACTCAATAAAAAGAAAGAGAGGAGAAGGGGGGATGGGGAGAGAGACAGAAGAGATATTACCACCCATGTTTCCAGTAGTGTCCCATTGCTCCTCTTTACCTTAGATGTCTTGATGGTAGGGGTCCCACATGAGCTTTTATTGACTTGAGCTTTATGCTCTCAATAGGACACCACCTCCTTGATTACATACAAAGCGAGGGTGGGTGTAGTCTGTGTCTGTGCAAGTTCAACATGTGAGCGGTGGTCACAGGGAGTCCTCACTGGTGGTCATCAGGGGTATTAGGCAACCTCTGCTGTGCACAGGAGCAGCTGCCTGATGTTACCACAGCAGTTTTTTCCAGGAAGCGCTAGCGCTAGCTAGAACTTGCCTTTAGGAGAGCTAAAGCCATTCCCCCCTGGACCACAGTGTGGTTGCTGAGTCATGCACCAGCAGCTCACTTTGCAGCTACAGCTCCTTTCAGTTCCTCTCCAGTTTGAGCAGAACAGCTTTGCACCAGCTCCGCTTGACTTTGTGCACTAAGCAGTGTTTAAGATAATCATCAGTATATCAGTTCTTTACACATACCTTTGATACCTGAGAGACAAGAAAGAATATTTATTTTAATTTGTACAACAGTGAAACAGTGGCTTTGAAATCAGCCATTAGCACCATAAAATGAATGGCCTAGTGTTGCAGCTCCTGAGCAGAGAAATCCTGTTGACTTGCATGGGAATTCTCAGATTGCAGCTGAAAAATTTAATTTTGGATTGATCCTGATAAATTTTCTCCTTATAAATGCTTCATGTTACATACAAAAAAGGTGATGATAGTCATTCTTCTACCTACTTCTAGAATGTCAGGAAAAAAAATACCAACTTCCTTCCTTTATTGCAGAACGTGGAAACTTTTCATTAAAAACAAGTCCTAATATTTGGACATTAAATGTTGCAAACATTATGTGAAAATTAAGAATCTTATAGCCATTTTTACAGCTAAATGCTTTTAGGGTTTTATATACATTTCGTTGTCTGTTAAACCCTTGCATCACTAAAAAGCATAAAATCACATCTTCATATCTATGTGGCCAAATCTCTGCTTAACAACTGTTAGTGGACCAGGGGCTTTTGATAGCTCTTGATAATGAGTTATGTAAAATGACACAGTTTATGACTGCTACTGAGCTTGCAGCCAGATGGTTAGTCTCACTTAATTTTCCATATTACCTTTAACTATTTTTGTGAGTCAAGAGAGTCAAATATTTATTAGTGCAATTACATGTGTGATTGTACTATAGGTATCTGAGTAAGAGATGTATGCCTTCCTGCATAGATCTTTTGTTGAGAAATGCCCTATGGTTCGCTGAATAAATCAATCATTCAGAATTTCAAATGTTTTCTAAATAGCGTTGGAATAACTTCTACCAAAGAACTCTTTCACCACTTCTGTATTCCCCAAGGCTTTTAACTGTTTAACGTACCTGGAAAGTGGTCGAGTTGTGAGTGACTTAAAGCATTGTGCAAATTAACATTTTCTATTTTGATAAAACTATATGGTAAGCAACGCACTCATTTGTTTTGAATAAGCATTGCAAAATTTGAAATTGATGGGCACTGAATCTCCGACTGTGTCACTTTCTGAAGCAGCCTCAGTACTGAGTCTGAAGTACTTTTTCAAGCTTTTTGGTACATAAATTATGAAGACATATTCTAATATTTTATTTCATTTTAGAAAACCACGACCAAAAATCAGAAGGAACCCCACTGCTCTTCAGAACATGTAGGACTCAGCAGACAGAAGTGAAAGAAACTTTTCTATTTTCCTCTGCCAAGACAGCTGGGTCAGTGAATGCAGCAGGCAATGTACTGAAAAGGTACCTGAGTTCACCCTAAAGCACTGAGAGAGATAATTCTTGGTTGTTGTGTTTTCTGTGATTAGAATATAATTTTCAATCATTCTGGGTGCACTTAAGTTGTAAGTGGCTCAGGATGCACGTAGCAAGTTATTATACTGCTGGTCAATACTGAAAGCTTTATGAGCCATTCTGTATCCTGATTTGTTAAAGGAAGATAAAACAACATAAAAATCAAGATGAAAGGTACAAAAAGCATTGCTACTTTGGTTTTCCTATTTATGAAGCACTGAACTGTAGAGTACTGTAATGATAGCTTGTATTAATTTTAACAAACTTGAAAATCTTGCTGACTAACATTTAGGTGCTTTTTCATTCTTTCTCATCAACCTTTAGCTTTCTGCTGGAGGCACCACATTTGTTATGTTAATGTATACAGATAATTACAATGGTAAAATGAACCACCACCACTGGTAAAGCTAAGAGGCTTTAGAAAGTTTCATCCCACTCAGTTAAAAAAAAAAAAAATTTATATTAGAATACATGAATTGTGAAAATACCAGTTTTATTAAGACAAAACCCATTTTTAAGCTGCTTGCTAAAGAGCTCCAATTCTGTTAGAAAATATTCTGCTTCTTAAAACTAGCATTTTCTGGTTCTTGCTTTCTACTTACACATGAGCAGTGGAATTTTTCTTCAGAAACTACCCAGGGGATTTGAAAAAAAAAAATGTAATGACTCTTCTCACAGATTGGTCTTTAACTAAAGGTTAAATTGTATAGCAGGTGAAACTCTGGTGATCCCAAGTCATCTGTTGGAGGTGATCTTTAGCCTTTTGTAAGCAGAGCTTTATTTTGCAAAGACACGGGGGACATGTTGTAGGGGTGATAGGGTATAATGCCTATGTGTTGTACTGGAGAACTGAAGAAGAAAATACTAAAAAGGGAATAAATAAGTGTTAAGAGAGTAACATATAGCACAGAAAGCCCCTCCTCTTCATTTCAGCTTAGGAAATAGAAAAAAACATGGGTGGTTCATTTGGAACCTTAATCCATAGCTGCATCTACTGATGCTGCTTCAAAATCTGCTTATGTGTAGGCAGAATATTTTTTATATATGTCCTGTAAACACTACAGCTCTTAATGCTTTCTTTGGCCTTTGTTCTATATCCTGTTACACCATGTGAAATTCAACCTGGGAGCAGACACTGGGGACAGGATTGCATGACAGTCAATGAAGTTGTCAAATTAAAACTTAAACATGACATGGACTATGTGTTGGCCCTTTTCTGAGGTTGAATTTGACCTTTTTTGGCATGAATTTCTGACTTCTTCCTTTGTGAGAGGCCTTCTATTTTGGTTATGGAGTCTTTGAGCTCTTTAGAAATGAATATATATTTTAGTCCTTTACTAAAGAAAGTGACAAGAATACTGACAATGAAGTAATGTCTTTCCTTTCCATCCTTATATTTTAGTGACACTCGTTAGGGAAAAAGAAAAAGGAGGAAACACAAATATACCGGACCTTCATAATAATTATTTGTAAATAAAATCTTAAAAATCTTCTTCCCTTTTTTTTTTTTTTAACCCTTTCTGTCCTGTTTCAATATCAGCATATACCCTAAGGGGACATTACAAAGCATGTAAATATGTTATTACCATTTTTTCTATTTCCGTGCTATGCAACAGAGTAATCAATATTGCAACACTGTAATTTTTTTTTTAATCCTCCTGATTTTATTAGGCCCAAAGAAGGCATATTGCATCCACGGGTATTTGCTACTAACCTTGCTTTCATATGATTCTTGATAAAAATAAGGATAATATCCTGTTTTAAATCTGCAGACGTGGATGTGTTCTGCAGTAAAGTTTTTCTAAATACCAAGTTATAGAACTTACTTATATCAGTATATAGAACTGTTTAGCAATGACCTATCAATACCTGTATTCCTGAACTTAATTAATGTGCTGTTTTTTCAAATACTGTGGTGATTTTTAAAGAATTTTTTTACACAAGAAGTTTGTAAGGAAATATTTATGCATATAGCAATTTAATTTCCTGTATACTTTGTGAAGGTCACACTTTTAAAGAAAGCATAAACAATTCAGGGGGAAAAAATCCTACATACACACAAGCACACATGCAATCTTATGACATAGTTTGTTGAGATAAATCAGAAATCAAGTATAGTAGGTATAAGGGAAATGTTTAGGCTAAAGAACAGTGGTTGGCCTTGTGTGAAGAGAAGAGGAGAAACAGTAACCATAAGCAGTTTTCCAGGGTTATTAAAACAGTCAAGTGTTAGAACTGCATAAACAAATGTGTACTGCCAGACAGAAACAAGGCATATGCCAAAGTTGTTGAATATCTTATTGCAGGAGTTGTAAACTGGTTTCAGCTTAGGCCATTCACTGACATTCCCCAGAACTCCAACCACAGCTTCTATAATCCTTCTACAGTATTCTGCACTTGTGACATATGTAGAGGGTTTTTTGAAAAAAATAGGAATAACGGTCTTGCATTTTTAAAGTACCTTTAAGAGGCAAAACCACAAAGGAAGTGCTTGATATCAAGCTAAATAACTGAAAAAAGGAAAGTGTTGTTTTCCAACTTTTTATGCTACAGCTTCAAAGTGTGATTAACTGGTTGTTACACTCAGTTATAAATATGCTTCAACTGAAGAGCTGCTCAATTGGCTGTTAACACTTTAAATTAATCAGTGTGTACCTCACATTCAGCTAAAACTCATTTTTGTGACTGTAAAGTGCCATCTTTGTCTTTCTCTAGTACAATATATATACATGCTTTTCTCCACAATATCTTTTAAATGGCTCTAAAGTGATCTCCAGGGAGCACACTTGTCATGAGATAATTACTGTCCTGTAGTATATGAAACTCTTGGCTGCACTTCATATTTTAGGATATCCCAGGAGAATAATCACTGTATTACAATGTCTTTTCTGTTGTGATTGAATATCTTCTTACACTGATTGACAAAGCAGTCAAGATGAAATTAATTTACCTTGTACAACCAGTTCCCCAGCACAGTTTGAAGTAAAACGACATTGGGTAATGCTGTTCAGAAGTGTATGACAGCCCTCCTTTCTGAAATTACACTTCAGCTACCAGCATTTAAAAAGCTATGAAACATGACATCTGGCAAGCTTATTCTTCTCAACCTCTTTTTATAATTAGGCTTAAGATCTCACTGGATATCCCCTAGCTGAAGATGCACAAAGCATAGCTGCTGATGCACAGATAGGTATGTTGATGCACAGATGCTGACTGAAGATCTAAGTCTTCAGATCTTAACATACATAGGTGGTACATTAACACAGAGCTGGAGAAGATGCTGACATTCAGCACTTGAGCTATGCACAGTATGGGCCTTGTTGGGGTTAGGTCCCCGCTGCCAGGTGGGGCTGGCTCCTGCAAAGCTAAACCAGATTCCCAAATACAGGAGTGAGTAAATCAAGAGGAACTGTGCCGGCTGACTTCACTGACTGGTGAAGGGAGCAGGTAATTGCTGAGGAAACCCCTGTGGTTATGTCCACTTCTTTCCTCAGAGATTCATACCGCTGCTTCTCTTAGGCTCTCCCAGGGGTGTGATACGCATCTCAGCCAGACTAAAACCTGGGCACACAGCTGCTGGGGCTAAAAAGGTTACCATTCCTGACTACATATCACCCTCGCTGAGCTTCGGTGTCATATACCAACATTACACGGTGCAGCTCTTCACCTTGTTCCCCTCCCAGCCTCAGTGGTGCCTAGCTGCCAGAACAGCACCTTCTTGCTCAGGGGGTGTCAGTAAAAAGACCTGTTCATGGTACTTTGAAAGGAAAAGGAAACCAGGTCAGAGGCAACTCGGGAAACAGAAAAGAAAAAGAAGCATTTGCAAATTCAAATGAGCACTCTAATTGTCAAAAGAAGGATGACTGCTTCTTAAAGACAGGAGTTTGGTTTTATGAATGCTTTTGTGATTGCATGTGTTCTTGAAGTATATCCACCTGCTTTCACAAAAAATAAACAACACACCTTAATTTTTAGTATGGAAAGGAGGCTGAAAACCATTTAAATCACTGTGTGATTTACTATGAAAGGAAAAGTAAAGTTATATGAGATTTTCTGATTCCTCTTTCTCCATCTGAAAGACAGAGAAAAAGAAAAATATAGCAATGATTCGTGATGAAATTTATGATTTGCCCTTAAGATATTTATGAAACTATTATCTTTATTTCCCCTTTTTCTTCTCATATAATTTGATTTGTTGGAAAATTAATAAAAGAAATTACATACACAAAAGCATAGCCCATAACTGCTGCGTACTCAAATTGATAAATGTGAACCATACTCAGTGTGATATTTAACAGAAATGAAAATGTGATGGTACTAAAGTTATATCTCTCTTTTTTTTCTCTTCATTGGCTTTGCTATTAAATGAAAGGAAATCAGAATATTATGCATCTTGACAATGGACTCTTATGTAGTGAAACAGAATTTAGCATTATTAAAATGTGAGTTATTCTTGTAATTGCAATTTTTCTTCAACACTGAAACAGTGATTGATGTACATAATATTCACTCCATAAGTCACAGAAAATATAGTAACAATAAATTTCTTAAAGCAATTAAGTTGTCTTTTCTTAACACTGAAATTACAGTTAAAGAATGCTTATTAGGTTAATAAATGTTTTTGTTGCATATATAATTGAGATAAAGGTCAAAACTGATCTACAGTGAATCAAAGTGTATTTTTACACATAATATGCTTTTAATAATATGTCTGCTTGCTTATACAGATAACCACAAGCTCAGTCTATGCACTTTGATCCAGAAGTGGAAACACACCACTGGAAAAATCACAGAAAGAAAGCTTTGAAAACAGATAGGCCATTCCAGTGCTTTCTTCTTTGATGCTGTAGTAATGTGTTTTCTCTGTTTTCCGTGTAGAAAATAAGAATAAGAACTTTTTCCTACCTTACTGCTATGTTGATCTTCATCTCTTGTACAATCATAAAGAAAGGTCTCAGATGCAATGGTAACAGTGACTTATGAACCTGAGATCACTAAAAACACTTTATCATTTGAATAAAATGAAGAATGTGTTTTCTTGTGGAGCCTAAGGAAATCAAAAGAGGGTAGAAAGGCCTGGAAGAATGATTTGCACAAAACAACGCAAGCACAGCATGCAGGTATAACAGTGCCGTGGTGTCATGCAACAGACTTTCATAGCTCAAATAAGAGTGACTTTTAGAATCACTTTAAAAACAGAAATTATATAGATCCTTCCCATTGTGGCTAAGAAACCATTTGCAGTACTTTGGTAATGCATGTTCTGTGACTGTTACATGTTTCACAGAAAAAGTACTTAGAAAATATTTTCTTCTTAGTTATTTTTGCTACCACTTCTTGTGATTATTAACACTGATTCTTGTGTATAAACACTGAATTTTCAGTATGTGACTCAAAATATATAATGAGGGCATTTCAGAAATCCACAAAATTATCTGAAAAAAACCTTTAGTCTTACTCTCATAATCCAAAGTCTCACTGCCTCTTTATAGGTCATAAAATAGAGGCCTCTTGTGCTTTTGGAGGTTAGACTTCTTGAATTCCTATTATTGGAGGCTCAGTGAAGCATCATGTGACAAATATTTCCCTAATGCAAACTTAAATGTTGCTAGTTTAAGATTGAATCTTGGAGGGAAAATTCCACGTGTGAAAGCAAAGCACCTTATTTTCTTTAAAATGTTGTTGTTGCTTGTTCAGGTTGTTCAGCTGTTCAGGGTGTATACCACAGCTTTGTCAAATTTTCTACCTTTTTTTTAGAAAAATTTCTGAAGTGTTTTTCTAAGCAAATAACAACTCTGTTGTGTGCATATGCATGATGTTTTTTCTAGGTAAATAGTGGCAGTGAAGTCTTGCCGTGTTTATTTCTGGATTTCCTGATCTGGATTTGCTGAATCTGCCTAAAGCACTGTTTTTCACCCATGAGCAGACTTTTGACATAAAGAGCAAAAGAACTGACAGGCAGGAAAGGCTTTGCTTCTCTGGGAGTCTAGGTCTTCATAATTTATTCCAAGAAGATCCACATGAATTTTCCTGGATGAAGTGATTAACAACAGGAGGTTTGCTGTTGTTCAATGGGATCAAGGCTTCACACCAAACTGCTGCCTGTAATTCAGTTACACAGCGTCAACAGCAGAAAAAACCCACCCTTTTCTTCATATATGACTTGTCTGCATCTTTGCTTTCTACTGATTTGTAAAGTAAGTGAAATATGTATGCCTGAGCATCCAGCTGTTACTGTTGGCGAGCCTCCAGTAGCACAGGTTATAGCATCCCAGGGTTACAAATTAACACCATCATACTGGGAATGTGGTTGGTTGGTTGGTTGGTTGGTTGGTTGTGGGTTTTTTTTTTTCTCATTCTAAATTTCTGCAAATGTAGCTCAGTGTAAAGCTATGTGTTTGTTCTCTCCTGGATGGTAGCTCTGACCTTCAACCAAATATTTAAGAAACTCTGCAAAGCCTGATGTGCTCCTCACTGCATGATTCAATGGGAAGGAAGCCTACATCTACAGGAGGTCATCGAGAAAGTAAAATAAAGCAGCACTCTGAAAGGAACAGCAGCAGGACATGGCTCAAAATATTATCAAAGGAAAAAAATCTGTTTTCTTAGAGGGCAGCAGTTTCCATTGCAGAGATAATATATTTATCTTTTAGATAGGTATGTTATTTTCAGTGGGGTGTCATGGCATTCAGACAAAATGCCCCACACTTTAAAAGAGTTTTTAGGACTTACTGTATGTTCTTAAAAACTGCCTGAATGTGTGTCTGCTGCTAAGAAGATTCTAAGAGTTTAAAGAGAAAAATTCTGCAGCTTCCTCACCTAAACAAAAATTGTTTCTTTTTGCTTTAAAGGAAGGGACACAGGTAAGTATTAGAAGTATTGGTTGCAACTTGAACTATAGATCTTGTATAGGGTGGATGTGGTAAAAGCATGTTACAGAAAATGCTTCTTTACGGTCTCTTTTTTTTCTTCAGAACTTATTTCTAAAGGGAGAATTTAGGCTTTCATGTACAGGTCACAAGCAATACTCTTAAAGAAAGACACAAAAACAACACGTTGCTGTGCGACTTTGTGATTTATGGCAGCACAGTAAGGCCTTTGCTAAGTTTCACGTGACCTCACTAAGCTCCTTGAGTCCTGCTTGAGCAAGTGTATAAGCAGTTAAGGAATGTATGTCATAACAAAAACACTAGTATCTGATTGTCTTCCTTTGTGCTTTTGAGTGGTGTTATACAGAATTTGAGTCACCCGGACTTTCCTCATGCTCCTTCAAACTATTCTGCTTTAACGCAGCTGCTTTAGATAGATATCGAAATTTTGAGCAAAGGCACAAGTGACAGAAAACATGAGAGCAGAGCCGAGGGAAGGAAGGAAGGCTTCCTCTGACTCTGCACTGGTGTGAGAACCTCTTCAGGTCCTCGTCTCTAAGACAGTAGCTGCTGGGTAGGATGATTGCACCTGTTTAATTAGATGTTTATGCAACAGCGCTATACCAGCTGTCAGTTCTAAAAGTCCACTCACTGAATGTAAGGGAAGATGTTTCTTTTCCCTACTGTTAATTACCCTATGTAGTTCTGTTAGATTCATCTCAGTTAATTGTTCAAAAGACTTGAGGATGTGTAGCATTATCTTTTGCATTGTGTTTTTTTTTCCATAAAGCTACACATAGGTGTCTCATATATGCATGTATACACACAAATGTTTACACACATATGTACATATACTCACACATAAGTGAACCCAAATTTATAATAGATTTTAAAATGTAGATACTGCCATTAATATTAAAGAATTCATTAAACATCTTATTTAAAAGTAAATATTTATAATCCTATATACATGTACTGTCATTAAATATTGCAGTATGTTTTAAATATTGTTTGAATGTTCTATGATTATAATAAATATATACATTAAGACTGCCTGAAGGCAAAGGAATGTCAAAAGGAAAACATGATGGGAATAAAAATTACATTAAACTAGCCTTCTGTTACTTAACAGGCATGGCACTGGCAAATGTCAAAACAAATAATGATTACTGTGTGCAAATACATATCTGAATGATATTATAGAGTGATTATGCCATGAAGCCTGTACCTTTCTGAATGTTATATAACCTCTCCCTCAGATTTTGCCCAATTTGTTTGCACTACTCTAGGTTTTAATATGAAATACGATAAAATAAATGTAAACATCTGCTGTGCATAGTAGTTTTCTTGTTAGGAAAAAAACCAAAACATAATACCCTCCCCCCCCAAAAAAAATCCACCTCCCACCTTTTAAAAATCATAGCCATGAGCAGATTTATTAAAACTGCTAACTGAATTATTCCAGTTATCAAAAAGCACTTTGCAACTTGAAACTTTAGATACAAGTATGTGATATGAATGCTTAACCATCCTGGTTTATCTGAACATGATTTGATTGGCTTAGCATCCCCTGCTGCCAAAGTGCTGTAGCATTAGAAATGTAGCAATAGCAGTTGTGTTGGGATGATCCTACTGATCGGAGCAACAAGCCGTCACTGCTGTATCCCATCCCTGACAGTGGCCAGGCACAGGTGCATAGGGAAAACAGTGAAAATGAAGGTAGATGCATGATCCTTTAATATTTCCTACAAGTTTTTTCTTAAAAATCAATAATTTATGTCTTACATAATTTTCTCCTGCATCACATACACTAGCGTTTGATGGGGTTTTTTTGTTACTTCTGTAATTATTTCTTAACTCATTTTGGCCACTGCTATATGCCATGGCAGATTTATGCAATTTTACAGCTGGTATTTTCTTTCACTTGTTTTAAATCTGTTGCTTGATAGTTTAAGTGTGTGTCACCTAGTGCAGGGTTTTTTTATAGGAAAAAGTGAATAGATTTTTTTTTCCACTTAATTCAGAACCTTCATAAGCCTATAGCACTCTATCAGATTCTGTCTGAGCCACCCCTTTCTTAAGGTGGATAATATACAATAACCTTTAGATTCTTACATAGAATAGCCTCAGGGGTTAGCCTCATCACCCTTTTTTTTCTAACTGTAGGGGTTTTTTGAAAGTACTATATCTGTATTACAGAATTTATAATTTTTATTTGCACATTGTTGCAGAACAACCTGGATTTCTCTGGGAAGCTGAAATTCTACCAGTGATCTTCCTTTCCTCTGGCAGTAAAGGTGATTTAAAGGGTAACTAATATTCTTAACATATTGGCAATTTCACATTGAAATATTGAGCAAATATCACATGATCTGTGTGTTTTATTAATATTCAATTTATTGATCTGTTTTTTAAAATGATCTATTAACCTATTTAACTGAAATGATTCCTCAGACTTATCTCCTATAAAGAAAGCTCATGGTATCAGCTTTCCTTAGGCTTCTCTGTTATGAACATCGAGGCATTGGGATGCTCAAATTTTCTGTGATGACTTTTTCTTCCCATAGCACCCTTTATGTACCTGCAGGATCTATTGAACCTGAAAATGCTGATTTTTGGCACAAGATTGCAAGGCCATACAGCTATTTGGCAGATTCCATGATAAGCCTGTAGAATTAGTCATAGCTTTGGGGTATTTACTAAGACTCCTCAAATCTTTTCTTTGTCTGGCATCGTTAATGGTTTCATATTTACGTTATGCAAGATAATGATTCTCCTGGTCTGATTTGCTCCTAAATTCCCTGTCTTTTATGTATTTTTCTTGTATGATCCTCCTGTTTCATTTAATTATGGTACATCCTAAAAATAAGATGGCCCCTTTGTCAGAGCAGGGGCTTTTTAGATGTGATTTTGGTGTGATGTTTTTTTTATTCTGATAGGCTAATGCGGTGTCTTTAACTATTTTCCATGCTGTGTTTTACCCTTTCAGCTGCTCATTTTCATTTCCTTTTTTTACAAGCTTCACATTTTTATGTACCGCTGCTCATTGGAGGTAAGAAATAGTATTATGAATAGTGAATACTGTATCTCTTTTCTTCTATAAGGATATAGGTCACTGTTACAAAGTCACGATTTGATTGGGGTATTTTGAACCAAATCCTGCTCTTGTTCTGAACTAAATCAGGCAGGTTTTTTTTCTCTTTTTGTGAATTCTGCAATGAGTTGCTTTTATCAGCAGTCATATATGATCTCAAAAATCTATGCTTTGCATTATATGCCATCTGACATTTATCCACTGTGGATTATGTTCTCATTTATGGTTTTATTGACCACTCTTGGAACAAGATATTCATTAATCAATTTAATTGAGCCTTTCTTCCGACCTAAAAATAGATCAATCAAACTTCTGATCTTATTTACTCATATACAGTAAACTGCACTTGCTATTAAAATGGATCCCAGAATTACTTTGGGAACTTTAATTTCAAAAGGGCCATGGGAAATCTAGTCCACGGATAAGGAATGGAAAGAAATCAGTTTTTAAACAGGGAAGGGAGGAAGGAATACTCCATAAGCTGAAGAAACTGGTATCAGGACATGTTTAAAGATCAAAGCAAATTTCTCCAGAGTGGGTAAAAATAGCCCACAGAGGAACTGTGGAGTTCTAGAAGAGCGAAATAAACTTGCCTGCAGAGAATAACAGATAATATTGTAAAACTTAATGATTATGAGGTTACACGAGACCCAAACAATAACTCTGAAAATTCCCCCTTTCCCCAAAAACTGCCGGACAATAAATGGCTTTTTATGTGGAGAAAGAAGAGCTAGAAACTGTATTTTAATTTAAACTTTTGTCACTTGTTTCAGGTGGATTTTGTAATTTGATGTGACAAGGTTTCAAGATAAATGAAAGAAATAAGCATTTTCCCAAATTACTAAGGTATGTATCTGTTGTGCTGAGTCTGTGCACTCACTATGACTAGATTTATACTTAAGTCTGGTATTCCTTCCCTGAAATGGCAAACACACCCATGGTAATTCATACAGATGTCATTGTAAATGAAATGCTAAAGTGCTAGCTACGAATTACCTATCTACATAACCTGTACATTACTTTTAATAATCCATTGAAGGAAACAGACTGTGTCATGTTCAAGGTTTGTGCTGTATCTCAATGAGCAGAAGTCATTTGAGCTTTACAGTTGCGTTCATGCACTCTAGGAACATGTCCTCATGCCTCAGGTGGAGAAAGGTCTTCAGCATCTAATCCTTGTAGCCCAGATCTCCAAGGCTGCAAGAAAAAGATGTTCCTGTAGCTGTTCAGAAAATACAGTCTCCCTCCCTGGGCCACAATCCTGGAATGAATAGTTGAAGTCTAGGGCATAACATGGCATAACTGAACAGGGAAGAAATGGAAATAATAACATATCATTCTGATTTACTACACAGCATAAATGCATGTATGAAAAAAAAAAAAAAAAGACCTTTCTTTGAGAACTCTGCAGAAGTGCAGTGGTCACTTTGAGGGTTTTCTTATATGTCAACGTACTTCTGCCTCAGAACCCTCTTGATGCCACACTAAAGTTAACGTTACTACATAACATATGCATACCATAATTCCATCTCTGGAATACAGCCAGGCTGGGTCCTCTTAGAGAAGAGGTCTTTTGTAAAGCTGGGGTCAGATCTTACAGCTTCTGTATATACTAGCCAGCCTCAGTCACTAAGGACTACTCAAGTGTTTACAGTGAATTACAAAGAATTTACAGGATCATTGTGAGAGAGGAAAAAAAAAAGTTTTGTCTTCAGAAATGCTGACAATCTCTTAATACAGAAAGACCAGTATGGGTGCTTTATGATCCATATCAAAGAAAGATTTTGATGGTGCTGATATTTTAGTACAGCATACAGTTTAGTACATAACAAGAAACAGTCAAAAGAATAAAACTACATGGCTGGGATTCAAATATGCTCATAAAGCATAGTGTTTGGATGCTCAGTGAGCTTTGTAGCCCAAATAATTCTCACTTGTATCACATCAGAAGCCTTAGGCACTCTTGTCCTATGATGGCATCTTGTTAGCAAGCAGCACACCCCAGCAGAAACAAAAGCTTAGGGCATCTCTGCCTAACTGCCCATGAACTCTAGTTTCGTTAGAATTCTGCCTACAAGAGACTTGGTTACTAATTTGATTTGTAGAAGAGCAAAACCCTGGCAAATTAAAAGCAAGAAACACTCCCAAGCAATTTACTGCAAAACAGAATAAAAGGGTAACAGCTTTAAATGAATCATATTCCATTAATGTCATATAACAGCAAAAATAGGATTTTTTTCCTAGTTTATGAGTAATGCTGTCTTGTTTGAAAACATCCATTATTGGAAGCATCAATAGTAAAGATGGTTTATAGACAAGAATTGATTATGTTAATCCTCGGTTCAGAAGTTGCCATTTACACAGTATTGTCAATTTCAGGGGACAATCAAGTCATCATCACCTTACTCAAAAAGTGTTTTAGAGTTCACAAGAGAAATGTATTTGGAAAACAATAGGAAGATTTTTATGCTTAACTTCGTTACCACACACTTACAAGTCATGAGAAGTATTTCTCACATGTATGACTTGTAGTCTAGCGAAATAATTGCTCAGACACCTAGGTTCAAGATCAAATAAGCTGGGCACCTTCACAGTGTATTTTGCCATTGTTTTGCCATTACAAGTTTTACAGGACATTGTAACAATAGCCAACTGCAGTAAAAGAAATTAAACAGGCAAAAACTGGAACAGATTGGTCTATTCTAGGTTTTGACATACAGAAGGATTTGAGAATCCAGAATGTCTTGACACAATTTTCAGGGTCAGAGCTAAGGCAAAAATTCTCAATTATTTCTTGAAATAGGAACATTCCCTACAGATATAAAAATATAGAAGATATGAGGGCTTACAACTACAATGCTAGATAGAATGAAACATTTCTTTTAGCACTGGCATGCTGTGCTCTTATTCATTCTCCATGCACTCATTCTCCACCATCTTACTGGTTTTTTCCCACAATTTCTGGTACTTTTCCATAAGCAAAATAAAACAGATTTGTCAATTTTCACACAGAAATCTCTGCTTTTGATGCTCAGCATCATTCATTGTTTTATTTCCCTTTTTTTCAAAAACTTTATTTTAAAGCTAAGATAAAGCATAAATTGTTGAAATTACTCCTCTCCTGATTTTACAGTTTGTGTATCAATTTTTACTCATCTTAGCAGTGCCACTATCGTCTTATGCTTAATTTACATTAATAATCCCAATGTCTTCATTTGGTTCCTGTTGCAGGACCGAAAGCCAAATACGCATCTTTAATCACATGCCTGATGAGCCCATTTGGCATTCAGTCCCACAACAGGAACCAGATGAAGTAATTTGGATTATTAATGCAAGTTAAACACGTAAGTATTTTTCTGGAATAATAGTCAATTGTACTTAACTGTTCCTCACACTCAGTAGAGATTACTAAAGTGAATTGTGATTAGCATATAATTTCTAACAATCATGGAAGCAAACTACAGATTCTCCTTGGAGGCTGTTGAGGATTGGTTTTTATTCTGAACTATAAAAGATACAAACTACAGAGTAGGTACAGCCTATAGAGATGCATGCTATGAGTAATACTTGAAAGCGTATCTGGCTGATACCTGTGTGAAATATGGTAATATGCCCTTGCCATAGAGGGTGCTTAACTGCTACAAACCCTAGTGTTATTTCTATGTTCTTAGTTATTAAAATATCTACTTACTAGCTAGAAATAAAGAGTGGGTTTTCTGTAGGAGGAGGTCAATAGGGGATTCCCACCAGAATCTCTGTTTGAACCCATGCTGATTAATGTGTTCCTAAATACCCTGGAAAGGAAGTCAAGGAAGTGTGAGTTAATGGTTTTATGTTAAACCAAAATTATGGGAGTGTAGTAAAGAAAAGGACCAACTGTGAGTAATTATAAAAGGACAAAAAACCCCACTGAGTGACTGGGTGATAAAATGGCTGATGAAAATAATACTGTGCAATGTAAAGTAATAGAAGGAAAATATTTCAACTTTATGTATGCAGTGATGAGCTCTGAGCTGACTATTATTATTCAGGATGAGATTATGAGACTGCAGCAGATAAAGCCATCCACATTACGATAAATGTTTTCTAAGAAAGCAATATTTCAATGTACAGTGTTCTAAAAAAGCAAGCAATGTCAAAAAGAGGAGCAAACAGAAAAAGTCAATCTGCCACTCTGAAATTATGGCATCCCCTTCTTTTGCAAACAGCACAGTGCTCTGGTTCATCTTGTTAAAAGGGATAGAGTGGACCTGCATGGCAAGGTGTGACAAGGGTTCAACAGGATGCAGGACTTGACTGGGCATTTGGTCTTGCACACTGTGGCTGTTTTCACAGACTAGCCAACCTGTCAGCAAGGTGAATGCCTGGGAGAGAAAAAACCCAATTTGGCCCAAATGTCCAGTCCACTTGCAGAGCTGTGGGACACAGAGAAGCCCCTGCATAAGACAGAACACCCCTCTGGGACTGGTGTCACACAACCAGAGTGACTGTGCAACCTAGTGCTGATTTGTTGTTTTCTGTCTCGGTGCTCCTTCAACTCTTCAAGGTTCATTCAGCTTGTTGGTGACAAGTTTCTCATGTCCCTGTGACAGGCTATCACAATTTAATAAAGAAAAACACTCTTTATGAATGATACAGGTATCACACTGCTTAGTCTGTGATACATCTCAACCTCTCAGCCATTTTTTCCCGTTTTTCCATGCTTTTAAGTGCCGCTTTAGATGACAGTGGAACTAGCCTGACACTTGCTCAGCAGCAGTTAACCACAGACTAAAAAAGCTTTTATAACACTGATTATAGCTAGTTGCAGTAACATTCAGATTTTTCATGTAAAGTGGAGTGCTCTTTTTTTCTTTCTTCTGAAAGTTGTATTCACATAGTTAAGCAGAATAACTTTTCATTCGTGATGCAGAAATAATTTTCAGGTCTGGAAAGGTCAAACAGCTCATGGTCTGTACTATTTTGACAAATTGGCACCAAAAAAACAAAACAAAACAAAACAAAAAAAAAAAAAAAAACCAAAAAAAAAAAAAATAAAAAAGCTTGGAAATTCGCGAGATGAAAATCCTGTCTGCAGAGAACCTGCCCATGGAAAGGAGCTGGGTAGTAAGTGACAAAGGAGAAATACGTTTCCTGTCCTCAGCCATTTGTGCCTTTCCTAAAAAGAAAGCAGGAGGGAAGGCAGTTCTCACCATTTAGAAGCTTTGTGCAATAGAGACTACTACAGCAATAAAAACCACAGTAAGGATCCTTAGGGTAAGAGTGGATAATCAAAGGAACTAAGTTACTGTGTCCTAGATAGATACCACTTAAGAACTGACAGTGCAGGCTCCCTTTATCTCATTCAGCTATGAAATGCACTGGTTTAATATACCGTGCTTTGGTTTTTAAAAATCTGGATTTTGATAATTTCCTCTGTTAGGCTGAATTTGCTGGGGAAGCTACATTTTTATTTGCAAGCAAAAATGCATTGGTTAATCATAAAGCGTGGTGTACTCTGTAATGTGGCAGATGGGCATGGACCAGCTAATGCCTCTGACTGAGTCCTACTACCTCTAAGATGATTGTGAGAAACTGCACCGATGAGACCCACCATCGCCCCAGCAGATATATTGTCTCAACATTGCTATGGCAGGAAACTCATGCCATCACCACAGTGAATGACCACTGCCACAGAAGAGATTTAAGGCAGGAAGACAACACCGCTGCCACCGCAGAGATTTATCTATACATTGTTAAAGGAGGAAACTGACTGACACCATGGAGCAACGGGGGAGGCTGATCCCGCAAAACTTCACCAAACCCATGTGCATGTGCCCAGACTTGGGGTCAGGGGGGTCAAGGTGCCCGGAGGCCCCTGAGGAATGTTGGACACATGCATCATTGCCGGGTGGAGGGTGTGGTTGAGCAGAACAGCTTGTAACGACTCTATAAAAAAACGGAACCAACTAACATGGAACGGAACATTTCCCCACCAGACTTGGAAACGAATCGGACTGTCGGGACGCCGCAGCTCCAGGGTGGTAGCTATTGCTTTGAACTCTTTCCTTTTCTTTCCTTCTTTCTTTCCTTCTTTTCTCTCTCTTTATCTCTCACTCTCTCTCTCTCCCTTTGCATTCACAGATTTATTGTTGGGCAAAGTTCCTTGGCTGTTGACTCTGTTTTGAGCCTTAATTCTGTTCCCAAGAATACAAACAGAACCACGCTCCGGTCTCAGACCAGCATGTGACAATGGCAGGCATTAATCTAGGGCTGAATAGCTGTGAAGCAATGGACTTTTTCAGATATGCATAATCTTGTTTAATATGGTCATTACAATAAAAAAGCAGAACAGTAAGAGTTGATCGTATCTAATCTTTCATATGGTCTTCTTGATAATCATTATCCACTAGAGGGAGCTGCTCTAGAAATATTTTAAAAAATAGGTTTTATTGTCAATTTTGGCTTCAAGGTATAATTCTTTCTCATCTTCAGCCTAAAGGAATTGGGATGTTTTAGAAGTATGTGTGCTAAAGTAAAAGATGAATCTTAATACATGCAGTATGACTTTTTATAACCATGTGTCATGCTTTTATCCTTTTTATAAACAACTTTCAGTCCTTGGGTTCACGAGAAAAGCTAATGCACAAGGCTCTGTGCCGGTCTGAGGGCATAGTTATTAAGATATGATATTAATGGAAATGACCTCTGTCAGTGTAAGATGGACTAAGCTTGCTTCTGAAGCCTATCTGGTCTTTACCAGTTTTGTATTTAGATGCTCCCTTAGGCACATCAGTGCACTGGCACATAAAGTTACAGAATTAAAGGAATGTAAATTCACCACTAAAAGTATTGCTAGTAATAAAGAAGTGAAAAAGTGCACACTTTTTCAAACTTTGTTAAGCCAGTGACTTCTGAATACTAAATATTTCCTCTTCTAAAATGTAGACTGGACTGCGTAGAAGTAATTGAATCTTTTAGTATTAGACTAATTTGATGTCAAATTTTACCGGTGTGGTATCTTCCTCTTGCTTTTCTTTGTTTCCCAGTGCTGTGAAAGAATTCAACTGGGTTATAGATAAATTTTATTATACTTAGTTATAATTAAAGCTTACTCATCAGAATAATCCTGTCAATCCTGAAAATTAGATACATGTATCATCATATATTAAGCTGTCTACATCTACACCAAATATTTCCCAAATCAACACTTTTAACAGCAAATTACATAGCAGTTTAGGTCAAGTCTGCGGTTTTTAAATTCCAACTATTTATCTTGATCATCCATTGGATTATTTTTCCAGAATGTGTAAATGAATAGGTGTTTTTAAGAATTAGTTGCTGGAAGTGTTTGGTTTTCCTTATTTTTCCACTGAGAGCAAATACAATTGTGTTTAGGTTGATTTAAGAGACTTTTGACTTCATAGTTGTAGTGGTCTACATATATAGGGCAAACAGGATTGGCCCTCAGAAAATACTACTTTCTATATGAATTTTAAAGTTCCCTGTATGTAGAACAAAAAGAGCCACCAGATGCATTTTACAGTATGTATTTTATCTGTCTCCTTCACAAAGAAATGTAATTACCCACCTCTAGAGGACACTGAGAAAGGACAAAACGCAAAATACTTTGAGAGAAATACCTTAACAGCCAGGGACTAAATTTCTTTGCTGGAATGCTAAAGCTGTAGTACCTTATTTTCTAAGGTTGTATAAAATGGTAATATACCCTAAATGTTTTGATGCTTTGTTATCTACAGAAAATCAATATTTTTTGCAAGTAGCTACTGAGTCTGATCAATACATTCTGCTCCAAAGTCTGTGGATGTGTTTTCTAAAAAATAAGATCATTTGTATCCAAACAGTAGACTGATTAAATGCAATTGCCTGAGGTTAAGTTTGAGGCAGATTTCTGAGTTGATGTGCCAGTTGCATCTTTTTGAAAAGCTACAGGTAGCTGCAGCGAAATGCATTTACAGCTTCCAATATGCTTAAACCTAAATGATCAGCAGCATGCCTGAGGCTGTGGTGAAAAACTAGGGCAGATTCACTACCTTAGAAGCCAATAAAGGCAACTTTGCTACATGCTACAGCTGCTGGGAAGGGAGAGCATCCATTCAGCACCTGCTATATTTCAAGCTCTATTGAGCTTCTTCTGGGCAGCTCATCTGATAGCCCTGAAGGAGAGTTTAAATTTGAGTGAAGTCCAAAGAAAAAAACAAACAAATGTTTTGTGCCTCGAAGCACTAGATAGAAAGAAATTTTATACATTGCATAAAGTAGTAGCTAACATACATCTGTATATGCTTTACATAATTTTTAAAGTTAGTCTTCTGTTTAAGTGACAAAGGGAATGCCAGTAAGCCTGACATCACCACTTCTCTTTGACAGTTCTTGCAGCAGAAAGAGGCACTTTGGATACAATGTGATGCCATGGGATCATTCCTGTGAGTACCTTTTGTGGTCACAGTTCCCAAAAGTCCCGAGTCTGGATACTGGTCTTAAGACATAAATTTGTAATAGGAAATTTATAATAAGGAAGAGTTATTACTTGAACTGTTGTTGAAATTTCTACTTTAATTTCTTTTCTGCCTTGATGCATTGTGTATAAATTCTTGGTACAGCTTCCACATTGGGAAAGAGCATCAAAGTATGTGCTTTGGAGTTCAAAATACATTAATGCAGGTGATTCATGAGATTCCCCAATCATCATGGCTTTCTTAAATCAGGACTGGTTGTCCCAGCTTTACACCAGATTATCAGCAAAGTATTTCATTGTTGCCTTAGGCTTTTTTGCCAAGAATTATCCTTTAATTTAATGTCAACATTATCAGTTCATGACATGGTATTTTTCAGACAGAAATGTCATGTGTCAGACACAAACTGTGGGTTTTTTAATATTATTTGTTTTCCTGCTTTTTTCTATATTCAACAGCATACACAAAACTGCATGAAAATACACGGGTTTTTTTTTCCATTCCAACTAATCAAACTAGAAGGGCTGCTGAGGCAATTAGTGCAGAAAGGTATGGAAGGAAAAGGAAACTTATTTTTTCAATTAATTTATTTTTCATAGAGATAACTTTTTTCTGAAGTGTGATTAGAGCTGAAGAAAGAAAAATAATTGCACAGAACCAAAAATTTCTGGAAAGCAGCTTCCCAGTTACTATAGAGGAAGGATTTTAAAAGCCTTCTAAAAATCTGGAGTTTATCTCTAAAGCATCTGTCTGCTACTTCAGATTTGTGAAAACTGAGAGTCACCAAGAACACTGAAACATTAAAAGCAGTAAAGTTATTTTATGCTCCCAGCACAGAGAAAAGCTATAGCTGCTTCACAGATACAGAAAGGCAAAAAGGAATATTCTGAGACTGAGACTATTTAGTCAATATATTCTCTAGGGAAATTACGAAGTGATTAACAACATGAAGCAGACCCAGAGCATACAGCCAGGAATTTATCTCTTCTAGTAAGCAAGACATGAGAAGAGGCTATTACAACGGTGTTATTCAAAGTTTCACTGGATGCAGGTATTATTGGAGCATTTAGCCTGACCTCCATAGTAACCAGTCTTTATCTTTTGCCAAGATATCCTGTTCTGAACCCCAAAATATTCCTGTATAAAGCATGTCTTCCAGAAAAGTAGCGGGTGAGTCCACTTGTTGTTTTAATAAGGCACTGCAAGAGTTAATCCCACTCATTTTTGAGATTGCATGCCTTTTCTCGTATGACTGTGGGTGATCCTAGACTTTCAGTGCCTGTTTCTTAATCTTGTCTTTTTTAAAGTGTTATGTGGTGTATTCTCCTTGTGAAGGTACTTTGGCACTACTTGAATCACCACTACTGGTGGTAGGGGCTGAGGAAACAAAAGCAGTTTGCAGTCTCGCACTGTAAGCAGTTACTTTGTCACAACCATCAGAAGATGCATCTAATTACCACCAACACATTTGACTAGTAATGCTCAAATCTTCTAACTCTGTAGGTCCATTCTGCTATGCATTTTCCACAACATCTTTAACTTCTTTTATCAGGCTTCTATATTCCATAGGTTTGAAGTTTACATTGATTTATTTTCTATTTCCTCCTTGCTGTTTTCTTTTGCTGTTAAGTACAGTCCTTACAGTGCCCTGAACCAGGATGTGCTTTTGGATGTAAATCTCATCTTGGTAACAGGATTATTGCCACACAATTCTTCCTCTCCAGCTGCCACCTTGTTGTTAAAGAATTTCCACAATATTTTGACAGCCTTATCTTTACACATTGTTTTCTAATCTGTTTTGCTTACGATGGCCTTCATTTGGGGGAAAATCACTCCTTCGGAAATGTATGTATTAACCCAATTCCTAGTGGCTCTGTTCTTCTCCCTTATGGAAAATCAGTGGGCAGCTGCATCACTGCTATTGGTTTGTAGGTTCCAAAACAATGTCCAGTTCTGTTATTGATTAATCTTTATTCAACATAATGACATAGAACTTAAATTAGAATAGCAATTAAGAGCAGCATCTTTTGAGCTTGTAAGTTATCTTCTTCATTTAGTGTTACAATCATTCTACTGTTTGGTACCCTATATGCTTTAATCAAACTGTATTGCCCAAAATCCAGGTTTTCTTAATGCATGTTAGAAAAATACTTAAGAATTACCTTGTCCTGGTAATATATTTTTTTTAAAATAACTGTTTCAAATATTTGTATGATCTTTCTTAATTATCAGAGTTTCTTAAATATGTTTTTTAAAAAGTTATTTATTGCAGTGATTCACATGCATTAAAGTTCTGAATTATCAGTACTTGATTTAGAGATTTGTCTAGTATGAAATTACTCCCTCCACTTTTTTTTTTCTCTTTTTTTTTTCTGTTGTTTGTTTGGTTGGTTTTTTACCTTATGTTTTTAACATTGCAATGAACTGACTTGTTCTGCCAGGTTTCAGGCAATTCCTTTCCTCTTCTTGTGAGTCATAACAATTATTTTCCTTAGCAAAACAACTGGCACTGGTTATATAAGCAGTTTCATATTCCTTGTCAGCTCAGCTGAACTTATTTGCAATATGCTGAGTAGGAGTTTGCATGACAGTTGTCATCGCAGCACCCTTTTCTCCCTGTTGCTAATGCAACAGCCTCCTTGATGTCCAGCTAGTCTCTGAGATCATCATCATCAGTGGAAATGGAGACTGCTCTCATCGTCTAGCCTCCTCCCTTATGGGGATGTTGCATGCTATTTTGCAAAAGCAAATCTTCCACTTTGCACCAACTATGCAAATATTGGTATGTCTTCAGCATTTGCAATAGCAAATTGTGCTGCAAGAATAGCTCTAGAACTTTGCTAATTTCTGAAATCTTCTGTTATTGAAGTAAGTTTCTGATAGAAAAGTATGTCATTAGAGGCAGCATATAATTTTATAATTTCATGCAATGTACAGTTGCATTTTTACTTTTGCTCCAGGCAATTGGCACAATATCTTGTACTTAGTACTGAGAGCCTTTGCTCTTACCTTAGCTGCAGTAATGCTTCCATCTCTTTTTCTCCAGTCTGAAATACTGTGTAAGTAGATACATCTCTTAACTGAAGAGCTTACAAATTAGAAAGGTATATTTCAGTTCAAATGGTACTTCTCAGGATTGATTCTTACTTCAGAGCTTACTTAACCTCTAACACTAAGACAAATGGAAATTCACTACTAACTTGCAATGTATATTTCAATAGCTAGTTTTTCCTCATGTTTAAATGAATGGTTTAAATGAATGGAGATGGATTGAGTATGATAGGCCATCAGCTATGTATGAAAATGTACTCTGTTAGCATTCTACATCCATCTCTGAATAGGAAGTACCCCCTCCAAAATGAGTACAGGATGTTCATGCCAGTTGCACATGCAACCTGAAATTTTATAGTCCCCTAACTGCTAATATACTGAATGACTCTCATACATACAAATGAACATTTCACACATTTTTGTAGCTCATTTGCCTTTATAAGTATTTTTAAAGGGCACAGCCCTGAAAATTATATCTCCAGAAATTTGCAGAAGTGCCATCCTGTTACCGCTCTTAAAATGAGAGAGAACTGTCATTCCTAGTGTGTTAGTTACCAGCGAAGACACTGTAGAACCTGGGAGGATGCTGTTAAGTTTTTTATATCAGCCAGGCAAAACTAGCGCAAAGTCAAAGGAGTCTTCTCCAGCTGTAAGAAGAAACCGAAACCTGGGCTCACCTCAAAGAGTGCTCTTTGCTGGCTTTGAGGCAAGAAACAACCCACTGTAATTAGACATAAGTGAGTTCTTCTGATAACATGATTTTTAGAAGGTTTAAAAGTGAAGGTGCACAAAGCCATAAAGTTGTACTGCCACATGCAATAACAAGAATGCTTTCTCTCAAATATGTAGCTGTTAACTGGTTTAGGAAACTGTTACCCTATGCCTGCATCAAATAGGCTGGACTGTCTGTGATACTCAGGGGTTCATCCAGAGTAGTAACTTGGCATTTAACTCTTGTTCCACAAATTCACAAGCAAAGTAGTAAACTGTTAGGGCTTTTAATTTTGGGTATCCCCATCCATTCACCTTCTAAGAACAATCCAGCCTGACATGGGAAGCAGTATCATGCTTCACTCGTAACTTCAGTTTTGGTGCTTTTTGTTTGTTTGTTTGCTCTTTCGATGAAGAGGCAGCACACAGCTAGTACAAAATAACCTAGAATTGCTTGTATTTTACATCATTATTTTTTACTCATACCATTTTAATGTATATCTGAATGTTAACATTTATAATGCTTCAAATACAATAATGTTAAAGAGCAAAACAGCTTTCAGTTTTGGAAATGAGATTAAGGCTTACTAAAAGCTGATGTATATGGTGCTTTGTATTTTAAAATGTTTGTGAATAGGGAAAAAACAGTTTTTGCTTTATGAAGTTACTTTTGGAATGGTACTTTAACAAAGCAGTGTTTTACGCACTCCCTCTCGGTTAAGATGCTTTACATTGAATAATGCTTTTCATTGGCATATAAAAGTATTTATCTAAAACCAAAGATGCTGCCTGTCTCCAGGATACTTGATTTTAGTCTGAAATCTTTGTGGAATGGCTTTGTTTGTATGATTTCCTATTTGAAATGGGAATTTGCCCCTTGCTGTGGTATACCTATGATATAATCCACATTCAGCAGCCATGAAACTTAATGACTGGCACTCTACATAAACAACTAGCTATTTCAGTTAATGAAGTCTATTTCATTAGAAATAGAAACACTTCTGCAATTGCAGCTAGGTCTAAGAAATCACGATTATGTAGGGTATGCTGGAACAAAGCATTCCTGTAGAAAGCTGGATGCTCTCACACTTACATTATGTTTCTGATTCTCTCTCAGCAGTAAGTGTAAAGCTCATGCTTTTGGCTCCACCATGGAGCTACCAACTGTAACTGCAGCTGCACTGTTGGCACATCATACAACTTGAATCTTAAACTCAAATGTCTTTATATTACTACCTCTACCCTACCTATTTGTAGTGTGACTTCAGACAGTCATAAGACATTTTAAAGCATATGATGTTTTATCCGGCAATAGTTAGGAAGAGTAGAAGGATTGGTCAGCTATCAAAAGTAATAATTATAGTTTGCAAGTTAATGCATTTTTTTAGACTTTATCTAGAAATACAAACATGATGAAAAAAGATATTGTAAATTCTCAGAGAAGAAACTGGTTTAGTACATTCTTATTCATCAGAAACTCTAACTTTCTGAAGTTCTTTAGCTTCATCATCATTTTCCTGTGCTTATGAACTTTTGGTAGTCATAAAAATGTGCTCTCTTAGTGAACCATTTTGGTACATATTTGTTTACATATATACATACATACACATTTGCTGAAATTTGGTCAGCTTTGGTGAAGTTTTTTTTTTTTTTCATGTTGTTTCCATCTTGAAAATTGTTATATACCATTTATTTCATGTTTCATACTGTGCCATTTCCACATTAGCCTTAGCTTTTTAATTCTGTTGCTGTCTTCCACAAAGGGGATAACTCCTTCCTCACATGCCTGTAACAAAAATCTCTAAACAATAAGCTCAATGCATTTTGAAATATAACAAAATGATCACAAATACTTACATGTGACATAATACTACTCTTTTGGTATTCCCTCAGATAAGGACATAGCACAGTTCCATTGTTAGATTCACTGTGTTTTAGACACAGGTAGCTGAAATGGCAGTTATTAGTTTTAGGACACACTTTGTGTGTATTGGGAAAATTTAAAAGTCCTTCCATCTGATACAGACTGCTGTGTGCAGACTAATCAAGGAGGATGACTAACCAAGCCTGCCCAGGGTCACGATATTTTGAAATAGATTCTTTTGTTCCAAAATATTGGCAACTTATTCATGAGTCACTTTATGAATTTTCATTTTTCAGAATTTTAAGCATTCCATGACTATGCCATATTAATAAAGTAATTGTGTGCAAAGCCTAATTCCACCTTATGTCAGGCACCCTTTTTATAAAGTAGGATCTCTGGTGTATACTTTTCTGAAACTTACTGGCATGTAAAATTCTGCTGAACTTCTGTGGAGCTTAGGCCGTGAAAAACACCTGGCATTCCAGCTGGGGAAAAAACAGCATTTGAGACCTTGTTAACCCAGGAGATCTTTCTGGGGTGGATCCCCTGCAAAAAGAAGAATTTTCATATGTTTTAATTTATCATTATGTATACCGAGGAACTTTGACGTTTTCCAACTTGTCATCAATGTCCTTATACAATCACAATGACCAAAATTACTCAGGCTGAGTACACAGCTTGCTCCCTTCAAAGATAAGCAAACAGCAACAAAAAGAATCTTAAGATCTATTTTGTCTTCCATTTTTTGACCTTTGTTCTGAATCAGCTGGAGTAGAAATAGTAAGCTTGGGTGGCTCCATACATCGTGGGTGACCCAATACTCAGAAGTAGCTTTATTGTTTCCCTTAAAAGGGACTGTGACCCAGCTCCAGCTTGGTTTCAATAAGTTTTCATTTGGACAGAAACAACATTTCTCTTTCTGTACTTTGCCTCCTTCATGTGCTGTTCTTTTCCTTTAGCATCTGACTTGTCAAAGTGACTAAGCCATCAGAGGTTTGAATTGTAAGCATTTTCAAAAGGATCCAGTTCCAAAATTCTAATTCTTGAAGGAAGTACACAATTGGAAAACTAGGTATGTTTTCCAATGCTCCTGGCCCTTGAGTAGAAAGGCAATACACAATTTTGAAACTTTTAAACTTCTTCATAACATTCATTAAGAAAGGAGGTAGAAGTATCATTAGTCAAAGAGATTAAACAAGTCAGTCAAACTCCTCAGGCTGGAAAGGGACCCTTGGATCTATTAGGTGAGGTCTCTGCTATTGTATGTAGCCGCAATGCATTTTCCTAATCATAAAGTAAGTAAGAGCCTTTTAAAACAAACTAAGTTGTTTTCTCTTAATACTTGATGGAATTTTAGTCTACTAGCTAAAATTTCATTCACAATTTTCATATTTTTCTTTCCTGGACATTTTATATATGACCTTGTCCCAGATTAATACAAAGCTCAGTTTCATTTTTATTATTCTAGCCCTCAAGGTCAGCTATCTCTTCCTATATAACATTCTAATCTTCTCCTTTATTGCTGGTGACTCAAAATGTCATTATCATACACCACCTTTCTTCCAAGATCACTAACATAATATAGAACAGTATTTTTCCCCAAGACTGATGCTTGACCAGCCTCTACAAGAGCTGGATTTTACACAGTGAAGATAGATTTATTTTTTTTAAAAAAGCATATATCTAAATTATAATCTGAAATAGTGCATACCCCCTAAAGACATAAGTATATTTCTTAGTCAAATTGATTGACTACAATCAAGAACGGAGCTGAAGGAAAAGTAAAATACCAAATAACTCATGCCAATAAAGAAAAGTGCTTCTAAATGCAGTTCTATATGCTGATGGCTTCCCTTTTCTTTCATAATATCATTTAATATGGGATATGGATTAAGTTGTTTTCTCTGTAAAGAACCTCAAGAGACCAGAGGAAATTTTTCAGACTGAAATTTGAATTAGCTTGTGCTAGGAATAATGTTTTGACTGACACGAGGCTGACCAAAGTCTGACGTAGTGCTGCATTATTAATCACAAAAACTAGGTAAGCTTGGTTGAGGCCCTTTCCCTTCTTGAGAATTTTTTTTTCCATTGTCTTCTGCAGTGGCAAAATAAACCTATTGCCAAATAGATAGGTGCAGCATTTCTGAAAATTACGTATTATAGATGTGCCTCTATAACAACAATACGCCATCATGTTTGATAAACCTACCAGGAAAACCACTCATGGCATTTTCTACATGCTGCCTGTGAGCATCTCCTGCAAAACATGCTTCCCTTCTATGATTTTAGGATACTTTTCGAGGTGTTCAAACAAGTGTGCTTAAGCAGCTTTTTAAGTGTAGATGAATAAAAGTGGTCAGCAACTGTATTAAAGCTGTATTAAAAGCTGTTGGAACACCAGCTAAGCAAGGGCTGCTGCAAAATACAGAAGAATTTTTCTTGTGAAAGTATGGGGTGTTGGCTGCAAAACAGATTTGTGTTCACAGTGAAGACAGGTCCTTAGATGCAGTCACCTAAGTCAGCAATTACATGCTAACAGATATAGGCTGGGTAGTTGACTCATGCACAATGGCAGTTCCATCTTCACTCAAAACAGACATAAGCAGCACTCAGAAAACTCTTTAAACACTGTGGGTTTTTTTTCCCTTTTTTTATCAATAAAATTTGTGCCTCCTTGCAAGATATAAGAATATGTGTCATTGTTATTCATGGAAACTGTCAGGCTTTTTAACTCCGCCGAGAAACATGAAAATTGAATGACAGATGGGGACCGCTATCTTGGGAAGGAAGTTCTCCGCTAGCAGAATGCCATGGTATGAGACCCGAAAGAAAGAAAGAAGAGATGACAATTTAACTTGTTCTTATACATAAACGTTATCTGAAAAGAGACATTTCATTGTGAAGTAGCCCGAGATACCATGATATTACTCCTATGTATATAGGTTGATAGTCTCTTCAGTCTTACCCTTAGATGCCAAACAGTCTTGAAAGGCTTGAAACATATAAATTAGGCTTAATACCACCAAAGCAAACTGCTCTGGTGGCTTCCTAAAGGCTGGAAAGTATTTAACTCAGGTGTGATATCTTGAGAACATAAGCTTCAGGTTTTTATATGAAACTTCAAAATCCCTACCTATTGCTGAGGTGTTCAAACTGTGACTCTTTATCTTGATAAGTACTTTGTATGGTACGTTTTCACATGCCTGTTATTATGCTCTTCAGGTCGGGAACATGTATCAGAGTAATTAGCTCCAGTATTACACATCTACATTCATGATGTCCCAATGTCCTCAATGCAAGGTCATTTAAAGCATGGGAAGGACATAAGTGAAAAACATCTCTCAACTAAGCATGTGCGTGTGGGAACACAGGTGGGCAGGTGAAGGAGGCTGATGGTCTTTCTGATGGGTGAAAGGAAAAGCTGAAAAAGAAAATTAATTTTATGCTAAACAAAATCCATTTATATACATTGAAATGAGGAACTTTCTTTGAACTTTGCTAAAAAAGGTCTTAGGGTTTTTTGCTATTTCAGATTTTTAAAGCTTCCTTACCATGTAGACATTTTGCTCTTTTTTTTTAAGGGTTTTTTTGTTGTTTAGTTTTTAACCAATTCATTTGCTTCCATATAATTCAAATTCTGATTTTTTTTTCATTAAGTAGAATCTACAATTACAGCAGAAAGCGTCTTCCTAATTTTTTTTCTCTCTCCTTTAGTATATATAAAATTGCAGATGCATGTACCTGGAAAAAGTTCTAGAGAATTTGGGAATTACTGCTTGACAGACTTCATTAATCACTTCATAAAGAGCTCTTAACATTAGCTATTCTTAAATTTATCATTAGCTTCAGGATGAAAGTTTTTTGAAAATCCATTTGGCTCTATTCTTAGCTATTTTTTATCCTTGAACATAGAATGATCCTCTTGATACCATATTAAGTAACTAAAATTAGCTTCCCAAGGTGTGGAAGGCCCTCTGTATCCTAGTTATAAAAAAATGTTTCCTCTAAACAATGGGGGGGGGGGGGGGGGAATTTTAAGCTACTTTTATGAAGATTGGGCATTACCATAGAACAATGTTTCTGTTACAGTGTTAGCATTTTTTAAAGGATAAGTTTGTCAAGCCACACAAACAAGTACTGTTTTATTGCCTGTAGCCTGATTCATTTCTGATTTACTTTGGATTGCTGTAGCTAAAATGAAGCTGTTCGTGTTCTTGCTTTCAGTAAAAACTTCAAGCCAGCTACATGCATTCAGGAGCTCTAACTCTGAAGTGAAAGGACAGGACAGGACAGAACGCTTATTGATTCACATTACAGCAGCAGAGGATGTTATTGGCTTCCCCCATGTACATTTCGGTGCTGTCTAAGGACTATCAGCTCTTCAGTTAAGTTACTGCAGTTCCAGCACCTGGTGCAGCTTCTGAGTGTTTTGAGGCAAAACAAGACTCGGAAACATACAGTAAGCTGCATATTTCAAAACAATGGATTAGTGGATATTTTAGCACCAGAAATTGCCAGCTGTCATGAATATTCACAAAAGGGATAAACATGAGTTCATGGATATGTCCACACATTTGTTAAAATTGTCTCTGCCCTCAGTTTCTTGATAGTTATTATCTTGATTCTTACTCACAGAATGAGAACTCCTCCCCACCACCACCCCCCACCCACCACCCCTCAAAAAAAATATTTTAAACCCCCTCAGCTTCTTCAAATTCAGGGCCACTTAGATAGATGTAACATATTTTTATATCTGATAGCCATTGATGCTTGATTTTATCACCTTTGTGCTATGATGGAACTCATTGAAATTAAATGTTTTAGTTCAAAATTTTCAATAAGCTTTTGGTTAATTTTATCTTTACCTCCTTCACAATAATCGATGATGTCTGCATTTCTTATGTTTGATCCCTTAATGTATTCTGAGTCTTACTACTGTTGAATATCCTATGAGCTTGAATGAAGTCTGAGACCAAAAAGACAACTTGCGATGTCTGAATTGCAATAGCCAAAAAAAATCTTCCAGTTCTCATGATGGCTATTTTGAAATGTGGATAACAACTTCCATGGAAAATGCTAAATATCTGGTTAGTAAGACTGTAGATCAACTTGACAGTATCTATTGGTTATAAAGAAACTAGTAAACATTTTTCTGCATGGCATCCTAGTCCTTTATGGTTTACATTTTGTTGGCTTATCTCTGTTCTTCAATGTTTGCATGGAAAATGTCAAATATTTTAATCATTAAAAAGTGGGAAAACCTCCTACTAACCCCCCTTACAAAAATTACTTTCTAATATAAAGTATTTACATTGAGCCTCGTTTCTTTCAGCATTTATTTTCTTACCTGAATATGGTGAAATCAATATTGCAAATCATTCTGATCAAGTCACACAGCTGATCAGAAATCACTGGATTTGGTGACTATAATTTTAAATAGCATGACATTTTCTCCTTAATGATGGAGCAATACATAGTCATTTGAATGCAGGTTATGTAATCGCTGAGTTGTATCCAGAATATAAAACCATCCCCTTGCCTTCTATGGCATCTGTGATGCCTTCCTATAGCACACAATGGAATTCAGTGCAGTAATGTAGTATAACTGTACTGCTTCTTACTCGCTTCATGTTTTTGTATATATGTTTATACTAGAAGTCTTCACTGATGGAACTGGAGCTGTCAGCATTATGGTCTCCATTTAAATTCTCTTTGACAGTTTCCTCACCTTTAGATAGCATTTGTTGTCCCAGGTATACCTCTTAGAAATCAATAGTCAGCCATCAGAGAGTTAGGGAAATGCTACATGTTATTAGCGTTGAACTGTTAGTAGGAAACCAACATTTTAATTTGCTCACATTTCAAGCTGATGTCTTGATCTGTGACACAACAAGGAGAGGAAAAGGTGTAGGCCATTGAAGTGTTTCAGGAGACAGGAGGTCTCTGAGCAAGCCACTAAAGTGATTTTCTTCAGACATCAAGGATGTGTAACGTACCTATGGAATGGCAGAAAGGCATGGCAAGGGTTGGGGCATGTGGTGCTCAGCTGGCTGGGAGTGCATGGAGGATGGCAGAGTGCCATCTCATTCATTCATCCTGTTCTATGGTTAACTGAAATAACTGATTCCCAGTGCCAGACCTGGACTTAGTCTTGGAAAGAATGGTTTGGAGCAACCCAAAACAAAACTGGAGGCAAACAAGCAACTAAGCAATATGGGGCTCCCTCTAGTCCATTCTCCTCTCCTGTTTATCAACACAGACATCTCCAAAGTTTGTTGGAAATGTCTCTAGTGAGAAATCAGAACTGAAGGTGACATCTGCTACCTTTTGATATATTCTGCACATTTTACAAATTTGGTGAGATAAGACTTCCAATCTTGTTAAGGAAGCTTTGCAGAATGTACTGTTTTATTTCCAGTAATATGATGCTATTCTAGATCCAACCTGGATCAGGTTGTGTGGTGAGCATGAAGGCCTTGTGTATCATCAGGCAGAAGATACTCTTGGATGAGAAGAGGAATGTTGATGTGAGCCTTTACTAGATACTTGGAAAATGTATACCGAGCTTTCTGAAATGGGCCAGAGAGAAAACATAAAAGGAGGGTAGAACTTCAAAACCACTGAACGTTTTTCCTAGCTAACGCAGAGTTCAGTTTGTTCTGTTCTTGTAAAGCTAATATGATGCTTCTGTTTGTTGAAAAAGATGATCTAAAAGAAGACAACTTTTTTTCATCCAACTTCCTGCAAATGCCATGTTCCTGCTCCATATTTAGGTCCAAATTACTGTGGATTTTTGTGAAAGGAAGAAAGCAACTATTTTCCCTGACATCAGTGTTTTATGATTACTGAGCTATTTAGAAATATTTGACATTGTACTGATTTTCTCTCTCAAAATAAATTTTTCTGATTACCCTTACATTTCTGTGATTTCTTTTGTGCAGTAGTGAATCTGCAGCTTGCGAGGTAACTGGCAGAAAGTCTGATCCATCAGCACTTTTGTTTGCTTTCTTGAGTTTGTAGTGGCACAGCAACAATGAAGAAGCAATCATCCATCATCCAGCTAGTCAAACAAATAAAGATTTAAATGTTGAAATAATCAGGGTGTTAGCATTACCCATTTAAGTTCTATGTGACTTTTAATGGAGCAATAGTTTTCCTTTGGAATTTAAACACAACTTTATAATTCTGAAATAAGAATGACATTATTTTCTAAATGCCAAAAATTTTGGGAGGGACTTCCCCAATAATCCTGTCATATAATTTAGTTCTTCGCATTGCTATTAAACTTTTTATTTAAGGTAATGAACCCTTAAGTGTACTAAGACTAGAAGATCTCCACCAGCTAAAATGAAGATGTCTTCAGACTTACAACTACTTCAATTTTAATAAATGTTTGTAGTATACATCTCAAGTAAATTTTGCGGCTCTGTGCAATATTGCTAGACCAAATAACTTGAAAAATACAAGTCAGGATCCAAAAATCTTGATAAAAGGAACTTCTTTTCAGTTTGTCTCCCAGGACTGAATTACTGTATTACCTATATGGGTAGGAGGGCTCTTGGCTTTCCCTTCCACTGAAGTTCTTAGTTAGCTTTGAGAATAAGAGTTTGATTCTAAAAAAAAACCAACCCAATGAATTAGATTTTAAAAAAATATTTCCACAGTTAGCAGCAGTACAAGTATGTGATGATGATTTTGAAACTTGATGACAAAACTGGAGACAGAGGAGGCCAAAATGACTTAGAAACAGAAGGTCAATAAAAAACCTGTTACATTATTGTTATTTATAGCAGTGTGTATATATGAATGAGCATTTCAGTTTTTGAGATGGATATGTTGAAACTTTCCTTTGCAGAATACATTGAAAATATATGTTCTCTATGGGAGTTTGGAGATTCTTGGATTTTGAACTTTTGTAAAAGAGTACTTCCCTATCACATTGAATTTCCATTTCTATTTCTAGTATGCTACCAGTGTCATGTCTTTCCCTTGAGGTTTTGATTGATCTTAAGACAAGTGATACAGAGAGGGGGTGTGAGGTGCTGTGAGGGACCCTTGCACATCTGAGGATGAAAACCAGCCATGATAAGAGCATGTCAGTTCCCTAAATACCAGAATTGCCAATTGTTTGCAACTCCATTTCAGATCTGGGTTATACTAGTAAAAGAACAGATGCCTTTGCTCCTCTTCGTGCCTTTGAGAGTGGTTTGCAACACTACATATTTTCTCTAGCTAAGCAGGCTGAAACAAAACATGGGCGCTGACCTGGTCATTTTACATCCCAAGTTACCTGGAGGTAAATACTATAATTAAAGAAAACTCCCATTCCATTACCTTTATTCACTCTTTTACACAGCAATATTACAGATGGTTAATCATCATTTTACTAGATTCATTCTCTGTTTAGAGCACATCAACCTCTGCTGTTTTTAATGGTGAACATGAAGGTGGGTACTTTATCTTGTGAGTGCAGAGTCTGGCTCCTGCAATATATGCACTGAATAGTGGCTTGCCTGCATGAAGGATATTGATCAGCCATGAGCTGGAGCCACTTTTGAGTAGTTCTATAAGTAAAGCTCTGATCATCAAATTTACCTTGCAGGCTGAGTTCAGCTTCTAGGTTTGAAACACGTGGCTGAACAGCTTCTTGTAGTGTTCTCGCTTGGTAGTCGCATCCCTGCTAGGATTTACACTCTGCTCTGATCTTCTGTCCTAGGTCGTATCAGAAGTCTTGGTGTAATTTTGGCTTAGGAGGTCATGTAGCAGCAGAAATGAAAATATGTTCCCAATACACTAAATTGTGGTGCCAAGGTTTGAAAAGCTTCAGAATGCACCTCTTTCAATTTTTTTCATATATGGCTTGAGATTTCAAACAGCAAATATTTGAAGGCTTGAATGCCTTCCCACTGAAAAAAGTGTATATTCTGCAGCTCCACCACAAGCTCTTCTAGGGGAAGCATACGTTATTGCCACATGCCCTGATGTGTGTTTGCAGCTTTTAACCCACAGAACAGTGACACTTTTTACTTTTATTTTTCCTTCCTTTAAACTAATTCAGTAGTTAAAAATTCAGCAATTCTTATTAGGGCTAGGAGGCTTATGATTGCATGAAAAAAATATTTGCTGAAAAATTGCCTTTATTCTTTACAAACCTGGCCTGAATTTGCCAGTTGTGGGATTGTGGGACTATGACCTTTACTGCAAAATCATTCTCAGGATTCAGGAAATTAAATTGAATTTCATCTCCTGGGGGTGAATGTGTGCATTCACTTCGACCTCTGGAGGAGTACTTAACTGGCATGCCGTGGAATTCCAGTATGCGACATCGCCTAAATCCTTCCTGCCAGTAGACCTACTTTTTCTATACAATTACATGATTTCATAGTGATCATTTCTATACTTAGGATGGTACTAGCTATTATGCTTCTCACACTGAGTGGAAGAACATCAGGGCTGAATCCCTTCAGACAAAAAGGCAGCTGAATCAAAATCTTCTGTATGCTGGGGTAAGTTTCCTAACCCTGGATGATGAGCTAAAAAAAAGTGGAATTTCTGGCAAGGAGACCAACGCCCTTTGGTTTTGTGAATACTTCTAATCTTTTGGTGGATTCAGCTCTTGACTACAAACCCAAATTTTAAAAATGTGATTGTGCTGAATACCTTCTTGGTTAGCTGCAACAATCAAAAACTGTGAGTGCTTGCATAGTGTTTTTGGTGATCTTCCATGACATCCTTATAGGCTGGTGTGGGTGAAAAGAAGACAATGACATATATCCTTTGTCACTAAGACAACAGAGCAAATCCTTGCACATGAAACTCTTCTAAGCAAGATTAGTTTATGTAGGTTTTGCAGCTATCAGGGTGAGTGCAAAATTGTCTGGAAACTACAGAGACAGTAAAGTATCAATGGCTCACTCCCAGTGTGGGAGGATACATATTGCAAAGCTCTGCAATGATCTGTCCTGCATCTGAACATGCTGAAGCTCTTGTTAACAGTCTGGATTACAAAATATTAAATTTGTATATGACAGATAGGCTTAAATTCAAAGTGGTTTTGACAAACTGGATAATTTTTTTGGGGAAAAAATGATGATGTTCAATGAAGACAGTGCAAAAGGGAGAAGTATTCAGCTGCATGTATAGAGAGATAGGAACAAAGAATTAGGTGGTAGTTCATTTGATTAGTGAACTAATCCAACCAGAGCTTAAATTGTATCACAAAATGGCCGTTAGTTAACGGCCTACTGCTGTTATGCATTCTATGTGGAAGCATGGAAAAAGGGAAGACACTGTGACACATGCGCAATTACACTGCTTTTCTTAAAAACACTTACAAGGTCCCACATAGCATATTATGTCCACTTTGAACATTGCACTTCAAGAAACTTACAAATCAGTTGAAGACAGTCCTGATGAAAGTGGTAAGAGACATCAGCTGTTGAGATCTTCTGGAGTTCCTATGGAACAGTACGTGGAAGCGGGCTTTAGCTATGCAAAGACAATACTCTGCTTGCTGTCTCTTGGGCCGTTAATGTAACACTGTAATCACAGCAAGGAAGATTCGGATTAAACATTAAGGAAAAGTTTGTAACTGCAAGTCAGAACAGACTGCCTGAGGAGGCTGCAGCAGCCCTATCGCTGGAGGACTTCAGCATGGGTTAGAGAAACACTTGTCAAGAATGACAGAGATGTAGCCGATGGTGCCTTGGAGCAGAGCCACGGAGGAGCTGCCCTTGCAAGGTCCCTTCCAGTCCTACGTTTACATGAAGAGCATTTACATGAAGAACACCTTCAGGGTTCTGTTCCTCCCACAAGCTTTCCTTCATCTCCAACTACCCTCCTAAAAATACCATTTCACCACCTCTTTTACCGTTTTATGCACGTGTAGGAAATACTTTCCACACAAGACAGTGCTGTGGATGGACAGGACTGATCTCACCTGTGGGAAGGGGCAGGGACAGTTCCCACCATGTATAGAGGTACACTTTGGTTAAAGAGGATTCCCAGTGCAGGTTTGAGACCTAGACACTCAGAAATATTTTAGCCACCGACAGAAATATGGACTGTAATTGACGGATGGGTTTTTATATGCAGGAAGTTAGAGACACCTTTATTTTTCCAACATTCATTCTAGACACGTTAATGTGACCAGCCTGGTACACATTTCCCCACCGTTTGATGTGACTAAGCTGAGAGGGCACTAAGTCCCAGGGAGCTTAACCTAAGTGTCGCCCTGCTTTGCCAAGGGGAGTTAGTTTGGGAAGGAAGGGTAATTGCACCGCGTAGTCGGAACCAGCAGCTGAACTCAGACCAGAAGCCAAAACGGGTCCGATGCAACGAGCCGGGCAGAGGCGACAGCTGGAGCGACATCGCTGTGGACATCTCCTCGCGCGGTGCCGCTCCCCAAGCCGGGGATGGCAGCCCCGCGGCCGGGAAGGCAGGTGCTGGCGGGGCTGCCGGGGCTGCCGGGGCCGCGGCCGGGCGGGCGGGGGGCGGCGCTGCGGGGGTTGCCCGCCAGGTGAGCGCCCCGGCACCGCCTGGCGCGGCGTACCGGGCCCCGGGCAGGGAGCCGCCCGCGGGCGCTCGACGCGGTTCCCCCCGCGTTTCGCGCGGCGCCGAGGAGGGCAGACCGGAACGGGAATTGCAAGCTCCGCTCCCTCTGTGCGGCGGCGGCGGCGGCGGCACCGCCCGGCTCCGGCCCGCGGTCCCCGCGGCAGGGACGGCCCCTGCGGGGCTGGAGGCCGCGGGCGCGGGCAGGCGCGGAGCCGGCGGATGGCACACTCGGGCCGGCCGGGACGAGGGGGCGCGGCCGGGATGAGGGGGCGCGGCGGGGCGGGCCCGGCGCTGCACGCCCCCGGCCCGGGAGCCGCACGTGGTGGCGGGGGGCGCAGGGGCCGCCCCCTCTCCGCTCGCCTCCCCGGCGCGGAGGGGCGCGCTGTGCCGCGACACCGGCCTCTGTGCCCCTCTTTGTGGTTTTGGGTTTTTTTCCCCTTATTTTATTTAAACTCTTGCTTAGCAAATTGCGCGTGATGAGCTCATGATGCCGCGCCCCCCCCGCCCCGGGCCCGGGCAGGCAGGGGGGCGTGAGGCGGGCGGGCGCGGCGAGCCGCGGGGGCTGTGCGCAGTGATAGCGCTCCCGCCGTGGCCGGGAGCCGGGGGAGGGGGCGCTCTCTCGGGCCAGCGCTGCTCGCTGGACTCGGCTTGTATGTGTGTGGGGCTGCCTCTTTCTTTTTTTTTTTTCCTTTCTTCCCCCCCCCCCCCCCCCCCCTTTATTGCTCCCCCTCCCGCTGCGCGGCGGGCTGTTTGCCGCTCCGTGCGCAGATGGATCCATGAGCTCCCCCGGGAGCGGCACCGCCACCGCGCAGCGCCGTGCCGGGGCGGGGGGAGCAGCCGCCAGCTTCGGCCCCGCCGCTGCCGCCGCCGCTGCCGCCGCGGGGGGCGGCCCCGCCCGGGCACGGGGCGGGCGGCCGTGAGGCGGGCGAAGTTTCTCCGCGACGCCGGGCGCCTCCGAGGGAGAGCGGGGAGGGAAGGACCTGGCCCCGTGGGGCTGGGGTAGCTGCCGCCGCCGCCACCGGAGCAGCCCGGCTTTGGCCATGAAGAGGAAACAGAAGAGGTTTCTGCAAATGACGCTGCTCTTCACCGCGGCTCTGATTTTCCTGCCCGACATCGGCCTCTGGTCGCTCTACAAGGAGAAGCACCTGGTGAAGCCCGCCGAGCCGCAGGTAGGTGCGAAGCCGCCCGGGAGCGCTGTCCCGCGGCGCTCCGCCGTGCCTCGCTGCGCCGGACGGGCGCCGGGCTGCCGCCTCTCGGGGCGCGGCGCCGGGGAAGAGTGGGGCCCGGGGGCGGCGGGGGTCGGGCCGGCGGGGGCCGAGGCGCGGCGCCGGTGGAGCGGAGCGGAGCGGCGGCACCTGTGCCTGTCCCAGCGCCGCGCGGGGGGAGAAAGTTGTGGGCGCCCGGCCGAGCGGGCCGGTCCGGGTGTCGCCGGGCAGGGCGGGGGTGGGCAGCCCAGGGGATTAGGAGGCTGCGAAATGAGGAGGACGTGGGATTTTGCACGCTTCGCTGGTTCGCCCGGCGTGGTGCCGAGCTCTGGTTTTCATGAGGGGGAGCGGAGTGTTCACCGCAACTTCTGTCCGCCTGCCTGTGACGCCTCTCGAGCTGCGGGTGGCTGGCGCCCGCTGACACCGCCCGGGGCCGCCGGGGTAACCCGCCGCCTCGCTGCTCGGTTTGCTCGCCCTTGCCGTTTCAAACTCGGCAGAAGTGAGTGACAGCCTTTTCCTCTCCTGAACGTTACTAATGTGACCCGGTACAACCGCGCCGTGTGTAACTGCTTGTCAGACTGGTGTCACAACGAACTTTCAGGTATTTCCAGTTCGCAGGCTGTTCCATCACCCTTATGCCTAACAGCAGTTGACATAAGCTGTTTTTTTCTTAAGTTATTCCCCAGCTCCCTGGGTTTATGTGTGGCTCATAAATCCCGGTATGACCTGCGTTAGGCGAAGTTTAGTTTTGGGGAGTTGTTGTAATGCAGTGCTTTAAAACCCTGCCTGTAATTTACCAAGGCTTATATTTGTTCTGCTCAACGGTGCTAATGCTCCTACACTGTAATCATCAGCGTAATTTAATTGTGACATAAATATTTCATAGATCATTAGTAAGAAATCACGGGATTGTTTGATGTTTTAGCTTGTTTACCACTTGCGTAGCCTTCGTGTTAAGAGTGTATTAGACAGCATCATGCATCATTTCAGTGTGTTAGTAGTCTTAATTTCAAGGGTCATCACCCATGTATATAATGCACTTTCCACATAGTAAAGGTATTTAAGTCAGTGGCTTCAGCTGAACAATAACACATTTGATTCTTTGTTAGTACGCCTTCCCATTGCAGAAGTCAGTCCTCCAAAGTATGGTAACTTGGGTTAATGAAATATGCTGAATGGAAGATGCCTTATCACTACAGGAGGAAGTTTGAGATTGCTTCTTAATTTGAAGCTTTATCTTTCCAAGGGTTTAAAATGCAGTAGTTGTCAGGTGCTAGATTTTAGTTGGAAGTGATTTCTGCTGAAAGAAAATTATACATGATCATAAGTGTCTGTCATTAGTTTACAAGGTGCATAATGTAGGCTTTGCAGTTTCCAATTTCCTTTGCAATTTAGGAAAGCTAAGGTATTCAATGCAAATAAAGATTTCCATGTTTGTTGCATGGCTCTTTAAATGACACATGCCTTGACATAAGGTGAAATTTCTAATGGTCAGGACTGCATTCTTAAGTAGAGCATGACTGGATAATACTCAAAGGGAACTAACTTTTTTTTTTAAAAAAAAAAAAAGAATTCTGGGTAAAATGGTGGAAGAAAACCTTGGAGATCAGGAGTTAAGCATACATGAAAGGATAGAGAGACTTGTTAAGGAGAGCCCAGCAAATTTTAAATCCTAAGTTTTCTGGAAGGGGTTTTTTACTAGCTTCCTTTTTTCTCTCTTTTTTTTTTTTTTTTTCTTTTTTCTTTTTTCTTTTTTCTTTTTTCTTTTTTCTTTTTTCTTTTTCTCCCCACTGCATATTAATTGAGCAGCAATGGTACTGTTTAATGGGAAAACAATAAAAATGAGCAATGAAGCTTTGAACCTTACAGCTGACTCTAATGTAATTTCATTATCGTGGTCAGAATTGAAGTCATGTTGGCAACATGTCATTACCCAGTGAGGATAGCAGGTTGAGGTATAGGTGAGTAATGCAGTTATGGTACTTGTGTCTTTTGATATGCATGTTATAATGCAAGATGTGTACAAGGAACAAGGGTTGAAATAAAAGTTTGGAGTTGAACTCTTTTAAATATAAAGGAAATTGTAAGAAGATGGTCAGTGTGTTTCTTTGGGACTACATTAGAAATGAGGTCATACTAGGAAGGGACTGCATTAGAAACAGTGAAATAGTATCGTAGCAGAAATATGTATTTTTCCCTCTGTTAAGTTAGTAGGAAATGCAAGAACTTAAAACACTCAACAAAGTCATTCTTTGCCCTTGAGGTGTTCAATTACTTGATACTTGGTGTGACCTGACATGAGTTTAAAGGTCAGCCCTACTGGAACTGCAGCAGACTTTTCTTATATATTCTAAAGTTGCGTTAAGTTACATAGATATGTATGTAGAGTCAGCACGTGACAGTGATGTACAGTCAGACTGCTATGGTATATCCTGACTACGGGAGAGGGGCTGAGCTGTCAATGACTTTAATCAGTTAGCTGTAGGCTGAACTGGTTTGCCACTGTGGGTAAAATGTGTATCTAGTGGTATTTTGATGCTGGCAATAATGTTTATAAATGTGCCATGCTGTTTGAAGAACAGTTAAATTCATGTTCTTAATCATCAGGTGCTTTTGAGGAGATGACATGGTATGATTCTGATTTTCTGACTAGTTCCAAGTTAAACTTTCCAATTCATTGCTAAAGCAGACACCCCTAAACTTCCGTGTGAATGAGGGCTCTGTCAGTCAGCCTCTCCCACCATCTCAGCTGCTTCCCACAGCACCAGAGTGAAGGAGGGATAGCAGGCTGATGGAGGAGGCATTGATATCCTGACAGCAGTAAGCAGAGAAGCCGTTCAAAAGCAGTCCACAATACAAAAATAGGCTGTTTCTATCAGTGCTAAAACAGTGTCACCTGGGGACTTTGTCATTAGCAGTGCCTGGAAGAGAGCACTTGTGCTCTTTAGTGCTATCTAGAAATTCTAATATGACAAAATAAGTTGACTTTTTTTATTCTTTAAAACAGTGCTGCAATAAGTTATGTAAGAGTATTATTGTCCGTGTGTCGTCGTCGTCCCCCCCCCTGCAGTGTCTGTTTCTGAGCAGAGAAGCTCTTCTTTACGAAAGATAAAAAGATGAGAAAATGATATTGACAACCCTGATTTCAGAGAGCATTAATTAGTTTGATCACTGTACATTAATTATATAAGCATTATTAACCTCTAAATGTTTCATACAAACTTACTTTTTATACCTGTCATGTTTTCCTAAGGTTTTCAGTTGTGAACTCGATAGGCTTGGTCTTTATATTTTTATAATTGTTATTTACTTCTGGTTTATCATAGTCTTTAAAATGGAGCTTCAAGGCTAAATGTACAGATATTAAAGTTCTGAGTTACATGGAGCAACAAACTCTCCTTAAAATACAGCTTGACCATAAAACAGTACCCATGAAGCAAAAATAAATATTATTGATTTCTGGTTTAATTCTTTTTAAGTCAGTCTTCCTTGCTGTACTATGGGAATAAGGGAAACTGAATAGGGTATTTCTATTGCCTTTTTTAAAAAGCCTTGTAAATTCCTTAATAGATTATGGTGTCCTTGAATTTTGATTACAGCTTTTACAGTTAGTTTAAGGGGGTTTGGGCGGGTTATTGTTCTGGTTTGGTTTTTTGTTTGTTTTTTTTGGTTTTTTTTTGTTGTGGTTTTTTTTTTTTTTTGTGTCACTGCAATATTACGCATGTGATACAAGTAGCTGTCTGATCTTTTCTTTTGATAAAATCCGAAGGCCGAAGTGTTTGGATAGTAAGTTATACTGATAAAACTTTTAATTTCGGTTTTGTTTTGTGTGGAGGAAAAGCAGCAATACAGTGCAACCAGTAGGATGTAATCCTAGTCCAAACCTGGTTAACTGATGCTACTTAAGTGTAGTGCTACTTTATTTGGCTACAGTAAGGCTTTATCCTTGTGTGTTTATATACTTTCAATATATGAGAAATAACTTCATGTAAAGGAACTAAATTTCTTGCAGCAGTGTTCCAGCATCCTTAAAACAGGTATTTGGTGAAAAGTGTTGTGAGATCTGTTTCTTTCTGTTTTTGTGGGATGCTGGCATGGTTGGCTGAAGAGAGGGCAGTCTAGCCAAGTAACCCCTAATGCATTTAAACTTCATTCGGGACTTTTTCCATTCAGTTGTCATCTCTCTGGTTCGCAGTGTCAAATCTCCTCACTTATAGTTGAACAGCAGCACCTCTTAGCCACAGGTGCTCTGGAATACTTATTCACAGGTGCATGGCTGAGATGCTTTGTGATGTGTGAAGGAGAGAGGACGGGTTTCTGGCTTTGTGTCACTCACGCTGTCGCGCAGCGGTGCGCGCTGCTTCGGCCGCCTGGTGGAGGCGGTTCTGCGGGAGGAGCTGTCCGTGGTGCTGCGCTTCACAGCGGCGTGCGCGCCGTGCCCGCAGCCGGACGGGGACAGCCGCGCCGCGTGGGGAAGCGCTGTTCCTCCGCGGGGGGAGTCACAGTCCCCCTCGTCCTGCGAATTGTGTATTGCTCTCTGGTTAGCCCCAGGTCTTTCTCTTGGGATATGTCAGGTATGGATTTAAATGAACTCCTCAGGATAAAGAGAACTTAGTTCGCACAAATCCTGGGCCCATATTGTATTAGCAAACAAAATCTGCTTTCCAAGCCTGGTGGCTGTGAAAGTACTAATTTTGGCTCCTTGCCCCAGGAAGCGGTTGCAGCCTGAAATCTGTCTTGCAAACAGTCATAAGTTTCTGAAGTCCGTGAAAGAGGTGAAAATTCAAATTTAATCCCAAAGTGCAGTGTTTCCTGCTGTTTAGTACTCAGGTTCTGAAAATCATAATTGTTTCAGGACACTTAACTGCTTACTTGTAATAGATGCCAGTGAAGTACAAAGCTTGGGTTGGTGAATTCTGTTTCTGGAGCTGCATAAAAGCTGCATCTTGAAAGTGAAACTTTCTTCCCTTAGCCCCCCTTAGCTGTATTTCCCTTGCTTTTCCAGTTGATTTCAACAGCTACAAAATCTTTAACTAAGTGTGGTTTGCTTAGGGCACAAACAGATACCTCCTTCCTGCGATTGCACTGTCAGGACGCTGTGACTTACTTACATATTTACTTCCACTGTCTGTCTTAGTTACGTTTGCTTTCACCACAAACTCGTGAGGCAGGAGAGTTTTGTTTCTCTTTAACAGAGGAGTAGAGTGACAAACACGCCCATATCTACAAAAGTAGCTGCTTAACTATTGATGACATTAATTTGTATTATTTTGGGAGAGTGCATGGATGACCAATAAAAAACAGTGATAAAATGAAGCCTCACTTTCTATGCTCAGTTTCTCAGTTTCTACGCGTGTGCTGTTCTGAGTAAGTCCTCATTTACCTCCCCAGAGCAGCAGCTGGCGCCAGGTGTGTTCAGTCCTGTTTTATTCTACAGCCCTGTTCGTTGCTTTGCTGGTATGTCAGCTCCAAGAGCCCTTATACATGGCATGACAAAACAGAGCTTGATGTCTTAAAATGCAGTGCATTGGCAATCTGCGTTTGCCATTTAAGTATGTAACAGTCGTACAGTTAACACTTCTGTAATTCACTACTTTATTTGAATTGTTCATGTATAATTTTATTACCCTGTATATATTGGAGCCTATTGAGGAAAATATTGTTCGAGGTCTAAAACCTTTGTTGAATTTAGATACAATATAATTTTTGGCAATTAACAGTTTCTGTTGTATTCAGTATATCAGAGAGAGCCCTCCTGTGGTTAATTTAATACCTATCAGGAATGTTACTAAACAAAGTGTATCTTACAGGGTAAAATGGACTGGTTTCTATACTTAGTTTGCTTTTCTTTTTACTTGGTGTTTGTAGTGCATGTCAGCTAATATTATTGTGTGTACTTATCCTTTTTTATTATTATTTTTTTAAGCGCAGTTATTTTAGATTAATCCAAATCAAAACACATCATCAAGAAACCTCTGTGCATGCCAACATTTGGACTTGTAGAAAGACCACTGTGATGAGGGGGACACCATGGCTTTATTGAGGCAGTGGGATGCAAGATTGCTCACTGATTAAGGGGGCATACCCCAGCTCTGTTTTGTCTCATGGGGACATGATGCCTCACTGGGACATGATGATCACTTCTTCCCTAAACTTCCCCATCTCCTTGTGCAGGGAATGTACCTCTTTGTCTGGGTGTGGGGACCTTCATGGGTACTGTAGTTGCATCCTGGTTGGGAGCCAGGCTGCACTGTGCCATTGCATGTGCCGTTCAGCGAAGATGCAACCATGTGTGTAAGCAGATGTCTGTTCGCATATAGAAGAAGAAAGAACAATGCAGCTTTTCTTTTCTTTATTCTCTTTTTTTCCCCTTCTACTCTCTATTCCCTCCCTTTCCCTGCTCAGACAGGTAACTTATGGTCTTTGTCTAGCAATATGCCGATGCATATACTTACACCAATTGACTTCAGCAAAACTGAGTGTATGCTAACTATTTTGATGTATCAGGGCCAGAAGCAGGCATGTTTGGTTACTTTAAATAAGGTGAAAAAAATTAACTCAGAGGTTGACAAGTTGAATACAATGCAGCTCAGGAATCCCAAGCTAAAAATGCTGTATTGGTTGTAAATGTTTCTCACTGTTCGGAGACCAAATTAGGCTGACTGAAGGAAATAGCCGTCCCAGTACTTTAATGTTTCTTTAAAATGTGAAAAGGCTTTATTAGGAGATGTCAACCTGCTGAACCAACTCCTTTCTGAGAATTCCAGTGTAAACTGTTTTTTGAGGTCAAGTTCTTTTGTGGTAAGATTTCAGACTGGTTTTGACAATTGTCACGTTTGGAGGAGTTTCACTAGGTGATGGCCTTGGCTGGGTGATCTTTCTCAAAACGCCTTCAACAGAGAAATCCTTTCCCTCTTCTATATGAAAAAAACACTGTAGAAGAGACCTACTTGAGGTTTGTTCAAGAGGTAAAGGAGAGGAAGAAAATCTGTTGCAGGAATTTAACAGGATTTCATACTTCTCTTTCAAATTCTTCACCTCCATTCCCATAATTTTCACACATCTTGACATGACTCCAAGTCTGTGCAAACACATGGTAATTCATGTCAGCTATTTAATTGCCAAACTAATAGCAATATATTAAGAGAACTGTAGGAATAAAACCGATGAGGTGTATATGCAGCCAGCAGAAATAGGTAGGCTACAGTATCTCACTCTTGTTCTGAATGTTTGTATTCTGCAAGGTCAGAACTGCCATGTTCCTGTTCAAGGCAGTGTTTCGCAGGGACACTGTTATCTTACACTCCCATTTTAAGATCTCTTGGCAGATGTTATTGAAGGAATTTCCTGTCTCCTCTTTCTCCTGGTCAGATCCTGTGTTTTGAAGGCCTCTGCCCTAACTTTAGGAAGCAGCCACTAGCTGAGATATGAGGCTTTCATCTAGCCACGTGTGGATGTAATAGGTAAGTATAGCATCCCTCTGCCCCCTTCAGCTTCAGCTGTTGGTTGCCATCCAATGCTTGAATTTTTCAGCCAAATCTGTGGTGATGGGACATAACAGCATTTGGCAGATGGTTCACTGGGTCATCTGAAACGACCTTTACAACAGTTTAAGCCTATCTGCCAGACTTCTCCCTGACATAGTTGAAGAATGTTTGCATGTCTTCTTCAGAGCCACATGAGCAGTAACCCCTGTGAGAGCTGCAGCAACAAGGACTTTGGAGATTGGTTACATTGGCAGTGCCATGAATGTGCAGTGCCCTGAAATGTCTGTCAGGTTTGTGCCAGCTAAGGCTTACCATTTCCAGTGCAGTTTCCTACACTTTGCTAGTTGTGGGTTATTTTGGTTTTGGTTTTTTTTTTTTTTTTTTTTTTTTTTTTTTTTTTTGCCAAATTTACAGTGCAAATTGGACATAGTAGACTAGAAAATCTGGCCCATACAACTTAAATGTTTAATCAATCAGTGATAAACTGTTGATTCTGTGCTTAAGATGTAATGGCAATTTAACAGTTTATTTCTGTGCTATACAGTGGTTTATGACAGGATGCGATACTGCTAAGAGATTTAGCTAGGCAGAGTAATTACCTGAACTAGAATTTGGTCAGGACACCAGTGCTAATACAGGGTGCTTCAGAAATTGGATTGCTTACTGAAGCGTGTATGTGTAGATTTGTCAGGCTAACTTAAGGCACTCATTTGCTTAAAGAAGCATAATTTTTCATACTTGTACTTAAAATAGAATAACAGACTAGTTTGTTTAGAAAATTTTAGCCTGTTTACTTATTGTTGCTCTCTGAAGATAGTTTGCTAGAAATTGAGTACTAGGAGAATGCAAACAAACGTTTAGGACAAGCAAGAACATTTTATAGCCAGCCTGGGACAAGTTCTGTTTGTAGATGAAGATGGGGAAGAGCAAGGGCTCCCTGTGTCTCTGTTCAGAGCCAATGTCTGGGAAATACAGGCCCTGCACATGTATTACTGCAATGTTAACAGCCTCTGTAGTGTGAGGTAAGTTTTTTATTCCCTATGCTTTTGCCTCACTGTGATTAAAATCTCCCGGTTTTGCATTAGATAAGATAATTGTCTGTCACAGGCAGTTTGTCTTTCTGTTTTGTTATCCAGTCACTGGGCTAAAAGTTTGCCTGTAATGTGACACTTGGGTAATGCTGCTGAAGCTTTACACCGTTGTGTTGGGGAAGACAAAGTCAAATGTGTGCAGGTCTACTTGAGAGGTTTGAGGTATTCCTGCCCACAAGTTAGCTCCAATGGATACTGGCAGCTGAAGTCGCCTTTCTGCAAGATTTTTTGCCAGACCCTGGCAAAGCCTGCACAGATGCACCAGGTTAGCCAGAACTAGATAACTTGAGAAGAGACTATAAATTATACCAAGTCTTGTGCTGAAGCAGTGTCCTTCAGTCGTTCACCAGCTCTGAATCATCTGTCTTGCATGGAATGTAGTACATGGTTTAATGCAGTAGTTCACTTTTTAGATATATAAAATGGTTTATATGAGAGGCAACATACCCACTGTGGTCCTTCAGTGGGGAAGCCCTCTTATTTTCAACGTAGCACCACACCCCTGTCTCTTGCCTCTTTCTCCCCTTTTTATTTGCTTTTCTGGGAAGAAACACATTTCAGTTTCTTTAATGTTTTTGATATCTTACTTGATTGCTGGGTAAATGATTATGTTGGATTGAATCTTGAAAATTTTTAGATTGCTTTTTCTACAGAGTGATAGTTTCACATCAGCATGGGGAATGCATGAAAAAGACACATTAATGCCATCCTACATGAAATGTATTGCTATTTTTCAGGCTCTGATAAATGACTACATTTTAAGTTGCATTTGATATGGATACAAAATGAATGACAGGCTTGAACGGATGTTGTTTTTCCAGAATTGCTCAACATAAACTAAAGTGACAGTCAAATTGCTGATCAAATTTTGCAATTATAAGAGCAGTATAAAAATGTAAATCCAGAACTTTTATGACATTAACGAATTCTCCAATAAAGTTACAAAATTGTTAGACACACAACATACGTGGACATAAAAAGTACTTGAGGTGGCTGTGAAAATTAGCAGAAAACTAAAGAATGACATTAAAAAGCCTCACAGCAATATATTCCTGCAGTATATTTGACCTGTGTTTCATATCAGATTAAATTTTTTTCAGCATGAGGTCGTCCTTGACATAATTGCCAATGATGGTGAAGCGGTGGGAATTTCTCCAAGTATATGGAGACGCTCCTAAATATGGTCAGATTTTATTTTGATCAATATTACTTCTTGATCTATCTAGTAGTCTGAGAGAAGAGTGGTTTTACCTCTCTATTTTCCTTAAAATAATCAATTTAAGAGATAAAAGTCCAATGAACATGCAGGCAGAGCACATATATTAGCCTATGCTTTGCTAACATGAAAGTGAAATTGTGCTCACCTCCAACAGCTGCCTATACTAATGGAATTTAAGAACAAAATTGAAAGCTGCCATCTTCAGCACTGCAAATAGGCATGCTGTCTGTGCAGGAAGGGCTGCAGAGGAGGGCAGGAAACTTCTGCAGCTCCATCAGAGAAAACAGAAAAGCTGCAGAGGGGTGGGAAATAAGTCTGACTGGAGCACAATCCACTCCCTTATGTGATCTTTCTCCATCTTCCTTGTCTCCTTGCTTCACGAGGAGAGGATGCACCAAGAGCAGTAAAGATGCTGAGACATTGTTTAAGCCATCCATAGACAAAGCGTGAAGAGAAACTGCTTGACAGAGGGTTGTTATTAACATGAGAATTACTTTTTATAAAACTGAAGTGGTATCTCAGCAAATTAGTACTCTGAAATTCTGAGCTGCAGTTCAAGTGCTGACCTCAAACAGAGTAATAGTGCAGTCACTAAAGAGAAACGTGTTTTCATTGAAGTAACTTCAGTGTGAACAAGGGAGAGAAATTTTTCTCAAATGCACAAGACACAGAACAGATGTCTCCTTCAGAAGCAATGAAGAAAAATTGTATTTTATATTGGGAGAAGGGAAATGGAGATGGCATCATGCTAAGCAGCAACCTGCTTCTGCATCTGGAATGGATGTGCGTGGCAAATGAACATAGGAGATCAAGCCCAGGACACATGTATTTACTGCCTGTGCGCATTGTAACCCCTTAAGACAGAGGTCTAGGAAAAAATTGTCTTTTTCTTGTGTTGCAGTAACACTTCTTTGTGATTTATGAGAGCAAAATGTTACTGAGTTAAGTTTAAAACTAAAATTCAATGAATTAAGACTCTTCAATGCATTTTAAAGAAATTATTAGTAGGATAGATTATTCAGAAACGGTTATTAATGTGGGCTTTGAGTTTTTCCTTTTATTTATAAATATATGTGTATACACATATGCACACCCCTACACACGTTTATGCTTGTTTATGGGCAGGAGGAGGTAAGGAGACTGTATTTGCTTTCTACAGGGAGAGGGAGCTTATTTTTCTTAATGTAACGTGCCCTGACAATCTTATGAGGAATGGAATGATTTTGTGAAAGACACCATGTGAATACATGGGAAAGCCTATGTGAGTATAAATTCAGTACAATCTACAGTGGTTTTGGCATTTTCCAGGCGCACTTTTTTTTTTTTTTTTTAATAAATATGGGGTTTTGGTTTGCTTCTGTCTCTTCTCCCTCTTTATGCACAGATTGTATGTGGGCTGGCTATATGTTTGGTTTTTGAGCAGTGATAACTTTAGACGATCTACTGAACTTTTTCTCTCTCTCTACTTCTAAGTCTTGAAATACGTAGGAAATAAAGATGTTGGCTTATTTTGTTTATGCCCTTGATTCTTTCCTGTTAGTTGCTTCTACTCTTCAGACAATAAACTCTCGTATAGATTTCTTTAGGAGACCATACACAAGTTTTTTCAATACTTTCCCCAGGCCACCGTCTTTACAATATACTTTGCTAACCTGCTTTTCTCCAGGTTTTTGGGATCTAAAATAATCAGACAATTGACCTTCTCTTCCATTTAGTAACCTTTTTCATCTTGCAGATTAACCTCCGATTTACTGATCTGGTTGTTAAAGAGACCAGCTACTCTCTTTTAATGATAACAGAGAGTGAGAAGCTGCCAGAGTGTAAGGATGGAAATGACAGGAGAAAACATGAAAGAAAGGAAAATGTACAGCCAGAAGAATAGTAAGGAAAATACATCTCATCAAATGTATCTCTGGAACTTCTAAGTCATGTTGCTATCATGTTTCCTATGCTTTCTCTTTCATGTTGCTTTAATCTGCATCTCTGGCACATCTTGTTATCATATCATTATTTTTTAAATACATCCTACCTGCAACCTTGCTTCACTATTATAATTTATTATAGCATATTAGTAAAGCTGCTTTGGAATACCCTGGATTAATGATGCATTTAAACTCTTCTAAAATGACCCTGGGCTAGGTCAATTATTGAAGTAGTGCCAGTGAGGAATATTTTATTTTGACTTCAGTAAGCTCTTAGTTTTATGTTAACCGCATCGTACAAACATGACCTGTGGGTTTTTAATGTTTTAGTGAATTGAAAATGTGTGAATAAAGCATGCTTCATGTTTTTATATAGCAAACCGAGGCTTCTTCTTGAGAGGAGACTCTATAATCTTGTTTTCTTCTGTAGTGCATGCAGTCATCTTTTTGCACTAGCATTCTGAGAAACTAGGCTGCCCTTTTTGATATAAAGGGGAAACTTAGTGAGGTGCAGGTGCTGCTTATGGCATGCCTAGGAATCAATGCACTTGCCCCTTCTGTATCCCCCTGGTTTAACAGATCCATGCTACTAGACCAGTACTTGGACAAAATAGTCTCTCTCTTCCTTTGCGGCCCAAAGATTGGAAGGACTGAGTAGCTCAGGATGTTTTGGTGCGGGAACTATACCTTGGTGATTCCGTTTGAGCTCCTACAAAACCCAAGGGAAGATTCTCAGTGGGGCTGCCTTACTTTTCTTCCTGAAGCTTTGTGGTGTTTTTGATGTCCGTAGCCAGAGACAGGACTTGCAGAAGATATCCAAAGAACAGCAGTGCATGTGGAGAGGAGAGCCTGGGTTCCCCTGTGGCACTGTGGAGGCAGACAGCTTTGACACCTGGTAATATGCTGATACAGGGCTTGGGGTGACCTCCCTGAATCACATCTGCCATGTCTGGGCAGAGTGTGTTGTCAAGCAGTGTTTAAATGGAAGTGATGTAGCTGTTAAGGTGGCCTACGAGGTACACCAGGATGAAAATAGTAAGAAGGAAGTGTGTTTTATGCCCAGCTTTGGTTCACGAGTGGGAAATTACTATTATTTGTGATGCAGGGTTGGGGAATTCTGTAATACAGATTGTTTCCCAAGCCTTCATTTGTAAAAGCAGTGTATTTAATTTTTTCATGTAAAATTCACATCCTTAATTATTGTGCAGGTAGCTTTATTTTTCTTTTCCATTTTTGAAGTGGGAAGTGTTACTTACTGTGTTCCGCTTTAGAACTGCGCTGGAATAAAGGCTTACTGCATATTTTTCAAAATGCAGGAATGTGTTTTTTCACATCCCAAATATGTCTCTGTGTTTTAATCTAGTCTGCTTTTCTGTGCAAAGCTGTACTGTAGTTTCTCCACTAGACTCTAAAGCAGGGGTCCTCAAACTTTTTAACCAGGGGGCAGTGGCAGGCAGTCATCTGCAGCTGCTTGGTTTCCCCCGCCAGCCCCTGGGGTGGTGGTGGGGGGGTTTCTGTAAATACCTGGGGCCGGATTGAGGACCCTGGGGGGCAGTATCCGGCCCGTGGGCCATAGTTTGAGGACCCCTGCTCTAACATTATGGGCAGCTTATGCTGCAAATTTAAACAACAAAAATCAGCTCAGTGACAAAATTTATTAATGCAGTCTCATCTCAGTAAGACTGGCATCGCCCACCCTTCAATGACCTTTAACTTCACAGGTCTGGCAGTGCTTTGGAAGCTTGAGTAACTCAAGTTTCACCAGTACCTTTAGGTTTGATTGTACATTTTGTTAAATTAGTCTTCTGGAAGAGGAGCTGAAAACTGGTTCCAGTGATGGCCCAAAAGTGCACCTACACAGAACTTGTAGAAATTTGCTGAAAGTAAACAGAACATGCACCTCCGCAGAAAAACGTTTTCAACTAATTTAGAGGTCTTTTAACTGTCTAAGAGGGATGAAAACAGTGTTGAAAATTAAGATTCCTACCTTATATAGCAGAACAGGGATTTGGTAGTTACTGAGATGCTCAAGAGATCGACAGAGATCTTGTACAGCAAGCCACTTAAGAGGAGAAACAAAATGTGCAACAGGACTAGAAAGATTCACTCCAATTGCTTCAGAAGAATCATGGGAAGGAAAATAAAAACGCTTTTATGTTTTGGGGTTGTTATTAGTACCTCCAAGATGTTTGAAAACTAAGATAGTCCATGCCAAGGAAACAGGGGCATAAACAAATGATCTGTGGGATCAATAACCAGTGTTTGGAAGATTCATTATATTGGGCAGAGTTTATATAATGGAACAGAGAGAAAATAAAAAATGGGAAGTTTGGGGTAGGTTACAGGCAAGGTTTTACTGCTGCAGCTAAAGATCTCTTCTGTCTTTCTTTGTCTAGCCCTCTGAAGTAAAATGTGGATAAATATAAAATAATGTATACGGGGAAGTAAATAATCCTAGTTTTACATATATAGCAATAACTTTTGACATAGTAATTGCTACTCAGGAAAGAGCTCTTGATGCTTGTATTAGTTTTATGAAAATGTTAACTTTCAAAGAGGGTAACATTGTTATGACTACTGTGTAAATTCATTGGGTACTCTCAAATACTGTATGCAATTCTTGTGCAGTCATAATCATCACAGATGGGGTGGAAAAGTTACCTATCAAAGATGACTGAATTAAGTAAAGGCTTCATTGCTGAGTGACTGGTAAGAGACTGAGAATGCAATAGATGTATCTGAGAAGAGAGTAACACTGAAAAGATTTGAAAGAATCATTTTATTCACTTTGTCTTTCAATAGAAATAATAGCATCAAACTAAATACTGTACCAGGTTCAAAACAAGTGGCAGATACAGGTTTTTGTATGATAGGTTATTAAGCTGGGGAGCTTTCTGAACCAGGGATTGTGGATATTGAAAGCTTACATGGCTTCAAGGAACAATTGGATACATTCATGGAAGAAAAATCCATTAGGACTAAAGACAGCACCTCTGGCTTGCAGTGTCCCTGAACCACCAGTTGCTGGAGGCTGGAAGGGTATTGTAGGGAAGTGAAGCTGGTTTTGCCGTGTATTTATATCTTTCTTTAGGATTTGCTGTTGATTGCTGCCAGAAATAGATAGTTGGCTACATGGACCTTTTTGTATGACTTCAGTCATTCTTAAACTAATAATGTGTAGGTTAAAGTCATCCATAATAGCTGCTGATAGGAAATCAAGTTGTGGAACAGGAGATTTTGAATGAGTTATGCGATGCTGGAGAGTGTTGTGGTAAGCCAGAAAGAGTAATAAATGCCAGACAGGTTCAGTGTTGCAGCTCCACAATGAATTTGAGGTGTGGCACACCCAGAAAGCACACACCTTAGGCTAACTGTAACAATATGCATTTTCCTATTATAAATGCGTGTCTTCGTGCGTGTGTTAATAATTGAAGGAGACTGAAGACACAATTCCACAATTCTAAATGTTGAGACTTACCGGGGCATTGATCTCCATCATCTCCATCCTCTGTTAGGTGCTAGCAATAGGATCCCAGAGTCTTCCGATCATCCTCCTGTACTCGGCACTGGTGAGGCCATGCCTTGAATCCTGTGTTCAGTTTTGGGCCCCTTGCTACAAGAAAGACATTGAGGTGCTGGAGCGTGTCCAGAGAAGGGCAGCGAAGCTGAACCTGAAGCACAAGTCTTAATGAGGAGCAGCTGAGAGAACTGGGGTTGCTTAACTGGGGTTGAGGAGGAGGCTCAGGGGCCTTGCACTTGGTATTGTTGACCTTCATGATGTTCACACAGGCCCACCTCTCAGCCTGTCAAGGTCCCTCTGCCATCCCTTCCCTTCCAGCGTGTCAACCACACCACATCTTCGTGTTGTCGACAGACTTGCTGGGGGTGCACTCAACCCCAGTGTCCATGTCACTGACAGATGTTGAACAGCACTGGTTGCAGTACCGACCCCTGACGAGTGCCACTTGTCACTGACCTCTGCTTGGACATCAAGCTGTTGGCTGTAAATCTTCAATGCGACCATCCGGCCAGTTCCTTATCCACTGAGGCTTCTGTCCGTCAAATCCATGTCTCTCCAATTTAGAGATAAGCGTGTCACATGTGCAGTGTCAAATGCTTTGCACAAATCCAGGTCTTCTGGATCTTTCCTTACTTACTTGCTAAAACTTGCTCCTGCACTGCACTTTTATTTATGGTGTAGAATTTTGTTTTCTCTCCTTCTTTAAATACATGTCTGCTATATAGTCCTAGCTTGCAGTGTGGTACTGTCAGCCATACTGTTGACCAGGTGTCAGGGCTTGAATTTTAGAACTATACAAGTTCTTGCAGAGTATTTTGTAACAAAACAACAGGATATTAAAAAAATAGACTTCATTGCCGTCATCCTCATTACTGAGTAAAGCCCCTGTTGCCTTCAATGGGAACTGAGTTTTGTAATCAGTGCTGTCAGTCACCATCTGGACTGACTTTCTCTTTCATATCTGAATCTTACCATAGAGTCCTTCCTTTCTGGGATGCCATCTGTCAGGCAGTTTCTTTTGACTTGTTTCCAGCATCAACCTTTGTACTTTCTTTCATGTCCTCTTTTGTGCTCCAAGCAACCTCTTAAATCTTCATTCTCCCCGCTGTTTTCAAAATACATTTTGAACACTGGTGTACAAAATGAAGTACCCTAGCAATAATAGCTATTACGAAACCCTAGGCAACATCACAGTCATCTGAAGAAAATCTGTCAGGAGGCCAAGGCTTGGAAGGCCTTGACCCCAAACCCTTTTCCAGTTCCTACAAGTATAATTCAAAGCAGTGGCTGAGGGAGAAGATTGAACCTCTGGTTACTTTGAGGTTTTGCTGCGAATAAAATATATCAGTTAGTACAGCAGTTAACCTAATAGTAACTTATTAAAGTATCACAGAATCAGCACTTACAGTTTTAAAAATAAGATCAAGTAGCCTTAATCTAACATCATAACTTTTTTTGAAAGGCTTTTGCTCTGTAAAGTCATATTTATGAATACTTTAAAAAAAATCTGGTTTTGAGCTGATGGTAACAGTCCTGCACACAGTTTTTTCACCCTGACATAGTTATCGTTAAATGCCAACAATTTATGTGGCACTTTATAAGGAAATAGAATGACAAATGTCAACCCAAACCTTTGCAGTTTGAAAGAGAAAACAAAACATAACAATGTGTTAGAAATAATAAATATGTAACTTAGAAAAAAAAAAAATTGGGGAAAAGTAAATCCGAGATAAGTTTAAAAAGGGATGCATCTTAATGAAATAGAATAGTAGTTAGCATGTGGTTTAATTACCAAGTTTTAAGTGTGATTCAGGCCTGATTCTCATGAACTCATGCATGAAAGAGATTTGTATGTATCTGAACAGCAGCCTTTCTTCCAAGTGGTGTCAGGGATGTGATTTTTCCAAACAAAATTTGAGTGAACTCTTGTTGGTTTATGAATTTGATTTGAACTATAATAAGGATGATTTAGAGTTTCAAAGAGATAGAAAAAGCAGTAATTTTTTTATAGCAGTAGGCTTTTTTAGTGTACATATTAAAAAACCCAAAAAAACAACCCAGACTCTCTCACATTGTGACTAGATAGCCTACAGGTAGAAACAAACCAATTACTGTGTTCATATTGTATTCATTCTTGAAGGAAAATATTATCTAGTATGAAAAGCCGTGCTTCTTTCAAAGGTTAGAAAATGTGGCAACAGACAATTGTGTAACAGAAAATTGAAATATAGATTTTACAGGATCAAGACTTGCCAACACCTTACCATGCTATATTTGTTCATGGTTATTTTGTGTAAAAAATAATACTAGAAGACTCTGTTGGAAAAGTATAGCTACATTGCAGAATGATTGAAAACTGACATGCAATATCTGTAGATACTTCTGTATATGTAAATGTATTGAAATGAGAATAAGCAATATTATTCCTGAGAAGCTAAATTTGCATAAGGCACGTTCCCTTTTCCAAATAGCAAATCAATTTCTTGCTGGGAGGTGGTGTGAATGACCAAGTACTAGCCTGTCTCTGGGTGACTGAGGCTCCATTCACGACTCTTCAGTTCCTCTGTTGCAGTGTCTATCTTATCACTTGTCTCTCTGTGATTAGCTTCCCTTATTTTTAAGATGTGGCTAGGAAAACTTCCTCTGGAAAGCAGTTTTCAATTGCAGTTGAAGAGAGTGACATGTAAGAACCAGATGACTAATAATTACCGTGTGGCTGATACTACTGCTCAGCTTTACCTTACAGTGATTTCTTGAAAGCTTTTTGCTTTCTGGTAGATGTTGCAGAGATCTGGCAACTTCTGTGCTTTTTTCTTAGGATAAGATAGTTGTGGTTATCTTACACCTCCAACTGTATGGTGTTATTCTTGTACTGTTCCTCCTTGAGAGGAAAATGAAAAAAATTGTCTGGCAGAAAGAGGGGTTTTTTTCCACCCAGGTTAGTGACACACTTAAGTATGTTTCAGTCTTACATTAAATCCCCAGGGTTACCCAAGCAGTCAGTCTGAAATATATCAGTTATGGAAAACTGCTCATCTCCCTCTTCCTTCTGAGTAGCCAAATAGACATGAAAAAAAGTATCATTTGAACTTTGCCACCAAATTTAGTTGTGTCTTTCTGTGGAACAGTAATAGGTGGGAGCAGGGATGAGGAATCCGGCTGAGTATATTAGCTTTCAGCAGCTCTGATAGTTTACCAGACATATTTTTCAATGCAAAGCTATGGCAGCTCCTAATTTGACTTTTTGTCTGTCTTGGATTTTTTCTGATTCAGTTCAAGCACTGTTATCTGAAATGGGGTAAAAAATTTAAAGTCTGAGGGATGACCACTGTCCTGTTGTTACCTGACTGCTTCCCTCTTCCCAGTCATATTCCATAGGGTGGTGCCAGCCTTCACTCCAGTGGCCAGTGAGCTTGTGATGTCATAATCTATATAGAAAGGTCATGTACATGATTAGGTTTTCTTTGCAGGCAGTGAATGTTACAGTGTTAAGATGCTGCTTGGAACCATAACAGAGCAATGCACAGGAGGTTTTCACGTGCACTAGAAAAATTTGTTGTTGCTACAGGCTTTGTTGGATGTTTCTGCTTTGAGTGATCTCTTCAAGTGTATTTTGTCAGAATGGGGGCTTTCACTTTGCTTATTTGTGGGCACAATTCCATCATTTTATCACATTTTTCAGTAGTTGTTTTTTTTTTTTTTTAGACGAAGCCCTGAGCTGTTACAAGCCACGAGTCAGTCTTGTTCCTGCAAAAGTAGCTCCTTTCAATCACCTTCTGTGGTACGGTAACCAAATATATACACAGTCATCTGGAAATTGCAAAAAGACAAGGCATTTAATAGTGAGGGATCATATCTAGAGCAAAAGGATTTTACAATTAGGAAAGATGCTTTAGTGGGTCTGATGTACTTCTGTTTCTTACTTAAGTCCTTAGATGGTACTTGGTCTGACTGAGCTTTTTCAGATAGTTCAGCAACATGCCTGTGTTTTAGAAGTCCTCTGAAGCAATGGTTTCCCCAGGAAAGTTCCCCACCCTTTATAAAAGTCACTTTAAAAAATTGGTCATTATTAAGAACTACGTAAAAATTACTGCTACTTAATTTTACTATGTACACTTTTATTTTTTAATAAACATTGGTTATCTTTTGTTTGTAATTATTAGTTTTTGTTGTAGCTATTTGCCTTTTTCACTTTATTCACAATGAATAGTCACAGTATGTTTACAAAATACGAACTTCTGTGTTGGATAGCTGTTTTTATATCAGTTTCATCAGCCTCTCTCCAGCTCTGGCTAGTAAGAGGTGTTAGAGAAGATTTATATTTCCCCCCCCCGCCCCCCCCTAGTTCCTGTGATGGATGGTTATGGAATAACGTGCCCACAGGGAAAATTATTTCTTCCTAATCCTTGTCAGTTAGTGGTTGGCTCATGTCCTGTAGCCTGAAGACTTATATCCCGTATACTTTAAAGCTAAGTTCATATAGTACTTCATTTTAGCTGACTTCAAATTTTGTTCATTACTGACTCCCAGCTTGGGAATATTATTATTCCTTATTGTTCTGCACTTCGGCAAAATCAGTCAAGAGGACATCATTCTAACAGAAAGCTGTGACCGATTGCTTTAAAAATAAATGATACTTGCACTGACACAAGAGAGAAAAAAGGTTCATTAAAACTCATGTTGGAGAGCTCTCATCACTCTTTTTCCATTGCATTTGACATTGCCTGAAAGACTGTTATATATTATGTTTATTTTTAGAGACTATTGTTCTCTTTAAACTTGCTCTGCAACTTGAGGAAAGCAATAATGCTTTCAAACAGAACTTAAATTCACAGGAGCCAAGACATTGCATCTTTCTGTTATAGTAAGGGGCTATCTCATGAAAAATCTTTTTAAAAATCAGTTTGGCTTTGGCAGGGAAGAAAAAAATCCTGCAGAACATAAAGTGAATCGCAGGCTGCTTTAAGGCATATGGATTGAAAACCTGTACACCTTTTATCAATAATGTAATGACGTTACAAGTGAGACCTTCAGCACTTCATGCTCATTTTAATAATTTATTTTGAATTTCTGAAAAAAAAAAAAAAGTAGTTTCACTTAGTTTACTTTTTCCCCCCAGGTTGACCTATTCTGCTACTCAATGTCCTGCTGATGTACACAGCTCATATGAAACTAATGTGTAATCGTACAGCTGGAAAGCCAAAATAAGCCTTTTGGAGTTAAATAGAGTAAATAGATTGGAAAATGTTTCAATTCTTTTTTTTAAGGTATGTAATAGAAAAGTGTAAGAAAATGACAAATTACTTTTAGCATAGACCAAAGCTAAAATACAACTGGTTTCAATTAAAGACTATTTCAATACACAGGAAAAAGTATATGGCTTAACCAGACAAATTGTGAAACAGCAAATTTACTACATTTTTGAAATGGATAAACAGATTCAGGGAAAGCCACACTTGCCTTGTAAAACTGCACGCATAATTGCTAAGAAAAGGAAATGTGTTGCAAAGTGATGCTTTTAATGGAAAAAGTAGTGGGTCTGTCCTGGCTTTTCCTCCATCCCCCTCTTCTGATTTTATTAAACCATCAGAGTTTCTTCAGGCATGTCAGGTCTCTGATTTCCTTGAAATTGTCTGTCTAGATACTTTTTTTTTCTCCGTATCTTTCTGTCTTTCCTTAATTTATTCTGCATGCAAGGATACACTAATTACAGTAATACCACCCTTGTTAATGCCCCTGGAATAATGTGGAGAGCACATGGGCTTCTCTGTAGAAGAGTTACTAGAAGCAACATGTCAAGAAAATGTGATTTTGCTTATGCGCTTTTTTTTTAATGCCTTCAAAATCTCAGCAGATTATTTGGTACACTGAACAGAGTATTCCTGTTATTTCTCATTGATTTTCTGGTCTAGGACTTGTCTTGAGACTTCATGATACAAAAGTCAGCTTAGAAACTTGCTTATGGGTTTTAACCACCTTGGAGCCCTAGGGTAGTGTCTCAGCTCTGGTAAAGTCATAGAAATCCACCTTTGGAATTTGTGAGTTTGTGCTTTGACTTGATCAGCTTAAGGCTAGGTGTGAAAAGAGGTCTGGGTGTTAGAAGTGCTGAGCTTTTCAACATTTAAGACTTAGGACAACTGCAAAGTGATCCAGAAGCCTGTTTGACCCTGAGGATTCAGTGCTTTGATCATATGCTTATTTGTGACATTTTTAACTGAAGGACAGGGGGAATGGGATGCATACAAGTAGCTGCAAAAAAATGCTGCTCAAAATGTGATTCCTTCACTACATTCTTCTTAAGAAACCAGGCTGAGGGGAGATGTAGGCAGCTTTCACCGATAGTGACCCTGAAGCCATATTTTAACATCCTTTCTATGAAGGAGATGCAGTGGTGGTATTTTTTTCCTCAGCATTTTTCTTTCAGACACTAACACAGCGATGAGAGCATGTGTAGACTCAGGTTCAATTCCCTTCTTTGCTGAAGGGAGCTAAGGTTCAGTTTTTATCTTTCTAGAGAAAGAACCTACCAATTTTCAGGCAGTTTTAAGACAGGAATGCTCTTCTTGCTCCCTGCTGAAGCTACAACTGAAAAGAATTAATTCAACACTTGTTCGTTACTGTCTAGGGAAATGATGTTATTTCAGGGTCTGTCTCTCAAGTGGCTTAACTTTTGTGTATGCTCAGTGTCCACCGTACCTAACTGGCTGAAGAAATAGGGGGTACTGGGCAACTTCCGTGCTGTGCATAGATAAAAGGTTTAATGCAACTGGGTTAACTGCTGGGTAGTCAAGAGGCAGGTGTGTTTCTGTACTAAGGGAGCCTGCAGGTGAGGTCAGCCCACTTAACGTGACTTCTGGAAATACATTATCAAATCTCTTTGCTTAGTTTGACAACAACAACAAAAAGAGCTTCCTTACCGGTTTTCTTGAAATATCAACAAAGCCTGTCTTGAAACATCCTCACTGTGTTCTACTGGGACATCTCGTTGTGTCACAGTTCCTGCTTCATTATCTTTCTGCAGTGTATTTTGTCAGATTTTAATTTTTTTTAGGCTAATCCATTAACAAAATGGGCTTGTCAAATCTCTTCATCATGGTTTAGAAAGGGAATAAATTTAGTAATTGTGAAGTTATTTAAAGATTAGTCAGTCTCTGTGATAGTCTACTATGTTCTGCCAGCAGAGTAGCATCGTTAGCCAAATTTAGGGTCTTAGTTTCATCTGTATAATCCCCACTGGTGTTAACAGAAGCACACAGCTGTACCTAAGAATAACTTGAGCCAGAATACATAAACCCAGAAGTCATCTGCAAAGAACTCTAATGGCAATGCTTTTTTCATCATTAAAGAGTGTGTAAATTTTAAACAGTTGTGGGGGTTTTGGTTGATTTAAAGATTTGGCAGCTGAGATGGAAAACTTGCAGTGCTGTGCATTTTTTTTCTGGTGACACAATAACTGACAGAACTCATGTGCTGTGCTGATAAGATTTATTGGGGGTAATTAACTTGGGGTTTTAGACTTCTTTGTCATATATATATATCTGTCACTAATGTTGAAGCCTGGAAACTGGAACAATATGGTTTATTATGATAGAAATATCTGAAATGTTTACAATAAACAGGGAACAGCTGAGTTCTGATGTTATTAGACAACTTTGTATCAATGTAGTACTTCTATTTTTCTTATAGACAGGCATTTTAAAGGTACAAAGAAAAATTATTCCCTAAAACCAGTAGGTACCCATGTTAAAGGAAGACAAGCTGAACTATTTGTATGTCTAGAGTTGTTCTATGAAAATGAAAGATGTTTTTAGGACTGGAAGAATTCTTTAAACCTCAGATGTCTGTATTTTATATGTGTAAAACCCCCTAAAAAGGGAAAGGGCATGATAGCATAGGGCACTCAAGAGTATCTAGCACTATAACACAACTATTTTCAACGGTACCAGGAAATAACACTGCTTCTCAAAGATGAGATATTGTCTGAACTATGTAGAATTTTCTTGTTTACGTGGGTTTGCTTCCCTTGAAACTGCTGCAAGGTCCTGTCACTGGACCTTGATGACCTCCTAAGGCCTAAGTAAGCAACTTGAATCCCATGGATATCAATGTGAGGTCATGGAGGGAGAAAAATTAGAAGGGTGCTGGTGAGGCTGCAGCTCAAAACCTGTGTTCAGTTTTGGGCCCCTCCCGGCAAGAAAGACATTGAGGTGCTGGACCGTGTCCAGAGAAGAGCAGTGAAGCTGGTGAAGGGTCTAGAGAACAAGTCCTGTGAGGAGCAGTTGAGGGAACTGGGATTGTTCAGCCTGGAGAAGAGACACAGGGGAGACCTTATTGCCCTCTACAACTACCTGAAAGGAGGTTCTAGTGAGGTGGGTGTCAGTCCCTTTGCCCAAGTAACAAGAGATAGGATGAGAGGAAATGGCCTCCAGATGTGCCAAGGAAGGTTTAGATTTGATATTAGGAAAAATTTCTTTGCTGAAAGGGTGGTCAAGCATTGGAACAGGGTGCCTAGGGAGGTGGTTGAGTCACCATCCATGGAGGCATTTAAAAGACATGTAGCTGTGGTGCTCAGGGACATGGTTCCTGTTGGACTTGATAGTGCTAGGTTAATGGTTGGACTCAGTGATCTTAAAAGTCTTTTCCAGCCTGAACAATTCTGTGATTCTGTCCGTGGAGAGTGAGCATACACATGTGCTGGAGAGAGGCTGAACAAGCAAAATCCTTTAGACTCTGGGGTATGAGTGTCTGTGTGCTGCCACATGTGAAATATCATCTGAGGAATGCCAGCACTCTTCTGCTAGCTGAAGAGAGTAAAGGCTTGTGACAGGGTGGAAAGTGCTGCATAAAAGCCTGAAATTTCAGTTTGGTTTTGCATGGTGATTCAAAGACTCATTAGTAAAATATTGAGTGAAGTATCAAGTATCATGAGTAATGAGAAGAGTGCTGCTTTTAGACATCCTCAGTTGTGCTGGGGGAAAAATGAGTAATTTTACCTTCTTGTTAAAAGACCCACCATGATGCTTTTTGTTTTCTGAGGGTTTTCCTTGAAAGGAGGAAAAATGGCAATAATGCTGAATGGTGTCTTGCCAAGAGCACAGACGTATACAACCAAGTCAACAGTAAACCAAGAAAGTTCTGAAGAGAATATAGGAAATATGTAAGTAAAAGTGAGAGATTCAGAGATATGTCCCCACCACATTAGAGATTCTTAGGACTAAATTTTATCAAACAGCAATGCTAAAAATCTGTTAAAAATAGATACAATTGAAAAACAGTTGTTAAATATGGTATGGAAGGAAAACTTCATAGGCTGTGCAGGTACAATGTGAACGTTTTCTGACTGCTTCCATGGGAGTTTCTAGCTGGCAGAATGTCTACTTTGAAGTAGACATGTCTACATAAAGAGTCATGGCTGTGGACTTCAATACCATTGCCCATTACGGAATTCTCCTGGGCAGTCTCCCATTCCACTTTTGTATGTGTGGTATTGCAAAAATGGATACTTTAGATTTCCCATCACCCTGGTCATCTGTCAGGGGGTTTACTCCTGTGATTCACCAGGCAACCAAGAACAATGGAATTCTGTTCACTCATCCTTCACTCACTTTCCCCTACTCCCTAAGACAGGGGTCCTCAAACTTTTTAACCAGGGGGCCTGCGCGTGGATGCAGTGGCAGGCAGTCATCTGCGGCTGCTTGGTTTCCCCCCCCAGCCCCCGGCGGGGGTGGGTGGGGGTGGGGTGTTCTCTAAATACCAGGGGCTGGATTGAGGACCCTGGGGGGCCGTATCTGGCCCATGGGCCGTAGTTTGAGGACCCCTGCCCTAGAACATATTCGATCTCCAGTTCTTCACATGCATGGCATTGGTCTTGGAGGATGAATTTCCACTGAGAATAGATAAAAATTTACCATGGCTTTCTGCAACCAATAAATAAGTGAGAGAGGGGATAAAATCTTGAATTAATAGCAAATAGCCAGCACTATTTGACTATGACTAAAATTTTGTGAAGACAACAATTGAAAAATATATCTGGGTCAGCACATTTTCAATGGAGAGCCAAAAAACCTAACCCAAAATGATAGTCACACACCTTGAAATCTATGTCCAAAATATTTTAAAGGCTTCTGTTTGTTCTGCTGTCTTTCAAAGGAGATCTGATTCATTATGTATCTTTTTAGTGAAGATAAAAAAACCAAACTGTTAATTTGTAAATGATTCATTTGCAATGTGCAGTATGACTCAAGGAGTCTGTCTGGTTCTAAAACACAAGGTCGATCCTTCCTAAGAAGCTTGAAAGCAGTCTCTGGGAAAAAAACCAAACAACTTGCCATCAAAATTCTGTGTCTTTCACGTTCATTTTTAGATGACAAAAAGAGTGGGCGATGCTCTTTGGTTGGGGTGGTGACCACCTGCAGAGTTGCAAGGCTCTTGACTGTAGCTAAGGCTGCTTATTCTCTCAGAGGCAAATTAATCTCTGGGTAGTGCCCTGTGCTGCAGTTGCTGTGCTTAAATCATTAACCTGCAATGTGAACATTTTTGGGAATGGAATAGCGTGATTCTTGTCTTTCTACATAACTGCTTTGGTAGTACTTGAAATAACAACCTTAGTGTCATAATTTCTACAAATATATATGCTGAAATGTAATAAAGCTTCAGACCTAGCATAGGAAGCTAATGTCTCATCAAGGTTACTATTTAAGTTTACTATTTTCTGCTCAAAATCTGAATAACATGCTATAAAGCAATTCAGTTATTTGGAGAATAATATAAAACTAGGAAACATGAGATTAATCCAGCAAATGGGGGTAAATGTATTGCAGTGAAGGTGATTGATTTGGGGTTTGGTTTTGGTTGCTTTTTATTGCTTCCAAGTTCTTTTTTCAGGGTGATTTTACTTTATTGAAAGCTCTTTATCTATTTTTCAAGGACTAAAGGACTCAATATTGTTGTGCTGTGGGGTTTTTGAGATTGTTGTTATTTCATTTTTGGTTTTATCCACATTTTAGACATAAGGAACCAGTTTTCCTGTGTGTTGTTTGGGTTTTGGTTTAGTTTGGTTTTTAAACCTTGTGTTGTCACCTATGTGTTTTTAAAGTGGGAATAAAATGCTATGAAAACAGAACAGCTGTTTTGCATCTGCTTTGCACCTGGCTTGGAAAGTAGGAGTCTTAACACACAATATGTATCATGCTCCTATGCTTTATTTTTGACCAGATTTTTTTTTTTTTTTTTAATGGAAAATAAAGCAACCTATTTTTCTGTTTGTTTGTTGATGTAGGGAGTTGCCAGATAAATATTTACTTGTATAGCTATAGTGGCAGACCTTTATAAGACAGGCCTTTGCTTTTGCTCATAGGAAACCTCATACACTTTTAAAATAAATAAAATCCAATCTGATCTAAGCATAGTTTCCCATGTTTGTTTTTGTAACAGAATAAACATGACATAGAAGCATACACAATCTTAATCTTTAGGCCATAGTCTGACACATGGACAGATTGCCTAGTTGCACCCTGTGCTAACAAAACCAGAGCTATTAAAGGTAAATATTTCTTTCACAGAAATCTTATCTAATGTATAGAATGAACACCCAGGGATTTTATCAGATTTGAGGCATTTAATAGATAGTTTAGATATTTCTGTCTCATTCATTTATTTAGATTGCAATACTGTTACTTTTAGGAGTTTTTTTAATCCTTTTGTAAGGAGAGTATGGGAGGATTTTAATTACACTTTCTTGTGGCATCTGATACATTCTAGATACTCAAACCCTGGAATGTTACTCACAGCTTTATGCTGTGGAGGAGAGCAGCTGGTATTTTCCTCTCTCCTGCAGGCTATGACAATCTCTTGCCAGATTGGGGTATTGTGCCTCTTGCTTTCAGACAGATTTGGCTAGTTCATGCTCTGGTGTCTGTCACCTTTTTGTGGTGGTAATCCTCTACACCCATCTGTGCAGAAGTTAGTGGTTATTCAGGTATTGAGGTGGAAGGAAAACAAAATAGCAAGTTGGATTAAGAGGAATTCACAAAGGAATGTTAAATGAATGTAACTTCCCTGATAAAGAAAGCTCTCTGGTGAAGAGCAGGAGGGAAGTTGTTGGAAGAGCATAGAAAGGGAGGGGAGGTAACTGCTAAAAGCAGACATAAGTAGATGAGCCTTTGAGTAGATTTTAGGTTTTGTCTCTACCATGTTGGGAGTTTGCAAAAAACAAAAAAAAAAAAAAGAAAAAGGCGGGGGGGGGGGGGGGGGGGGGAGAACAATGTCATCTCTGTTGTCAGCCAAGTATATACTCCTTGTTAAAAAAAAAAAAAAAAAAAAAAAAAGAAAAGAAAGAAAAAGAAAGTATGATCTTATAGAGGTCCTGGAACAAAATTAAATAATCCATTTCTGCTTTGGAGGGCAGCTTCTGATCTGTGTGCAAGTCCATGGCTTGTAGAAATCTTAAAAAAAAATCACATAGGAAACCTAAGTGAATTCACTCTATCGCTATTGCTGATAGGCCAGATACAGCGTGAAGGATACAGAAACTTCATTAATTTGGGCTTTTTGTATCACCGTGCAATGCAGGACAACGAATTAATCAAAACAATCCTGCGGAAAGTCAGAGACCTACATTTACTTTTTTTGGAATGTATTTTCTCACATAATTCTGCATTGCCAAAGCAGCTGATTGTACTGGATTCTCATATAAAAAAGTCAATGTTTGTTGAGCTCAATATGATATTAAATAAAAAAAACCCCACATGTTGGTTTCACTTACTTTATAATTGCATATTTGAATATGAAGTCAGAATTTATGCAGGTGGGTATAGTAACTAAATTTTTGCTTATCCTTAGTGATTTTCTATACTTGTGTTTTTGTGATTTCTTTTCTAATTTTGGAATGAACTTGGTACCTTTAAAGAAAGGAAAACCATTTAGCACACAAGGTTCAAATGCTTTTTATGTCTTTTAAATAAGGTTCCCGTTAACTTCTGGTGTTATATTATTAGTGTTATTATAACTGTGTAGTATTTGAAGAATTTAGTGCCTTTTATCTTGGCAACTCTAAGGTTGACACACAAGAACTATTTTTTGTCTTGTAGATATTCTGTCAGTTTAAAACATTAATTTGTAGGAATATTTAAATAATTAAAGCATTATTTGTCAGAATATTTCAGTGTGTTCCATGTCCTTCTCTCATGGAATATTTAATTACAGTAATATTTCAAAGAATGTATTTATTTTTTTTTTATGGCATACTACAGTGGGAGGAGGGGTCGGCATCACAGCTACTTGTTTTATACTCCTTTGACTTTCCTCTCAAAAACATATGCATCAATTTCGGTTGAAAATGGGAATTCAGTGGCTTTGTACAAACACTTAACCATATGCATGGGTTTCCGTATGATCATTCTAAAGGACTTATGCTGAATTTGTGACTTGAGTGAAAAATTGGTCAAAAGGAGTATAAAATCCCATAAACCTTGCTGCAGTTCAGTTCCAACACGACTGTTCAGAGCTATTTTGTTCCACATTTCCTCAGAGTTTAAAATAATAATAATAAAAAAGCGATTAGGAGGTCTGTCTCTCCCTCTAGCCCAAATTTCTGAACTCAAGGTCTGTTTGCTCAGCCTGGCTCACTTGTCATTAAAGCTCCATGAAACTTGAAAAGCATTTGGGAAAGGTCTTGGTAGGGCAGTTTGAAATCAACCTAGGCCAACTACAGTTTGCTTATTCTACTCTATAGATGTTGGGGTTTTTACTGATTATTTTTATGAGGTTGCAGACTCGTTCCGTTTATAGGTCTGAGTTAATGTATGCTTTGGAAAATAACTGGATTTAAAATAATGCTGATATATAATGATTAATTGATTAAAATCAATTATCATTTATATAAGTTATACATTTTTTCTATTACTTTAGTGTTGAATTTTTAATTTTTCCTTTTTTGCCCATGTTTTAATATGTTCTGCTTGCCCTAAAATAAAAAATGGTTTCCTGTTGCGTACATATTGGGAGGGGGAAAAAGGCATTTTTAAAAGCTATTTAGAGGACTTCACAGTTGCCTCTAGAAAAAGACCTACACCACTTTAGATTAACTTCAGTTAGTGATGTTCTGCTAGGTTTGTGAGAAATTGGTTTCATAGGATCTGCACAGATGGATCCCTGCACCGTTTCAACAGTCCCTCCTGATCTTTTTGTGTCTATATATCCATGTTTTAACAAAATGACTCACCAGCATTGAATCCTAGATGTAATAGTCTGGGCTTCTAGTGTTCAGCTGGGAATGATTTAGTCTGGTTGGTGTCTGACAACTCATGTAATCACTGAGGTTTTTTAGTCTCTCTTTTTTTTTTTTTCTTTTCTTTTCTTTTCTTTTGTACTTCAGTTTTGTACACTGAAAGAAAAACAATTTGAGGTCTTATATGGTTAAAAAAATTATGACATAACTGTGGCTTAGTTTAGGAGTGAAAACAGTGATGTTTGCAAGCTGTGGGAGAGGAGCGGTTGTTTGCAGGATGGTGCTGTCACTGAGGTGGCCGTGGTGGTGCCGCCTGGCTGCAGCCTTCTGCTGGAAACACAGCCCATGCCAAGAGACATTTTCATTTGGCAGATCCAAATTCGCCTTTTGAATAATGAGCCAAACCAACCAGAACACTTGTTTTGTCAGTCTGCACCGAAGAGTTTGATAGCACTGTGATGCTAGTTTTGAGGGTGTGGGAAAGAAGGAAGGGTGATGTATTTCTGGGGATAATTTTCTATACTGTCCTAGTGGAAACAGTTGTGCTGACAGTGTTTCAGTGCAAGCATAAGTCAGTCCTCTAGCTGTGGGCTGTACTGAAAACAAAGTGGGTTTTACAGGCAGAAAGTCAGCTGTCGGGAGCATGGCTTTCATGAGAAAGTGCTGACTGAAGGACTTGCGCATGGCTGTTGGCCAGCTCCTGGGGGAAGGCAGAGGGGGTGCGTGTCCTGTGCCCTGCCCCTTACACTGCACCGGCTGGCTGAGGTGGTGTGGAGGGGAAGTGGTCAGGGGTGTTAATCTGCAGTGCAGCGCCAGCCATGCAGAACTGGTAGGAAGCAGGATCTGTGCCTGATGCTATCCATGAAGCTGTTTGGACTATGTGCGGTGGTGTGCCAGGCAAGGGAAGCATCTGAAGTCACACACACACACAGACCAACCATGGTCATTTAAATCAGGTATGAAATACAAACCCAACTTGAATAATCAGCAAGTTGTGGATTGCCTTTTTGCAGGCACTTGTTGATACATAAACCCCATTTCAAATAAAACAAGCTTCTAAAATATAGGAGCTTGACTTAGCCCGTAAGTGCACTTCTGTTGAAAGGCAATAATTACTTGTATAGCAGTATTTCACTAAATGAACAGTGTATTGAGTGGGTTAAATTTGCAGTGGTTCTTGACACTTTTTACAGGTTTCTCCTCTTTGAAGTATGACAGCAATGAATGCATTTTGCATAGCTATCGATGTGCTGTCACTGCATGTTTACTTTTTAAACAGAACCTTTTCCCCTGAAATTACTCAACGTTGTGGACTAAGTCTTTAACTCTGCTCTATTGCATGGAATCATCCTGCCAGTACAAAGTAATTTTTAAATTGTCTTAACTGGACCCTTGTGTTTTTCTTTGCCTTGATTCTACGTCACTGTTTAAGAGCACATCACAGGTGTGGCCCTCGCCTGCAGGAGAGTGGTAATTTCATCACTGACAATAGAATAACGTGCTTTAATTTGAAGATGCAAATGTAGTTAGGGTAGAACAATGAGTCAGTTCCTCGATCATGTAGATGGTAGCAGCACCATTGACTTCAACAGACCTGTGCAATTATCTATCAAGTGAGAATTTGACTCAAAGCCTGACTAATGAACTCATTTAACTCCTGTGACTCAGAATTATGACTTTTTTTTACTGTAGCGTAAAGGGTGAGGTGTATTTAAACAGATTTAATTAACCTGTCTAAATTTGGTGAGCTGACTAACAGGTGTTCCTATTCATTTAGGGATGAGGCAGAATCATTGTGTGTTCTAATTAAGAACTAAACTTAAGGCTGTGTTTGAAATATGTGGTGTTTAGATTGGAATGGGATATTTGGAAAGAAAAGAATGCCATCTGAACACTTAATAGAAAGGAACTTGGCTAGGAAGGAAGTGTAAGCATTGCTGGTCATTACTACAAGATAAAAACATAGTCTCTAATCTCTTTGTTGTTATTTCATGTATTTTGCAGTGGTCCTGTGTGAGGGCTTGCACACCTGGTGTTTTATTTCTCTTTGAAATTTACATCTCGTTTGATTTTCTCCTTTTTCCTGGTTCTCCCTATAAGAATTGAAGCTGTGGGAAGGCTGGGTTTAAGATTACCTTTTTCAAGAGAGCTCTGATTCATCCCACCTCTGCCTCCAGCTTAAATAAAGCATTGACAATGTAATTGTGATTTTATTTTTTTTCCCTGCCGCCGCCCCCCCCCGCCTTTATTTTCTTTCCCTGTTCTCCCCAGTCCCCTGTGCCTGACAGCTCAGGGTCTCCTTTACTGAACTTATCACCTGCTTCCATGCCCTTGTTATGTGTTTTACCAGTTTCAGTGCTTCCATGGCATTTCTCTAAATCATGGGGAAATTCTGTCTTATTTCTCTCTCCCTAGGGCAACTTTGTTTTCCCTTCGACTGAATCTGAACTACTTACTCTTGTCTCTCTCTTCCTCCCTCTGCCCCCTAAACCATCATCTCGTTCCCTGTGAGCTGAAGTGACATTGCAAATGCTTTCTCTGTCTGGCTCCTCGTTGTTCTTGGGTCATTTCTTTGCTTCTGGTTCCCTCTGTGTGCTCTGACCTTGTAACAACTATTCTTCTTCCTGCTGTCTATCCTCTTCTCTCTGGGATGCTCTGGAACTACTAGGAGGGATATTTAGTGCAACACAAATTAGGTATATGAGCAACTCTCAATGGTGCTGTTCCTTTATAAGGTGATCATGGCCATCATGATAAGAAAAATACATTGTCTGTGGCCTCTACTCTCACAGTTTCTTGTGCTTGCCTTTTTGTTATATAAAACACATCTTAATTTCTGCTGTTTAAAGCTGCTTTCGATCTGGATCCTTGTTTGCCATGCAACACTGGGATGACTTTTCTGTTCTCTTTATTTCTCTCAGTTGGTGAGTGTCCTGGTTTCAGCTGAGAGAGAGTTAATTTTCTTCTTAGTAGTTAGTACAGTGCTGTGTTTTGGCTTTGATGTGAGAACAATGTTGATAGGACACTGATGTTTTTAGTTGTTGCTGGGTGATGTTTATACTAAGTCAAGGACTTTTCAGTTCCTTGGGCCCTGCCAGCCAGAGGGCTGGGGGACACTGGAAACTGGGAGGGGACACAGCCAGGACAGGTGACCCAAGCCAGCCAAAGAGGTATTCCATACCATATGACTTCATGCTGAGTATATAAACTGGGGGAAGAAGAAGGAAGGGGTGGGTGGGGGCACTGGGCATTATGGCATTTGTCTTCCCGAGTAACCGTTAACGTGTGATGGAGCCCTGCTGTCCTGGGGATGGCCGAACACCTGCCTGCCCATGGGAAGTGGTGAATGGATTCCTTGCTTTGCTTTGCTGGTGTGCGCGGCTTTACCTATTAAATTGTTCTTATCCCAGCCCTTGAATTTTACATTCCGATTCTCTTCCCCATCCCTCTGGGTGGGGGGGAGTGAGCAGCTGGCTGTGTGGTGCTTGGTTGCCAGCCGGGGTTAAACCACGACAGTCCTTTCTGGTGCCCAATGTGGGGCACGAAGGGTTCAAGTTAACAGATCTGATTGGAATGTGCTAGTTTGAATTTATAGTTGTTATTACGGTTTAGCTATTAAGGGGCGGGTTTCTGTGCTTACCATGGGGCTTGCTTGCCTTACTGTGTATTAGTCTAGTGCTTGTTAGTGGCTGCTTCTTGCTTTTGCTGCTTGCTGTACTGCTTATCATCTCACTGTGCTGTGCCCGGGAACATTCTGGTAACAGCAATGGCGATGTGCTGGGGCTGGCATAGATGGCCAGGGCATCGCTGATGTTTCTGTGCTGCTGTACTGGATAGGCTGGAACTCCAGTGTGAACTCGAGTCAAAGGGGCTGTGACCTGTGGATGAGTGCACATGGGAGCAGAACACCCCAAAGCCCCTGTAGCTGTGAATAAGTCCAAGCCAGAGCAGGTATATCTGGGAGTGTCTGTGGCCACGGTTGTGTCTGTGCTGCAGCAGGTGTGAAGGAACTGTAGCCCAAGGACAAGTCAATGTTGGAGAAGGTACACCTCGAAGCATCTGTGGCTGTGGATAAGTCTGTGCTGCAGCAGGTAGACCTTGAAGCATCAGTGGCTGTTCGTGAGGTCATGCTGGAGCACCTCAAAGTGTGTGGCCATGGGATAAGCCCATGACAGAGCAGGTACAGCCCTGGAGGCAACCAGGGTTAAGGCCATGTTGGAACAGGTGCACCTTGAAGTGGCTGTGGCTGTGGATGAGTCTATGCCGCAGCAGGAATACCCCTGGAGAGACTGTGGCCCATAGCTGAGGCTCCACCTGGAGCAGGTTGCAGTCTGTGCGTAAGTCCAAGCCAGAGCAGGGGCAAGGGAAAGGAGTTCATTGCAATGTTAAACCCTGGGGGGTGGTCCAAAGGGGCCAGGGGCAGAGACTGTAATGGATATACCTTTAAATTGTTGTAACCTGTGATATATTCTCTGTTATATTAATGATGTTTAGAGATTTTCAGACATCTATCCTGTTTTCTCCTCAGTCATCATCTTCCCAAGATGGAGAATCCCAGCCTATTTAAGCTTGCCTTGTAAGAAGGCAGGTTGTGTGTTTGTGATCATCTGTTCCCAATGCTACTAAAGCTTATGAAATTAGGAAGGACCAAAATTTCATCCATCCTTCAAAATGTAGATACACCGTGACTAACACAGCAGCATAGTAATGTTCTGTTATTACCTTTTGAATAATTCTTAGCATTCTGAGTATGTTCTTGGGTATCTGCTAAGCGGTGTCTCTAGTATGTACTTCACTTTTCCCTAGCACGTATGATTTGTAATTCTGGCCAGTAACTGAAAAGAACGTGTCAGTGCACTGACAGTTTCAGGCAGGTAAAAATGCAAACCATGGAACTGGGGTAAAATACTGCTATTAATAGACTGGTGTAACTGAGTTTAAGTATATGTATCAGCTGAAGAATTGGAGATCACTGTGATGGGAGTGTTTAGAAAGCTGATGCATCAGGCCAGTTCCAAACTTTAAACTTTACTAAGCTAGGCAATCACTAACGCCGCACCTCCAGCTAATAGTTTTCTTGTACATTATTAATCTTTAACACTGTGTTTTCAAAGCATTGCATCTCTAAAACTTGAATTCTGCATAAGTTTTGAATATACAATAGCACAGAGCTGACGCAGTAGGAGATGACAAAGGCTGGTAACACAAACATCATTAGCATGAGCCAAGACAGCTTGAAGTTTTCCCCACCTTCCTATTCTACTCTTTGACTTTTCACAGCAGGTCTGGAGGAAGTTTGTTTTCTCACTCTGAGTCATAACTAGGTGGTTGTTAGAGGAAATGATGAGAGGAGCTGGGTGGCTCAGAAGTGCAATCAGGAATTCAGATATAGTTGGTCTTCAGATCCTTGTGACCTGACTCTGCTCTTAGCAGCATGTGTAGAAAGATTCGCCTTTGCTTCAGTGTCAAGTGGGTCCTTACAGAGCTCTGTTGTTTGAATGATAGACTGCATGAATTAATGCACCCAAAAACTCTCTCCGTGTTGGGAACTGCAAATCTCGGTTCTGATAGCACTTGTTCAAGGCAAGCAGACATTGGCTGTATGGTTCAAGAAGGCCAATATTGACTTTATTTGTGATAATGGCTGTCAACTCTGGAAAACTAAGTATGTACAATATTTACAAAATTTCAAATTTGTGAGATTCAATAACATTTAAAAAAACCCCTTGAACTGGTACATCACTAATGTCAGAAGAATTTTGGCTGAGGTTAAGGACCAAAAAAGAAGAACACATACTGTGACTGATCTTCGGTTACTGTAACTTGTAGTTTGTAATTTCAAGCTGATGGAGCTGTAAAAGTTTACACCGGCTGAGAAACTCCTTAGTTTTTAAAAATACAGCAACACAATCAGGTTCTGTAAATATGGCATTTAGGCACCCAGGAATAAGAACTGCGCAAGCTGATTCTTTGTACTAAAAATGTGAAACATCTTCAGTGGGAATTCTGGATGTGATGAGCACTTTAGAATAAAAACCATATTTAGGCATCAAATTCAAATACTTTGGCTATATTTTTTTAACACACAAACACACATACATGTATATTAAAGATACATATTTCTCTCCCTCTGTATGTCATTAAATTCAATTGCATCAGTCTATCTGCAGTATTTTACATGGTTTGCATTTTGCAAACGTTAAACTGTCAGAATATATTTGTAAATAATGTATCCAGATATATGCAGAAATGTATGTTTTCAGGATGGAAAGCTGTGGTATAAATTCTTACTAGAACATTGGAATTACTGTATACAGAATTTTACATATGCCCTTGAGAAATGAAGCTTTCAAAGTTAAAAAAAATGGAGGGAAAGAAAAGAAAGTGACAGCAGCTTGTCAACAAAACCTAATAAAGTACTTCAATGAAATTTTCACACATTTTATATTGGGAAATATGATACTTTTTGCATTTAAAATAGAATTCAAAAAAGTGAGTTTAAAGTGTCAGCTAATGGACTGTGGCATCTGGCTATACTGCCAGACTTGCAAGAAAGGGACTGAAGTCGCTGTGACTTCAAACAAAGTATTTCAGGGTGTTTGTTTTTTTTTTGTGATCTAAAATATTTAGGTTTAGTTCAAAACAATTCTTAAGAAAAAAATATTTTAAATTTTCTACTTTCTACAACAACCTGAAATTTTCTCCAAAGGGGGAAAAATAATACTGGTTTCATGGAAAGCATTTTTGAAAATTCCCAATGAGATTAAATTATTATACTTTTATTATTATTATTTCGGGTTTTATAATAAAGGTTTATGCAGCCGTTATCAATATGGATATGTAGCCATTTACAAACTCATTTAATACTGTTAAATTAGTATTGAGAGATTTGATGTGTATAGAACTCATCTTTATTTTGATTATACTGTTTTGTTGTTGGCCTCAGAATTTTGGGGAAGGAGAGTTATCTGATATATTCTACAAATATTGTTCTGATTTTCCACATTTTTTTGCCTTTAGTCACACAACAGAAGCTTCATAGCGTCTCTACATTGCAGTCAGTTTGCAGAATTGAAAATGTGGTAGTACATCTGAAAATTACATGCAAAAATTTTCTACTCGTGATACCAATAAGCCACTAGAACTGTATTATAACTTCATTGCAAAGCTGGGAGGGTTCATACCTACCAAAAAACGAATTTCCTTGAGGTAAGGGGCTAGGAATTGAAATGAAATTATATTATACAATAATACATAAGGTGTTTTATCTAGAGCTTAATTTTTTTTTTTCTCTGAAAAGAGGACTAATCACCTGGACAGCTGAAAAAAACACCTAGTCTTATGAGGTCATTACATAATTGCAATCGACTTATGTGATCAGCAAGAAAAAGACATGTGTGACTGTAATTTTATGAGGAAAGAGAAAGGGACATGCTAACACAAACCCCACACATTGCTGGCAGTACTGTACCCTGGTAGACCCTCTTCCTGAATGATGAATATAAACACATGTGCGGAGAGACCTCTTGGGTAACCAGAGAGGGGAGATGGAGTATGCAGGAGGAGATCTAAAGATCCTTTTGTATTTTGCTAATCAGGAAAAAAAAAAAAACCCTCAACAAACCACAACCCACCTTCAGATATCCAGCACAACTGCAGAAAAGAGCCCAAAAAATTACAGGAGTGGTCAGGAACACATCAAGTTGGAAATGTGAAGAAGGTCCTTAAATGTAAGAATCATGCAGAAATAGCCCATCAGTGCAGTAATAAAGGGGTAAAGAGTCCTTGGAAGTCTCTGTTTGACTGGTTTATGGAGTTGTTGGGGTAGTGGAGCAGCTGGAGTTAGTGTCTTGGGGGTTCCCTAGCTGTTTCTACCCTACAGAATACTAAATTATATTGAAGGCACGGTCAAAACGTAATGCAAAAAGTAGAGATGCCACAGAAATGCCCAAGGACTAATCTGTTTGATATTGAAGTTTTTAGCTGTATTTAAAAATGCAAACAGCAGTTGTGTTTTTAGAAGACTTTCTAAGTCAGTATTTTCAAGCTTGGTATTGTAATATGCTGGATGTTTCTATAACACCAGTTTTGTGAAAGTTCAGGGTGCCAGCCCCTCACATGGTTGTACTTTCTTTCATTCCGATTTGGTTTGATTTAATTATGTAAGGTTTCTTTGAAATGGCCAAGTTACTCTGTGTGATAATAGCGATCTCTTATGCATAGGGGGTTGCAGACTTTGCATAAATATTCAGAAAGAGAATTTTAATAAGCAGACTTACTATGCATACCAGGAACAATAATTTACAACCTAATACCAACCACTGTGTTTCAGGACACAATTAATGCATTAGGTGTCAGCACTTATATATTTCATTGGTGGTTTTGTACTATTTTAAGAAGTCTTCTAACCTCCTACATGCTATTTAGATACCTAATTATTATAGGAAATCTGCCTCCTGATTTTTAAATCTATTCAGTATCATTTAAAATAAGCCAGAAAAGAGGAAGATGGCTTGCTAGCAGTATAAATCACAGAAATTAATTTATAAGAAACAGTCTGAGTTGTTTTTCTGATAAAAGGTTAAGCCGTGAATCTGTGCTTGTTTTCCGAAGCTTGCAATGCCATTCTGACAGAAACGCCCCATTAAAATATTTCCATTCGTATTATATGAAAGGATACATAGGACAAGTTTCAGGTCTCTTAGAGGGTGCCAGAAAGCCTCCAGAGTAGGTTGTTTCTCTTTTGTGTGGAAAAGGGAACTAATTGCAGCCGCTCTGTGACAGCTTGGGCGGCAGCCGCAGAGGCTTTGCTGAGGCGCGGCCTGGCCCCATGGCGAGGCGGGGGCTGCTGGGGCCCTCAGTGGCGGCCGGGGCACTTCTTTCCGCAGTGGTGGGCGCAGCTCCACCTGTGGGACTTCAGCGAGGGCTGCCTTGCACCTCATACCTCCAGCGGAGGCCGACTTGATCCTAAAACGTACGTACGCTTCCATGCTGTAATGGTTGAAGCCTTTCTGTACCCATTAAAAACAAGATTGTTGTTGCTAATCACCTTAAGCTTGCTGTGCCTTGCGTGAGCAGGCATTATGCTAACGGTACGGGGCCTGCTCCTGGCCTTGTCTTAGGCTCATTATCAACTAATTATGAGGACTTGCTGTGTAAACAGGGTCCTGGTGCTGGGTGCTGCAATGGTGTTGTATGGTCTAAGGGTAGGGGTAACAGCAAAGACCTGGAAAGTGTGGCATGCAAGCAGAGGCCCCACAGCCACTGTGCCCCACTGATGGGTGATGAAAAGGGCAGCCTGGAGATCTGGGAAAGGACTGGTTTTGTTTTAAAAACAATTAATTAAGCAACAGGATGAGGCAGGTGCTGTGGGCTGGGAAAGAAATGCCTGGCAAGCACCTTGCAGCAGGTGGTGCCAGCCAAGGGGCAGCAGTTGTCTGCAAAATCCAGGGCCTGGCAAAAGCACAAGATCCCAAATGTGGGAGGGGGCAGAACCCCCTTTTGATTCTGGCTCCCCGCCCAGATGAGCTCTCTTGAGTCTGTCTGCTTTGCCCTTGAGGGTTGAGACCATCAAAACTGAGGTGAACATCAGCTGAACAGAATCGGAAGATTTGAACCAAAAAGAAACCCCACCCCAAAAAATTTCTCTTGTGCTGTTAAAATGAATGTCTAATTTCATATAGCATTATTGATAGTGTCGTGTTTCCATAGTCTCTGTAGTACAGTTGTGTTGCACCTTTACTGACAGAATAACCTTAGCTCATATTTTTGAGTTGTGGTTGGCAGATGTCTGTTCATGTCAAGCCCTGGACTGCAGAGTAGGAGCTTGTGGGGGACAGAGCTCCATCTATTAGAGCAACCTACACTATAGTAGGATGTAGTAGATATATTATTATGGTGAAATATGAGAAGTGTGTAACTAAGAAATAGTATATACAAAATGCAATATACAGTTGAGTGGTAGGATTGACTTTTAAATTCTGCAAAGTGCTTTGCTCTGGACTAATACTAGTAGTTGCAGTGTGGAGCCATTTACTTGTAGGGCATGAGCTCAAGTTGAGTACTGGTCATTGCTTGCTGCCTACAAGCTGCAGGAAGTGCCAGATCCAGTCCAGCTTCCAATAGACAAAACCTTGTTTGTGTAAAGAGAATTGCGATCCTAGAGGTGGAGATGCTTAAAATCACCAAGAAATATTTTAAAATGCCCTGTCATTTCCCTGTCCTAGATTGTAAAGGGAGAGGCTTATTTTTCAGCATGCCTGAGAACCAGTTCATATTACTTTAGGGAGTCTGACTAATAATTCGCAAGGAAGAAGCTGGAGTGATCTGAAAGGTTCAGGAAAAGAAGAGTACTTTTTCTTTGTGAGTTATTGAATATAAAAGACTGATTATATCTCTTGTTTTTGTGGGGGACAGAACTCATCATCACAACAGTACCAACACCATCAATCTGGAAAGCCCAACGATTTAAAAACATTCTGTCATAGCTTGTGGTTGCATAGTTGTTCAGCTCCTTTCTCTAGAGTGAAATAATCTGATGTAGTATTGAAACTGCCACTAAGAATTGTTAATGTATAATTTATCCTTGCAATTAAAAAGCATTTGTAACCAAGTGTCACAACACAGTGACAAGTAAATTAGGCTGTGATTTACATTACAGTGCTTTGCAACTTGATTTAGTGTCACTCTGGAGGAACTGACAAACAGCCTCAGTGGAGTACGACAGTGCTTTCAGTAAAGAATGAATTTATTTCCCATGTGTTTGAAAGATAGTTGCTGCCTGGTACTGAAACAATGATTCATATTTTTTGTTTGTTTTCTAAAATGTTAAGCAATACAATATCAAAACTTTTAGACAGACAGAACACTTGGATCAGACACAGTGATTGATAACTTGGTGTTCTTATAAAATAAAACTTAGTTTAATACCTTAAGGCTTTTTTTCTTGTTGTAGAAAGGAAGATGAATCTGGTTATTTTGTATTTTCCTCAGTCATTGTCTAAAACAGGGAGCTTTGGAACATCACAGTATGAAAACCATGAAGAAGTCAGGTTAAATGCTTACTATATGAAACTCAGGAAATGTAGGTTAGGTGGAACACTATTGCCATTACATTGAGAAAAAATACAGTCCCTTAAATATTGTAAGCAATATCAAATATTCAGTACATTAATATTTTGGGATATCATTCACTGTTTATTTTGGATGCTTCCATTTTTTCTTGTTGTATCTTCTTTTCAATGAAAACAATGATATTATAGAAAATAAATGTGAAACTGTAATGCTGTTGAGATTTTTGTTGAGGGCGAAAAGGAGGAAAAAATTCTCATACAATGAGCTAAATGAGTCATTTTTTCCCCTCATTAGCTATAGTTAGCTGTTTCTAGGGAAACTAAACCAACAGTTATGGAGCAAGATATACCAATTTGTTCCACCTGTACTCGCTCTGCTTCAGTAACTGAAAGTAGCTGAATGAACTTTTCAGTGCCCTAGCAATGTGAGAGGTGTTCTTTTGGTTCATGGGATGACTTGGTAGTTGCAGTCACTAGAGATGATTAAGCAAAGACCATTTCTGGAGTAGGAAGGAACTTCCATTATTGCGAGATACTCATAATGTTCAGTCCTTTAATCCACAGTTCTTCCCACTTCTTGCTTTAAAAAAAAAAAAAAATTAAAAAAAAAGGAGAAATTGTTGATTAATTATAAACATTTTATGGACACATTCATCAAAGTTTCTGGAAGTGCAAGATGTTCAGGAAAGACTGTGCAAGTGGATGTCATTCAGTGGTTTACTGATTGACAGCTCTTCATTGCTGTTCAGCTGCCTGTTGCTAAAGGATAAAGCAAGGAGGAAAAACACTGTAAAAAGTTAAGAGTCCAGCCATGACTTTTGTTAAAACACAAGCTTTCACACTCCTTAAAATCAGCAAGAAATTTTGATTTACAAATACTTCTTGTTGCAAACTTAGAAGAAAAATAGATTATGATTTAACTGGGTCTCTTTATTATTTTGTACTGCAAGAAAACTTATCATTTGGAAAGAGATGCTATTGTAGAGAGGAAGAATTGTGTGTGTATGTAGGTAGCATGTTAAGCATTTTAGGGGGCCTTGGAGAGGGTTTTGCAGTAGTATTTTATACAAAGGAGTATGTCTTGCTGTAGAAAATAATAATAGTAGTATGACTACATATAAACAATTCTTAGGTAAGATGTTATGACTGGCATATTTTAATGGCTTGGGAGACAATAGGAAAGTTACAGACCTTAGGAAGTGTATGTAATGTCAGTGAACTGGCAGTGTACTTTTCTGTGTAACCAAAATGTTGCATAACAATTTGGAAAGGTATGTACTGATTGGCATTCTTGGAGGAAGTACTGGAAAGCCTGTGGGTAGAAACTCTTTTAAGAAGGGATAAGGTGACATTTTGTGCCTTTGCGTCATCTTGGCTTATGTCTGCTGTGTGAATTACACTCTGTCATATTCAGATGAGTTTCCTGAAAATGAGGCAGGTATGTATTTTGGCTGCTTGTTTTTCTGCAGGTAATCTTAGTTTCACTTCATGAAGGGTAGGGATTTTTCTCTCCAGCTCCCTTTAGATTCTCTTCAAAAAAGATGATGAAAAACTGACAACAAATCAATCTTATCCAAACAGTTGGAGACAAGTTAAAAAAAGGTGACATTAATTCCACATTCTAAGCACATTAACTGTCTTTCACAGTAAATTATCACAGTGGATACTTGTACACAAATACACAACATCAGCTACAAACCATTAAGTAAGAGTTCTGCAGGGCATGCTGTGACCTGCTTACTCTAAGGTCAAAAACCCTCAAGAGCCTGTGAGGAAAGAAGTGTTCTTCACAGTTTACAAAAGCTAGTTTCCCCACCATTTTTCAAACTGGAGTCAGAGCAAATTATGTCAATTTTGGCAAAAAATTGTAATCCTTTATGTCACAGAGTGATTTGGCGTTACCATGACTTGAGCTCAAGTGCCAGCTATCTTTATACAAAACATGGATTATAAGCAGGCAGCTCTAGTGCCTAATGGTATTACAAGAACTTTTTCTTCATGAAGGGTTACTCCTGTTTTTCTCATTCATCTGCTGTAGCCTTAGTACCTTAATAAAGTGTCTTCAAAGATCTAGAAACAAATGGAGTAAACTGGAACCAATTACATGAGGGTTTTTTTTCCCCAGGGAATATTAGTTCGGCCCTAAATACAAATTCTTAGCTTGGGCTTACTGTACATGATCTTGTTAGACAAATGTCTTGTATGCCAGAAGAAGTATGGCAGCAGGAAGACAAGATTATCTTTTAGTAAAGCTCACTTGTAGCAGCTTTATTTCCTGATTTTTCAGGATGAAAGCTTGAGTACTTTGGATATATAAGGCAAGGTGTGCCTTGGCGTCGTCTGCTCCAGAACACTGTAAGTCAGAAATAAACACACCATAAAGTGAAATTTTCTTCTTGAGGAGATTTCCTTCTGTTCCTGCTCCTGCTATCAGTGAAGTCAATAACAGGGCTGACTTCAGAGCTGGAAGTTCAGTCATCTTTAGTCCTTCCTGTGCAAAACTCAGGGAGCAGAACAGTGGTAAGACTGGATCAAGAGGTGTTTATTATATACTGATACATCTTTATTAGGAGAGCTATGCTCTCGGTCACACTGAAGAAGGAAATACTTGTGACCTGCCCAACAAAAACAACGTTAAGCTTCTGCACAGTTTGTAACTCTGGGAAGTTAACGAATTTTCAGACTTTTTTGGTTTTGGTTTTTTTTCCTGTGTTTTTTTCCCCCCTCCTCATTTCAATTCTCATAGGATATTTTTTTTGCATGTTGGTGATCAAATACGTTGAAAAGACACTTAACATAAATGGAACAGTGTAGAGGAATGAAGGCAGTGGGTTGATTAGCATTGGTAACATGCAGCTGTGGCCTTGCCGCAGGGGCAGTGGGTTGACTGACATGGATGATGTGCAGCTGTAGCTCGTTCCTGCTAAGTGGTTAAATAGCACTGAGGACTTGGGGGGGGGGGAGGTGGAGTAGGAGTAGTGTGGTTTGACCTCTGGAGGAAGGAGGAACAGAATGGACAGTAGAATCTGACTGATGGTAGAAGCCTTGTTGCAGCCTACTAGTTTGTTTTTGTTGCAACAATGGTGCCCCATGTGAGGCTGACTGAGTTGGACTCTGACTGCGATAACTGGCGCCCAACGTAGCTGAGACGAGTGGGAGAGCCTGTGACCCATAACAGACACCATGAGAGGTGAGCCGTTGACAGCTAATCGATGTGGGTGTATTGCAATATTTGTTGTCGATCTTAACTCAAATTGCAACTTTTGGTGCCCAGCGTAGATGGGGACTATTTAATATGAGTGCAGAAGAAGAAAATTCTATGTTAACGATGCTTATAGATATATTTGAAAAACGAAGCGTAAAGTATAACAAGAGGGCAATAAGAACTTTGCTAGGATGGTGCAAAGTAAATGATGCGTTAGTTGCGCCGAAAAAAGTCACATGCGTTCAGACATGGCAAAACACTGGAAAATTACTTTCTGAGGCTGCCTCGAGGGGCGATAAAATTGCAACAACATCACTAACAACATGGAGATTAGTCTTAGACTTAATAGAACGATTAAAAGCGGACAGGGAGACAAATTCTGTGTTTGCAATGCTTATGGATATATTTGAAAAAAGAGGTGTAAAATATGATGTAACGGCAATAAGAATTCTGCTAGTGTGGTGTAAATGTATGATTTGCCAGTTATGGTGAAAAAGGTTTTCAGCATTCAGACATGGCGAAGCGTTGGAAAGGTACTTCTTGAGGCTGCCTCGTGGGGAGACAAAATTGCTACAGCGTTGTTAACAACATGGAGATTGATCATAGACTTTCTAGAACAATCAGAAGTTGACAGAGACAAACCCTCTATTAATAATGCTAATCAACACACTGCCTTCATTCCTCTACAGAACAGTGCCCTATCAGTACCTTTTTTTTTTTTCTGGGTAGTCCAATTGAAGTAATAGAGGTGTAAACCCAGATGTGTGGTGAGCTTTGGAAAGAGAGAGCTTCATACTGAAAAGCTGGGTGGACCAATGCCTGTTCTTTCCCAATTTTGGTATCAGAAGGATATGTTTTGCGTTAAAAAAAAAAACAAAACTAGATAAGTCCTCCTTTCAAAAACTATGAAATATGGTTGGGGGTACAGGAGCCAAATTTGATATTACTGATCTTTATAGATGTGGCTTGAAAAGTAGCCAGACTTTTGGATTTTCTGGGTTTAAATTAATGAGATAGGGTTATTGGTACTGTGTTCTCCTTGGTAACTTGCACTTATCTTGACTTGTGCCCTCCTTTATTTCTCTGTATGGCATAGGTCAGCATTACAGAAAACCTCTCTTACATCTGTCTAAAATGATTGTATTGTGCTATTGATTTATGTATGAAATATATCTGTGTTATTGTCCAATGTAAGCTAGGTTATATAAGCCACATTACTTGAATGTATATTGTTTTCTCAAAGTACCTGATGATATCTTTACAGAGCAAATACCAGAACATGTGAAAAAATAACTGAAATATGGGTAGCAATGAATAGAGAAAAAAGGAAAATCTTGTAGTGTGTCTTAAGTATTGAATAGAGAGCTCACTGAAAAACCATGCTGAGAGGAGGAACTGATTTATTTCTCTGTTTTGTGTGTGAGAGACAGAGGTATTGGTGGACCTGCATTTAGCACTGTGCTTATAAAAACAAAATATATGAGATATTAAAAGATAATGTAGTTTAACTAGCTGGAGGCACAAACTAGTGTCTCCATCCTTTCATTTCTGCCTTTCTTCATAGATCTGAGAACTGTGTAGCATTTAGTAAGAATGAACTGCTTCAAGAGCTGGGCTTCATACTTTCCATGAGACTGTGTGTGGTTTACACGTTTATCTACGAAGTAACTTGGTCATCTGCTGTGATTTATTTATGAGTTAAAACTCATTTTCTGGTGCAGTTAGGGTGGATTAGAAACAGGAAGGAGGTAGTGGGAAGGAAAAAAGGTAGAAGTAGTAGGGTAGGAGACTTCAGGAGAAAGGTGGTATGGCAATAACGGGAAAGAATCCTTTCCCCCCAAACCCCATGTGTTTATTACTAATGGAAAGCTAGAGGTGCCTCTGGGGCTGATAAAGAGTGTGAAAGAAAGAAAATCATAGTAACTTTGAGTTTTTTGCTATGAAGGAGGTTACAGCCCCTTTATCACAGGACATGGACGAAGGAGGAGGAAACAATTTTCTCTCAGGATTGCTTGGCTTGTTTCTATTTGGTGTTTTAAAATACACACTGAATAGAGTAATTGCACTGTTACGAGTGTTGTTATAAACCACAATAATCAGGAGGCAAATTTCTGTGGTGTGTTTCTTTCACACCAATGGTTTGGGAGGGTGATAAAGGAAATGGGCATTTTGGAATCAATAAACAAAATATTTCAGAAAATGTATTAAAGCAGGTATAATTTCCAAGCCAGTTTATTTTTAATTGAAAATATCACATGTTGATAATTTTTATTTAACCTCAGCTCAGGCAAACTAGAGTGCAAAATCTTTCCTAAGTATCGTTAGATTATTCATAAATTATAGGAATATTTGCAATACTGTTTGAATATGATAGGAGCATTGCTTACAGAAGACATACTGTGGTTGCCTCGTCTATGTGATTATATATGCTTAAAGCTGTTTCATATGTGGTTAGTGATAGTTTGAAGGCATTTAAGTTTGTACAATGCAAAGATAGGTGAAACAAGGAAAGCATTTGCATTATTAATATTTCTATTTTTGTAGGTCTTGGAAACTATAACAGCACTGGAGGGAATAAAAACTTGAAAAATGTTGGGATATATAGTGGGATACATTCTTTAAGAAATTGCTATTAAGTGTGATGAAATCATGCTTTTGTACTCTCAAATTCGCCAGTTTGTTTCTATATCCTAGTCTTTCAATCTTATCCCAGTAAGCATCTTTTGTCCTGAAATTTCTCTGTGTACCCTTATGGCATCCAACAGAAGTCTTCAGCACTGTGTTACAAATGTACTGGCAAGTTGCACCACAGCCTTCACAGTGCTTCAGGTACCCGGAACTGTAAAACACAAAATTATGTCTTGGGCCATAGGAGGCTCCCAGCTGGGGCCGAGTACCATGCCGTGAAGTCCCTTCTGTGAGCAGCGTCCATGTGAGCAACTCTGGCCTGAGAAGCTACCAAGTTCTAGTACCAGAGATTGTTTCCGAGTGTGAGAATGTGCAATGTGGTAGATAAATATCAGAAAAATATGTGATGTAAGCTATTAGATTTTACACTGACACAGAGTGGAGAATTGTTCTTAAAGCCAACAGCTGGTATTCAGCACAGAGCTGGAAACTACCAGCGCAGCAGAGCCCAAGTAAAATGTCTGCGGTCTCTCAACTGATAACAGTGCCTGTCTGGATGGGCTTTTTTTTTCATCTGCTTCCATCCAGCTCAGAAGAGTGCTCCAGACAGTGTAAGTTAAAACTATCTGAGATTTTGTGGAGCAGAGGGGAACTGGAACGGGCACACTTCCTCCTCTCTGCTAGGAGGCCACTTGCTGAGGGTGCTGCCCGACTCAACTCTTTGTTACCAGTGGTTCTCAGAAGCTAATCTCCTTGCTTCTCATAGAAGATGTTTAGCTCCATCCAAAGTGTCAGAGGAAGCTTTCTTGTCTTTGAAGTAGGGATAAAGCTTTCTATGACTGCGAGCCTAAGTAATGATTGAATATGCAACCTGTGCCTTTGATAGTCTGCCACAAAGAGGTAACTCCCAGGCTGAAGCAGGGAAAAATAGAGAGTCACTTTTTGTAGTAAAATACAAGAGTATGCAAATGGGCATTCAGGGAGACATCTTATTAAGAAACTAGAAGAAACGTGGATAAATGTTTACATGTGTGAAAGAGCAATATTGTGTGTTTTCAGGACTTCATCTTATATTTCTTATGCAGTCAGTATGTTTTTTTGTTAGATTCTAGTAGTGTATCTGAAATCTCAGCATGGTACTTTGAGCAATTTATATTATAGCCACAGACAATGACTGCAGTCTTTCATTCTGTTTTTCATCCCCTTTCCTCCCTTTCCCTTCTCTCCATTTATCTTTACAAGGGAAATAATGGTAGATTTTGTATTTATGTACTAAGTATTTTCCAGTACTCAGCGTAAAATCCCAGCCAAAAGACTTCATAATATTTGATGGCAGAGAGGAGAAGTGAGTCGGGAATGGTTCTAGCTGTTGTGGAACTGAAACCCAAAAGACAGAAATATTTAATGCATAGGATGTCTGTGATAGTTATTAATGTTTGGTGCTTCTACTTTCTAGTAATTATTTTGTTTATAAATGCATTTTATGTTGGCTAAGAGAGAAACAAGTGGTAATAGGAAGCATGTCATAAAACTATCTGATCTTGAATTCATAGTTTTTTAATTTACTGCAATAATCTGCTAGTTGTAGTTTTGTTGCAGAGTTGCAAGTTCTAGCCATTTAAAGAATTATGACAGCCATAACATTGTAATACTATTCACTTTCAATTTTAAAAAAATTAAAACGTTCCCAAGACATACAAAACTGCAGGTAAACACTTAAAACACCTGTACCAGATTTTAAGTGGTATAAAGTGCTGTAATTTTACTGACTTAAGAATTAATTCTAATGCATTGTGAAACTCTCTCTTTACTTTGAATCGTCAATAATTTATCACAGTAGCTGATCTCAGGGGAAATTGCCGTTAGATTCCAAAAATCTGACAGAAATTGTAAAAACTGTACAGGGGAAAAAATATTCAAGTGAATGTTTACAATAATTGATGTTTGACATCCTGTTGGTGAGCGAAGATGTTTATTAATGCTGTTTATGTAATGGAAAAGGCATTCTATTTGAAAACACAGAATGACCTCAGAAACTGTTTAGGGAGTCACTGAACAGTTTGTCGTGAATCTTCTTAGGAGAAGAAATTCTTCAATGCTTGCTCTTTCAGTAACAGCTTTTTTTTAATGATTTATCTGCTGTTGAAGTATAGTTTTTGATACACCTTATTAAAAAAGCGACGGTAGGTCATATTGCTGAAGCAAACAATTAACATAAATACCGTTATAAAAGGCTCTTCTTTCTGTTCCCTCACATTCAAGTAAGTGACATGTGTGGTGCTGATTACTACCTGCCAAAAATATAAATGCTGGAGAGTTGTTGGTTTTGGAGCATGTACATTTGTAGCATTAGAATCTTTTGTGTGAATCATTCTACACTGAATGCCAACCAATAAGAAGGTGTTTTCTCACATTAACCGGTGATGCTCTGTGGTAGAAGATGCTATGTGTAGAAGACTCAGTAAAGAAAGTACAGGCATAAAAATTGTCAGTGAAATATGCAAAAGTTTCAGGCTGGAAAGAGATCAATAAGAATAAAGATTTTTTTTTTCACAGAAAAAGAAAAAAAAACCAAAATAGATTTACAGGCAAAAACACTCAAATAGACTGTCCAGCAGAAACACAAAATTTTGTATGTGTATGTGCAGAGCTCTTCATGCAATTTTGTCATTTTTATAGTCAGTGGCTAAGCCATATAGTCCCTGGAACCTTTAGAGTACTTTATCCTGAGAAGGATTAGTTCTGATAGTCAACAGAGGAGAGAAGGAAACAAGCAGATTAATACGCTTGTGATTTGTAGTCTGGATTATATAGAAACTCCAGTGAGGAAATAAGTATGTTTTTCAGACACTTGGAAGTGAATCTACAGTACTCACAGTAAAATCTTGTAAACTGTAGAAATACATAAATTGTCAGAAGGGGAAAAAAAAAGGTACTTTGCAGATAAAGCAGTTATTTTGGATGCTGTGATAATAAAAGATGATCTGCGGGAGGGGAGTAACGACAGTGCATTAATGAGTTCTGAAGGAGAGGGTGGCAAAAAAAAGTGTTAATTTACAATTGCCACAGATGTAGGTCTTTTAATTGGGGCTGCGTTTGCTGCTCTTAAGGACAGTGAGTAAGGGTTTAGTTCGCGATTTTTAGGAAGATATCAGCTGGGCTACCTCAACAGTTTTATTTTGAATATCATCCCTGCAGTTTTGTGCAACTCATAGCATTCTGTCTTTTCTTTCTTGATCTTTTTATGGTCATGTCATTTCTTTCAGACAGTAGAAGGATGACTGAGGGAGACAGGCACCTGGTGCAATGAAACTATCATTAGCAAAGGTACAAATATTGAAAGTTATAAACTAACATTTAATATTTAGGGGTTTTTGCAGCATGATTTCCCTCTTTTCCTTCTTCTCCCTGCATGAAACCACCCCACCTTACCACCCCACCCCCAAGTGGAAATACGTAACTGGTCTCTTTATTAAGTAAAGGTTACTTTGTTTGCTTATTCTTTTAAGTGAAAATAAATTTTTCAGTTTGAAATGGGCTGTGCTTTCTGTACCTCTTTGTAAAAGATCATTCATACACAGGCACACAAGGATATGTTTTTTTTCTGTGTACAGACACTGTAGCAGTTTTGTGAGAATACAAAGTCTGCATTGTTTGAATTAAAGATACTGGTAATGTATTGTAGTATTTTTTTTTTTTTTTTTATTGCACAGGTTGCAAAACCAAACAAAGAACCTGAGCTGGACAGTAGCCTTACACATTTATAGTAAGGGGATAGTGTTCTGAACTGTAATCTATAGAGTTGATCTGCTTATTGTCAAAAACATTTTGAAATGTCCAATTTGATTTGAGGGCCATGAGAGATCTGGTTGGGAATCCCAATAAGAATTGGGTTTATTTTTATTGCCTAACATCTTATAGGTTTTTAGGAGAAAACCAGCAGAGATGATTCCACAGTGCATTCAATAAAAATGAAAGATATAACCTTCATGTTTGGAGAGAGAGGGAAAAGTAAAATCTCTGCAAACTGTAGCCTGTATCCCAGGGGAGTATAAGAGTTTTGCATGCTATGAATACATTAAGTATGTATGCTAATGCAACGCTATCAGTACAGTGATCTCCAGCAGTATTGAAATATACATTCCACGTATTGCACTTGACTAAATTTGTTAATTAAATACTGCATTTTATATTTGAAAAAGTATGTTTTCTGTGTGTTAAGGGCTAACAAGTGTGGCACACTTATCTTCTAGTGATCAGCAATTTATCTGGAACCAAGTTGTAATGGAAACCTCTGCTCTCTTCTGAATACTTCAGAAGGGGACTTTAAAAATAGAAAGTGTAGCTGGGGCAATCATTAAAAGCGGCAAGGAACACCTGAGGAAGTTTTGTGAAATGTGGTGTTTTATAGTTCATATTTGTCACTAACTTTCAATGCTAGATCTTTAACTTTCTTAGTATTGATAGCTGCAGTGTCTTGGACTTGTAACAGTACATTTTTCTTCCATAATAGATTTCTACAGACGGGCTTACTGCTTTCACTTGAACAAAATGCTAGTGACATCCACTAGTATGCAACTGGTCCTTGTGTGTGCCGTTTGGAAGCTGGAGATCTTAGAGATTCATATCTGATGAAGCATTTCAAAACCTACTGATCTCTAAGCACAGGATTTTTACCAGGCCATTTCAAAGTGAGAGAATGTGTCACTTGATAAAAGGAGGCCTGAGAAATTTTAAGTTAAAAACAAAAAAAGAAAAGCAAAAGGATTTATCTCCTATTAAGATTCTGAAAGCGACTTCTTTCAGAGTGTTGGTCCAGAGAGGAGCAATGCACCCTTGCTGCAGCTGAGAAGGCTTGCAAATCTTATTTGCTCTGTATTGCAATGAAAAGAATAATTTTGGCATGTTGTTTATAAAATGCCACAATCCTCCAGTGTCTTCCCTTTAGCCTGATGATAGGGCTGAATCTGTAGCACAAGAGCATTACAACTTGTTCAAGTTCAAGGCAATGTCCTACTTGATTAAGATAAGAAATATTTATGTTAGCAACCCACCTAAAATGTCAGGGATACTTGAATTGATACTGCCCAAGTAACTAAATGTAACTGACATCAGTATTAGAGATTAGCAATGATGTTTAACAGCAATTGCTTACTGCTTCTGTTTGAAACTGCATCTACTCTGCTTCTTTATGGTGTCATTTGGAGTCACCAGGTTGCTTAGCTCTAACTCTGGTATTTTGGGACCGTACAGTGTAAACCTTACCTCAGTGGGAAGAGCAAAGACCAGTCTTCCCCAGACACATGAACCTTGATCATCTGTGTTGAAGGAAAGAAAGTGCTGTTTCAGGCACAACACCAAATAACATAAGGCATCATGACTATAACCTGTCATTTTGTAGCAGGATGTATATACTGTATAAGTTTTCCAAGGTGGCTGGAGAGAACACCGTTGCACAAAATCTGTGATAGTGGAAACACTTGCTGAGTACCACTGTAATGGATGCTTTCCATGAGTAGAGTTCCTGTCTTTGTAACACAATGAAGTTACCCTGCCAACACTGAAATATGTACCCAACTAGTCTAAAATTATTAATATGCCTTGTTCCTTCAAGCCAATGGAGATAACACAAAAAAATATTTGATATACAAACTCACCAACACATGAACAACTTTATTCAACTGGAGAGTTGGGTTTTTTTCTGAAAAAAAAAAATATTACCCAAACTTAACACCTACTGAAGAAGGTTTCTGAATTCTGACAAAGAATGAACCAGAGAGTAAAGGAATAATCATTGGCATATTTTCAGGAGAGAGAAGAAAGCATAACTTAAACATATTTTGCACAGTGAGGCACTGTCTACACTCAGATTCTAATTATATTAAAATATAGAGGGGTAACAAAGTTTGCCTGGTATAGGTATACTTTAAAAGGAAGAAAAAAGTGATTCTGCAAAGACTGGTAAAGGTTTTTTTGCTACTAAAGTACCATAGTAAAATCTGATCTAATCAGACAGAGTAACTTGTGGCATAAGGCATTTTGTCTAGACAAAAGCAGATTACTCCAGAGGTGTCAATAGCTTAAGTATAATTTAAGAAGACACCCTATACACACCACAGTTACCTAGTAAAATTTTAGAGCTATAAAGCCAGCTTCTCATAAACATTTCAGCATCAGCCTGATTTCTCTGATGCTGTAATGTGTCTGCATGTCAAATGGGCAGTGATTACCCAGATGGATGCGCACAGCTGTTCATCCCATAGGCAGCAACCTTCAGTGGAGAGATACTTCATGTCCTCAAAGATGATTTTTTCATGACCATGCTGTGTAAATATAAAGGGCAAAAGGCAGACCACTAAAAAAAATAAGTATCACAAACTTAGAGTCCAGGAGTAAACTTTGAAAGTCATTGCTCTACAATTTTAAACCATTGTTTAATTATTTCATTAATGGAGTTAATTGAAATTATATTGAATTGATTTCATAATAAATTTCTTTAATTCAATTTAGTGGAAAAAATATGGTGTGGAGAAAGCATATCTAATTATTAGTGAATGTCTAGTACTGCAGTTAAAATCCTCTCCAAATAGATTATGCTGTATGTCTTAAAACAAGTTTTATTCTCAAGAAAACTACCTCCTCTCCTGACATAGGATAGAGTTGTTCTTGCATTTCTTAGATCTGTCATTTTTATAACTAGGTAACTTCAATGGACTTTAACTTTCTTGTTGTAAACTAATACTTATGCATATTAGCCATCTTCTTAAAATGTCTGAAGCACCAAGAACTTCAGCTTTGAAATACCAGGGACAGATGAACGTATAAAGCATTTACAGTAGTTTCGAGAGTAGGCTTTAAAATTATTCATAATGTTTCTTTCATATTATAAACTATTGACTAGAAAAGCCCAATTCAGGAAAAAAATTTTAAAAGCTTTTACGGATCACCCTATTCCATGTATGCACATATGTCTGTATCCATGTTCAGTGGCAAAAATATTTGGTGTTTTGTAAACTCTTCTGAAACTGGAATTAAGAGTAGGTGTTGCTCTAAGCTATTGCTTTTGAAAGCAAGGAAGTTATATTTTAAAAAATGCTACCTGTGCTTAAATGGAAGTAATGTATATCCCTTATTCACAGGTGATTTAAACACGAGACCCACATCCTTGGAGAACTAAATCTTGATTTTTTTAATTTTAAATTCAGAGCTTAGCTCCTTCAAGGCTCTGACCAATGGAAACCAAGATCTTATGTAAACAGTAAGACTTATTATTTTAAGTGCTTCCTTGTATTTATTTATAAATAAATACAACTTTTCTATATTTTCTATAAACAGTATAAATTATTTTCATCTTGAAATTAACTGAAAGATTGAGTTGATTTGGTAGCTCAGAATGAAAGCTTTGGAAATCTGAAATCATGCTAATAACTCATTTTCCAAAGTATTTTTTTGTGCAGATCTTTTTAATAAATGGCTAATAAATGATGAGATTTTTAACATACTTCTGTACTACCTAACTGTGTAATACCGTGCCATACAGTTTGTAGTGTGAAAATTTAAATTCCATCACTTCATTACTGATTATTGATAAAATTATTCTTTGTAGCTATTTATTTCTTACATGTCTAATTTTCTCAGATTGCTGGGTTCTTGCAATAAACTTCATAGGAGCCTTAAATGATGCTTGGAACAGCTGTTCTTCCAGAGAACTGACACTCCTTGCAAGTCCAGTTTATTTAGTCTCTGCTTAAACTTGTGTATGGCTCAGTCCAACTATTTTAAATGAATTTGCAATTAGGACAGCTTTAAAATTGGAGTTTCCAAATGTGCCTGCTTTTTAGAAAATAATGGAGAAATGAGATTATAATATCTCTAATTGTTTTTGTATAGGATAAGCAGAAAAATAACTGTGACAAATGTTTCATACTGCTGCCAACTTTTTTCACTAGGACAAGATCGGTGTGGTTGATAAGCATCATTGCCAAATGGGGGCTAAGATACGAGAGCATTACTAATGTTCTCATTCATTTCCAGTTATAGGATGGTATGTTCAATCTTAATTGACAGTACTTTAAGTTAAACCTGAGATTTGGTTGCATAAATGGCAAAATCTTCAGTAGACAGAGACAACAAGTAGAGAAGGGTATTCTGTTCTGTGTTCAAATGCTTGTTTCCTATATGCAGTTCTCAATTTTCAGTGGTGGTAATTACCAGGTGAGAAAAAGGGGCCATTTTAGTTATTTGTAATGTGGAAGTGTGTAAACAATTATGTATGAGATGTATGAATGTATGCATGCAATTTAGTGTAGGTATAACGTATAGTGTTCAACATATTTTCTTATATGTAGATGTAGATTCTTTCTTTATTGATCTGTCACATCTCTGTACTACCCACACACAGTGTGACTGGTAGTATAATATTTTTATAAACAGGTTATTCAATATACAGCTACCCAGCAAAAGAAAATATGGTAATCTAAATGATAGTTTATGAATTACAGTGACTACACATTTTATTATATGATACACTTTACATTTTAGATTTTATTATAATGTACATTTAATGATTATTATGAATACTGTAGCTCCTGAAGTAATTGAAATGTTGATTTGATAGTGGTACTAAATTGCTCCTTACTTTTAGCTGATAAAGCTGTAGTTGTTACTCATTCTGTTGTCTGGTGGAAAATGAGTAAACAGAAATTAATGGGAACAAAAGATTCTTAGGCCCAGACTAAGTTTTGCATGTTCAGACTGCAGTTCCAGTGAAGTAAAAGAGAATAAAACTGTTGTCTGGCAGCATAATAGCAACATGGATATATTTTTAGTGGAGAGCTCTGAAACAAAGAAGACCAAAGATATGAAGTGCCGTATTATCTAGCAGGTAGCATAGCAAAGGACCACAAGCCTATTGCTTAAAAGCTGTCTAAGACTGATGAAGTTGAGACAATATAGGAGAAAGTATAACACTTCATGATTTGGCTTGAACACAACTATATATGTTGAGTTGTATGATGAGTATTGTCTGTTAACAGGAGGCTGGGCTATTGCATACTGTCAGTTTTCAAGCAAGGATGCCATTACAGGTGTTTGTAAGCGATGGAATGAACTCAGAATTTCTGTGTAAAGAATGAATGTTTTTCCTACTGTTTTGAAGTGTGTTTGTATAGCTTCTTGTTTTCAGCAGAGAGAATGTCTCTAGTCATACACTGTGCTCAATGAAATGCCCTCTGACTTCTGTCTTCTGTGAGGATGATGTAAGTTCATATTTTTAAGAATATTTTTAAACATAGGGAGTCCTGATAAACAGTCTTCACTTAATCTTACTGACTTCCATGGGAGTATTGCCAATGGATCCAGCAAATACATTTAGTTTGGTACTTGATGCAAGACTGTTCAGGAACTTTAAATTGAGATGAAAACTGAGGAGCAAGCAGGGATGGAACTTCAACTCCTTGAACTATTTAACAAACAGGGTGGAAATCTGCTCTGTTGAAGTATGAATCTGCTTTAATCCCATCTGTGCCCACTTGCTTTCATGTCTTTATTGATATGGCATAGGATTCTTTCATTTCTAATTGGTGCAGCATTTGCACAGTGAGCCTTATGCTTCTGGCTTATTGTGTGTTGGCACAGTTGCTAATTCAGTGTGGTCTGGGTTTGCAGGTTGAGCCTGGCAAGTCAAAGGAGTTGTGATGATGCTGGACTCAATATGCAGCTGTCAATTTTACTGCACAGTAAAGTCATCATGGATATGTTGGACTCGCTATTAGCACACAGCCAGTCCTGTGCTTATGCTTTTATACGTGCGGTTTTATTTTCTTTACTCTGGACAAATTTCTGAGGGGAACAAAAAGCAGACTGCATGTTGCAGTTCTGACTTCAAACCCTTTAAGTTGTTGCGTATTTTTTGTTGTGAGCAAAATGCTTCTTTGTTGCAGCAATGAACTGGTATTTGTAGAATATCAAAGGAAAGTTGAGATGACTTGTTGCAAACCTTTCCTTTCAAAACAAAATTCAGAGCTTTTTCAGTCTTTGCTCATGTCAAAGTATAGTTGAATGGGTTGCTTTATGACTTCAAGCATTAGTTGGCAATCTAGGACACTGAAGGTTTCTAAGTAGAGACTTCTTCTATAAGAGTAAAATGTTTCACACGCTGTCTCTCAGCTTATGCATAAGTTTATTTCCAGGTAGATTGCACAACAAACCGGTAACAAACCAGTCTTTTGTAAGGTTTATGCACAGAGGCTTTTTAATCCATGCCAAGCAGTAATATGTGAAGACCAAATGGGCACAGATACCTGAATTTTCTAGAACCAGGAATATATAGGAAAGGAAATAATCATGAGAGCGATACAACTTTGTGTCATCAGCATAACAGTGAAAGAGGAGAAGGTAACAAACCATAATTTTCCTGTGGGGTGGGATGTAAAAAAAAAAAAAAAAAGCTGGAGGAGACACAGACAGTCTTGCTTCTTTTTTTTTATCCTCTGACATCTGGATAGGGGCAAAGAACGAGTGGGCTCCCCTCTCCTCCCCTCCCACCCCCATTAGTAAGTTCAGTGGGGACTGATTGTGGAACTGATAAATCTGGATAGGAATTTCTGATGTTCATGCATAAATAGTTAATCTTTTTATAAAGATTATAGGCTCTCTAGTTAGTTTTATTTAAATTGTGCATCTGACATGATTTCATTAGTCATCTGATAACTCTAATCAGCATCACTGTACTAGTGTGTATCCTTAAAAAATGAGGTTCTAGTCAAAGTCGACAGTCACTGGAAGTTTCTTTTGATTATACAGTCTTTTAAATTTACATGTCAACTCTGAGGGGTATTGGGCATGGGAACAGCTTGTACTTGACTTGGCATATCTGTGGTTGTGCTGTGTATCTTCAGATGGTATTCCCTGGAGCTGAACGACTGATCACTCTGATTCTGAAAAGGGTAGAAATCGTGGCCATTTCTGATGTTAGAAGTACTTCTTTCTTTTAATTTTAAAACCCATCTTTCTAACTCACAAATGGAAAACATGAAACAACATAAAATTCAACAGGATCTCTTCCTTACTTGGATAATGACTTGCTGAACAGAACTCCCAAGCCTGATGAAGTTCCACTGTTAGATGTCTAGACTATGTGACAAAAAAATTAGAATTTTAGGTATTTCAGGATTATTTCAGGTAGTTTCTTTCATCTGATTGGAAGGGGCCAAAGAGGAATTAAAGACCTGCCTTCTAGCTTTCCAAGTGCTTGTGGGGGTTCAGTGGAACATCATGCTGACCCAGTTCTGTTAGTGATTTGGAGCTTCAGAGGAGATGTACCTCATTGCTTTTCCTTTTGAAGCACAGCTGAGGTCAACTGTCTTCTCAAGCCCCACAGTTTACCAAGAACCAGCCAAGCTCCTATCTGCCTGATCTAGCCTTTTCCAACCACTGCTGAGTGCTCTTGCCCATCTGTGTGAATATGCATCTGCGATTTGCCTTTGTGTAGTGTCTGGGATTGTTGATTAATTGTGTGTTAATATATTACACTGTCATGCAGTTAATTTAGTTGTTTTCCTTTGGTCTCCTTCCTTGCCCAATATTTGAAGAATTATTTCCATCAAGACTATACTAATGTCCTGACCAATTAAGTCGGTGCTGGACAGTAACTCTGCTTAAATGTAAACATGGGAATAAAAATATTGAGAGTATTTCCTTTCTTAAATATGGAATTTATTTCCCTAAAATTACTTTTGGGTTTAGAGTTAAAAGTCTTTGTTCCTAGGTTAGTAATTGCTTTAGGCACTAGGCTGAAAATGAGAGCTCTGCTGTTGATATCAAAGGCATACCAAATGCAGTGGGGAAGAGGAATGGGACAGACTTCCACAGATTTCTATTTTTTCATAAATAATTTAAATGGAATGAGTTAGGTTCATATAATTTCCTAGTCATGAAAAATTCTTGGAACAAATCCCTTTGCTTTAAGTGTATTTTAGCATAGAAAAAATATTACGGTGTAAATTAGTTGGGTTTATTTGATTTTTTTTAATTGTACAATACAACTCCAGTCATTTCAAATTGTAAAAAATAAATTTAAACAAGATCTATGAAACGTTGTGGTATAATCCCTGACCTTAAAAGTGTATGAGACTTAAAAAAATTAAACAATTTGCAGTTTTGAAGTGAATTATATTGACAGATTGCTGGACTTATTTTAGATATTGTATGGTTATATCATTGAGTAATCTTTAAGTGATATTGATGGTGAAGAGAGGCAAGCAGTGTGTTGAAAGCAACTTTACCATGCAGTTAAGTGTTCTCTCTTCATAGATTAATGCAACTTATTTAATTAGAGAAAATTTCATTTCTGTGGTGGATCACTTCTCTACAGATGTTGCTGAAACAGTTTTATCCTTGGGCTTGCTCCATTTAGTCAGAGCTCTCAAAGTCATTAAGGTGGCTCACAGCAGCTTGCAAAACTGGGATTTTGCATCTAAGTCCAGATGGCCTAAATTCCACCCAGGTTCCCACTTCATCTTTGTTTCTTTATTGACTGTGCCTTTAAGCCTCTAGAACTGAAGGTCTCAGTAACATGAATAGGATTCAGACTATCTGGACTTGAGCTTTTGTCCTCAGGATAAAATGAGATTCATAGCATGTACAAATTGGTGGTTGTGTCCTTTAAAAGTGAATTTCATCCTTTAAAAATGCATTAGTGTCTGCAGTTTTTAAAATAGAGGTTTTCATCCTGAAGTTTTGAGTTTTCTTTAAATAGCTCAATGCTAAACTTCTAGTAAATAGGGAAAATTCTGCTTTCATCTAGTCTCCTGTGACTCTTTTTGGTAAATAAATAGACAACACTGAGAGAATACAGAAACCATGTCCAAAACAGACAGAGCACATTTAATAGGGAAACTTGGGATATCTGGCCTCTCTACACATAACTTTCATAATTCCTTTATGTATGTTTTTTGTGGAAAAGTTTGTGATAATGTGCTTAAGGAGCGTCTTAATTTTAAGTTGTCATGCCTGTGAATTCCCCCTTGAAAATAAGGGGAGAGGAATTGTTACTCTGTTTTATATTTTAAATTCCAGTGATCTTTTGAAAGGAGTTTGCAGTCTTTCACTTTTGTGCCAGGAGAAAACTATTTAGGGGGAAAAAATGCACCTTCAAAAAAGTTCTGTTGAGTAGAATTCTACCATCTCTCATTAGACAAATGAAAAAGACTTTTCAGCCTTGATGAATAAAGTAGGATAGAGCAGTGTAGAGTAAAAGAACACCATAGGAGTTGCAAACTCCTTTTGAATTCAGTGTTTAATTGCAATAGGAACCTTTTTTTATTATTTTACTCATGACAGTTGTTTTTTTTTTTTTAAATTACGATTGGGCTAACCAGGTAGGAGGTAGACTATAATTTATGCTTTTTCCCCTCTCCATACTCTTGTGGAACAAAACTCCAGGCAGTATCTTCCCCCACCCTAGAGTCTGTGTGTGTCTCTATTTCAGTGTTTATCTGAGTCCTTTTCCACAAGCTCCGTTAGTGGAAATGAGAATATTGAATAGCCTTTGAAAGAGAAATGATGGTGAACTCTCATGTCACATGAGAGGTGCAAAAGGAACAATGGAAAAATGGAATATTCCCCTGCTTCTGCTCTTGTATCCTTACAGAACAGCCAAGCAGAAATCAGTCCTATGCTAGTACTTAATTTCTTTTTATGTGGTAATGGATAGCAACAGATGTGTCTTGACTGAATGTAGGTAGAAGGAAGGAACCCTTTTGTTTCCTATGCTTTCTGTAAATATTGTCTTAATCTGCCTTCAGACCACTGAAATTAAAGAAATGTCTTTTGCTATCATGTATCAACTGGGACAAAGTATACCAGAATCTGTCCCAGTGATTCCCATGAATAAAAGGCTTTCATAATATTTAGTTATTTTAAAGAATATTAAAGAGTAGTAATAAAATTAGAAAACCATTTTATTCCTCACTTCATCTTACAGAATGTTTCTCTGCTAAAGTGAGAAAATAAAGTGCTTATAAAAATGAGTTACTGTATTTCATACAAGCAATAATGTGTAATTCTAGGTATATGTGTAGTGGATACTACAAGGAGACTAACTGTCGGTTCATAGAAGATTAGCAGGAAAACATGCCTTACCTTCCAAAGGCATGTGGGGGCTTTTTCCTGAAAATTCCCAGTAAAGATTCTGTTCCTCGGAAATACAAGGGAGTTTTATGCCCTGTATCTGTGTAATCTTTGCTGTAAGAGCAGAGAAGGACAAGAGTACAAAAACTATAGCATGGTTAGTAACCAAAGAGATGTAATGAATTGACATCAAGGAAGGAAAGATAGGTAATATAAATAATTTTGAATTGTTTTAAAACATAGGCCTAAAATATTGTATTGCTTAGAAATTGCTTAATTTCCCTTTGGACTGAAGTTCTTCAAACTTATGTCTTGTTTTCCTTATACTTCAATACTAATGATACAGCAAGGTGTAAAATTTAAGCTTTGTTAATATGGTTGGATGATTAAGTATAATTGGAAAGTAAATGATAATATACTTTCTTAATCTCCAGTTATCTTTTCTACTATTATAATGTATTGTCTTTGTTTCATAGTATGCCTAACATTAAAGGAATATTAATACATCCACAGTGAATAGCATTGAAAAATCAGTCATATGCTTTTATTTTGCTATTGAATACTTGTTTGCAAACCAATCTGCTGCAGAAAGACAATCACTATGAATCAGCAGCTGCTATTACCATTAAATAGATGCTGTTGGTTGCTCTGAAGATGGAGTTTTCTAGTCTTTGTAAGATTTACATAAGTGTTTTTCTGAACAGAATGAACAGTTACAATCTAGACATTTGGTGTTTTCATTTCGATCTTCCAGTTGCTTTTGCTTCCACTAGACCTATCATAATGCAGATGAAATCCATACAAATAATCAAATAAGAGCAAGTCTTTTTCTTCAGCAGCTTGCATGTAAAATCTGATCTTTCTCATCAAAGTCACTAGCTAAGCTTAGAGTTAAAAACAGAAACAAAAATACAGGATTTGAAATTCATGTCTTTTGTCATTCTTGTTGTTTTAGTGAGTTTATTTCACAAAAAGATGCATGCTCTGTGCTTTCAGCTGGTGACAGCATTCATAAAGAGTCTCCAGCTAAGGCTTATGTAATTGGAGCTTTTACAAGAGGATTTGCGTTTCTCTGTGTGGCAACCCCATAATAACTAGTAGCAGGTAGAGAGAGCCCTAGGAAGGTTCATGGTCAATAGAGAGCTATAACCTTGCAAAGGTAAGATCTGTCCTGGATGGGAAACAGCTGGTAGACGGGATATCCTGTTAGTATGAAGGTCTCATGTAGTGAAGCCCTTCAAAGAAAGGGAATTGCTTTGGAGGCAGAATGGTCGTGGATAATTTTTTTGCACTATTTGAGTTAATACTCATGGAAGGCTGGAGTAAATGCATATTAGAAAGGACTAAGATTGAAGGAATATTTTAGTAATATGAGATAGAGGTAATATGTGGAATATGATTTAATGTTTCTGAAGTCTGTGTAATAAAGCATAGATTTTTTAAAATAATCATGTTTATTACAGTAATACTTAAGTATTAGTGAAGTATATGATTCCATAGCTCTATAGTCCCCATCCCACTGTAACTGTAGACGCAGTAGTATGTATGGAAAAAGATGAGGGGTATAGGCTATATAATGTGCAATAGTGTGATTATTGCACATTTAAAGACTATTGGCTCCCCAGAGAGGCCAAGAAAAGCTCATTATAAAATGTCACACAGATTTGTAGCGTAAGATGTTGTGATCCATACCAGTGATAAGGGACCAAAATATCTCTCCCCTTATCTTCAGAGTACTTTCATGACAGATGTCAACAATATGGATGATTACTATGTCATTTCAAAGGGAAAACAGAATGCTAAATAAATACATGGCACAACTGAATATATGGTATGATTGTATTTTGAATATGATTGTTATTTTCAATATTAGCCTCAATTTTAGTTTGTTCCATGTTGGTTAGCTAAGTCATGGTATTATTTCTAATGTTTGAAAGAACACGTATGTTACAGGAAGGAATCATGAGACATTTCCATAGCTTTTTCACTGAGAAAATGGAAGTTGTATTTTAGAACACGTGCAGTTTATATATATTTTTGTATACCTGTAATATTAATTCCCCCTTAATTTTTTTACCTCTAACTGACCAGAGAAAGCACTGCAATGATATTTTCACAGAACCAAGCCTGTAATTCTGGTAAAAGCTAATGTTATAATGTAAGTACAGTTTGTTGTTGTTGGTTGTTCTTGTTAGTGTGTTCCCCTGCTCCCAAATGTAGAAGCACTGCATTAAACAGTGCTATGGATTTGTCTGTCTTGCTTCCTTTTTTCTTTTCCCATTTACAATTTCCTACCACTTCAGTCTCTAGTATTTGTAGAAACAAAGCTTGAGTTGACTGAAATCTTTCCTAAGAAAGTAAAAACTAATTAATTTTCTTTCTTTTTTTCCCCCTCCTCCAACTTTCAGTGACGCTTGGGTAGGTCAAAATTTCAGTCATATTGTTCAAACAAAAAGCTTTCTGAGCACATTTTTTTCCACAAAAGCAATGAAGTAAAAGAAAAGAAACTCCTACAATATGCAGTAGATAATATATACTTTGCAACTTGTGTCTTCTTTTGAATGTGATTCTTTGTGTGTTTTTATGTGTATGTAATTGTAAATGTGATGGAAATGATACATACTACTGTGAAAAATACAATAATGTTGTTACAGTGATTGCAAGCACTATTCTGAGAAAAGCAGGGAAGAAACGGGTATTACCTTTTACCTTAACACTCCCAAACTATTTTCATTGATTTGAATAACCAAAAATTTAATGAAACCATTTTGACAAGCTGAAAGAAATTATACTCTCTTCCTCTGCCTGTTCTTTTGTTGTATCTCAAAACGTCTACCTAAGTAGGTCAGAAATTTCCATCATTTTCACTGTGATTTCTCCATGCAGTGAACTTCCTTTGTAGTCTGTGAGAATTTGAACAAAGAACAGCTGTAAATTCAACCTCTTCTGTAGAAATATTTTTGCATCGTTGACACAAAATAGCTGAGGATGTGGCCCACAGTGATTTAGAGGCTTTGTTGGTTTTTTTGGTCTCAGGCAGCTCCACCAGACTGTTTCATATAAATGAACATGCCATGTTTAGTGCTAATAAAACAGATGGATGTAGAACTGTTATCAAAATGGACTGTATCAGAATAGAAGTTGTGCAGAACACCTTAGGCTAAGTACCTTTTTGTTCTTTTGTAACTGCATATGCAAATATATATCCTCTCAATGTTTCTCTTCCAGCAGCTGGCTTTTTTCCTTTATCTACAAATCATTAACCAAGCAAATGTCAAAATCCTGAGAAGAAAGGCTTGTGTGGAAAAAATACTGTATATTATAAACATGGGTACTGACATGATTTATGTATATTCACTGTGGGAAATTTTCTTTGTGTTTTTGAAGGAGTACCTTTTAAACAATTGTTTACCTGTAGCAACAAATCAATAAATGTGTTACATCTGTGAATAGATTTTGAAATGTCCACTGGAACATAAAAATTATCATAGATACTAAAAGCCCTTTATCATAGATATTAAAAGCCCTTATGTTCTGAAACTGTAACATACCTTGAGCTTCTTAAACAAGATGTTCTTAATCTAATCAGATATATTTGCTGTAGTTACTAAAAATATTCTTGACACTGAGGTGGAATTTAATTTAATAATTTTAAAATTAAAATTTCTTTTTTATGGAGTGTCTGTAAATGATTGAGGTTTCATTTATAATTGTTTTGGAAGCAAGTTTCTTGTTCATGTAACTGGCTGATTTTTGTGCATGTGTAAGTTGTATTCTTTAAAACATAAAGTGGTACTTCATATTTTATGAATGGTTAGTGCTTGCTTTTCTCCTCCCCCCCAATCCCCATGTGTCTCTATGCTGTTAACCTGTGATTACAAATCAAATACAAAGCATGCTGCACTATTACCAATTTGAAGAGCGATACCAGTATCAAGAGCTGTTGTGATTCAGACCCGCCACCCCCCCCCCCCACACACACACACACAAAGTATCTTTTTTTCCATTTAGGGATTGAAAATCAAGCATTTTGATGAAACAAACTCATTTACTCTTAATACCCATGAATTAAGGAGCACCCTGTTACTGATTAGTTACTGATTACTGTTCAACTTCCCAGTAGTCAAAGGTGACAGAAGTGGCTGCTGACCTGGGCAGGTTTTTTGTGCACAAATGCATGGGTGCAGGTGTGCACATGATTCTGTGCTTAACTACTATACCTTACATATTCCCAGACTGCTTCCAGGAGTGCTGTAGAAATGGTGGTGGGATTATTTACCAGCTAGTGACATGATACTGGATTGCTGTTCTCTTAGCACTAGTCTGACTAAGTGTCAGACCTACGTATTAAGTTGCCCTAGCTTTGACAGTCGGAGACTGTTGGTATTTTAATGTGGGATGTTGAAATAGTTTAATATACTGTTCATTAATAGAAAGTGCTTTTAAAAGGAGTAGTACCTGGTATAGAAATATGTAAAAATTACTTCAGTTCCTCTAACTTATTTTTTTTAATTCTTGCATATAAAAGCTATGTTGTTCCACACATCTTAGGCTATAACGTGTCTTTCTCTGCTCAGGAGATTCCTTGAGTTATTATTGTGGAACTACTCTATTTGAAAAAGAAAATCAAGCTTTACGTTTGTTGTTATTCCTGGTGAAATGCTATACATTTGACAAAGACTGTAATCTTCAAGGATCCAAATTGCTGTTTTTTCTTTTCCCTAAGACCTTGTGGTATTCTGGTTTCCAAATTGTGGATGACACTGTCTTTTTATCACTAGCATTAGTTTTTTATTGCAAAACAGGTTGCACAAGGTGAAGCAGATTCATTATAGCAACTGTAAGTCCCTACATAGTAACAAAATCTACTTTCATCTTGGGTATGATCTCATCTGGCAGACAAGATAGAGAAAGGAACAAGACTCCTATGTGATGCTGTGCTGTATTAACAAATCCCAGCTTGGAGTTAAAAGAAAGCGTAAGTGTGTGTATTCATAAATGTCTTACATATACTTTAGAAAGTGATTTAGGAACAAGTAACCTCTAAAATACAGTGCCATCTGTATACTCTACAAACATTAAATTGAAGAATCTTGTAAACACTTTGTAAACCACAATATACACAGTCTTCAAGCTGTATTTAAGCTGAGCTAAATTTTTTGCGTAAGTTTGCCAAATTGAAAGAAAAACATTGCACAACTTTTTCAAAAGTAGTGAGCTGGTGTCATGGTTTAATACCAGCCAGTAACTAAGCACCACCCTGCCACTTGCTCACTTTCTCCCCAGTAGGATGGGAGAGAGAATCAGAAGAGTACAAGTAAGGAAATTTGTGGGATGGGAGAAAAAGAGTTTAACAGGTAAAGCAAAAGCTGCGCGCACCAGCAAAACAAAACAATGAATTCATTCACTACTTCTCATGGGTGGCAGGCAGGTGTTCAGCCATCCCCAGTAAAGCAGGGCTTCTTCATGTGTAATGGTTACGCAGGAGGGCAAACACCATCACCCTGAACGTACCCCCTTCCTTCTTCTTCCCCCAGCTTTATAAGCTGATTTTCTGGAACATCCTTTGGGTCAGCTGGGGCCAGCTGTCCCAGCTGTGTCCATCCCCCCCCCCAGCTCCTTGTGCCCCCCAGCCTGGTCGCTGCTGGGTGGGTGAGAGGCAGAAGAGGCCTCAGCTCTGTGCAAGTGCTGCTCAGCAGCTACTGAAACATCCCTGTGTTACCAGCACTGGTTCCAGCACAAATCCAAAATGTAGCCCCACATCAGCTACTATGAAGAAAATTAACTCTATTCCAGCCAAAACCAGTCCCTCTATTCATTATTGTGAACACCAAAGATGAGATGTTCTGCTTTAAATGTTTCTCCCCTGTGCAATCTGACAATTCTCCACAAGAACAGTTTTTCCGAGTTACTTAAATATGAGCGAGTAGGTGTATTTGCCTTTTAATCACTCTGTAAAGAGCCTTTCCTCTAAAGCATTGTGCAGAGCACTGGGTAGAATGCCAGAGAACTGATTACAAAGATATCCATAAAAGAAAAATATCGGTCTCACAATTCTGTATTGATTGTCTAAGCATTAGTGACTGCTGCACACCATGTCTCATGAAATCACTGGATATGAAGTGTGAATACTCTTTAAAAATTTTATTGACCTCAATTTGACAGTTTTATTCTCACATTAGTAAATCATCTCAGGAGTGCAGCCTTTTTCATGTGACATGTCTAGAAATTTGCTTATTATTAACAGAACAAAGGCTATATTGCAAGTGTACTCTTATCAATAACTAAGAAAAATACTATCTCCAAGTGCCAAAAACTGCAGAAGAGCCTGTGTACCTAGCTACTGAATAACTGAAAATGCCTTATTGTAAATATTTCAGTGTTTTTTTATGAGGGCAAATGAAATGTTTCCCTTATTCTGTACACCCACCTTCCAGGATCCTGTGGTGTGTGGTTTCCAAATGACAAATAAGGGTATTTTTCATTGTTATCATCAACTTGTGACTGCACACCAGGTTTCCTCATATGATTCCTATTTATTTTTGTTTGTTTGCTTCTGTGGCTGCCATTTGGGTATCTAAGCTCTGTTTTATTCTGATGAACCAAATGTTATGAGGTGCATCCCTCTCTTAATGATGAAAGCTTATTTGTTTTAAAAGTCATATCATTTGGGTTTTAGCTGCTTTCTTGTCATTTATGCCATGGAAAGGTCTCCAGAAAAGTGAAAAATACTAGTCCTGATTTTCCTTTTCCCCTCTTTCTGCGGGCATGAGTCTGTCCCAGCTGATGGCAGAGTACCACATACATTGTTGCTACTGGAGAAAGCAGAGCTTTCACCACTCAGATTCCTACTATCTCCCAGAAGGTTTGTGTTACGATGTCAAGATAAAACTCCCTTCTTTTTGTACAGCAGGAAAGGTCCAAATGAAACTTAGGATTTATTTTTATTTTTATTGAGGGGTGGCTGTTGCTACAATACATCTTAACGTGATTATAGTACAGTTCCTTTTCTGCTAAATCAAAATGAATGCTTCAGCTGTTCTTAGTGTTTGTAGAGGTTTTGATCTAGACATGGCCTGTGTAAACTCAGAAACCTAGTGAACAATTAAAAAACACCAGCTCTGAAATATCTGTGAAATTACGTAGCCAGTCATTTGTTTCCTTTTCTAAGTCCCACTGGTTGTTCTGGTTTTGTGTATGTGGTTGGAGAGAGGGGGTATTTGTCGGGTTCTCTTTATTTAGTTTTGTGCTTATTTGGTGGGTTTTGTTTTTGCAAAGCTAGGGAGGCAAGTTTCTCCACAGGGAAGAAATAATGAATGAGTGTTTTTTTTTCTTTTTCTCATCTTGTTTGTAAAGACATTACAAGGAAAGTAAGGTTAAAATCAAAATATGATTTCCTGTGAAAGTGACAGTAAATAAGAAAGATATATTGTTTATTTTTCTTGAACCAGTAGGGGAGACAGACAAAAATAAATGTTGCTTTGAGTCAGCCTATGGTACTTGTCTTATGAAATAAAACTTTTGCATGAATTCCTTTTATTTGTTCTAACATTACAGAGTTCTTCAATTTGAAACTAAGTAGCATATATAGTAATTTGTATATGCCAGTGTGTTCAGTATTAAAAAAAATTATGACAGGTCAGAAAATATATGGTATATTTAGTAATGGTTAGATTCTTTAACTTCAGAAACATACACAGCTTTTTTCTTTGAAGAAAGTAGTTTTAAGAGATGCTCATTCATTTAAATTTGCTGAGAATATTCATTCAGAATTCACAAATTTCTCATTTGCATGAAAGAATGCACAAGAATATTGATTTCAGAATGCACATTTTTAAAAACACAATTTCTAAATGTACTTACCTCAGTGCAGTAATGGCAATGATCTAAAGCATGCATTTGCCCGTGCGTGTGTTCCTTTGCATCTAGGGAGCAGTTATCCAATTTGTAGCATAACTAATTTCAAAATGTGTCTCTGGAGCAACAGTGTTGTTCTGTTCCACACTTGCAGAAGAAACTGGTTTGACTTCTCTGTAAATGGCTTGTCACTTTGAAGGCTTTGCTTGTTTTTTAGCAAGTTGCTGCTAGTGCCAGAACTGCTGTGCAAAGAGGCAATCCTTCTTAAGTGCCTGAGTTGGTGCAAATGCTTGCTTTTCAGGTGACGTCTGCTGCGTCAATGGCACTTGATACTATCCCAGGCTCGATGAGCTACCTGAGAACCTCCTTATTTTCAAATACAGATTTAGGGATAATTTAAATAAAATTGAGAGTTTGCTTACACCCTTTGCTAAATTGGTCACTGCTAGGTGATGAATGGAGATAAGAACCCAGGCCTGCAATGTAAGGTTTGGAATTAGGGGTGCTTAGAGCCCCTGCAAGTATTTGGGTTATAGACAAGATAGATCCTTGGAATTTTCTGCTTACTCTAGCTGTGAGAGGGCAAAGAGTTCCATGAGGTTAAGATTTGCTCAGAAGATGTATTTTGTAAGTGATCTTTTTACTACTTCTGTGGACTTGGATATTTGAAAGTCCTATCTGTTTCTTACAGAACTCTTTTCTTCAAAGATAAGCACACTCTGATGTAGTATCATTGGCATATTGTAGACCGAAGTCTCGTATATATGTATTTTATATTATCATAATTTATATTATACGGAAAGCTTTTTCGAGATCTAAGTGTCATAATGTCTAAAATAAATAACGAAGAGAACATGGATAAAGCAATTTATCTCTGTGCTTACAAAAATAACTTGGATTGTGATCTCTGAATCAAGATTTCGATGTTTGTTCGTGTTCTCTTATAGTATGTTCTTTCCTACAGATCTTTGTAAATCCTGTAACTGTATGTCATATATCCAAAATTATGTAGCTACTGTATACTTGTCTGATAGTATTGAAAAATGGAGAATACGCTGCTCATTCTAAGGATATTTTTACTCCAGTTTTTAGCTGACAGAATAGGTATAATTAGAGTGGACTGATTTCCTGGATATATTTGAAAGTCTTTACAGAAAACTATCAATTTTCCTTTTTCTTTAACAAACAAAAAACTCTAAATACTTTGTTGCTATTGTGTTCTGTTGGCAGAGGTGCAGTGGAGCAGGTGACAACATGAGCGTCAAATCCTACTACAGAGGCTACTGTTTACAGGTTTCTTTTACTAATGGAATTAAACAAGGCTGTAGGTCAAAATCTTCTTCTTCAGAGTCAGGTTACTTAAGGCCATCATTGTTATGGTTAAATTCTACCGCTATTTCAAAGTATTGTCAACCAGTATTGGTTACTTGGTAAATTGGATTAATCTCTTCTCAAAGCAATGTTTGGTTTGGAGATAGACATTTTCAGGGGTTTCATAATTTCTTTATCGCTGTCCAAGTACTACTTTGGTTTGTTTTCAGGTTTAGAAAACTGAACAGCAGCTGAGAAGCAGTTATTTAATTATGATCCTAACTAAAATGTGCCATATGAGGTGACATTGATGATTTACAATTGATTTCTTATTTTCAAAATGTAGTGATATATGTGTTGAGTTGATTTTCCCCTCTAAAGGTGAAGAATTGCTAACATGAAGGGATAAATTAACGTCATTTAAGGGATTGTTTTTGGTTTTGGTAAAGAATTAACTTTTCTTTTTCCAGTTTAATGTTGAGGTTTCTCTGCTTTCACTTCTACTCACTTCATTACTTTAAGTGGATCACCTTTTCTCCTCTAAACATTAAGATGCCCATATTAGAAGCAGGAGAAATCTTTATGAGAAAATGTTCATTTTTCATTGGAAAAAAATATCTGGAAGAAACACTTTGAAAGTAGAAGGTATAGTAAAATTTCTTGTGTGGGAACATTGCATCTGGAGGGATTTTTTTAGCCCTAGAGCTACTCTATGTAACCTGAAAGCTTTTCTTTTTTCTTTAGAATATCTGGAAAAATAGAAATTTCTACAAAACACAAGATTTCTGCCTTCTAATGAATTTTTACCACTGTCCAATCTTTAATAACCCTTTAATATATCTGGCTTCCACAGTGCCCTACATTGACAGGTTGGAATATAAACTACCTATGATGTATGGCATATCTTGGAAGAGGGCCTTCCTAGGAATCCTTCTTCCAATATAACTTTTTAAGAACAGACACCATCCTCATCTTTAGCTCAAGGGCATAAAGGAAATAATATTCACCTTCTTTACAGAGAAGTTCTTTACCTGTAACGTTCATTGATTAATGTCTGTTCAGTGGTTCTTCTGCTGAGATTTCCAGAAACTCTGAATCTACGAAATATAATGGATTTTATAATTCATATGACATCTGAGAAAGTATCTGTTTTGGCTTTTGTTTTTCCTGTTACTTTTGAGGGTGCTCCTTTACAGCTTGCATTATAAAAAGTGGTAAGTAATGTTTCCTTATTCAACTTCTTGATACCATTCATTATTTCTATAGCCCACTAAGCTGAAGAGTCTTGAAGCTGTTCTTGGAAGCTTTTCATGTCTTTGATCACCCTTGTTGCCTTTCTTTGTTTTTTAAAAACAGGGGGCTTTAAGCTTAGTTTTAGTTTAGTCATATGTTTTTGAGATAGGGTGAACATTATCGTAGGTGAGCACCTAGAGTACTGCACAGAGTTATATAGCGAATGGCCTAATAATTTATTCTCTATTCCTTTATAATAATTCCAGAAGTTTTGATACCCTTTTGGCTTCTACTGAAAAGAGCAATTTCTGTTGGGTTTTTTTTTCCTAAGAGATAATAACAAATTTTCAATTTATCACAAAATTATCATGTGTCATTGTTGTCGACACTCTATTTCAGTCCTTGTTTTATCAACTTGTGCCTCTTTTCCATTTAGCCTTACTTTTCATTATTCTGAATAATTTCAGGTCATTGTTAAACTTTGATATAACATTCATTCATTCCCTCTTCCATAGCAATGGTGAACATACTGAAAAACGGAGATCTTAAGGCAGATACTGTAAAATTTGTAAATACTGGTTGTTGTAGAAATTACCATAGGTTCTTCTCTTTCATTTCCAATATTTAATACTTAATCTTCCACAAGAATGCCTTTGATTTTATTGCATGACAAATTAGTTTCTTTAAGAAAATTTTGAAAAACTGTGAAAGCATTTTGGGAATTCAGGTAGGCAGTAAGACCAGCCTATTCTTTCCATACTAATTAATTTTAAGAATCCAAATACATTTGTGAAATACAGCTTTCTTCAAGCTGGTACTTACTATGCACCGTTACATGGAATGCCACCTGAAGTGCTGTTCTGGTGGATGAAATTTACTCTTATGAGTCCTTTAACTTGGGGATTTTGTTTAGAGGGTATGTAATCAATTGTTTATGGTTGCTATATAAAATATATGTGGGGTAATGATTAATAGAGATGGTACTGCATGCCCTCTTTATAGAGGTTTCTGTCTGCTGGCAATGTATTTGCCTGACAAGGCCAGGGGCCAACATTATGACTTGACAATTCCAGATAAATGCTGCAGTGAGGTCTTTTATGCCACCAGTGTCTCCCATGAATTAAACAATACCAATGCAATCACTCTGATCTGCAATAGTTTAATGAGAACAAATAGGTTCTCAGAGCTGATCTGTAAAAAATGTCATGTACGTTCTCTGTGTGGCTATTCAGGTGTCTTCCATGGTCCTGATGCCACATTGTTGTAACACGTGAACGCACTTGGGGCTATATGGTTGTGACATTATTGGGTGTAGAAGGCCAGTGATTATAACCAGTCATTACAACAAAACCCTGTAGCCACAACACAGGATGTAAAAAAGCATGAATGGTAAAGAAATGTTCTTTTAAAAATGCAAAAGCTTTAACACAATATAAATAAGTGTTCATCAGGCTCATAGTTAGATTTGCCAGCAGGAGTAAACTCCATTAACCTAATCAGACATTAATATCTGCTTTTCATTGACATTAAAGTAATGCTGTGAATAATTGAAAACTGTAACAAGAAAACATTTTCTATCTACTTTGTTAGCAAACAGCAATATAATATTTTTTCTTAAATCTTTTCATCTCTCCATCTGAGGTGCTCAGCATAGTTCTCTCCGGTCTCCATGCTGTATTTTTGCTTTGATGGGTAAGTAGAAGCTGTAAACCAGTGTGACTAAAGCCGTAACTTTAAGCTTACAATTTCTGTAGCTCATTACTATTCTTTAACAGCAAACACTCATATAATATAAAGCAGTTATATTTCCTGTTTCACTGCATCTCAGCTTTATCTGGTGTTCTGCTGCTAAGGACAGCTTCACAGAAAAGACCATTTAGTGGATATATTTGGAAATGTATATTTTAAATTATTATTCTAAATATCATGAGTGTGTAAATCAGAAATAATTTTCCTATATGATGTTTGTGAGACATACAGATGGTCTGATATCTTAGTCGCTTAGGTCTCCATTCAGCCAAAAACCCAGACAAACTGTGCCATAAGCTGGATAGCAGATGAAGGCAGGCTTCCTAACTCATTCAGGTGGCTATAGCAGGAAAGGGAGTGAAGCACTGTGCCTTACATGCAAAAGAGCAATGTAGAGCAATTTTCTGTTTGCCAGAACTTGTGGGAATAATCTTTAAACTTTTAATTCACAACAGTATTGCATATTCTGGAATATCTTGAGCATTCAATATAGAGTTGTTAAAGCTCTGTCTGTGGAAATGTCATGTAGACACTGAATTTTTTATTTTTTTTTATAAGCAGTCGTGTCACATAATTAAAATTGCAAACTTTTTAGTTAGTATTTTAGCACTATTGTTCTAGTTTTAGTACTATTTATTTGCTGTCTTCATAACTTTTGCTTTTTGGCTTACTTCAACAAATGTTATATGAGGCTCAGCAAACTATCTAATGCGTAAATAATTATCATCTGGAAATCCTTTAACTTAACCTCTTTGCAGCATACTCAGGTCTCCATACAGAGCTTTCCACTTTTTATTGCTCATTGTACGAGGTAGGATATATTGGGTCAAATGCTACCAGGGGATGTACAGAAGCATGCAATAAAGCTGTAACCTGGGAAGGTCTTTCCAGCTCACACTGTATGGATGTTGCTTCAGGATCCTAGGTATCACCCGATGAGTCAGAAAAACACTGCTTACGGTGATCCAGGAAATCTCCAGGTTCATATCACTGTGATGTGTACAGAAATTCAGGCATTGTAACAGAAAGCTTGAGGTTGTGGATAGTCACACAGTATTTGGGAATGGTAAGAAGATCCAAGGTAATTTTGGGGAAGCAAGAAGAAAGTGTCTTTGTATTTCTGAGAGGTGCAGCAGTAATAACAATTTGTTACTGATCCACTGAGGTTAGCAGACTTGCTCAAGATCACCGGACTGAGTGAATTTCCCAGTGTTACACTAAACCTGTGGCAAGAAGGGAAACAAAGCAAAAGCAACTGTCATCTCCCCCCACTTCTATTTTAAAAATAGCTTTTAAAGTTTGGGGCGGTTTTAATTGTGATTTTTGAATTTCTTTATTCATGTTTCAAGTCCTAGAGGAGGTAGTAATTCTGATGACTGGTGGGTGTGTGTGGTGGTGGTTTTTTTTGTTTTGGGTTTTTTTTTTGTGGGGGATTTAGTGGTTTGGGGCGATTTTTTTTTTTTTTTTTTTTTATACTTATGTTGGATAATCCAGAAAGTAGGTTTGTATATCTGGCTAATGTAATACCATATGATAAATGAAGTTCTGCACTGGGGATACTTTGACATTACAGGGTGTCTTGACATTTTAAATGTGTGTTTTAAATGCTGATGCAGAAGTAGTAGGATGTTTGCTTTAGGTTTTGGGTTGTGGGTTTTTTTTTTCCTTCAAAAGAAGCTACAATACTATTCATAAGATTTGATACTTGAGGAGCCTTGGAAGAAGAGCAGAAGGGAGATTGGTACTCTAGCTACTAATAATAACAGTAAATAAAATAAAGTGACAAAGTAAAACACATGGAGGAAGTAGGACAAGAGGATTAACATGGGATACAGTGTGCTTGCGGTTTTTGCCAGCCCAAGTGGCACAATATGGAAATCCTTCTGCCTAAATTGAACTGTGAAAGATATAAATGCATATAAATATCACCTTTGTCACATAAGATAGGTTGTTTGTGTATAATGGAGGCCAGAGGAATAAGAGTTATCTAAAACTATTCTTTATCTTGCTGAAAATGGCGTGATTGGTAGCATAAGGAGAGTGAAATGAATGCTGAAACAGATGTAACAATCTGCTGGGAGTCCAGAAGCTCTTAAGAGTGTGAGAAGTAATCCATTGGAAATGGTTGAGAAAAAAACTGTAAATGTATTACGACACTCACTATAGAACTATACACATACTTCCTAGTTACTCTCTCAAGTGTTGTCAAAGTTTAGCAGTAGAATATCTTTTGTGTAAGTTGTACTTCAATTTTATAATAAGCTGCTAGTTTATCTAAATGACCCCAATAGAGAATGCTGTGCTGAGTGTCAACAGGTGAACTAGTTTCATGGTTTGGCATAGCAATGTGGGATACTCTAGAATAAATCTGTAAATAAAGAAAAATCCCAACATATAGGTTGTGTGTGAGGGGGTATTTTTATTTTGAAGATTTCAGGAGTGTTTTTTCCTGTTGAATATTTGATCTTTTCGTTCTCTGTAACTAGGACAACTGACTTGAGTTACAAAAATTTAGAACAACTTAAAATTTTGCTTTGCAATTACTTCATTATTGTATCATGCCCTCCTATGAAGAACTTCATTGAACTAATGTTACCTTTCTTACCCTTTTTGACAGTGCTGCACTTGCTTTGCTGTGTTTTCACGTTCAGTTGTTGATCCTTGCAAAAACTTGCCTATAATCTTATCTGTATATGTAATTTCTGCATAAGACAGGAACAAGTTCCAACTACTGGTTTAAATGGCCCAAGCCTTCTAATAGTACACTTCTTGAGATATATTCTGAGTATAAACGATCACAGGGTCAAAAGTATAAAAATTGGTTTAGTTTGCAGAGGGGCTGTTGCTTAGACAATGCCAGTTCTTGCATGGTAATGAGGCAATTTTTTATTGTATGTTGTTAATCTGTTATTTTTCTATTTTAAAATTATAATAAATGGTTGATAGGTTGAAATATATTTGCATAAACTGTTATGGGTCAAATTCATGGATTCTTCTTTCTGAGTTAGTAATGGGACATGAAAATAAGCTAATTGAAAGTTTCTTAATATGGTACTAGAGGAATGTGACTGTGAAATGTGTCATGTGAAATGGATCAAAAAGAGAACAAGATAGTTTTCTCTGAAAGAGATTTTTATAAAGCAAACAAACAACCTTCCTTATCAGGAGAGCTTCTTACACTGTTTTTTCTCTGACCCGTTTCAAACTTGATTGAAGTGACCAATGGAAAAAGATAGTAATGGAGAAACCAATTAAGAATTTAGTAAATTCATTCATTTATGATGTGAGACAGGGAAGACGCATACATTATTTCAGTCAATAGAAAGACGGATTTGCTGGCTTGTAAGTAAAGAAATATGGTCAAGGCACTAGCACCCAGTTTACCATATTGCTGTACAGCGAGCAATGTAAAGAACATGGTATTGCTTATGGCAGCTACCACTTTAACAGTGTATCAACAAAATGCAGGACTTGGGATGGCTGGTCACCACTGACAAATTTGTTTGTAAGTGTCTGCACTGATTTGAGGGCTTGGAGAGTTGCACATGGTGTGTCAGTTAGTTTTGGGGGCAGAGGATGGTGTCTGACCAGTTGTATTTACTGGTGTAGATACAGGTTAAATGAGTGACTGCAAATGAAGTAATAATCTCATTTTTGTTCATCTTTGTTAGCTAATGGTGAATTTATGTACTGATTATTCCAGTTTAGTAGACACAACACTGGTTTCCTTGAACTGAATTTAAAACTCTTGGCCAGGACTCTAACCTGTCTGTGAATTTAGCTCTTAATTTATGAAAGTTGTTGCTCACAGCATTAAGTACTTACACAACCTATAGTAACAGGGAGAGTAGGAAAATCTAGATATAGAGTATTTCTTAAAGTGGTGAACCATTCAACAAAATAATTTCAGTTTTAAGAGTTATGCAGTTGTAAGGTATCCATCAAATTCTATAATGTCATAAATATTGATAGAGCAGTTATTTATTTTAAGACTAAGACAATCTGAAAGATCATGTGAATGACTGAATAATATCAGAAAACATGAGTTACTGGACAATTTTTCAGCAGCTCTCCTGAAAAAAACTACTGAAGCTATGCTGGCTTCTCCTCTCATGATGCCTTGTGTGCCAGTGCAACTAAAAGAGTACATTTATCTCCCTACACCTCATCTGAGTCTCTTATTAATGCTGACATCTGTTCAAATCTTAATTACCACATTACCACAAATAGTCCCTTGTCAAATCAAATCCTATTTAAAAATAGCTCAAAAACAGAAGTGCAAAATGTGTCTCTATGTAATACAGTGATGTTTCATTAATAAAGTAAAAGGATAAATCATTTACATAATATTAAAAGCATCAAGAATTACAAAGCTTTTTATTCCATTTTGGAGACTTTTGGCATGAAAACCTATATTGTTTAACTTCTGTATATATGAAAACTGACTCAAAGGCATTGTGCATGGAAGGATGATCCCTAATCTTCCTAGAGAAACTTTTTTGGCATGATATACAGTCACTTCCTAGTTATGTATCCCTAGGGGATGTCTTTTACAGAATTGGAAACATTATTATTAAAAAAGAAAAAAAAAACAACACGAGGACTGAAGGTTTTGTGCCATTTTTTTATACAAATATTGAGCACATTATCAAGTGTTTGAAATGAGTATTTGCATAGCAGAAACAGAATGTTAGAATTCCCTGTCATCCAACAAAGTTAGAGTAAATCAATGTCCTTTCTTCCTTGATGCTCATTTTCAGAGGCATTGAAAGACCTTTAAAGGTCATTACCAGGTGTATGCAGCTCCAGATGTGCCTGCCAAGCATCATACTGTTTATCTTTCTTAATGATACTGTTCAAGCCTTTGCACAGTCTTGTGACCTTTAACTATCAGGTGAGGTGGCAAAATCTTGATGGTTAAAATCACAGCAAAAGTCAAAATTTGCCCCTTAAGTTCATACAGATGGATTTGTAGGGCTTTCAAGTGCATCTAACCCTTGATCAGCTGCAAAAGAGAGATGTAAAGAATCTCAAAGATGTGTTCTTCAGGTTAAGAATAAAGGGTGCCTTCTGGTATACTGCTCATCTACTTGCAACTAAACAAAACCAAAAATTGTGAAATGGACAGAGGAGAAGTGTATATGTGTATCTGTACCTGGACCTTCCTGCCTGGGCATTTAGAGCTTGATTACCAAGGCTGCTATCCAAAATGTGATTGTTAACTATGGTCTCACTCTAGCTGCTGGCAAAATAAAAGCTGTATCAGCAACTTAAAAATTTCCCTTACTACATGAATCAGGGCTTCTGGGGAAGGTTTTGAGGCAAAATTACCAAATTGGATTTGAGACCTTGATAATCCTTAGGGTTTTCCTTTGGTACAGCTCATCTGTGCAAAGGGACTTTATTAATACTTCTGTCAAACCTAAGAATACAAAAAAATCACTTTGCAGACGACAACTTTATAAAATGTCAGTTAGTTATTTTTCTGTCAAGTTGAATGAAGCTGCTTCAGAGCAGTCCGTGAACTTGCTTGGTTGTTTCTGAAGAGGTGTTCAGAGCACTTCTGATGTGGGGATCTAAATGTTTGGGAGATGGGGGATTTCATCTCTGTTCTTTGTGTTGCTTTCAAGCTGTAAAAAGCAATTACTATTTAGATACTTCTGTTGTTTTTGGTGAATTATATTATTGTGGTAGTCAGGAGGACAGTGTTGTAAATCAATTTCAGTAACAAAATTTATGAGAATTGTTCATTTGGTATCTGTGCTTTAAGACCTCAGGCCACTGCACTGTATGAACCTGTTTGATTTTAAGCACATAAGCACTCTTACTGATTTTCTGATTATTTAGTCTTTTCTCGTAAATATGTTCAATCTCTGTATCTTGCCATTGAATAGCCACCTAAATATATACTTACATGATACATTTCCCTTGGATGTGTGTCTTTAAAATAGTGTACAGTGAATAACATGGTGCCAAGATACCATAAAGAAATAGAGGTAACATTTTTTTGTGCGGTTCCAAACATATAACACTACAGATCATGCCCTCTGATTGCATAAAACTTTATTCCCCCCAAATCAAAGTTGTAATCATTGTGCTTTAAATTTAATTGTAAAGCACAAATAGACTGTTATGTTGCCTTCCATGATTATGCATACACTTGTATTTAGTTTGCAAGCTGAGAATACTCATACAATCCTATAAAGATTTAAGTGAAAAGTTACTTCATGTAAGCCTGTAAAGAAAAGGAAAATCTCAGCTTTGGTCTTGCATTTTCAGTTCTCTATAATATGTTTTAACTTCATCTACCACCTGACTGTTAGAAGACTTAGATTTTTTTCTTTGAAGGCTTTTAAAGCTGAGATCATGTCTTCCAAGAGGTCTGATGAATGTTGGTATTTGGATAATCTATTGTGTATTGAGAATGAGTTTTTCTGCTGGCTTGTCATACATCAATAACACTGAATTTTTCTTGGTAATGACTTGTGAATAAAAACTTGTGAATATCTCTGGAAGTTTTGAATGAGACAAATCATTGAGCTGAAAAAATCAAAATAACGTTGTCTTCCTAAAAATTATATTCTCTTGAGGTATTAAAAATATGAAATTATGACTAAAGCAGACAGCTGAATTCGCTAGTTTCTCATCTCTATATTATCAGTAAAAAAGAATGTGTTCTGTTAATTTTCTCAAACTCTTGAGTGTATTGTCTATCAAAGATTTTTAAAGAACTTAAGGAGAGTGAAGCTGCTGACCCTAAGATGATGTCTCTCAGATAGCCCTTTTTATGCTAAAAAAACAGCAAACAAGTATTTGCTTTTTTTCATGTATTTTTGTTATACAGAAAATAACTTATGTCTATGATCCAGTGCATGCTAGATTTCTTCCTCCAAAACCAGCACAAACCTTCCCACTCTCCCCACCTAAATAAAAGGACCAAAGGGTGAGGCATGCAAGAGAAACAAGTTATCCTTACCTGTGGGTCACCTGATCTGTGTTCAATTAAATATGATGTTCTTTGGCTGAATGTTACTCTGCTCAAAACTACATGTGTAAAAATGAAAAAAAAAATCTAGTTTTGCATATTTTGTTACATCTAGTGCTTAATTTCATTTTATTGTTTATTCTAGCACTGTTTAATACCATTCATACATCATCAGATGAGTTGGCCGAATTCTCTTCTAGAGCAGAATGGCTTAGCCATAACTAATAAGTTACATCTGTGAGGCTCCAGCCAAAGGAACTGCTGCTTAGATTCCATTTTGGATTACCAAACCTTTATTATGTATAATCACATGATAGCAAAAAGCCTACTGACCTCTCTAGCCCATAGCTACCTGCTGGGGGGAAATAATATGTTTTCACTTTAAAATGCAGCCAGTGTTTTTGATAGCCAGTGGAAAACGGAGTGTTTGGTGATTCATAGTTTTAAAGTTTATATTTTCTAATGGGTATCTAAGTAATTGCTTGCTTTTGCCTGATAGAAACAAGTGAATGAGGCAGTAATCAGGGAATGCTGTTCAAAATTGTTTTCTAATTATTGAGCCAACTACCTGAAAATATACCCGCAGCTCTCAATCCCTTCTAATTTCTGTCACCTTGCATCTTCTTTCTTAGTCCCCTCAAGAGCATTTAAGAACAACAATGCTTTTTATCAGTCACAGATTGCCGTCTATGTCAGGAGTGCTAAGGCTAAGATCAATACCATGTACTCTACCTCCAGAGGAGATCAGTGCATTTTATGCTTAAAACTTGGTGTGTCATCAGCACTCCCGTTTTAGAAATGGTAATATAAGCCTGCAGGACTAAGGACCTTGCTGAAGGCGTACACACTTGAAAGCAGCAGCAAGTCTGTTGCTGTAATGGTCGTGTGGTGTTGCTGATTTTTATGCCTGTTGTGTGGGTTGCTTTAAATGTGTGCATCTTTTCATGTGTCAGTCTCTCCGAAGTTTGGAGGGTCTTTAAAAACACAGTGAGATTCAGTAAATGCATAGGTGACAGTCAGTAACTTTTGATGCATTAAAAAAGAGGTATAGTTCTGAAATGCAAAATGAAGCTTTAGCTTTTTTCCCCCAGCAGTGAAATATTTTAGTCTCCTGGTCCTATTTGCTTACTTCTACAAATATAGTATAAAGTGTCATATCACTATATTGTGAAATACAGAGTATATGTCTCAGCAACTAATTGATTAATTCATCTGCAATAATCCAACTGCCAAAATTGTAGATCTCTAAATCAAGATATATCTGTTTTTCAGGATTGGCTATCCAAATGTTTACTGAAATGGGTAGAGCTGATCATTGCAATCCCTTGAACAAAAACGTGTTGTAAGAGACGCTGCTTTCCTGAGGAGTGTGTACTTGCTCAGGAGCTTGCATTGGATCCATTGCATTTTCTCGTAGGTCTCAAAAATTAAAATGCCTATGTAAAATAGTAAAATAGGTAAATAGTAATGTTTGCTATTCCATTAACAAAATAGTATGGTAGTTGTATGGTCTGCACATGCTATTGTGAGATAAATTTATTCTGTTTGAGTATGAGGCATCTCCTTGGTCATGACTGTCCAG